>NW_017729033.1:62459984-62472299 GCF_001723915.1 Gavialis gangeticus | reverse complement strand
CCTGGGGGTTTTTTAAGAGGAGGTTGGATGACCACCTTATTGGGGTCATTTGACCCCAGTGCTCCTCCTGCCATGGCAGGGGGTCAGACTAGATGATCTGCTCAGGTCCCTTCCGACCCTAGAAACTATGAAACTATGAAATTTAAGCTCCCTGTAGGGAGCAGGGCAGAGGAGGCATCTGAGCTCCCTGGAGGAGGCTGGGGTCAAGGAAGCAGCTCCACAGCCCTCTCCTCCTCAGGGAGAAAAAAAAAAACCCCAAGAAAGAAAAAGGAGAAATCAAAGAGCCTAGAGAAGGTAGGCCGTGCTTCGAGGCCAGAGGGAGGAGAGCCATCTGCATCCATGCCGACATGGGACCCCACCCGAAGCAAACTGCAAGCAACCCCACAGAGCCAAAATCCCCATTCTACGAACACCCGTCTGGTTGGCAAGTGGACGGGGTGCAGGGGAGGCAGAGCCCCGTGGAACATTGCGTCAAACAACCGTGAGTACTGCCGTTTGTCGGGAGGCCTGCTCAGGAAGATCTCCACTGAACCCCTCTCTTGATAGTTTAACATCAAAGTTGTGGCAGGCAAGTTAAGGGGCAGGGCTATGCACCCCACAGGCTGTGCAACACGTAAGGCCCCAGAGATCACACCAGTAAACTGTGGTTTGGGCTCAGAGCTTATTACAATTGTGTAAAGGTCTGGGGTTTTGTAACTGGGAAAGCTTGGTTAAAAAATGGACATTTTTTTTCCTTCAATAAGAGGATACAGAATAAATAAAACACTTTTTTTTTTTTAATTTTAGGATATCTGAATTTCAGATACCATTATAATATCTGAACTACATAAAACCACACAAAGCATACACACTTCAAACAGGCTTTGTCCACAACATTTTAATATAACTTAGGCATTAGATGGAAATAGTAGTATGATCCAGAGTTGAGAAAATGGAATTCTCTGTTTTCTCCAGAAATTTCCTTAACATCTAAATTTAATAGCTACACCTGTAAGGCAGTAGCTTTCCATTACTCAACCCTCCAGCTCTAAAACACACTGCAGACCTCTCAAGATTTTCTATTACTTAGTCGTAGGATGATTGCTGATGATGTATCTGTTTGGAATTCCATGAACAGCTGTTAGAGAGAACTTCTCTGGCTGTGTTCATGCGTTTCATTAATGCGTATTTGGGTATTTCCAGAGTCAAACCTCAAGCCTAAGGGCCACAGCTGAACAAGATAGAAATTTCTGAACTGACTAGTGAGCATGTACAAACTTATAATATTGCCAATCGAATAAATGCTCCTGAGGTTGTGAAACCTGATTAAGACTCAGAAGATCAGGTCATCCACAGTCTTCTGGCCTAAACATATACAACAGAACCCAATGTATGAAAGAAATATAATACAATTATTTATCAAACCAAATGACTAACTGCCATGCTGGGATATTCAAATACAGGAGTCTGCTGGAAGCAGATATACATCTGTGGGTCCTTTTGAAAAACCCATCCCCAATTGTTGATCAATTGCTTTTAGAAAATGATCAGATAATGAGGACCCCAATAAAGCAAAGGTGTTACTGCACTTCTGGTCCAATATCCTGGGTTAGTTTTCATTATGATAGCTCTCTTCCACATTTTCTGCATAAATAGCAAGCTCTTTGAAACCATGATGAGCTCTATTAGTGTAAAAAGCTATGCGCACATGGGATCAATCCTGCACAAACATGTTATAACACAGGGTCATGGGCTGTAGGGGGAAACTTCATTTATGTGCAGAAAAACAGATTAGTCAGGATATAGATAGAGAAAGAGACTCTAAAAATACACCAAATTCAAAGAACTAGAAAAAAGCTAAAATAAAAAAGAAGAAACATTACATTTCCTTCTTCTTCCACTTAAGGCAGTTTAATACTTTTTAAAAAGAAGAAATTTCCTTCCAGCCCCCAAGCAGCCTTCACTTGCAACAAAATGGTTAGATCCAACATGCAACCTTCCTTTGCTGAAGGAAAAAAGGCACTTGCCTCAATCTCAGCAGCTGGCTTAAGCACTTAAATGTTGCTATGCACAACTGAACAGGTTAAGCAAAGATAACCCATGCCAACAATTAAGTGCACAACTGACAGAGACAAAGAGAACAGATTACATTTTATTTTCAAGGCATTTCTTTGAGGTGACCCACCTACAACAAGACTGTTTTACAGGACAAAAAGTCACCCCCCTATCAGCCTACCAAATGTGGTATTTGTCTAGCTATAGCTCTCCTAAGATGTAGTTATCTCACATAAATTAAGAGAACTAATTTGCAGGAATAAGCACCTGAATGCTAGAAGATGGAAGTACTGTTTTAGATACTACTTTTAAAAATCTGTTTCCCAGTTGAGAAGCTAAGTAGGACACAGATGGAGACACCAACCCAGCAATATTAATATGAGCTCTCAAGACAAACTGGTTTGAAAAAAACCAGATGTGAAAACTCCCCATATACAATTACTTCATCAAAAATATGTAGCTTTATAACAACTGGGAACTCACTGCTCTCTATTATAAAAATAAAAGCCCTACCCTCTTCATAGCGTAAGAGCTATCATTTATTTTATTTATAAAATACAATGAGGAACTCGTTATAACACCAACCAGAGTTCAAAACAAATTATTCTCAGTCCCTTGAGGTCCCAGCAATCATGGGACTGATTTTTAAAAGGAAGTACATATAAACAGGATGAAATAACTCAATCTACTAATTTGCTTTAGCCATCTCAGTTACCCTGTTAGAGCTGATGAATGCTTCCCTAGACTCATGTCTAATAGACAGCAATTATATATTCAAAGCTATTAAAATATTTTTGCCTACCCGTTTTTACCAGCAGAATTTTGCCTTCCAGTCAATTCTAAAACTATATAGAATTGAATGCAACAGCCAGTTATAAGGGTAGGCGATTAAAACTGACTACTAAAAGATTTCTCTTACTATAGTGAGTCTAAATCCTGAAAATATTCTGACTAAGCCACTATTCAGAACTCAGATGGGGATCTTCCAGAATGTTGGAACCAAGAAACAGAACAGCAATTCACAGACACAGTTACCTTTCATGGTAAATGCCCTTCAGAAAAAATTGAAAATAGAACATGTATTCATGTACTTAAACTATTAATTTCTTCCACTTCTGTGAGCAGAACTTCCAGACTATGTAGTTGGCTATTCACTTAATAGGGAAGCTCTGCTTGAAAAAAAAAATCAGTAACACAACATGGCCCTCGTAACTCAACTTAGTTTCACATGTATGAAAACATTTATTTTGACCTTAGTAAATCCAAACCAACCTGAATTCTTCTGAGGTTATTATACTGAAACTGAGGCAATCTTCCATTTATCTCAGTTTCAGTATAATTCTGATCCAAACTTCAATACTCCTTAAATACTCCAATAGTCACTCTAGCATACTCAAACGTTTATTCTTCGCAAACATTAATCTAAAACCATGTAAAAATTATGCTCATTTAAAAACTCTTTAGATTGCAATACCAGCATAAGTAGCCCAGACAGACTGTTCACCAAGGTAGATCGTAGCAAGAATACATAACTAGGACAAATCTAAAGCCAATACTGACAATTAATCTAGCTGTATATAGGAGTCAATACTGACCTCTTCCAAAATATTACAATACACCAATATTTACGATGTTGCTGTTTAGAATCAGATTCTATTCCTGTTGAAAAACCTTAGAAGGTCTTACTAAACCTATTTCATGAAAGAAAAATCAAATTGCTTCAAATAAAAGTAGTTAATCTAATGTTTCACCAGATTAAGTTACTAGTCTTATAGTCAATCTCCAGACAACAATGCAAATTCTGCTAAAACTAGACTCTAGTTGAAATATTGAAAATAATATGTGAAAATACCTATGTTATCATAATATTAAGACTAACATTTTTGTCACAGAACCCAAGAATCAAGGAGCTTAAATTTAAAATCAATTACTGTTCCCTGTATACACAGGGAGCATATTACAATCACTTTGCATATCATTTGTGATTGCAGAAGGTAATTTTAACTAGGGTACATAAGCACATTAGGGGTATACAAAGTGGGCCCTATTCAATTCAGACTCAGATTTGGCCCAAATCAGGGACAGTGATTCAATTTGTTGGTTTGGATCACTGTCCTCGATTCAATTCAGCCGAATCCAAATCTGAAGATTCGATGTTGATTCAGAAAAATCAGCAATTTGCATGCACATAGACACAGCTTTAAAAGTTTTTTCTACATACATACCTGATGTAGCAGGTGTGGTTCGTGATCGCTACAATGCTGGGGCACATGGCGCGTCCCGCAGGAGTGCAGAGTAGCCCTCCATGTGCTTGGTGGCGAACCCAGAAGTGGACTGGAAGTACTTCTGGTCCACTTCCGGGTCTGCCAAGAAGCGTGCAGGGCCCCCCCCCACACTCCCCCAGCTCAGTGATCTACTGCATGGGGACCCCGGGTGTCCCACCCCCCCAGACCCAGGAAGCACATCACTGAGCTGGGGGAGCATGGGCGGGCGGGAAGGGGGGGCCCAGCCCGCTCCCTGGTGAACCCTGAAGTAGACTGGAAATGCTTCTGTTCCACTTCTGGGTCTGCTGCTGAGCCCCCCGTGCTTCTGTGGGACGCTCCATGTTCCCCAGCATTGCAGCACTCACAAGCACCTGCTACCTAGATGTAGAAAAAGCTTTTAAAGCTGTCTCTATGTCCAACTCTCTGAATCCTTCTGAATCCATTTGAAAGGTTCAATTTGGTCTGGAGAGATTAAAGGGTCCTCCGATTCAATTCGAAGATTCGGCCATCAAATCGGGCTCAATCTCTGCCAAATGGAATCAGGGACCGAAGCTTCACACAGCCCTAATGCACATATAATAAAAAAAAAACTGGTTTTCCTTCTGTATGAATCGCCTCATGTTGTATGGTTACATAATAAAATACAGAGAATACACACAAGCCTCAATTTACTCACTTCCATTTTAAAACCATCTATGTTAAGCCCCAAAATGACTTTTAGCTGCAGTCTTGCAATAAGCAAGAAAGACTTGCATTGACTTTCAGTGAAATTTGGGTGTTAACCTCCTTCAGGCACCTTTCATAACTCCAGACTAAAAGAAATGTGAACTAAAAATCAACAGGTCCTGCTCACAAGGTAGAGGTGCCACAGGAAATAAACAGCTGGAGAAAAGCAGCAGGCAAAATAGTTCATTAAAATTAAAGATTCTAATTGACTAGGCTGCCATAAATGGTGTGGAAAAAAGAGCCAACTCAAGTGCCAAAGTTCTAAGTTAAGGAAGCTCTTCAAGTAAGGAAAACTTAGGAAAAACTAAGGGAGTGCAGGAAATCAACTCATTCTTCAAAACACTGAAATACAAGTTTTGTTAGTTTCCACTAGGTTTTCACATCTCCATATCTACAAAACTAGTTCAGCCTGGGACCAACAGTCAGGAGGCAGAACAACTTAGTGCAGTGATACTCAACCTTTTTAGCCTTGGGGAATTCCTCCATAACTTTTTGGAATTTAGTAGCAACCTGGTTGAAAACCACTGAGCTGGAATCTAGCTGAGGGCACCAGAGGAGGCAAGCATAGGACCACATTCACTACACCCCACCATACTTGCTTTTTCCATCCTTCTGCCCCATTACCTGCCCCTGGTCTGTACCTGAGGGGGGAAGCACAAGCCCCCTCCACCCGAGTTGCTCCTCCTGGGACTAGCACATACACCTGCCTCCCCACCCGTCAGCTCTGGAAGCCTGGGAAGAGCAGGGGGATGAGTCAGGCTGAAAAGTGCTTGCCCCATGACCCCACACCCACCTGCCCACATGCTGTCATGGCTGGACATGCTGCTGGGAGTGTGGGCCTGCCAGGGAAGCCAGGAGAAGCTGCAGGTGCTGCTTGTCTGCAGGATGCTGGGGCCAGCAGGAGAAGCAATCGAGTACCTCCTAGAGGGGCTGGGCCCCACAGTACCACTGTTGAGAATCACTGACTTGGCATATCCAAAATCACCTGAGGCATTCACATTATTATGGTTTTGGTTTCGTTTACTCAAAAAAATTAAAATGATAATTTCTGTGACAGACTACTACCAATATAAAGGCCCATCCATTTCAACAGAGAAAAGAAATGATGCACTGCTGATGCATTTAAAGAGAGACAGGATCAGTCCCAGTATTAGAATGGACAAAAAAGACAACAGGGTTATAGCATTTTAGTCATTCAAACTTAGCGTGTGCCTTGTTTATTCTACAGGTGATATTTTAAAGATCTACTTTTGCCACATAACTTTAATACCATTTTTACAAGCTGTGTATAATACTGTCCACACTGTTATATGGACAGATACACCTAAGATTTTATCTTAAACCTGAAGCTTAACCAATTGAGCTATCAAGAACACATTTTTGCAAACTCCATGATGAGGAAAAAAGCATTCGGTTACTATGGCTTAATGCACTCTACATGATTACTGATAAAGGGCTCATTTACTTTATCTTTTTTACCGTTTTGCATTTCTTTACAGTTCTTATTTAGCCCTGAATCTTCTGACCTCCATGGAATCCTATAAAAATTTATGGTAACCATGGTTAGCACCACATTCCAAGCTGTAACTTGTAATTTATGAAACACATTATAAATCAGTGGAGAGAAAGAGAGAAAAAAAAAACCCCTTTCAATATACCCATTAGAATTGTTTAAGTCTATTGAACCAAATTCACCCTGGAAAGACAATGGCGCTACAGCAGGGATGCTTTTTATTCTCTATCCAGTATACATAATAGAGACAGAAAACACATACATTCTTCACATTCGAATGCTGTGGGTATTTCATGTTTCACAAATGCTGCCTTTGTGAGAGTCATTTATTAGATCAAACCTGTAGATTTTCTACCAGTGTCTTGTTTGCTATTTTACATCAAGCAAAATAAAACTGCAAAAAGAGAACATAAGAGCCACAAAACCTGCATCACAGAAACGCACACTATTTCTGTAAATATTTAAGTATAAGTATCACTGTCATCCTATTGCCAGTGTAATTTATACTTGTTCTGTCATTCTGCCATCTTTTCTTTCCCATCTTAAAGGTGGTATTTCCATGTAATTTCTGCTGAATCATTTGATTATAACAAAAGTCAAAATTGCTGACACAGTCCACCAAAGACCTGAGTCACACACAGCTTGACCCTAGCTTTGCACACATACAAGTCTATATCAAAAACAAACCACATTCTTTAATTCAGAGAGAGAGAGAGAGAAAAAAGAAAAATCAATATATAGAAAAATCACAAGGTATAGAGTAACTTACAATCAGGAAAGGCAAGTGGGCATGATGTCCCTTGTCTCAAGCTACCAGGTCAGGAGACTGCCTATCTGGTAACTAATTTCTCATGACTTGCAGGCCAACATGATCCTTTTGTTGCAGCATTAGATGCTGGAGGAAGATTAGCAATAGACACTTTGAACCCAAAAATCTCACCTGCACAGAGACTCATCCTAGAGGTACATCATCTCTCCCCAAAAAAAGTTTTAATCAGGAGCAACATTGTCCCAGAAACCCTCACTTCTGTATTGCAAAAAAAACACAGCTAAAAGGATTAGTGAATTTTAACACAGTGCTGGGTTGATTACGTAGGAGATGTTTGAAAACTGTGCCCTTCTCCCCACCTCTCCCCCTCCAGAGTCATTTTTACATGGAAGTAAACTAAAGTGGAGGCACATTTTAAGTCCTCCATTCTCTTATACTATCAACATCATCATCAAGTTGCTGTTCAATACAGACTGTGATCATTCAGATATACGACAGACTAGAAAAAGGTTCTTTTCCATAAGGATCTTAAACTCTATGCCCAGTCATGTTCAACCACTTGATCATTATTTAAAAACCACTATTTACATTCCAAACAACCCATGCACCGGCCTTAGAGTTCACTACTATTGTGGGGAAAAGGAAGAATACCACACTTAATAATCAAGCTCTGAATCACAATAATTTCCAATATTATGTCAATTCACTGTACCTGTCCCAGCTTGGAATATACATTTAAATCACACCAGAATTAAAGAGAGACTTTATATAGACTTACAGTTCTATCCATGAGATGGTGCAAGAGTGGCATAAGAAATAAATGGTATAATTAAGGTTTCAATTTTGAACCAGTTTGATGTTTAAGCTGGTATTGTATTACACTTTTGCATTTAAGAGTGTTGGTACATTCAGAGAATAGCTAGTATTTACCACAGAGAGTTTTATGCTACATTTGATTTTCTCCAATTAGCATAGAGTTATTTTCTTCTGATTAAAAGAACAGGATATGCACAGTCAGTGGACCACGCTGGCACATCAAACAATAGTCTTTTGAGATCAGTGAGAAAATTCCCAGAGAATGCATGCAGCATAATGCAAAATGATTGTGTGTGAAATTCCACAGCATTAACTCTTTGAGTAACTCGCCTTCTCCACAACTCTCGCAAATTTAGCTTCTGACTGCTCTTTTTGTGAACAAGAGCACCATGAAACAGGATTGGTACATCATGAAACTGGCTAGCCTGCCTACAGTAGAAAAAATGCAAGAATTTAACCCACACATGCACGCATCCTCCTCCTCCAGCAAACCTGCTCCAAAAGCACAGAAACAGGGTGGTAAAGAATGCAACCAGACTTTTTAAAATGGTAACAACTAAACTTAACATACATAATTCAGTGAGAAGACAGCCTCAGCTTCTCAAGCATTCAGAAATCAACTCTCTGAATATCATCACTTAGCTGTCAAAACGTTTGAGTTGAAAATTTTGTTATAGTGACCTCAAAATGGTGAAGATGATAAAATAAATTATATTTCAAATGCCTTTGAAGTTCATTTTATTTTTTAAAGAGGAGATATTGTATCCCCTTTTGGCCCAAGTAACCTCAATTTATGCATTTTACCAAACAGAGACACGTTTCATATTTTGATGTCACGATTACATGAAAAAATAAATGTAGGGCTTCAATTACTAGAGTTTCACCACAGAACGCTGGACAAGACAGTTGTCTTTCTGCATGGGAGAAGTTGCATGATATGGGCTGGTACATTTGATGCTAGCTTTAACTCTTTCAGTTCTTCATAAAAAATTTCCCAGGACAGGGATATCATTTAACTTCATCTTCAATTTTTTGTTGAGATGGGAGGAGGGGAGAAGTGGAGGTTTTTGTCTCTGGCACATTCATTTCTCTATTATATGAATTGCTGGACTTTATACTGGAAAAAGAACAAATATAAATTATGAAGGAACTTAAGTCTGGAGTGCTTAACCAAGTGGGATATGAGGTACTAGTAGAATGTCCTTCTTGAATGTTAAGTTTCCCACTCCTTACTAGATTTAAGATGGATCTACATCAGCTCATGAAAGAGTCAGCAATATTGTATAATTTTTAACAGCAAAGGATCAGACTTGATAACCCAGAAGTCCCTTTAAGTCAGGGGTGGGCAAAATATGGCCCACAGGCCAAATCTGTCCTGCCACATGATTTAATTCAGCACCCAGGCACCCACCAATTAATTGTACCCCACCCACCCCATGTGATTGGCTCCCATCCTTATGAATGGGAGAGCCCCAGCCCCAGCCAGCGCACACAGCTTCCAGGCAGGGCCACCGCTGGCACTGCAGCAGCCACCAGGAGACCTACTCAGCTTCTTCGGCCTCCAGCAGCTCCTCATGTTCCTGCTGCAGCGCTGGCTCTGGGCAACAGGGAGGGAAAAAGCTGCAGCTGGGTGGGAGCACGGAGTGTGGAGCTTGGGTAGGCAGGGTGTGGGTGTGAGTGTGTTTGTGGGGTGTGAGGGAGAGCGGAAGAGTATGGAGACCCCTCCTCACACCCCATCATAGTACATAGTCCTCGCTACCAGCAGCAGCAGTAGGCAGCAGGCCCTCGAGGTGCACATGACCTGAGCAGGTACGCCACCCAGCAGCTCCAGGAGCAGCACGTTACAGCAAGGAGCAGAGCCAGGCTGGGCCGCCTCTATCATGCAGGGCTTCCTACGGCTGACGTGCAACTCCCAGGAATCGCATGCCACCAGGGGGATGCCCCGCATGAAGAAGCCAGCTGCTTTTCCTACTCCCTGGCCCCAGGTGCTGCTCCTAGGACTCTGCCAGAAAGCAGGGAGCAAGGCTCCTCACCACTTCTAGCAGAGTCCCAGGACCTGCATGGGGCAGCACGGAGTGGGGAAGGCAGCCAACTCCATTGCGTGACACATCCTCCCAGTGGCACGCGAGTCATGAGCACCCCAAGGGTCCACGGCCTGCTGTTGCTGCCACCAGCAGTGGGGGCTCTGTGACATATGGGGGCTGTGTTGGGGGGAGGGTCCCCACACCACACACACAACCCCACAATCACACCCCCCCCAAAACCCCTCCACATATACATACACCCTCAATATACCCTATACCCCCCCACAAACAGCCACACCCCCTCACACACACCCCGCACTCCACCAGACATACACACTCATACCCCAAACACTCCTCCACCCACACACAATATACTCAAGTAAGACTATTTTTGAGCTATTATGCAATCACCTCTACATACACTATGCAAACACACATAAAAACAGGACAAAAATATTTTTTTAAATAAAATTAAAATATGTTATAGTAGCTGTCTGACATTTAGTATATGATGTGCTTTTTTTGTGGTTCCAAGATGGCCACCCCACCACCCCCAAGAAGTACTTAAGGGGAAGGCAGGAAGCAAGGGGAGGGACTTCTGGTGGCAAAGGTCATGGGTTAAATGTGGGACTTCAGGTCCCAAGATGGTGACCAAGGGGGCAAGGCACCCGTCAATTCATAAATGCTAGGGTTGGAAGGGACCTCAATCGATCAGGGTCCAGCCTCCTGCCTGTGGCAGGAAAAAGTGCTGGGATCATGTGACCCCAGCCAGGTGCCTGTCCAGTCTCCTCTTAAAGACCCCCAAGGTAGAGGAGAGCACCACCTCCCTTGGAAGCCCATTGCAGATTCTGAAAACCCTAACGGTAAAGAAGTTCTTTCTGATGTCCAACCTAAATCTACTCTCTATCAGCTTGTGGCTACCTTTTTCTGGTTATTCCAAGGGGTGTTCTGGTAAATAGAGCATCTCCTATTCCCTGCTGTCCCCCCAGTGAATTTGTATACTGCCACAAGAGTCCCCCCTCAGCCTTCTCTTGCAGAGACTGAAAAGGTTCAGGTCCCTCAGCCTTTCCTCAGAGGGCCTTCCCTGCAGGCCTCTAACCATACGAGTGGCCCTCCTCTGGACCTTCTCAAGGTTGTCCTCATCCCTCTTGAACTGTGGTGCCCAGAACTAGATGCAGTACTCCAGCTGCGGCCTGACCAGTGCCGCAGAGGGGGAGCATCAGCTCCTTGCACCTATTCAGGATGCTCCTAGTAATGCAGGGGCAGGCAATTATTTTGGGTGGAGGGCCGCTTACCCAGTTTTGGCAGACTGTCAAGGGCCGCATGGATGGCCCCACCCCTTGAATGGGGGCCCCACCCCCTGGTCACCATCTTGAGACCAACATCCCAATGTCTTGGGACCAATGTCCCAGGGCCGGCACCGGTTGGGCCCAGAGCAGGGCACAGGCCAGCAGGGGTCTGTGGAGCCAGGCTGAGCTGCACCAACAGGGAGGGGAGAGCTGGCCTGACTCCACAGAGCCCCTGCCAGCTGGGACCCTGCACTCCTGCCGCCCTGCTCTGGGCCCCACCCAGGCTGCAGGTGGCTGCAGTGCAGGGTGCCATGGGGTGGGTGAGGGGCCACTTTTCCCTGTGCTTAACACCAGGTTGTAACCCACTCCACTGTCAGCCTGGCTGGGCTACAAGCTGGTGCTGAGCGCAGGGGTGGGGGGGGGAGAAAGCAGCTTCTCCCCACCCTATGCCTGGTGCCCCACACTGCAGCCGCTCACAGCCTGCCTGTGCCTGCTCCGGACAGCCCCGGGCTGTGAGCACTTGTAGTATGGGGTGCCAGCCATGGGGTGGGCAAGGGCCACTTTTCTCCATGCAGGGAAGGAGCCCAGCGAAAAGTGAGCACGGGGGGGGAAGCGGCCCCTCCCTCGCCCCACACCCAGTGCCCCACGCTGCAGACACTCGCAGCCTGCATGGGGCTGTCCGGAGCAGACACAGGCAGCCCCACGTGGGCTGCAAGCAGCTGCTGCGCGGGGCACCAGGCGTGGGTGGGGAGGGGCTGCTTTCCCCCCACGCTCCTTCCTTGCCCGGGGTAACCCCCCACACACTTACCTAAGCTTCCCACGCCGGGGCAGCCATGTGCTCCTAGCCCAGAAACCCCAGCTGGGGCTTCCGGCTGGGGGG
>NW_017729033.1:62450955-62459941 GCF_001723915.1 Gavialis gangeticus | reverse complement strand
GGGGGGGGGGGGGGGTGAGGCCAGGTGGGCCCCGCTGTTGTTGGAGCCTGCCAGGCTTCCCCTGGGTCCTACTGCCCTTGGTTCCTGGGATAGAATGGTCTTGCGGGCCGGATCTGGCCTGTGGGCCATATTTTGCCCACCCCTGTACTAATGCATGACAAAGTGCAGTTAGCTCTGCTAATTACTTCCTCACACTGACAACTCATATTCGTCTTGGAGTTGACAACGACTGAGATCTCTTTCTGCCACTGTGCTGCTGAGAGGGTCATCCCCCAGTCTATAGGCGTGTTGGTGATTCTTTCTCCCTAGGTGCAGCACCTCGCACTTGTTGAACTGTATCCTATTGTTTTCTGCCCACTTTTCTAACCTGTCCACGTACACCTGGATTCCGTTGCTTCCCATCAGTGTGTTTACTTTGCCCCATAGTTTTGTGTCATCTGCAAATTTGGACAGAGTGCTTTCCACGCCCTCATCCAGGTCGCTGAAGAAGATACTGAACAGTACCAACCCAAGGACAGAGCCTTGGGGACCCCACTGCCCACATCTTTACAGGTCAATACCAACCTGTCCACCACCACTGTCTGGGTACAACCCTTAAGCCAATTTACCACCCACATGACTGTGTAATCATCTATGGCACAGCCGTTCATTTTGTTTATGAGAATAGGATGGGATACCATGTCGAATGCATTCCTGAAGTCCAAGTAGATGACATCTACCTTGACTCCTGTGTCTAAGCATTTAGTGACCTGGTCATAGAAAGAACCAAGATTAGCCAGGCAGGATCAACCTGCTATGAACCCATGCTGGTTGCCCTTCAGCATTATATTACCTGCTGGACTCCTACAAATGTGATTCTTGATAATTTTTTAAGGGTTTTCCCAAGGATAGAGGCAAGACTAACTGGTCTATAGTAACCTGAATCCTCCACCTTCCCTTCTTGAAAATAGGGATCATATTGGCCCATTTCCAGTCCTCTGCCACCTCACTTGAACACCACAAGTGCTCACATAGCTGTGCCAGTGGCTCTGCTATGACACTGGCTAATTCTTTCAGCACCCTTGGATGGAGCTCATCTGGTCCTGCTGATTTAAACACATCCAGCCCCTCTTTATTAGGTTGGCGCTGACAGTTGGTAGGCTGGTATGCCTCCTGCTACTGTCAGTGATGCTTTTCAGAGATTTGTCTATATCCGTGTTCAAGAATATAGAAGCAAAAAACTCACTGAGGATCTCTACTTTGTCCCTCTTATGCATCACCAACTGCCCTAGTCTCTCCTGTAGGGGTCCTATGCTGCTCTGCACCTTCCTTTTGCTCCCCATCTACCTGAAGAGCTTTTTGTTGTCCTTAATTTTTGTCCCCAGCCTAAGTTCTAATGTTGCTTTAGTCTTCCTAACTGATTCCGTGTAAGTGCAAGCCAAGAAGGTATACTCCTCCTTGGTAGCTACCCCCTGCTTCCACAGCCTGTATGCCCCTTTTTTGCCCTTAGGCTTTCCTGGATTTCCCTGTTTAGCCAAGAGGGCTTCTTAGCCCCTTTTCTACAGTGGAATTGCCTCTTTCTGCGCCCGAAGGATCGCTTCCTTGAAGGAATGACCACTCTTCCTGGACCCCCATTTTGTTAATGCTCTTGAACTTTAATGCCCCCCTAACTAATCTCCTAAGCACACTGAAGTTAGCCTTTCTGAAGTCTAGCACTTCTGCCCTGCTGGTTACTTTTCCCACCCTTTGCCAGACAGTGAATTCAATCAGTTGATGATCACTATCCCCTACGTTACCTTGTACCTGCAGATCCCCCACCATGTCATCCCCTGTAGCCAGCACCAAGTCCAGCAAGACGTTCCCCTTAGTGGGATCATACACCTCCTGCGTTAGGTGGAGGTCCTGTAAGCAGGTTAAGCACCTATGTGAGTAGTTAGTTCTGGCTGACTGATCCTTCCAGCAGTCAATGGGCAGTGCTACCCTTGCGGCCTTCAACAGGTCTCCAAAACTCATTAAGTGGACCTCCAGCTGAAATAACTGCCCACCCCTGCTTTAAATCGTATGTTCCTAAAACTTCATTCTGCAGTTGGCAACCTTCCTTCTCCAACATCATCCTGGTGCTGACAGTGGCCAGAAATCTTAGCTAGCCCCTTATTTGCTGCCCCTTCATCCACACCCACTGTAAAGTTCTTCCTTAATTTGTGAAATTGATTCTGAAGACAAATGAGCTGCTAGGAGGAATAAAAATCACTTCTTTAAAAGACACGGGGAGAAAACGAAACACTAATGAATAAGTAAAGAGAAAATGGTAAGAATAGTACCTTTAGCTAAATATAGAATGGATGGTTGAAATCCCTTAGAGCCGGAATGTCAAACATACAGTCCACAGGCTGGATCTGGTCTGTAGAGCTATATGATTCAGCCCATGGGTCACTGGACCAACCTCATGCACTGGCCTCCATACCATGCAGGCTGGAGCCAGCACCAAGAGGCTTGCATGCAGCATTAAGGGTCAGTCTGCCCATATGGTGCCCCACTAGACTGGCCCTGCACACTGGTTCCAAAGACGGTTTGGATCAGGCCATGCTGGAACTAGCGCGAAGGGCCAGTCTGGCAGGGCATTACCTGCAGCCCACACTTAGGCCCCCTGTGTCATGTGTGGCACTGGATCAAAGTTGCACACCATGGGCAGTGCACACCCCATGGGCAGTGTGCCATGCATATGGGCTGGACCCAGGCCTCTGGGTGCTACACAGGACAGTCCCAGTCAAGCCTAGCCCAGAGGCCCTCATTCATAGGGTGACCCATTTTAGCCAGGACAGTCCCAGACTTCAGAGACCAGTTGTGGTCAGTTGCTGGGAATTATAATGGGCATCCTGGAAATGCAGGAGCACAGGGCACAATCTGGCTGTGAGTTAGAGCAGCAGGAAGCACCTTGCAGGCAGGAAGGCAGGCACCACTGCCTGCCCAGCATGCAGCCCCACCGCCACTGACTTGTGAGAGCATGGCAGGGGCAAAGGAGGGCTGGATGAATTTAATATCCCTGCCTTAGAGAAACTTGTTAATACTAGTCTTGCAAAACATCCATGAGTTGCCTACTATAGCACATCAGGGTCCCAGGGGCAAGCGTGATGCGCTCTGGTGGCTCCACGACCAGGCCTCACTCTGCCCCTACAGTGCCTTCCTTTCCATCTCACCCACCACAACCTGATGTAATAAGATTAAAAGGGAGACTGCTCAGAGGCCTTCCCATGGGTCCCAGTCTAGCTGAACCCCCACTAGGGATCCCAAGCACCCTACTGGTCTCTCCTGCACTGCTCTCAGGTCCCTCTCTAGGCCTCTCTACTCCCAGGCCCCTCACTGGGCCTTTCTATGACCATGCCGCTGCAAGGTACCTAAAGCCTTAGGGGCCAATTGCATGGCTCCATTCCTCTCCTAACCACGCCCCAAGCCTCACGGGTATTACTGTGATGTTGTTTGCCTACTGGGGCTTCCACCCCTTTCCTCTTAGCTAGGCCTTCTAGCCCAGGCCCACTATGTCAGACCTGGCTTTGAGGCACCAGCTCTGGTCTAGCCCTTTTGGGCACTGGACCCCTGGCCCATATGCAATTCTGTGGCCTCACACTCTGCCTGCTCTGGGCTCAAGCCTTACTTGGGCCTTGAGCCTGCCCCAGGACAGAGTTCAAGCCAATCACATGCCCCATGGGCACTAATAGGACCTCCATATACCACACCTTACAGTCCCTACCCAAACTGCCAGTAAAACTTCAACACAAACACTAAGCCCCTGGGCTATAAACAAAGAGGAGCAGCCCTCTGCCCCTATAAGATGGAAAACCTTCCCTCACCCCTTGTGCAGCATACCTCCCAGCCCCGGGCTTCTTGTGAGCTCCCCGAGAGTCACAGTTCCCACAGGCATCATGGTAGTTGGTCTCCAGTACCTCTCCTGGGCAGGAGCTCCTACCCCTGCAGCTTGCAGGGCTAGGCTAGATTGCCAGCTCAGGCCCTGGGCTTATATGCCTCCCAGGGCCCTGCCCCCTTCTGGCCAACAGACTACCCTGGGCTGCCTGCAGGTGCCTGCTAATTGCCTCATTACCCCATTGCTATGGTGACCTGCAGTTGCTGTGTCCTACCTGGCCTGCAGTGCCCCCTTGCTGGGCTGCTTCTTTCTTAAAGGAACAGAGAGCTCCAGGCCCTCTACCAAGAACTAAATCTTCTGTGCGAGACAATTCAACCCCTTTCTCCTGCATTGTTTTTAAAAATAATATATGTATGGAATAGACCACACTCTTATTCCCTCAATTCATTTTACTAGAATGAACAAACCAAGCTCTTTCAAACCTCAAATATAGCCTCGCTTAGCTAACATAGGCTCTCTATTCCTGGAACATCCTAAATTGCCTCTTCATCCCTTTGTTCTACTGTGGATTCCTTGTTTTTAACCCATACCCACACAGATATGTGTTGTCATACACTTCAAACAGACTCTGCAGGTTTCAACGTCTTTGCTGGTTGCACCTAAGCAAAGATGTATTATAACACTGATAGCCACAAAACGCTCCTTCTCCCTGAGGTTACTGCCCATGTTGCTAAGTAATGCATCAGACGCTGCAGAGACTAGAAAAATAAGTCACATCCAAATTAAACTGTGCAACTACTTACTTTCCTCCTCTGCAAATCAGAGGTAATATATACCTATCAACATCCCAGGGCATTCAGTTGATTAAAGAGTTAAAGGAGGATAACTCATAAAGCAATTAGCAATTCCAGATCCAATGCAGGGGCTGGACAGTGTAGCAAATTAAGCACATAGCCATATACTGAATAAAGAAGATCAATAAGGAACAGCTGCATCCCCTTGAGCATAATGTATCTTGTACATTGAATGAGGTACAAATCCTATGGGGAAAAAATGGTACATGATCCTATAATTAAAGATAATAGTGCACAGAGCCTTGGGTAGAAAAGAAAACCTGACTTCTGGCATTTAACAACCTTGGACTACATTTGCATATAATTTACATATGGATTTTGATGAACCTAAATTAAAATACCACCACCTCTGAAAAAATGCAACAGTTCTTAAAATGTATGGGGAACAATGCACAACAGTTTAGGACTGGAAGAGAAAACTGCTGTATCAAACTGACCCTGCAGTGGAATTTGTATACTGCAGGGATCTCTCATCCTATTTCATTTTTGCTTCCATCCTAGCAACTTCCTCTCACTCCTTCAGCAGATTAATATGTTCAGCTTGCAATTAACAAAAACTAAGAACTTTCTGCCCTACTAAAAATCAAGAGAGGAATGCCTATCCCAGGGATCAGCAACATTTATGGGCAAAGTGGCAAAATCACCCACAATCTCAACTTGTAAGATGTTGGTGTGCCAGGCTGGACAACAGGAGAGCAGCAAGGGGCCCAATTCTTGTTGTGGCAGCACATCCCTGGCCCCTTCCCCACCATCTGCCCCAAAGTGCACATGCCAAACAAAATGCCTTTGCATGCCCTGCTCTGGCACCCATACCAGGGGTTGCCTACTCATTGTCCCTAGAGAAATCCACTGAAAATGTATATCCGTGACATGTTTCTAATTACTATTAAATTCCTCAGTGTGTGCTATGCATACACTTCTGAAGAATTTCCATGCCATATCATTTAAACCAGGATTGTCCAACTGCTGAATGGCTCTGACAGAGGCCATGGACCCCACCTAGACAACCCTGCCACACAGGCCCCCAGATCCGGTGTGTGGGCTGGGGACAGGAAGTGGGAGCCTGAGGAGAGATCAGGACCCAGAGATCTGAGCTGCAACAGTAGCAGGAGCAATGTGGGTAGAGGAACCTGCATGGTAGTTCATGGAGCACTAGTTGAACAGCCCTGATTTAAACAAATTCTGAAAACCCTCCTAGCTATATTCTCCAACACAAACATTTGCAGCAGTACACAAGTCACTGATCTTCTGTTACTTTTATTTTCACAAGAGTCAAAATATTGAAAAAAAGATATAACAATTTGTTGTACATTACTGGATGTGCTAGTTAGACGATTCTAGAACAGTTCCTTGCAAGGCTTTAAGAAAGGATATTAACCATGTACATGAGAAATGGAAAACAGAATATAGAACAGCAGGTAAGAAAAATCAGAACCATGCCTTGAGCAGGGGAAGAAGAAAGGAAAAAAAAATAGCCTCAGAACATGCAAAACCGATACAAAATACAATGAATTTCCATTATTATTAATCTAGCAAGCATAAACTTGCTTATGCAATAGTGAATATATGAGATTATTCTTGCATATAATCAAATCTACTTATAGTGAACTGCCTTAAACTTGAAGCTATTTGGACTTTATCACAGGGAGAAAAAGAAAAAAAGCCATAGAGGACATATGATTATAAGCACATGAACAATTCTGTAGGAAGTTGATTATTCAGACATGAAATTTAAGGCCAATGTAGGCTAGAATACAAGGTGACTTCTTGTGAAGGTCCTTTTGGAAGCCTGGGAACAAGAATTCCATGATCTCATTTCTAAAATGGCCAGTAATTTGGGGATTCTTGGCCAACTGCTCAGATGTATTAAAAGAAGTGAAAAACCATAGGCATTACAACAAAGTATTGGACTGAACAGGTTGGTTTTCTTTCTTTAAGAAAAACAAATGCAGTGGCAAGATAGGCAGGGTTCATGAAGCAAGTACAAGGTTTCTGCATATCTGTAATCCAGGTATCCAGTGGCTTCCACAACTCACCTATCAAGGTACCAATATTAAATCTAGATGCTGAAAGTCTAAAGTAGTGTAAGCATGGAATATGGCTTCTAAGCTATGGCAGTTTTGCCTCAAGAAATATGCATGGTACACCTCTTCTACTGCCAGGTTTTCCGACACCTGAGCTGCAGCACTGACCAACCTGAGCAGGCTTCAAAAACAGCAGTAGCCATGTATGGAGAAGCTTTCTTCAAAACAAAATACAGCCCTCCTTAAAAGGAAAGCATTCCCTTCACAGCCATGTTGTCCCCCGTTCCACTGACTACGCAACCAACAATGGCAGGCGTTTGACAGTTCCAGCCGGCTGTCTCTCTCAGTCTGTTCCAAAGGCTGTTTGCAGACAGAAGCCAGAGAATCTGTGTTCTGGTGTCTGAGCTCTTTCTTATCTTTTCTTATGCCTCACAAAACCACTGGTGTTTCTAATAAACCCAAAATATGCCACGTGACTATGCAAGTTAAGTCATTGATAAGAACAACCAAGTCTTGTGCCTCACAGCAGAAAGCTGATAACCCAGGAGGTGAGAAAACAATTCTTCTCAACTTTCCATGCAGCACCACACAATCCATTGGGCACATTATGAATCTCTGTATGCCCCAGCCATCATGACAGACAGGACATAATTGTGTCTACTCCTGGAAACTTGTACCATCCCTCAGCAATGTACCTGTTTATCAGTAGAAGGATAAGCAGGGCACTAAGGGCACAGGGACATGTGAACAGTTGCATGATGTTGAAAAAAGAAAACAAATCTGCTCAAGCAGTGAGGCTGGATGACTGCCAGCAACAATGGACAAAATGAGGAACAAGTGACAGATTAGGAGGAAGCCTGGCATGCACATGTGGCTTGGGATGGTGGTTACAAACCAAACTGCAAGCTTGAACCCTTGCTGACAGAGTTACGGAACTGGATATTGTAGGCAAACACCAGAGGGAATGAGATCAATATGCAACAAAGGGAGGTAGGAAAAGAGATTTGAAAGGTTGTCAGATTAGTAGAAAGAAGTTGGGATTCAGGCTAAACAGTGCAAGGGAAGCGAAAAAATAGTTCTCAGTAGTTCTAAGAGTGATAGATTTTCTTAATACAATGTCAAGGCCTTATCTGTTCATATAGATAACAACTCCAGGCTGAGTTCTCTAATACTTTGCAGCGTCTTTGTACCATGTAAGCATAGAGAGACTGGAGATAACTGGTAAGAATTCTTCTTGCAGAGAGGAGCTCTCCATCAGCAGAAGGCTGGCAGAGATGGATCTGCTGCCTCCTATAACAACTGCCCACAGTCTAAAGGGAGGGAGAAGCAGATGGGTGGGGCATGGCACAACACAGCTCAGCTCACTGTGCAGATGTTATAACACTGGCAAACATGTAAGCCACAGAGAATTTATCTAACTGCTTTGGGGCCAAGCAGTCAAGGACCAGGGTGCCATAGCCTTCAGCCTCTGCTGCCACTCTCCAAGTTAATGGAGGATCAGGACTTTTATGCTTAATAGCAGGAATAAAGTAGCTGCCACAGATTACTAACAGAGGATTTTAGCCCTTTTTAATCTCGTGTAATGGAGATATTAAACACACACAAAAACATGCAATAATACTAGAGTTCTCTAAATTCCAGCTGTTAAAGATAAAGCCTCTAGCATCAGAAAGAAATCTGTGCCACTCTGCCAAAGTCAAACAGTAAGGATGAAGGAACAGTGCAGAAAGCATGGAGTCAACTGAACATTAGTTTTCATGTATGCTGTCAGCCCTTGAAGCAAGTGTCACCAACACATTTTGAGACATGACGACTTAGAGCCATGGAGACGGACTTCCCATTCTCATCATCTATACATTTGTCCTACCGACAAATTAAAGACAGTTGTTTCCTTAGCTAAAAGTTTGCCTGTCCCCAGTTCTCAGATGCCTTAAGGTAGTGTCCATTCAAGACAGTCACATGATACAGCCCAAGTTTCTCAGGAACCACACCCACTTGGCAGCCACACTGGAGAGACTTGGCATTATGTGAAATGCAAGAGCATGTTTCACAAGTCTGTGTTCAAAATCCCTGGCATACTAACAGGATACAAGTCTGCCTGGGAGATCTTAGGAACCTGAGGTGGAAGGACAGGTCTTGGAAGCGTAGGAAAAGGAGAGCACCTGACAACCATTAGCCTGGAGGTTATATAAAAACAAGAGCGCGCGCGCACACACACACACACACACACACACACACACACACACCCCCACACAACCACACAACAACAA
>NW_017729033.1:62438882-62450883 GCF_001723915.1 Gavialis gangeticus | reverse complement strand
CCCCCCCCCCCCCCCCCCCCCCCCCCCCATCTCTCTTTGCAAAAGTAAGTTCTCTTCCCTACTTGTTCCCTTGAGAGTTGCTGCCTATTTCAGTCACCTGCACTTCTTCATGGTAGTACCTCCTCTTCCCAGCTTCTCTTCTGAAGTAGAGTTTTCTGCTCTTTGCTCTCCCTCATCTCCTACAGGAAACAGGCATTCCCATTTTTGTAAGCCCTCTTCTCACTCTTTCCTGTCAGGAACCCAGAGGGTGGTCCCTTGTTCCCACTCAGTGAATAGGTCCACACAAGCAAGGGCATGCCTGGTAGTGTGCCCCTTAAATCTACTGATTCTAGAACTAAGAGATTCCTTCACAGTGAGAGACATGAACTAATACACAGGGTAGTGTTTGAAGCCAATTTGCTTAACTTTGATACAATTACAGATAGGAAAGATATATTCTATTGTGAACTCTGAAAAAGGAACATTCTTCTTAATGTAGGTTTTAAGGTTTTCCTTATCCTCTCTCAGCCTCTTAAATGCACAGTTTAAATGTGAATGCATTGATTTGTTCCCATTAACTCTTCATAACCCAGGCCTGGGCACATTTCCTGAATTAAACTATAAAGGCACAAGCCAATATGCAGCATAACGAACTTCAAAATTATCATGCGGGGCAACAAGCACTTACAGAATTATATTAATTATAGATGGCTTAATGCTGCCTTTACAGGATATAGGCCTGAAAGGGGCTACTCCAGCCATAAAGTCCAGTCCCCAGACTGAGGAAGGGTGTCATTCTGATATAACCTTTTCAGGGTAGTATGTTCTCTGGCATTGTACTTGTAAAAGTCTTTATTGCCAATTTCAACAAAGAAAGCTGTCCTGTACCTTAAAGTAGATCAAACTGCAATCAAAATTAATTTGTCCCCATCCCAACATTTTTACATTTTAGAAGGAAAAAACTGAAGAATTTGTTTCACAATTTCATGACAGTGGAATCTTTACATGTTGAATAGAAACCATAAGCGCATCTCCTTTGAAGCAAATGTTTTGCTCAACAAATTAAAATTCAGCATTGGTTAGTGTAACAGGGTGGCCTCCTTGTCAGGTCTCCACCAACCCTGCTCCAGGGGTAACTGCCCACTTCGCTGTCCTGCCATGCCTTGATGGAAAAATATGTGAGCTGTTACTAAGGCAGGAGGCTACCCTCCTGACAAGGGCCTAATATCCGCTCTGACTTCCCTTCCATGGGTCCCATGCCTTGCAGATGTTACTGTGTGTGTGTTACTTCTCCAGCCTACAGCTGGAGCAAAGTGGGCACACAAATATAGCTCTTTTCTCGACAGCCCCAAAAGGCCACACACGTCAACCCTCTCTCATTGGGGTCTCACTCACTCCGCTGGCTCTCACCCAGCCTCTTTCATACTGCCCTCTCTCAGGGCCACACTCATCCTGCCCAGCCTCACCCTGCTGCAGGCTTACCTCTTCTCACCTTGGTCAGCCCCGGTGCAGTCTGTTGGGTGTCTCCCACTACCCCTACCGGAGCGTTGACTGACTGATTCTACAACTATAGGCCTATTTTGTTCCTGGCCCCTTGCCGGGCCACTAGACTTCCACTGGGTCTCCTCAGTTGCCCACACTCATGGGGCTGCTCTAATCGTTGCTCCTCTCACTCAGGGTCTCTCTAATCATCACCCCCAGGCTCTACCCTGCCGTCTCGGCACAGCCCCAGGTCCCTCCTCTGGCCTGAGCTCTGCCTCAGGGCTCCTTAACAGATGCAAAGCTAACAGAAAATCATGACAGTTGTATATTTCAAGGATGAGAATCACCCAGATTCTCAGACAGACTGTTTTCCTCATTTTGACACACATACCTGACATAAACCATGCAAGCATGACCAAAATGTTTGTAGTCAGAAGAATCCAGCGCAAGGTAGCTGCACTTTATTATCTTTGTTCTGCTGACTGCACCTTTTAATTTCTAAGGGCAACCACTTTATGACCAATTCAGTGCAGATGACAGGGGAAACACACACAGAACCACATACCAAACCACGCTCTCACCCACCCGGCTCAAAGATGCCATGTTTGTTCTTCCTTTAAATCTAAAAGCAAAACACCAATCAGCTGAAAATATCAGTTTTCAAAGTCAAAAGAAATATAAGTCAGACACCAGGAAACACAACCACATCAGTATAACTTGCCATTTTTTCACCTTCGGCAACACTATTTTCTAATAATGTCCCAAAATAAATGTTGAGGGTGCCAAACCCACATGGGAACTGGATCCTCTAAGTAAAATAGAAGCTCCAAAGCTTAAGGGATAGTAGGAAATCAACTTCACTGGCTTAGCAGCACAGCATAGTCTCAAAATGGTAATTCTCTGATGCTGACAATGAAGAAGCCAGAACTATCATGCAAACATCCAGAGGAAAATATCCCAAAGAGGCCTCTTAGGATAAGTTCTCTCTCTCTCTCTACATTTCACTGCTTGTAAAGTTCTTCCTGACCCTAGTCATTTTAAGCCCAAGATCCAAACAGCAGTTCAAAAGGCGAAAACAAACAGCTGCCAATAACAAACTAACACCAACCAAAAATGTTCAAGATTTAAATAACACACAATCTTTACTAACTGCTTACAAAACGGTTGTTGGAAGAAAAGTGCATAAATCTTTGTCACTGAGGATTAAGAACACATACTCCAACATCTGATCTGTATGCCAAGTTACTGTGGAATATAAAGTGACAGAAAGTGGGAATGAGCTTCCCTATGCTAACTTCAGTGATAATTATGCTAAAGCATCTCTGTAGTTTGGGCGCTACTAAGGAGAAAATAATAAGGATGCATATTCACTGGAAAAAAAAAAAGGAGAGAAAAAGATTAGGCCAGATCCAACTCCATCCATTTAGGCGCCTAAGTAAGTTAAGGTCCCCAAGTCGGATCCTATTCCACCCTGAAAAACTGTTACTACAGAAAGTGGGAGGGTCCTTGTCCTCTTCTTCCTCCTTGCTGCTTTTCTGAGATGCAAGTCTTAAGGATACAATGGAGATTGTTACAAAAAGTAGATGCACTAAATGAGTTTTCAAGAACTCTAGCAGGGTGAAATACAATCTGGCCCATTATTCTTTGAAGGCACCTCATCATAAAAGGAACCGCTATCCAGCTGGATGACAAGGTAGGTTGCTTTGCAGAGCAGACAAAACTTTAAATAGGCTCCTTTTATGCTCTGCATTCACATTATGTACAATGATCTTGCCCTCACCAGTAATTTCTAAATGGCAACTGTTTTTTGAACCAGGTAACACTGCTTAGAACCAGCATAAGCCTGCATGCCACATTCTCACTCTCCCCACTCCTCCCTCTACCCCCCAAATTATGCATTAGGGGTAGCTGAAAACTAGACCATGATGTACAGAAGGCAAAAGTTATTTGTACTTGTAAAGCCCTATGTTCCCTATGTTCAAATAGGCTCCTATAGATAGCGGTTTCCCCTTGGACCTAACTGAGACCTTCACCCCTACAGCAAGCTTCCAGCTAGAAATTGGTAAAAAAGAGGTCTTAGCTCAGCTGAAAGCAGAATTCTATCTTGCAAATGAAAATTAACTGTGCCAATTATAGCAACAGCTGAAACAGAATCCAGCTGAATCCATTGTTAGCTGCATTGATTCCACAGTGTTAGAATGATTTTTATTTACTCCTTTTGACCAAAAAAGCAAGTGTACAGATCTCTAACTAAGCACAGGGACTTGATCTTCTATTAAACTGGTTCCATGTTTGCATCCAACCTCTAAGAAAAAAATCCCTATTAAGTATGAGTCAAATCTGGAAGGAAAAGATTCACGGTTTAAAATCTAGAAAACAAAAGAATTGTGTTAGAAAATTCAAACTATCACAAACATGTACCTTTTGAAAAAAAGTCTGTCTTCTGATACTGTTGTTAAACAGTATACACCACCAACCGCTAGAAAAAATAACTCTATTGAGAGTACACAGCAATTAAATCCCTTTCCACTATTGTTTAGGCCTGCTAGGACTTCAGATTAAAAAAGAAACAGCTATGTTGCAGTTTCCTTTCCTAGGTGTAGGAATTGTTTCTCCCATCAGAATAGAAATTTGTGGGAGGATCTTTTAAATTCAATCACTAATGTAATATTTTCCTGGCTTATGTGGATCGTCTGATGTCACTGTGTAGCCAGCTGCTTATTCCTTTTCAAAAGCAGCAAATTGTTCATTTACTACACTACCATGAAGTTACATGAAGTGCAAAAGATTGCTTTAAAATCCCAGTAACATGTAAATGCAGCAAGAATACAAGAGATATGGCTTACATGACTCTGACATCCAAGTCACACACCACTGCTACAGATGGACAGGCAAACTAAATCAGCTGAGGCAGAAAGCAGGATAAGCCTCCTAGCTACTATACCATCAGCTTAAGAAATAAACACGCACACACTAAAGCTCAAATACAGAAGAACATTACATACAGAATTTACGTACATAGTCATTTAAGCACTCTGTTTACTAAATAATGTACAAATTTCGAGAAAGGGGGGTTGGAAAAAGCTTTCAGTCCCTAGCTCGCAAAGCAGTACATCTATTCACCAATGTCAACTCTCACAAAATGGCGATTAAAAAAGCAAGCCCAAACCATGCCAACTTCTTAGTGATTTCTGACATTTTAAATGCATACCATATTTACTCTATTAAAAAATGAGGGTTTTTCTTCATCTAATGTGGGGAGGAGGCCCCTTGTCTTAGAACTAAGCAAGACAGGAGTGGGCAATTATTTTGGGTGGAGGGCTGCTTACTCAGTTTTGGCAGGCTATGGAGGGCCGCATGGGTAGCCCCGCCTCTTGACAGGTGCCCCACCCCCTGG
The DNA here is from genome assembly GCF_001723915.1 of Gavialis gangeticus. NCBI lineage: Eukaryota > Metazoa > Chordata > Crocodylia > Gavialidae > Gavialis > Gavialis gangeticus. The sequence continues at coordinate 62,446,025 of NW_017729033.1, read as the reverse complement.
TAACCATCTTGGAACCAGTGTCCCAATGTCTTGGGACCCACATCCCAGGGCCAGCACCGGTGGGGCCCAGAGAGGAGCACAGGCTGGCAGGGATCTGTGGAGCCCAGCTAGGCTGCACCAGCAGGGAGAGGGGAGAGCTGACCCGGTTACATAGAGCCCCTGCCGGCTGGGACCCTATACCCCTGCCGGTGCTGGCCCCAGAGCACTGGTGCAGGTCCAGTGCTCCCACTGGCTCCCCACCCACTCACACCCAGTGCCCCCAGCCCCATGTACAGGCAGGGGGCAGCGCACAGCCCTGGCCCCCTGCTTGCCAGCAGGGAAGAAGCTGTGCTGAGCACAGGGAAAAGCAGCCCCTCATCCACCCCATGGCTCGCACTCCCTGCTGCAGGCACTCGCAGCCTGCACAGGGCTGTTCAGAGCAGGCACAGGCAGCCTCATGAGGGCTGCGAGCAGCTGAAGCGCAAGGCACAGGCCACACAGCGAGTGAGGGGCCACTCTTCCCTGAGCTCAGCACCAGCTTGTAACCTGCCCCCACTGCCAACCTGGCAGTGGGGCCGGGTCACAAAGTAGTGCTGAGTGTGGGGGGGAAGCAGCCCCTCACCCACCCCATGCCCAGTGTCCCATGCTGCAGCCGGCCTGGGGCTGCCTGTGCCTGCTCCGGACAGCCCCGCGCAGGCTGCAAGCACCTGCAGCAGGGAGCGCTAGCCATGCGGTGGGCAAGGGGCTGCTTTCCTCCATGCAGAGGAGCCCAGGGAAAAGCTGAGCACGGGGGGAAAAGCGGCCCCTCCCCCGCCCCATGGCTGGCACTCCCTGCTGCAGGTGCTCACAGCCTACACGGGGCTGTCTGGAGCAGGCACAGGCAGCCCCATGTGGGCTGCAAGCAGCTGCAGCACAGGGCGCCGGCCATGGGGCAGGGAAGGGGCCGCTCCCCCCCCACGCTCCTTCCCTGCCTGGGGTCCCCCTCGCCCTTTCCCCCCCCCGCACTTACCTGTGGTTCTGGCGCGGGGCAGCCATGTGCTCCCAGCCCAGAAACCCCAGGCTGGGCTTCCGGCTGCGGGGGTGGGGCAAGGCGAAAGAAGGGGGACTGGGAACCCAAGGTTGTGGGGGGGCTGAAGCAGCATGGAGTGAGCAAAAAGAGGAGGGATGGGGGGCAGGGTCGGCAGGTGGCAAGCTGCCTGCCTGCCCCACTACTGCTTGCCCCGCTACTGCCTGCCCTCTGCTTCTCCTACCATGTGCCCCCTACTGCCTCCCTCACTGTCTATCCCATTACTGCCCCTCTCAATCACCTCTCCCCCCCACCACCCCACCTGCAGTAGTGGGGAGATACATTTAAGATGATTCTCCACTAATTACATTTGATAGATGGAAAATTATTTTTTAAATATATAATTTTCCCTAAATAAAATTTAATTATTGTGGGATCATCTTAAATTCAGGGCCATCTTGTAGTCAGGTAAATATGGTAGATGTTAAAACAAGAAAATGCTTAGCCTTTCCCTGCATTCAGATTTGGTCAAAATGTTATGACCGAGTACATCATATATGTATTGAACCCTTGCCCCAGCAGGTAGGATGATTCAAAAAAACAAAATTTGCAGTCACCAAGATCTTTATCAAGGAATGGCTTTCCAAGCAAGTAAAATGGCACAGACAGCATGGAACAGAATTTTCTCACTTGGAGACTCAAGTCAGTCTTACGAGCCTTGTATGTGGGGTCAAATGTAAAATACAACCTCTGCCCTTTGTCTCAACCAGTTCCTCCTCTAGCTCTCTGAGGATCCAGGTCAAGTGGAAGGAAAACTGCTGAAGACATCTAGCAATTCCTAACTTGGAAGCATTAATAGTTGTTTTACTGGAGGGAAGACGACAGCATCATCTAGGAATAGAGATATAAAGGGATAGGAGCAGAGCAGATATTCCCACGTGTTGCTGTGGTTCTGGTCCTCCTTGGTCTAGCACATAGCCTTCCCAAAGATGTGCCCAAGACCTAGCTTCTTTATACAGCAACAAGGAAAAGGGTTTTGAAATACTGGAAGCTATGCTTCTCCCTGATGGATTCTCCCTCCCTCCAAAACATGACATCTTCCAGGTCTTGGTTTCCAACTGGCTTGTACATTCCCCATGACTGCACAGCACACCTGCTCCTTCCTCACAACCAACAGGATCCAATGCTGCACTCAGGTCTGCTGAACAGGAACCAAAGCTGCACCCCAGCCAAAAGCCTCACTAAATTGTTGCTTCCCTTCCACTTCATGGCAAATAAAAATTATAGGAAAACCAGCAGGTGTGTTCTCCAGATACAGTGTTGCAAAGGAAAAAGCTACTTCAGCTGGCTGGCTGTTGCAGAACACCCCAAAGCTGGGAAATCTGCACGTGCTTCCAAATTTGTTGAATTACAAGTTTGTTTTTTAAATATAGCAACAAATTGTACATTTCAAATAATGGTTATTGTTTTAACAAAAAAGGCTAAACCTGAATCCAGAGACCAGTTATCACTGAATTACAAAAACACTTCAACTCAAGTTAAAATAGATGTGTGTTTTTTCAATGCTCATTTTTTTAACTGACACAATACAATCAGAAACTCTATCCAAACAACCCAGTCCCAGAACATGTAAGAGCTTAGAGACCTGAAGATATGCTGCACATTGGGACATATGCAAAACCAAGATATTTCATAAACCCTTTCACTGTTTACACAGTTGGTAATCATTTGCTGCATATTACTTTAACAGGAAGGGTATTTTTTGAAAATGAAGTGGATACCAGATGCTTTAATTGACAAAAGAATAAAATCCCTGAATAACTAAAGGAGCCAGAGTCATACTGAAAAAAAATGTACAAAAACCCAAATGAACCATGTGTGAAGAGTAACTCCAATGAAACTATAAAATGATGCTCCCTTGTTCCTGAACACAAATGCAATAGTTATATCCTTTGTGTGGGACTAGTGCTTATTCTGGGCCCCTTTTCTCCTCATCCATAGATAGAGTTTCTACTCTTAAAAACAGCTAAGAATTTCCACTCCAGCACTCAGTTCATGCTGTGTCTTCATGCCATGAAGTTCTCTGCAGATGCTGTTATAAAACATAGCAAGTAGCTAAGCCAATCAATCACCTGAAACTTCTGCAGTACTTTCAGTAGTTTGGAAAAGTTAAATATTGTGGACCAGGGGTCATCAACCAGGGGTACATGTACATCCAGGGGTACTTGGGAAGGCCCTAGGGGGTACACACCAGCAGGTGGGGATGGAGTGCCACCACCCTACATTGCCACCTCCCAGGAGCAGAGCTGGGGTGGAGCAAGGGCAGTGGCACTCCTCTGCAGGCCACACAAGCACTGCCCACCTGGCTGGATGCAGGGAGGGAAGCTCGCACACAGCAGCTGCCGCCACCACCCCTCCACATCCAGCTGCACACCCCCTCCCCCGCAGCCAGCCGCTGGGGGTACACTTATTAAAAAAAGGTTGAAAACTCCTGTCATGAACCAAAATTCTGTCTGGAATTACTCAAGGATTGATTTGCTCCCTGAAAACTACTTAGTTAGGATATCACCTCACATCATTTCAAAGCCAACTCACATTTGGCATTGTCTACATACATTCCACATAGGAGGCAAGAACCCCCAGATTTTTTAAGATGAATATATTCCAAAGGTTAACAGCAATACGATATATGACCTGCAGTCTACTTTAACATGAAACCTGCACATACAACAGGAAAGCAAGGTCTATGTATGTCAGGGATGTAAATATTGTTTAAAAAATTATGTTTAACTTCCTCTAATTATAGGTTAATCCTTCAACCGATATAAACACATACGTAGTCCCAGCCAGGGAGTGAGGAACACTGGGTTTGCACCTGCCCTGCCCCATGCCACTGTGGAGAAGGGGCAGCAGCCACCCGCCTGGAGCAGCGCAGGGAGCCCAGGGCCACACACAGACCCTGCTGGACACAGCTGCTGCTGGGAGCTGTTCCCCAGGGCCTTGATAGGGGAGGAAGGAGGTGGCAACACACCCCACCAAACACAGTCCACATGAACCTGCGGATGGCAGCAGGCAAGGGGCTCTCAGCCCACTGTAGCTGTGGGCATGCTGGGAGAGAGGGAGCAGACTAGCTATGGGTGCTATTGCCCATCCCTGCTTCCTCCTCACTCCTTCCTCCCATGCTCCTAGCTGCCCTGCCCTGCCATCTTCTGTTCCTGAGGCACCACACCACTTCCCTTCCCTGTCAGACTGTACCCCACACTAAACATTAACCACTAATGCATTACCAGTATAAATATACTTCTCATTTAAACGCTTAATCTTTCACATCCCTAATGTATGTAACTTATGCCTTCACTTCATCACCAAATCTAAACAATGCATCCTATCTTTTACTGCACCTTTTTTATTACAGAAGTTCCCACACATGCCTACCTTTCCCGTTTGGGGCTTCTGTAATTAATGCACCATTACAAGATTCACTTTTTAGTAACACAGTGCTTTGGAGTCAACTGGACGCTGCTCGCGTGTTGGAAGGCAGTAGGGTTGCTATGGTACTGGCCTGTGTTTGTCAGATTCCAGAATTTCAGTATCCCCTCTAATTCCCTTCCACCTCACCCAATATAGTATTACCAGCTTTTATGGGAAACATGGCATGCTACATTGTGCAGCAAGATACAGGCATAAAGTGGTCAGAAAATGATATAATGGGAAAAAGGCATGTTTCCCATTAGTTTCGTACGAAGTTGGTACGCCAGGAAGCAGCAAACTGCCTTGCTTTCTATGACCCATATTCAGCACTGGCACACATACAGGCAAATCCCATTGCACTAAGTCATGTAACCATGCCTTAGTGACTTCTTACCAGGGAGGGAGAAACAAAGGAGAAAGAATTAAACTAAATATCCCTTCCCCCCATGTTAGCTTCTTTTCTGCTGCACTTCATTCCTGCTTTATCAAAATTTGATGCGACAACTGTTTTCATATCTGTTTGAATGTCAAGAGGCACCCATTTACTTTTTCTGCTCATTTATACAGGCAATTTAGCTTTTAATTTCATCTGTAACTTTCACCACTTGAAATCACTGCTGATCTTGACCCCAACACTTCTAGGGAAGTCTCTCCTACTTGCTTCAGGCCATAGTCAGCTGAAATTTGGCACTTAATCCAGTCACATCTAAGGCACTTACATAAATAAATATATATTCTCAAGTAGTTTAATATTGCCTCTTTTCCAGCTTCCAACTTTCCCATTATTCAAAATCTCTCCCATAAAAAAACTGACTTGTCTCCTCAGTTAATTTTCAGATTTTAAAAACATCATTCAGATTTTCAGATAGACCCTGCCAAGTACCAAAGTACAATGGTGGTTTTCAGAACATGTGTAAAACAGTTACTTGTGTGCTTAAATGATTACAGGATCCATCCTTAAGTTTTCCACCAACCTAGCAAAGTTTCTCAATGTCACCAGTTCATGGGAGAATTTTCTCATCTTGTTCTAAAGCAGCAGATCCCAAACTGTGGGTCACAACATCTATGGATGGGAACGCAGGGGTGGAGGGCTGTGGGTTGGAAGTGAGGGGTCATGCTAAAGAAATGGGGCCATAATTGGGGTCATGCTGAGGAAAAGATTTGGGAAGCACTGTTTTAGAGTATCAAAAAGAAGTTGTGATAGACACATCTGGACTTTCAAAGAAGATCCAAAATCAAAAGGTGCAGACTCTGCTTTGAGTCTGCACCTTAAATACTACAGATTCCAAATCTGTCCCATCGCTAATCCTGAAACTCACTGGCAATGTGCAGGGGGTGCATGCGGGTGCACATGAGATTGGCAGCGCACCCACTGAAAGAAGCACTGCCGACACTGCCAGTGGTGCCTGCCGGCAGTCACCACTCGCCAACCCCCTCCCTTGCCACCGACACTGCTGATGGCATCTGCGGACAGTTGCTGATCACTGCTGGCAGCATCTGCAGGTGGTTGCCGACCGCCCATCAGCGTTCACCACACCACCTCCCACCGCTGACACCATGGCTGCCTGCAGGAGCTCCCTGCTCACTGTCACCATGCCCCTGCTGCTGCCACCACCACAGCCACTTGTGGGCAGTCGCCATTCCCCCCAGCCTCCAGGGGCATGCATCATTCATGCTGAAACTGTTGGACTATCGACAGTGACAACTAATGAAACCTCACCACTGGACATTTATTCTTACTCTCCCCACACCTAACATTGTTAATGACACGTTAGACTAACATGATGTCTTGTACTGGCTCAAACTGTTTCCAATAGCTCTACCCACCTCACAATAAACTTCTTGGAGTATCTGCTGCAATGCATCAGACTTGCTGGGAAATGGTAAAACAAGAACCTAAGCATTCAGGGTTTTCCAAGAGGCCACAGAGAAAGTCTTTTAGCATTAGTATTAGGATTGTGTAATGAGGAAACACCAACTGTAACAGCCAAACAGAAATTCATATTGAAAGTAGAGACAAACAAAACTCTTTGTCAGAGGTGTGGTTTTTCTGGAAAATTTTCCAATACCTTAAATAGAACACGATCTGATTTAGCATGTTTATTTGACTTATATTTAGTAAGCAAAACTAAAAAATACCCCCATGTTAATTTTATATCCCAACAGTCACAAGTATTTGAACTGAAATATTTGATTAGGAAAACAATTAAATACAGCACACGTAAAATTCAGAGTTTTATGTGGAAATAAATTATTTTTATTGGAATGCTTGTAAAAATGTAAAGACAATACACAATAGCATGTACTTCCCTTACACTGTTTGCTTAAATTTAAGGAAAAAAATGAAGGCACTGAAAACTCCTGACACTCATTTTAGCACACTCAAAGAACTGCATGATATGCCATGGCTGTACACACCAGGGGTGGGCAAAATATGGCCCACAAGGCCACTCTATCCGGCCCACAGGGCTTTAAAAAAATGTAGAAAATGAATATTTCTCTGCCCTTGGTTCCTGTCAAAAGTGAGAGGAACCAAGGGCAGTAGGACCCAGGGGAAGCCCAGCAGGCTCCAACAATAGCGGGCCCATCTGGCTCCTCGCTCCCTCAGCCGGAAGCCCATGCCAGGGCTTCTGGCCTGGGAGCATGTGGCTGCCCCGTGCCGGAACCGCAGGTGGGGGTGGGGGGGG
>NW_017729033.1:62438347-62438756 GCF_001723915.1 Gavialis gangeticus | reverse complement strand
AGGGAAGGAACGCGGGGGCAGGGGGATGCAGCCCCTTCCCTGCCCTGTGACTGGCACCTTTTGCTGCAGCTGCTCGCAGCCCATGTGAGGCTGCCTGTGCCTGCTCCAGAAAGCCTGTGCGGGCTGCGAGTCGCTGCAGCCGGGAACGCTGGCCATGGGGCGGGGGAGGGGCCGCTTTTCCCTGTGCGCTCAGCTTTTCCCTAGGCTCTTTCCCTGCACGGAGAAAAGTGGCCCCTTGCCCGCCCTGTGGCCTGCGCTCCCTGCTGCAGGTGCTCGCAGCCCACTCAGGGCTCTGGGGCAGGCACAGGCAGTCCCAGGCAGGCTGCGAGCACCTGCAGCATGGGGTACCAGGCATGGGGAAGGTGAGGGGCTGCTCCCCCCCCCCCCCCCCCCCCCCACCCCCCCTTTT
>NW_017729033.1:62427416-62437825 GCF_001723915.1 Gavialis gangeticus | reverse complement strand
GGCAGGGGGTCCCGGGGGGGGGGAAGGGGGGGGGCGCCCCCCCCCCCCCCCCCGCGCTCAGCACCACCTTGTAACCCAGGCCCACTGTCAGGCTGGCAGCAGGGCCAGGTTATAAGATGGTGCTGAGTGTGGGAAAGAGCAGTCCCTTGCTTGCCCCATGGCCGGTGCCCCGCACTGCAGCCACTCGCAGCCTGCCTGGAAGAGCCTGTGCCTGCCCCAAACAGATCCGTGTGGGCTGCAAGTGCCTGCAGCAGGGAGCAGTGGCCATGGTGTGGGTGAGGGGCCGCTTTTCCCCACACTCAGCATCAGCTTCTTCCCTGCCGGCAAGCAGGGGTCAGGGCTGTGCACTGCCCCCCACCTGTACTGCAGGGCAGTGGGCACTGGGTATGAGTGGGTGGGGAGCCAGTGGGAGCACGGGGCCCGCACCGGTGCCCTGGGGTCAGTGCCGGCAGGGCCCAGAGCAGGGTGGCAGGAACGCGGGGTTCCAGCCAGCAGGGCCTCTATGGAACCAGGCCAGCTCCCCACTCTCCCTGCTGGTGCAGCCCAGCCCAGCTCCACAGACCCCTGCCAGCCTGTGCCCCGCTTTGGGCCCCACCAGTGCTGGCCCTGAGACATTGCTCCCAAGACATTGGGACAATGGTCCCAAGATGGTGACCAGGGGGCAGGGCACCTGTCAAGGGCTGGGGCTATCTATGCAGCTCTCGACAGCCTGCCAAAACTGGGTAAGCAGCCCTCCACCCAAAATAATTGCCTGCTCCTGTTGTACACGCATCTACTTCAACCGAGTTCAACTCTCTTCCACTGAGGTCATTTCAGCGCCTCCAGTTTCACTGTCACTATCTGTAGAATTACTTGCAGTAGTTATTAGTTCTATTTCAGAATCAAATTGAAGCAAATCGACTCAGAACTACTTGACCACATTATCTTCTGCTAAAGGATGGTTTTACCAATAAATCTATGGGCAAGGGCAACTTATCATCACACTGCATCTTTACTAATTGCACTTCTGACTGATTCTCCAGAAGCAAGAGATTTTGAGAAATAGAAACAAGCTTAGTGGTGTGTTCATTTATTAGTCTATTCCTCTTCTTTGTCTCAACTGAGCTGAAAGCCTTCCAGTTCTGTTCACAAGAAACTGCTGTTGGCAGAATGCTTAGGATACTGAGAGTAATCCTGGACAACAGTCAGGTGTTATAGTGTCTCTTCCACCATGTGAGAGGAGACATTTTCTGCTGCCTGCCAAGCTTGCCTAATGTTGCATTGGCATCCATTCATTGTTACTAAAGAATTTTACGAAACAATGAATTTTTAGAAATGGAAAATTTTCCACCCCACATCTCCAGTCTTGGGCTAGAGGCGGTATCTTTTATTAGACCAACTAAATAGTAAGAATTTTTTTTTCTTTCTTTGCAAGCTTTCGGGTCCAAACACCCTTCGTCAGGCTGAGGACAATTCAAGATTGTAAGAGTTCTCCCAGGTAGAAAAGAAACTTGATTTCGCACAGGGGAGGTAAAAGGTGAAAGTCTTTTTTTTCCCCTGGGTTCCTCAAAGTCCCTTTGTGATAGAGTTCCTCTGTGATGTGCAGATTAGACAGGCTTCTTCCCTAGAGGTGTCCAATGTCAGGCAGGGAAGTGAAAATTTCATCTTTCTTGGTTAGCAATGAAGTTTACATTTCCAAATGGCTAAATATGATATCTTCCGTGTGTCAGGGACAGGACATTTGCAAGCATCACCAGCCAGGATTACATGTTGTACAGGACAGATTTCTACCTATTGCCCCATTTTAGGGGGGCAAAATTCTAATGAGTTTTGACGTTCAGCTTTGTCCATCATGTCTTATGGTCTTAAAGTGAGCCAATTTATAACCACGGAATCTCCTGTGCTACATTCCAACACAGTGCCTGCTATCTTCCCAAAAAAGAAAGTGTGGTACAAGTTAGCAGGCCTTCCAGACAGCCAGCATTTTTTAAGCCTTTTGTTGAAGACAAATTGCAAACAGTCCAGGAAACATTGGTTTAGTTTGCTTGTATCAATTTCACAAGAAGTGCCCAATATGTCTGGAGATTTGAAACCCTACATTTAGCTACTATATTTGATTCTTAGACCACAAACACCCTCACAGGAAATAATCATAGAGTAACATAACAATTTTTGTTTGAAAAGAGGTGAAACAGAGCTTCAGACAAAAGATGAATATTCATCAGATTAATTGCTTTATTGCTAAAGCAGTCAGTGAAAATTACATTAGTGGTTAGTCAGCCCAGGTCTGAATTCTCAGAAGAATCATCTATATAAAACTTTTAAAATTATGTGGATCAAAATGCAATGAAATACAAATTCAGGCTACCCATTTCAAAAGTCTCTAATTACTCTTTATTAAAACCTTATCACAAAAAATATGCTAAGTTTCATTAGATGCATAATCACAAGTCTAATAAATATTAAAATTATAGAAAGTTGAGAAGTGAGACCTTGTGTCTAATATAATACATAGATTTCAAATTCTGATTGCACAAACCATTACTTAGACTGTCAGATGGAAGAACTCAAGTTAACCATACAAATGAATTTTTAAGTAAAAAAAAAATTAATATCTACTATTCATGTGCAAGCAGGAGCAGATATTTAAAAACATATTGCAAAAATCCAAATTTCTAATCTTCAGGTGGCACCATTATCCTAAACCAAATCAGGAACCATCATATTAAGATATTCTGTGAAGTTTCTGTTGGAGCAGCTATTCCTAGAATCTTGCAGTGGACAAGGTACAGGAGAGAATTTCAAGTGGCTTTGTAAACGTCATAGACCCACTTTAAATTCTGCACCTGCTCTTAGCCACCTGCAAGGTTCCATGAACCTTTAAAAAGTTATCAGCATGACAGAGGATCAATATCAATTCACTGAATGAGTATGACAGAATTCTATGCACTTGATTGTATAGCTATTCTGGAATGTAATTAAACTAAACTGTATATCAAACTCTGGTAGAAATGGTAATGTGTAAATGAAAAAGCTAGAGAGCAATGCCACTGAAACTAATATGACACAAATGAAGTTAAAAGACTCACAGAATTAAAATAGTGGGGGCTGACAGACATGCAGCTCCCCCACTGTAACTCATGGCACTTCACTGAAAGCGCCATGAGTTACAGCAACACCACCCCCCCATCCCAACCCAACACATGTTCACTGTTGGGTTAGGGGGGAGGGAGGAAAATAGAGTTTCACTTTGGAGCCAATCCAGGAGAAGCTGCATAAATAGGGTCCCTACTTGACATGTCTCCCTACTCGTGCGATGGATAGTTTTGGGCTCTCTGGATCTTGCGTATTTAGGGTATTACAGCTGATGTTTATGGTAGGGTTTTTTCCTCTAGCTTATCTACCCAATCTCTCCTGCCATGACTTGGTATAATAAAGAAAAAAGTAGGGAGGCTAGCTACCCTACTTTGCTGCTATCCTTTTTTCTAGCTAGGATTTTTCCTGATTCTCCTACCGCAGCTCATTTCTAGTAGGCTCAATAGGCTGGATACTACTGACTGGGTACAGGTCACTCCTTACTTAGCATAAAATGTGTGCCTTAGAGGGTTCCAGTGCTCCGAGCATCTGTTTGCACAAGCACTCTTGCCTGCAGTACCCTCACTCATGGTTTTGATGTCTTTTGATCACAGGCTCAGCGTTGTGATGGTCAGTTGTTTCCAGATCCCATCGGTCTCCTCTTTCAACTCCTTTGCTTCAGGTAAGTGTGGATACTCCTCCAAGCGTCAAGTGGAGAAAGGTCCTTGCTCTCACCCCTTTACTCCTCCCAGGGTGCTGTTTTCTATTCTTTTTTTGTATAAAAAAGGCTTTTCTCCACAGAGTTCCCTCTGCGTTTGTCTGTCCATCTCTCTCTCACTTTCTCTCTCTTCTCCTCTACTTCCGGTTGCTGCGGGGTGTAGTTTTTGACCATTCCCTGTCCCTCACCCTGCCAGCTGGAACCAGAAGGAACTAATAAACCGGGGCATTCCTGCTCTCCACGCATCCTGTTCCTTCACTCCTGTCAGGTTCTTCGTTAAGTACTCATGCTTGGGGCACCCACCCCAGCACTTATTATTCTCTTCTGGGGTTCTTCTTACTCTCTCTTGTGGCAGCATGATCTTTGCTGCCACAAGCTGCCTATCTGCAGCCTCTCTCTCCTAGCCCCACCCCCTTCCTCCCAGCTCCAATGCTGTCTGCAGGATGGGAGGGAGCTCCAGGCTGGAGTTTGCCCTGGCTACGCTGGAAGGAGGGGTGGGCGGATTGAAGCTCTCTGCCTCAGGTTGGCAGGGGGTCCAAGCCACACACCCACCTCAACGCAAACAGGGCAAACCCCAGCCCAGAGCTCTCTCCCCCCTCCCATCCTGCAGACAGCATTACGAAGCAGAGCTGGGCTGCATCAGCCATGATCAGATGGAAGTTAATGAAGATGCTCTGCTTTGGAGTGCCTTCATGTGAACTCTCATCACGAGGGTTAATTAGTTGTGCAATCAGGCACTTTTAACACATTCTATAGCTGTGCACTTCTGCAAGAGCACAGCTGTAGAGTGCTTTCAAGGGGTTAATTGCACAACAAATGTCACTTCTGTCAGTGCCCAGTATTTCTTAAGTAACATCCAAGCTACATTCATGATCAGCATTTGCTGACACCTGTGTAAATATATTATATTTATATATTATAAATATCAGGCCAGCAAGCACTGAGTTTTGCCTACCAGCTTGACTGGCTGGGATTGAGGAAAAAACAGAAGTTTAATAGTAGGGGTACACCAATAGATTTTGGGGACCAATACTGACAGCCAATATTTAAGGAGGCATATCAGCCAATACCAATCCAATATCCAATACAGCTGCCTCCAGGTGGTAAATCTGTTGTGGTGGAAGCGGGGGGAGGGAGGACAGAAGGGGTATAGGGAGACAGATCAATGGCCCCTGTGGTGAGGGAGAGAGGGGGCAGAAGCAGCTGCTGCCCGGGTGGGGTGAGGGCGCCGGATGGAGGTGCAGCTCATGGGGGGCGGTCACGGGGGGTCCCACTGCTGCTTGCACCCTGGCAGCAAGGGCACTTTAACTAAAGCTTGTTAAACTAACTTCAACTAAAGTGCCCCCGCCACCATTTTTCAGCACAGGGACACAGATACACATAATGCTGGAGTCTGCTCTGGTGCGCTGTAATGACAGCACGTCACAGCAGCCATGCTGCAAATATATAGGTGCCCTTAGACACTTAACTTATTTGGAGAGACATAACCTTTCATAGATGCCTGCCTACTTTCATCAGATGCTATGAATGGACTGGCAGAGAGCAGGGGTACTAAGTAGAAAGGAATAACGAATATTGTAATCTGTGCAGCTTTCAAGATTGGCTTTTGAGAAACCAATACAGGACACTTTCTCCCGAAGTCCTTTACCTCCACATTTCCATTCATTAGCATTTCTCATCTCAAATCCTCCACTAAAACAAGACCATGCAAAAGCCACATTCTGCATCATACTTTTTTTAAGTTTATGGAATGGAAATGTTAATGAACAGAAAATTAAGTAGCCTCCTTTGTGATTCTGCACGAAGAAATCAGACTCATTCTGATTTTTTAACAAAAGCTTTACAAAATTAGAAAAATATGTGCATACTAGCTCTTGCAAAAAATCACCATGATGGTTCCTTTTTATTTGGATACAAAAAATATCAAGGGAAAAAAGAAGTGGATGTAACACATGCGTATAACTACAAATGGCAACATTCCCAAATCCATCATATGGATTTATTGCATCAACTGTGGCCCATTCAAATCTCATTAGCTGCACGTGTGCGTGTGCGTGTGTGTGTGTATATACACATCTGCTTTCAATCATAATGCTGAAGGAGTGCTACACTGAAGGATTAGGTGAGCTTAAAAAAAAAAGTTGAGAATGAAGGGATTTTTTTTTAAACAGATCTTTAATCTGACATTCTACCTATGGAAAAGTTATCTGCAGGAACAAACCTCCACAATAAACATTAAGAAAAATTTTCATTTCAGTTGAAACTGAAGAACAGGATTTAGTTCAGAAACAAACTGGTATTTTATAAAGAAAACTGATCTGAATATGGTCTCAGAGACAGGGAAATATTTTCTAGTACCGGCTATGATGATAAGTGATCAATTAATAAATTGAGAATTTGAGAATCAACTAAAATGAAATTTAACACCTCAACAAAAGGCACTATGGTGGTGGAGAGAACAAGGAACCAGGTGCCTGGGGGGTCTTGTCCCTGCTCCCAACACCATTCATGCACTTCCTCCACTCTTAATAGAAACCATTATTCAGAGTAGGCACCAGAACCCAGGACTACCATATCTCCGGAGTTTCCTGATCACCAGCCAAGACATATTCCCACTTGCTTGCTGTCTCTCTCTTTCTCCCCAGCCGCTATCCTCAACACCAGGGATCCTGGTTTTCTCTGACAAAAAAAAATCCCCAATTCTCAGATGAAAAATGTAAGCCAAAATTCACATTTTCTTGTGATTAAAATGAAATACCACTATCTTTTTATCTAGATCTTGATATATCTATATATTTAGGGGTGCTTCATTTTAATCATGGGGAAATGTGGATTTTGGGTTACTTCCCCCCACCCCCATCTGAAAATTGGGGATTTTTTTTTTTAAATCAGAAAACCAGGATCCCTGAAAAGTACAGCAAAGAACCAAGAGCAGGCCAAGGAGGATTTAAAACCTAGCTCTCCCATTTCTTTCTTGAGTGAGTGTGTTCTCTAACCACTAAGCTATTATGTAAAAGGTGAGCAAACTGCTACTATTTCCCCTCCTTCTCATTTGTGTTTTTGAATGAAAATAGTATGAACTCAATGCTCTCAGTCAGCAATAGGCATGCTTTTCATACACCTACTGGATGGGACTCTTCAAGGGAGTTAAGCTTAGGGATGCCTGCACTGGAAGTCCAAACAACCTTAGGAATGCTGACAAGGGCCAAGATGCTCAGCCCAGCTGACAATGCCTCTAAGTATGTGCACTACTAGACATTTAGGCAGTAGTTCCCAAACTGTGGGTCACCTCCCCAAATGGGAATCGCAAAAACAGCAGATGGGGTTATAAGAAATAAAATCACTGTAATCCAGGGGAGGCAAAATACAGCCAGCCAGGCACTTATTTGGCTCGCAGGTGCCCACCAAATAACTGTACCTCACCCAGCCCCCACACTTCACTTCCACCCTGATGCGCGGAAGGGCCCAGCCCAGTCAACACACAGCTTTCAGACAGGGTTGCTGCTGCCACCGCTGCAGCCATCAGGGGACCTGCTCAACTTCCCTGGCATCCCACTTGCTCCAAGCACCAGGTAGGGAAGCAGCAAGGGTCAGGGAAAAGCAAGACTGAATAAAGCACTACGTAATGCCTAAGTTCTGGCCTGTGATTAAAAAGATAGTTCTGGGAAATTGGGGAGATGCACGTTCAGACCCACCCTAGGTGATGGGCCTAAAACCAGGGTCTCCCACTTTCTGGGCAAGGACCCTAACTAGTGAGCTATTTGGTCTCAAACATGGGAGAGCTCTCCTCCTCCTCCTACAGGGTCTAACACTGGCTAGTCAGGGAATTTTGTCCAGCTACAATTTTGTAACTTTCACCTGTACATTGGGTGTGCTTATATAAGTGCATACCTACCCAGCTAGTGCACAATCTACTGAGCATGCACAGTACTTGTATGGATGCTTATGCTTCAACAGTGCATGGGTAATCGAGGATAAGAAAACTGCAAATTGTTCTTCAGTAACAAAAGACCACTTACATACCTGGAAAAACTACTATTCTGGTGCACAGAGGGTAACAGAATTCCACCCCGGTGTCTTTGGCATGCTTTAAACATACCAACAAAGTAAAATCCAGCTTATTATTGTAAAGTTTCTCCACCCTATTTAATACAACATTTTAAGAAGTAGTTATACTGAACAAAAGTTAAAAACAGATTAGCTAAATTTAGTCCCACAGTCACCAACTCCTAAAGTACACATAGTAAGATGGATCTCTGCTCACAAAAAGAAAATGGCAGAAGGAGAAAATTAGAGCAGTAGTGAGAGATAGTAGGTCGTGTTAGTCTGAAGCCAGGCAGAACCTTATGGACTAACTAAATCAGATGTATAGCATAAGTTTTCATGAGCCCAAACCCATTTTATCAGATGCTATGAATGGATATGCACACAGCAATCTATCAAACAGAAAGATTGGGGATAAATGGCATAAGGATAGATTAGAAGGGGAAGGGGGAAGAGAAAGTTTGTTTCCTACAAGTTTCCGCAAGGTAGACTTTGTACAGACTGGGGGCTTATAGTTATATATAGCTGGTTTTCACATACTAATGTGAACTATGTTATGAGTCTTTCTTAATCATCAGATCCTATAGAACAATTTTGGAGCAAGTATGTGGCTTGTGAACACGAACACACATCCAGTAAATACTTTTTATTCTAAATCTGTCACCGAAGCACTCCAACAGGGTCTGAAGAAGGCTATAAACTAAAAAAGGCCAAAAGCAGTGTGTTTATTAAATTATTTTGTAGAAAATAAAAAGGCCAAACTAGGCAACAACAGGACATTTCCGCAGGTAGCTAAGTTGAGGGTAACAACTGCAGATCTAAAACAGCTAGGCCTTTTTATGTTTTGCCAAATAAGTGTTTTTCATTGTGAAGAACTTAATACCATAGTTCAAGCCCAAGCCTAATTATAATAAGCACCATAAACTTATTTTAAAATTTAACATTTATGAGAAAAACTAAAGGATAGTGGGAATTTTAAACTTCTGCTGGGCTTCTGTAGGGCACGCTGGAGCCCTTGCACAGATTTCTTTACTCATTTGCTTTTGTGAAATAGCTTCATTTATTTTCATGGGAAGACAAAACTTCCATCCTCCCTAGTTCTTTTCCATCTCATAGATATTTATTTCATTTAATATCTAATGAGTTAAATTTGTATGACATGTTGTCATTACCTGCAACTGATCTAATTTAAACATTTACCAGCAAGATTTTTTTTTTTTTTTTAACTGAACCTACCTGAGGTATTTTTTAAATAAAAATCTCCCAAGCACTTTCCAGTAATGCATCCATATGCCAATTTACTAATACAACACACATGAAATGCTGAAAGAAGGAAAATTAGTTAAAAGTTGCTGAAACTGGAATAACAAGTCAGAATCAAATTGACAAGCACCTGGAAAATAAATGTATCATTAACGAAAATGAGCAGAAATATCATTCAACAGAAAAAAAGGAGTTATCTTACTAGGTGTCACCTCAGTGCAGGGACAGGCAAAATACGACCCATGGGCCAGATCTGACCTGTCAAGCACTTCCATCCAGCCCATAGTGCCCACCAACAAATTGTACCCCACTCCGCCCTTCCGCCCACGAGGGCGGGAGTGAGGCGCCCATGTATACACATGCCCCAACATACCCTATTGCACCTTGCTCTCACCCTTGTGCGCAGAAGGGCCCAGCCCAGCCAACACGCAACTTCTGGGCAGGGTTGCTGCTACCACTGCTGCAGCTGCTGGGATCTGCTTGGTTTCTCCAGCGTCCCACTGGCTCTAGGCAGCAGGTAGGGAAGTGGTGAGGCCAGGGACAGAGGTGCAGCTGGGCAAGACCGTGGAGCGTGGGGTTGGGGCTGGTGGCAGCACGGAGCTCACGCCCAGGGGGGTGGCAATAGTGCGGAGCTTGGCTGGGCAGGGTGTGGGTGTGAGGGAGGGTGTGACACCCCCCTCCATGGCCAGCAGGTGGTGGCAGCAGCGGCACCAGCAGTGGGCTGTCTCTATTGCCGGCACACCCTGCCACACACGTAGCTCCCCCTGCTTCACAGCCTAGGAGGGAAGCCCCATGCACTAGAGCTGGTTGCCTTCCTGGCCACTGGACCTCCACAGCACAGGGCTGGGAAAGCAGGTGGTTCTAGTATGTGGCGCCAGGTGCTTCTTTTTCAGACAAGAGAGATGGCCTGGCTGGGCCTGCAACCCTCATCGTGACATGCAGCAATGGTTGGAGCTGAACACCACCAGGTGCCAGTGCCTGCACAGGGCACGAGCACCCTGATCGCCCCCGCCTGCTACTGCACCATGAGAAG
This sequence comes from Gavialis gangeticus, assembly GCF_001723915.1. NCBI lineage: Eukaryota > Metazoa > Chordata > Crocodylia > Gavialidae > Gavialis > Gavialis gangeticus. The sequence goes on along the minus strand of NW_017729033.1, from coordinate 62,427,713 downwards.
AGTATGGGGGTCCCTACTCCCCCACCCTCCCTCACACCCCAAAAACACCACACACCCACACCCTGCCCCCACAACCTCGCAAATATGCACAACCCCAACATACCCTATGCCTCCCACACACATAGCCACTCCCCCTGACAACCCTCCCACACCCCACCATATACGCACATGCCCCACAATATACAAGACTAAGAATTAATTTTTGAGTTATTATGCAATCACTTCTATATACACAATGCAAAAACAAATCATGACAAAAATATTTTTGTAATAAAATTAAAATGTTATGGTAGGTAT
>NW_017729033.1:62420865-62422416 GCF_001723915.1 Gavialis gangeticus | reverse complement strand
CCTGACAACCCTCCCACACCCCACCATATACGCACATGCCCCACAATATACAAGACTAAGAATTAATTTTTGAGTTATTATGCAATCACTTCTATATACACAATGCAAAAACAAATCATGACAAAAATATTTTTGTAATAAAATTAAAATGTTATGGTAGGTATTTGACTCTTAGTGTATGATCTGGGGTATTTTTCTGGTTCTAAGATGGCAACCCCCTCCCAACTTAAGTATTTATGGGGGACAATGGGAGGGATTTCCAGTCCCAAGATGACAACCAGAGGGCAGGGCAACAGTCAAGGGGCAGGGCTACCCATGCAACCGTCAAAAACGCACCAAACCTCATTAAGCAGCCCTCCACCCGAAATAATTGCCCGTCCCTGCCTTAGTGGTAAACTGTTACACATTTACGGTTTGGTTTATGTAACACTGTTATCTTCAGTACAATATAGAAGTGGGCAGCAACCTTTAACAAGCCACAGGCCAGAACAACCTGCTTCTCATTTGATATAAACTGAATGGCTTTGGCAGTATATCAGTGGTGCTGGGGGCTTTACCTGAGCCAAACAGCTGAGAATTGAGCCCATGCCTTCGCCACCTCCCCCAGTTCCCTGCTCCCTGGATGTGGCACAGGTGCATCATCCAGCCAGTGGAGCTGCGCCAAGGCCAGGCAGCTGGCAGCTACATCCGTGCTGCTACTGCTTTTTCCCATCCATCCCCTCCCCATCTCCCAATTGCCGCACAGCTTCCCATCAGCTAGAAGCTGCGCTCACACCACAGCCAGGGAGTTGGGATGAGGGAGCACTAGAAGTGGTGACAATGACACAGGCCAACCCTAACGCAGCACCTTGCTGCTTGGCCCCTGTGTGGGCACAAAGACAAGCAAAGCCCTCTAACTCCACCAGATTTGGTTGGTCTGTAGACCAGATCTGGCACTGAGGCCAGATGTTGCCGTCCCCTGAAAAATGCTCCTTTGACCACTGCTTATAACTTTGTAGCACAACCACCTGACCACTGACCAGAGTTACAAATAAGGACCAAGTCAAAACACCTTCAGATTTTAGTCTATAAAAAAGTCAGGATTTTTAAGCCTTGTAGGTCAGCTTGATTTTTCATTAAAATAAACATCTAACAAACAATTCTAGCCCACCATCTGCAAAAACATGATGTGAAAGCTGTAGATTTTTTTTTGACTGAACTAGTCATAAATCTCAGCAAAATTACTTGTGTGAACAGTCAAACAAGAGACTCTTGTCTAGTCCCTCTTTTCTAGTATTTTTTTTAATCCAGTGTTACCTTGCCAATCTGATGCCTAAACACCAACCAAGACCTAGACCTAAAACCATACCCAGAACCTAACAGTGCTTCTTTTCCTCTCAAACGTACTTTCCTATCAGGTAAAGTGGGAGCTCTTCCTAACAATGTATGTTCTCACCTATGGGGCTTAAAACCCCCCCCAAAAAACAGAACAAAAAAAACCCCAAACAAAAAAACCCCCACATAGATGAATCCAGTGACAGATTTCATAGCTGTCCCTAATAAGTGAAAAGT
>NW_017729033.1:62413880-62415865 GCF_001723915.1 Gavialis gangeticus | reverse complement strand
AACCCCCCCCAAAAAACAGAACAAAAAAAACCCCAAACAAAAAAACCCCCACATAGATGAATCCAGTGACAGATTTCATAGCTGTCCCTAGTAAGTGAAAAGTCTAAATACCTGGGTCTCCCTGCTCTGTTCCTGCTGAGTTAAACCATTCTGTTGCATCTGGCTAGTACTGTTGGCAAACACAGATGAGCTATGACTCATGGAAAGCCAAATCTCAGTGCTACTCCAACTTGAAAGCATTGTTTCCAGCTACAGTAAGACACACAACATAAATCCCAAGTTCATCATTTGGCTGCCTCTCTTTCAGTCCTCAAGTTCGTAGTCTAGTGGCAGATGTCTTCATTGTTTAGCCTTTTTTAAAAAAGCTTGGGTATTTTTTAAATCCCAAGCACATGCTTGAATTATTACTGTCAGAGCTTGCAGTGTGACTATGAAAGAAACCAAACTGTGACAGGCAGGACTGAAATGTTCAGACAAACTATGCACTGAATAAAACCTTATAAATTAGAACTCTTCCCATAGGAACCGATGTTCCTGCCTGCCTATAGATTTATATCCTCTCAATCTTAGCATCCCATAGCACAGATAGAAAACTCTCTATTATTTCAGTAGGATGTTTATTTTCTGCCAAGTTTCACAGATCATCTTCCATAAGAGAAAAACCATTACCAATCTTTGCCAGACTCTGGTTAACAGCAATTTTCCATCTATACCACTTGATCTAAATCTGTCCCACTCTGCCTATTTCCATAGGTGCTAGGCTGCACACCATAAAAACCACTCAGGAATCAAATGTTAAGCAACTGACTACTGGGTGAAAGCTGCAGAGAAACATGCATCAATCTGGACCACACCCAAGTTGCTCCTGATGCTGCATTATTACTCTGTTTCACAGGAACTGATGCCAAAAACCCCACTGCTGTAGTGCCAATTGAAAGAAAATCTGTATCTTGCCTCCCCAAAACACTCAATAACCAGCAGCAACAGTAGAGATCCAGAGCTTACCAGGCCCTCACTGAGAATGCAAGCATGATAAGCCAAATATCAGAGAGTGTTCTAAGCCACGAATTTAATCAGGAATATTGTTTCATGCAAGGCCAATGCCTAAGTGGAGCAATAAAATCCTGATTCAGAAAGGACTCTTAAGGATTAGTAAGCAAGAACTCCAGTGTGAAATGTCTAATACACCTACGTCAAATGTCCTTTAGATGGCAACAGCCTCTTTTCCAGCTGCTTGACACCTGTAATATGCCGGAACAGGCTTAAGAACAGTTCTTGTGAAAAAAATACTTCTTGTCTTCTTCTCCCCAAATCTGTTTAAAGTTCTGGCCCTAAGAACATGAAAGTGACAGTGGGAGAGTTCTAGTCCTCCTTGTTCTTTGCACATTGAACAAGATGGAAGATTGTTTAGACAGTGATGCTCCTGCCTCAAGCACAGAGTCAATTGCTAGATGACCTCCCAGCATACCTTCCAGCCTGATTTCTCTAGGATTCTACAAACAGCATACAGAGCCACCCAGACACAACAGTTGCTTACAAGGGGAGATCTCTGCATCCAGCTGCAAACCTAAACAAAAACACCTCCCCTCCTTGAAGGAGCAGGAGGGAGCAAAACTTTCCAAACTTACACATTAAAGCTACTCTACAATCCACAGCAATATCATAGAGTCATAGAAAATTAGAGTTGGAAGGGACCTCAGGAGGTCATCTAGTCCAACCCCCATGATCAAAGCATGGACCAGCCCCAACTAGAACATTTCAGCCAGGGTTTTGTTGAGCCAGGCCTTAAAAGCCTCCAAGGACAGAGATTCCACCACTTCTCTAGGTAACCCGTTCCAGTCTTTCACCACCCTCCTAGTGAGAAAGTTTTTCCTAATATCCAACCTAAACCTCCCTTGGACCCTAGCCCTAGCCCTGCCCCAGCCCCACTCCCTCACCATGGGGGCCTCAATTAGCCCCCACATGCTCCTTACCCACCACAGACT
>NW_017729033.1:62405126-62408880 GCF_001723915.1 Gavialis gangeticus | reverse complement strand
CCTCTTAGCCTGGAATGAACATTTAACTTGGGTCTCTCACTTACCAGCCAGACACTGCTCTCCACACTGCTGGGCTACACGCCCAGCCATGTGAATGCTGCAGCTATGCGCATGCACACGGCATTTATCAGCAGCATTATTGGCCATATCAGCCAAAAAAAGCTGACTGTTGATAATGTCATTTTTCCTTTTATTGGTGCCAATATGAAATGGACCAATATATCTGTGTACCTCTACTGATAACAGGTTGGCCACTGTTGTCATTGTCACAACAGCATACATACAGGAAGCTGACAGCAAACTTTTCAACAGTTTTACAAACTCCTGACTAAATACCCCATGGAACCACACAATTTCTTAAAAGTCTCTACCCCTGAAGCGGAGGAGAAGACTTATGCTTCCACTCCCTTCCCCTCCCCCCTGAAGCCCAGGACAGGTACCTTTTACTTAGTACCCAAGATCCACAAACCTAGTAACCTAAAATGCCCCCCAGTCTCTTGCTCTGGCACCGACATGGAGAGAGTTGCTGGCTGTCAAGCACATTTTATTCCTGCATACTACCAGAGCTGCCAGCTATTTCCTCAAGAAGCTAGAGTCTATTGACAACCTTCCAGCAAACACTGTATTAGCTACCATATATGTCACACCTCTGTACACCAACATCCCCTATAAGGATTTTCTTTTAAGTGTATGATGATACAGTGATCACAAAGCAAGGAAAAAATTCAAAATGTTATGCCTAAATTTTGCAGCCAGTGACTGCCTGAGGTGTAGTACTGTGCAAATCCAACAGTTCCATTGCATGGAGTGGACATTCAGAGGTGATGTGGTTCAAAGTTTGAAAAGGGGTACAACAGTCGTATTTTGGTGAAGGAGTCCAGCCCCATCAAAGTAACAGAAATCCATGTCTGCCATGACCCCATGAGGATGAATTACAGCCACAAAGAACATCATCACTGGTGACAGCACTACTTCTGTTTCCATCAAACTCTCCTGTTTTGTCCTCACACACAACTATTTCAGATTTGGAGATTCACCATATCTAAAAACAAATAGCACTTCCATGGGCACATGCATGCCCCTTCCCCCCCTCAATATAGCAATACATTTATGGCAGATCTTGAAGTCTGCTTCTTCTGGAGCTGCCCTTATCTCCCTGGTATACATGAGGTACATTGATGACATCTTCATCAGATGGACACACGGGGAGGAATCACTAGAGAAATTCCACCAGGATTTTAACAACTTCTACCCCTCCAAACTGCCTCTTGAATACTTCACCCTACAAATTCATTTCTTGGACACCATTGTGAAACTTTCTAATAGCCACATCACCATCACATTGTATCAGAAACCAACAGACAGCTACAGCTACCTCCACATTACCAGATTTCATCCTATGCACACCAATAGATCCTGTCTACTCTACAACCAACCTCCATGTTAAAATCACATCTACTCTGATCCCACTGACTGGGATGCATACCTCAGGGATCTACAACAGTTTCCAGTACTTACAATATGGTCCCAAAACCACAGCTATTCAAATCAGAACCCGACTCAGACCTGCTATAAAACCAACCCCATGACAAGGACAATGTAATTCCTCTAGTTTGTACTTACAGGCACCAGCTGGAACACCTTAGAACAGTGGTCCACGAGGCCATGTCATCCAGTCCATGGGTATAGGCTGACCCTGTGCTAGATCCAGTCTGTGGACTGACACCACACATGGAATCTGGCCCCCAGCTTGACCACATGCCACTCATCCAGTCTGTGGGGTTGAGTGGTTAAACACCACTGCCTTAAACACATCATTAATGACTTCCAAAGCCTCCTGGAAAATTATGACCATCTCAAGGTAACCCTGAGGGACAGGCCTGGCCTACCATACAAGTAGCCCCTCAACAACCTCAAACAAATGTCTCTCCAACAACAGACTATCCACCCCTGATTCTCACTAAGCCACTAGGCCTTGGTGAAGACCAAGATGCTAGCTGAGCTCTCACATTACCACAGATCACATCATCACTGAACCAAGAAACATGAGTTGTAACATTCAGGATTCATTCATCTACTCCCCATCAATGTCATATGCCATCACCAGCTTACAGTGCTTTCTGCTGGCCTGTTATCTTCACAAAAGGATGAATGGACATCATTCAACATTCATTCCAAAGAGACACAAATAAACCTTCTCAGAACACTTTAACCTTTCTGGACATGCCATCACTGACCTCAGAGTGATGGCCCCTCAAATAAAAGAACTTGGGGAAGAAAAAACTTCAACATGAAGAACAAGAAATTGTCCGTGGACTGGATCATCTGAACAGGGACCAAGTATGGTCTCAGCAGGAACCATGGATTCTAGCCCCATTCCCTGGACCAGCTGTTATCTCCAGTGTCCCTCAAAGTGCTAATTGCCTTATTCATCTCAGTTGGCCCTGCTCCCTCCCTTTCTTTCTGCCAGTCCATTCCTAGAACTAGACAAAATAGGTTGTTGCCTATGGAATCTCATGCTGATGGAGCCAGTTAGAAGTGCCACTGTTCAGAATTCTACAGAAATCAGAAAGACTGAAACTACATACTATAAGACTAAAGAGAACAGAAGAAAACTGCAGAAAGCCAGGAAAGCTGTCAATATCCCATATCCACAAGCAGGAATTTCTCTTTTCTTCTTCTACCTTTCCTCATTGAAAAGCCACTAACACTGAATCTAGTAGTCAAGGTTTTCATGAGGTATCCTCTGAATTATGGAGTTGTGCAGTCCTACTTAGCATTCTCCTTTCTCCCCCATTAACATAATTTACAATGGAGTTATTTTAAATTTCTGTAGAAACCATATTTTACAATAAATGCTTTAATGTCATGTTTCCTGAGTACAAGTTATAATTATCCAGATCCTGCACTACAATATTTGGATTTTGTCACTCTCAGAATGACTCACTTCAAAAGAAAGAATCGCGAATTACGCTGCTCCATTCAGCCAACAAAAGGGAAGAGTTCAGGAAAAGATACAACGCAAGGGTAGAATTCTGTAGATCAAATGGCACTGTATAAAATGTATTCTTAGCTCTATCAACCCCTGTATATTATGAGCTACAAGGAACAGAAAAGTAGTTTCCAGTTTGTCAGCTCATCAGCTACAAAAGGATCCTTTGAACTAAACGCACAACTCAAGGGGAAGAATAGAGAAAGATGCAGTTAAAGTTTACAGGCCAGAGCTCTTATAGAAACATCTATAGAATAAGTGGCATCTCTAGTACAAAAAATGTCCTATATTAATCAAACTAACTCTGTTAGTGTCGAGAAAAGAGGTACACTTAGCATCTGTTAAGTAACGTCACTATGAGGTTGTCAGAACAGTCTGGTGGCCTTCTATGATCAGGTCACAAAATCCTTAGATGCAGGGGTAGCAGTGGACGTAGTCTTTCTGGACTTTAGGAAGGCCTTCAACACCGTCGCTCACCCCATTCTCATTAAAAAAACTAGGTGACTGTGGTGTCGACGCCTACACAGTCAAATGGGTCGCCAACTGGCTGGAGGGCCGCACCCAGAGAGTGGTGGTGGATGGGTCATTTTCAACCTGGAGGGATGTGGGCAGTGGGGTCCCCCAGGGCTCGGTCCTTGGGCCCGCACTGTTCAACATCTTCATCAGTGACTTGGACAAGGGGGTAAAAAGCACCCTGTTCAAATTTGCTGATGACACTAAGATGTGGGGGGATGTGGGCACGCTAGAAGGAAGCAATAGGCT
>NW_017729033.1:62390322-62404555 GCF_001723915.1 Gavialis gangeticus | reverse complement strand
CTACTTCACTGTCAGGGCGGCTAGGATCTGGAACCAACTTCCACGCGAAGTGGTGCTGGCTCCTACCTTGGGGGTCTTTAAGATGAGGCTAGACAAACACCTTGCTGGGGTCGTTTGACCCTAGTACTCTTTCCTGCCATGGCAGGGGGTTGGACTTGATGATCTACTCAGGTCCCTTCAGACCCTACCAACTATGAAGTACAACACCACCAAACTTGGCACCTGATAAAACTACCTCCACTGTCATCCTGAAGAATACTTGGGTGGTTTAGAAGACAGCAACATTCTGTTCTTTCTATAAAGCTATTTATATGAAAGTCTGAAACACTTTTATGCTATCCAGTCCAATTCAAACAAAAAATAAATCTCTTTCCTGAAACTTGATTAGGAGAATAAACCCAAGGAGGCATATTCCACAGGAAACATGAACACCTTCTCTGTTCTTTCCTACTTTCCTTACTTCCTACCCTATTCATTTTAATGAAGCAGCAGCAAAACCCCTTCCATGGCAAATGTGTACAAACACACAGATTTCAAAAGAAAAACCAACAACAGCTCATTACATTTTTCAAAAGTATAACGTACAAGGCAACAGCTACAGACATGGGCAGGCAGCACAGTTGGTGTCAACACTTAAAAGGAATGGCAAGAACTGCTGAAATGGTAACAGGCCCAAGCTACTGCGAGCAGGGCACATAGCATCAGTATAGCCTGGAAGAAAGACCAACCCTGAATGAGGCAGTCAACTCACCACAAACCCACCAAGTAACCCACCTACCACACACACACACACACACACACACGGCTGTAGATGAATGAGAAAAGAAACAGTAAGAACACAAATCTGCAAGAAGAATCGAGAAAAAGAATACATCTCTACCAAAGTTGTACTGCTCATTATGGCTAAGGAGAGACATTTAAAAAAGCTTGAGGCTAAATTGATTCAAATCTTTGCAGGTTAGTTTAGCTTGGCCAGGCTAAACTGGTTCGTAACCACTCAGGCATCCCCTCTGGACTGAAGAAATGCAGGCACATGCCTGCAGTGGCTCAGGCTAGAAACTAGGGGGCGGTAAGACAGCCCTCCCTTTTCTTCCACAGTTCTGAGCTCAGTGGGGGCATGGCCAGGCCTGGGCAGGATTCTCTGATTAGGGAGGGGTTTTCCCACACCCTTGACCAGTAAGGGAGCCAGCAGGGAGTTGATAACACAGCATTTACTTACACAGGGAGTTGACAGCATTTAGCACCCCATCAAAAAACAAAAGCCTCTCTCATTAGTTTAAGCTCTTAAACAATTTTTTCCAAGGAAAGAACAGAGGGACCTTACCAGCTGACCTGTTGCTTACCTCCAAAAAGCCCCAAGTGGACTCTGCCTTTGTCCTTTCTATATTACACAGACACCTCTCAACATTAGCTAGCATGCCACATGCTGGCTACAGGGAGATGGGAGGGAGGGGGGAATACCTGCTTAAGTAGGGGGGAGGGAGAAGGAGCAGGAGGAAGCCAGCCAGGCGCTGCTGTACCTGCAGTCTCTGCCAGAGCTCCAGCTAGGAAGCAGAGGGGTGGGGCCAGCCCTGCCCAGGGTTACAAAGCATCTGGGATTCTGGGGAACTCTGGTTTAAATTAAACCAGGAAGGGGTCTGGGACAGACATTGCATAAACTGGTTTGACCCAAATCAGTTAAGTCTGACACTACATTCAACCAGGTTTATCTCAAACCAGTTTCAGCCATTTTCAAACTGGTTTATGTGCACTGACGTCTGTTGTGTTACAGGTTTAAACAAGTTTCTAATCACTTAAAACAGTTTGTTTGTAATGTCTGTCCCTAGACTATTTTTTATTTGATTAGTTAACACCACCACACTGCAGAGAAGGAAGGGAGAAATTTCCCTTCATGGAGTATACATGGCAAGATAAATTTTTACATAAAAAACAGCCTTTTAAAAAGCAACAAATAAAATATGTTAACCTGGATATTCCCTTCTGTCTACTCCTTTTGGTTCTGCTTTTTAGCCATCATTCTCATCATAGAGAACTATAAAAGTAGTTTTAGAAGCCCATTTAAACCAGGAGTATGCAGAGCCACAGTCCACTGTGGTCTGTGGTTAGCCTCGAATAGTTGAAGGTGGTTTAAAAACTGACAGTTATGAGTAAATTTAAGATTAGCTGCATTACTTTTTTACCAGACAACCAGAGAGAGAGAAGGCAGTTTTCAAGGAGCTGAATAAAAACAGTCCTAAATCATGACTTAAAGCATGCAAAAAATCCTCAGAGGAAGTATTATTTTACAGGTTTCCTCAATCTATAATCAAGGCATCTCTCTCCTTTGAGCTACCCTTACTTTGCTTTTCTGTTGACGCGAGACAAAAAAGCTGTAAAAGAATTTCAACTGAACAGAAGACCACGTAATGTTATAATGTGCTCTCCTCAAAATCAGACAGAGGTTGGTGCCTTTTCTCTTGACAACTGCCAAGAACATGCTATAGGAACTGAATACCTGGAATTTTGAGTAAATCCAGGTCCTCAATCAGCCTTTCTTAAACACAATTTAGGACAGTGAGGAAGCAGTTCCCATAAGACCATCCCTTTTAATTCATCAGAAAAATCTTCACTTTTGTTAAGAGAAATTGTAGCACTTGATTTAACATTCAGCATTCACATTTGCTGAATTACTGAAAATGACCACCAAGCTTTTTAAAAAGGTGAACTGTGAAGGAAATAATGTATTCAGAGCCATATATAGCTCCCAGATTCTTGATACATAATTAAGCCGCAAAATAAAGTCTGAAAAATTGCCAAAAAGTTGCTTTGTTTCCCCACTTGCCTATTCCAAATCCAAGTTTATAACTGGTCTGGAGAAAGAATTCAGTTTTGTTACGGTATAAAGAAAGTAAAAGTAAGCCCAGCTTAATAAGGACCATAGATTTTATTCAGACTGAGTAAAATAGTTCATTAGCAACAATTTTAACCAAAGGGCTTTGAGGATGAAACCAAATGTAACCAATGTAATTATGTAAAATAGTTAAGGGCTTTAAAAAAAATGCAGTGATTTGAGCAATCATAGAATAAACATCACTAAGAATACTTCAGAAGTTCTCTCACACACATGCTAGAGTTTGTTATTGCTGACGCAGGTTTCCATTTACTTAAAAAGAAAGCATTATGGGGAAAGCAGTGACAGCCATACAAGTACTTCGTGACAGTGCTTTTCTGAGGCATGAAGAAGGAACAGTCAACAGTTTAGTTCTATTATTTAAAATAGAGGCCTGATTTTCAGAGATGCTGAGTATCCAGCAGTTTAAACAGGAGTTGTGGGTGCTTGGTACATCTGAGAAGAGGGAGGAAGAAAAAAGATTTTAGGTCACAGCTGTGTCTTCACTATCCTCAAAGGGACACAATAGGGCACATCTTCTTCACACAGGACATTGCTGCCTTGATTCTTTTGGACATTAGCACAGGACAGCTCCAAGACCTAGACAACATGATGACACAAATCTTTCTAGCTTCAAGAAACAGAGATACTTCTCATTCATGCTGTATTTGTTTAGTCTCCTTTTGCCAGGTTCCCACATCCCTTTACTGTTACCAATGCCGGGAAACAGAAACTATTCTCTGTCCTCCCAATAGCACTTTTACCTATAAGATGTAATATTAAAAGGGAGGGGTAGTGGCTGAATATCAAGTGTCTAACATGTAGCTATCCCCATTCTCTGTGCAATCTACAGAAATATGCACAAAGCTGCCTTGTGCAAGGACTTCTTAAACTTCTCAGATTTCCATTCAGTTTCACAAGAGACATTAACTGCAAACATTTTCCCAGGGTTTCAGCCAAAACGTTTATTTTACCTGCTTGTTTCCCCTATTTGGGAGTCTATGCTCTATTTATGCTCTGTGGCATAGTAAAACTATTGTTCCAAAGATCATTTTATGCCAACATGCCACAGGAAAAAACAGCAGAATTTGACTAGTGAGCTCAGAAGCCAGACTGATTAAGTTTCCCCTCAGATCAATATTGTTATCTTACTAAAAGGCAGAGGGGATTAAAATAGAGTTTTACATTTTTGACCCAACTTAAATATATAATTTTCTGTCTCCCTGAAGATTTTGCAGAGTCTTGTTTCAAATAAGCCAGCTCACATTACAGTTATAGCACAAAGGCAGGTACAAAAAAGAAAACTTCTAACATAACAGCATGTAAAGGGTCACCAAGTACTTTCGACACAACTAACAAGTTTAAATCTCAGCCTTAGAGCCTCTGAGGAATCTAAACCTGAAGAGGTGAGCCAGAAGTTTACCCTCCACCTGTGTTTGAAAATACAGCTTCATTGTCCTCACTTCCTAGAATTAGATACAGGAGAACTGGCCATCATTACACAAAGCTTGTGGGTGTGAACCTGGCTACCTATGCTGCTGCCTTCTCTTCGGCACCTAGCAATATTGTTTAAGGTATGAAAGGCCAGACTTTTGTAGATGCTCAACAGCTCACTTGAAACATTCTGAATTCTAAACTTACCTAGCCACATATACTCAAATGGAGTGTAAAATACCTATCAACTTCAATGAAAGGTCTGCATAGGGAATGAAAATAGCATATGCCCATAAACAAGGAGCACATATACCAAAAGAATTTTAGAATACTAGGGCAATGTTCTAGTTGCAAATCAATACTGTCCCTCCCCTTATGGGAAATGAAAAAAAAACCAAAACCAAAAACCACACTTGTAACCTTTTTTATATCTTTAAAAGAAAAAACCTATAGGAAATCAGAGGAAGGGAGACAGAATGACTTAATGCAAGGGGATAAGAAAAAAAAAAAAACCAGTTTCCTCCCCAGTTGCAATGCTTCAGCTGTACACTCTGTAAATGTTATGCATAGCTTTCAGCAGGCAGGTTGTTGTCTTTTTGTGTTGCACACAAGTTGGACAACAACATCCAACTGGTCAGGTTAATTCAGCTTCTACTATTTGGTTTCTCAGAACAAGCCTCTTGGGACAGGGCTTGCCAAATGCTACCCAGTGAAGGACAAGCAAATACTTCAGAAAAATGTTTAAAACAAAACTGTTATTGGTAACCGGGGAAGGCATTTCTCAGGAGTTGTTGTTTTTTTCTTTTTAATGCATTAAAAAAAAACCCCAAAAAACAAAACACCATGTTCCAAATCACATGGGCAGGATCTTCAAAAGCACTTAAGCATTTGCAATGAGAGCTACTCTAAGCTGTCATTTAGTGTTTTGCCATCAATAGCAGCAGTTAGGTCAACAGTAAGCATTTTTTTAAAAACTTTACTCCATAGCTTTTGTGTGCACACACTGACCTCTCTCAATGCACACGCATACACACCTCTTTTATCCTAAACTGCCTAATAGTATCCCTTTATGTATAAATAGGGTTCTTTTTCATAATGCACTCTATTCATGTAAAATTGTTCATTAGCAACAATTTTACCTTCAGTTTTAAGTTCAAAATGAATTAATTTTTTTTTTTTTTTTACCTAGAATAATGTTTCACTCCTTGGTAAATCTGCACACTTACACAACACTGATTCATAACTAACCAGGATGGATTCAAGGCTTTGTAGTTTCTATTGCCATTGATTAAAAACAGATGCAAATTCCCACAATAATCTTTAATCTCTCTGCCCATCACTGTGCAAGCCAATGGATACATACAACAGAAACAGGACCCCAAGCATCTCCAAGTTGCAGAAACCCCAGCTTCTTAATGAACCACTGCTACTGACAGAAAGCAGAGTTGGGGTGACATGGTGACAACAAGCAAATCTGAAGTGCTACCAAAACAAAGAGACAAGTCCTATGCAGTCTTTAGCCAAGCAAAATTTTGACCTATTACCTTTCACGTTATGAATTTCAGCCAAAAAATTCAGACAATTTAAAAATACCATATCCTTTTGCTTGGGGATGCCTATAAAGAATTCTTCTGCCGGTCCCTCTTTAGCCAAAAGTTATTTTATAACAGTTAGCATATGGACTGCTGGTGCACTATTTCTATAAGCAGATTAAACAAAGGAGATGTTTTATTTTTTGGCTAAGATGTATACTGCATGCCAGATGTTGAGGGATATGTCATACTGAATGCTTAAAGCTCTTTCGTATATATTTTTTGGAAATTGGGACTGGATTAGCACTGCCTAATCAGAGAAAATACTAACACTATTAGCTGGCACTACCTGGAGCTAGGGAAGATACGCAGTGGAATTCAGCAACAGTTGGTGCTGTGGCCTCCACAACTCTGACTGAAAAGGGTTGGAAGAGGAAAACTAGGCCAGGAAGGGCAAAGAGACTGGGACTGGGAGCTGACAAAGGGAGAGGGCAGCAGAGAATGCCCAGATTTTAAGGCTAGAGAAGTCCATTAAATCATTTCTTCTGATAGAGAAGCCTAGAACTGAGAGCCACAGAGGGAAACAGCCTGGAAGTATGAATAAGTCTGTTTGGTCAAGAGTGAGAACCAACAGGGGGAAAAAAGAGGAAAACTGGAACCGACTGGCGGGACGGGCATGTTGGGGTTCAGAGAAGAAACAGACTAGCACCAAAAGCAGAGATAGAGCAAAAGAGTGTCCACTCCATTTTTGAGGCTCACCGTTTCTTTCCTTTCAACAGACATCTGTCAAACCCACAGGCAAAATGTTCAACCTCCCTCTACTGCTGGGCTGTCTACCTCTATCAATAAACCCATTAACTCAAGTGGCAGAAGTCTGTTCACTCAAGCTAAATACATAACCCTGCCAACAATATGTATCGCTGTGCTACTGCTGAATGGAGCTGGAGCGTTGTTGTAACCGTGTTGGTCCAGGAAATGTATGAGAGGCAAGGGTTATTTTGTGATATCTTTCACTGGACCAACTGGATAGTTGGGAGAGAGGTCTGACTAGCTTTCCAGTACACACTGCCCGTCCTCAAATCCTTAGGACAGGCAGTCAAACATCTGCCCCAGCTATGAAGCTGATCTAATACACGATATCACAAAACAACCCCCATGTTTATCATGGAATTTACTTCTCAGTGGCTTTTTTAAAAGCTGAAGCAGTTACACACACACACACCCTGCATTAAGAGTATCTGCAGCATCAGAAATGAGTTGAGTTCAGAAATGCTGGAATTAATGCTGCCCGTGGAGCCTTTCTGCTCCAGACATGAATCAGGGTCGTGTAGTAAAAAAAGACTGCCCACCTTCTTCATTTGTTTCATAAGCTAGAGGGCAAGGAGCGAGGAAAAGAACTACAGGAAGAAAAGCAACGGTCACATATTTAAGGCAGGTGAAGGCTACCCTGAAGAATTAGAATCTATCCCTTCCTCTGCTACAAAATTACTTAAACCAAATTTTCATGGACGATTACTAGCTATATAATCCTCATGTTTTGGGTGCCTGATCTGAGATCCTGAATCTGATCTACACAAAATGACAGCTCTGCCCTGAACATACAAAGAGCTATATATCAAGCACACCAAAATTTCAGGTCTCAGATCTGTCACACTGGACACCCAAAAAAAAAATCAGTGGATACTGCTAACTTTAACTTTGTTCTCTCTGCAATTCATATCTCCTTATCTGTAAAATGAAGTAATAGAGCCTCACCTCATAGGGCATTGGTGAAAACAAAATGATTAATGTTTATTAAGCCCTCAGAGACTATAGCAAAGCAGAGAAGCCCATGAGGAGGTTAATAATTGTGTCTTCAGAGCCAAGGTCGAAGAGTGTACAGTCAATGAAGCACAGGCCCATGCAGTGAACAAGGAGAAGTAAACAAAATAATGAACAAATGCTCATTAAAATAAGCACTACTTTCTGTGCATTAGTGGAAGCAGGGCAGGGCAGCTGGAAATCACAAGCATTAATCATGGAGTGAAAGACTACTTCATAACATGTGCACAAGGAAGTCAAATTAAGGTAGCAGAGATGACATGAATTTTGGAAGTGCCTAATTTTAGAGCCCTTGACTTTGCAAGCTTCATAATGCTCTTTTAAGAAAGGTGTAATTATACAGAGAATACATTCTAGTTTTGCTCAGAGTCCCAGTCCAGATCAGGTCCCATTATACTACATACTAAGCAAAAATACATAAAACTAGTTACCACCCCCAAAGAGCATATAAATGTACTACTCTGGTCATTTGCTTTTTTCCTCACTTCTTTCCAATAGAGTACAAATCATCTATTGCAAGGTCCTGGAAAACTCTGCCAAAAACAGATAAATGGTACACTTTAATGACGGATAAGGCTATAAAAATTAAAAACACGATCTAAAAGGAAGTGTTCAGCAGAGTAAGTCCAGAACCTTCCTGTACTGCCATGAAGCAGAACAGTTTGGCCAGCTCCACAGCAGCAGTTAATAATATTCAGCCAGTAATAGCAACATCTGGTATTGTTCCATAGAGAGTGATGACCCATTAGGTAGTTAAAAGGATGTTAAATATAAGTTATTTGTCACTCTGAACTCTGCTCTTTCAAAAAAAGTGAAATAACTTTATATAGGACAAGCATCAGTTTGGCCAACAGAAGCTGAACTTCAGGTAGTATTTGTTCCTTGCACAGCACCTTGTACCAACTCATCTGGCACCATAAAACTCCGTAATAGGAATTATAAAGGTAAAAGGAGTGAGAGATGTGGGTAAATGGCTCTCTCCTGGCAAAGGACTGGTTGCTTATCCTTCAGTTACATGTGGTTTACTTTTGTTCATCTCATTAAATAATCATTTCTAAAATTAAAGACTGTAGGGGGAGAAGGAAGAGAAAACACGTTATAAGCCAAGTTACTCCTAATATTTAGCATTTCTACAGTGCTTTTCATCTTCCAAGACAAAGGCTCTGACTGGTCACCCTATCAAAGTGCTAGGGTACAATGTGTTTATTTTAAAAGTATTAAGAAACTGGAGCTCAGGAGGGGACCACTACTTTGGAATTTGATGATTTGTTTCAGATCTTTTAATAAAAGCAAAATATGGAGAAGAAACCAAGACAAATGCACCCAACCAGAAGGAGGTACTTCAAAAGCAGGCTTCCCCCACACGTGGAAGATACCACCACTATCTGTGAATCGCGAAGTTCGGCTCCACTGATATAGAAAGCATAGTTTAATAAAAATAGATTCTCCCTGATAGGGGTCTCAATAATTCAGACACAGATCTCCTTATCTCTAAGTACCATCCTGGGGGCGCAGTAGATTCTGGATTGCCCTCTTCTTCAAAAAGTGATCTTCACCTTAAAAAGGTTGGAGACCACTTGTTTAGAAGCATCTAGGACAAAACCAAAACAACCTACCTCATACTATTATAAACTGACATTAAACAGCAGCCTCCATCTATTTCAGTAGAGATAGTGAGGATGATCTGATGCACAAAATTAAACACTTGATGGCCCTGAGAGACAGTCACTCCAGCCAAGAACTAAGCATGTTGTCTGGCAATATGGGGAAAGCCTGCAGTGATTGATTCTGCCTGGCTTAGATGTCTTCATTTTTTTTTTTTTTTTTTTTTTCCACACACAGGCTTTAGGATGCTTCCAAGTTCCTTTTAAACTTCCCCTGGTGTGGGAAAACAAAAGCCTCCAAAGTAAGGAGCATGAGATCGAACGTACAGTATCATCCCAGTGCTGGGATTCTTGACTTATGCCAAGGACCATACGTGGGTTCTTGATACCTGCTTCGTTGTGCTCTTGCCAGCCAGGAGAGAATCAAAAATGGACAAATCTTAAGAATCACTGGAGAAATATGCACGTTCCAGGCAAAGTAACCAAAACAAGTTTCACCTTGCCTGCACAGAAGCAAGGGAGGAGGGACAGGAGGAGGTAATAGGGAAGAAGGGAAGATGATGGCACAGAGTAGATACAGATCACACCCAAGTAATGAATGTCCACTGCAGGATTTGGCCTCATGTTAAGAGCCAGGAATGTACAACAGGCCATAAGGTAGTATAAAAATGCTAATATAATTAAAGGGATTTTAAAAATTGCCTGTTGTAAACTAGCTTATTTGACTGTGTTAAAACTCACCTGAAAGGGGCAGCTTGGTCTGGTTATTAAGGCTCTGACTAGGATGCAGGGCAGCCAAGTTTAGTTCCCAGCTCTGCCAAACTCACCTATGCAACCTTGCAAAAGTTTCTTAATCTGTGCACAATTCCTTCATCTACAAATGGGATAGGATTATCTATCAGTACATGCTTGCACAGAAGGGCCCCCATGCCCTGATCCCAACAGGCAAATGCAACTAAATGCAGAGAGAGCTGGTAAAAAGCTAGTTAATAGCTGTATTTTGAAAAAAAATACTTAAAATAAAACTGGTAGACATATTTGCGTTGTGTTACAAGTGGATTTTTTTTTTTTTTAAACAAAAAAAAAAAAAAAGAAAGCTATCCAACTCAAGCCAAAATTTACACTGACATTGTTTTGTATAAGGATCAACTAAACAGATTAATAATGTAAAATGGTTGTGTAAATTCTGGTGTCTAAAGGTGTTTGCATAAGCTTTAAAAACTCATCCAACACAGGAACTGACAGCAAAAAGGGAAATAAATGTTACTGTAGAATTTTACTTGCTGAGCTTAACTGAGGTGATGAGAAAAGAACACTTTACATGCTAGTCCAAAAGAGTGCTGAACGTGGATCTCCTAGTGAAAATGAGATCAGATCTTCTGCACACCTATTAATGGATTTATTCTTTTAATAATGAAAAACACGTTTGTTTTTTGCCCTTTTGAGCCCAATCATCCCATTTGAAGGTCACTCACCAGAAGCATATCAGATTCATCCAGTACATTCAGGCCACTAGATAATCAGAATCAACCGATTAGTCTACACAAAAAAGGATGAATTACCGGTACTCCAAAAATAAAGGTCACCACAGTTCTTTCTAGCATTTTGTGGGAATTTATAGGTGTGCTCTGTGTGTATAGTACTCCTAAGGCCAAGGTCCTCAAACTGTAGAGACAGTCAGATGCAGGCCATGAGAAACCAGCACTTACTCTTAAAGAACACTACGCTATACAGCAGTCTAAATCCAGCAGGAGTCAGGGTTTTTCCCTACTACCTACTTATCAGTGACAGAATGACAGGCATAAGGAAACAAAGCTTGCCCAGTTTGTATTAATTCTAGAATAAAATAAGCTGTGCCTTCATAACTAATCAATTCTTGTTTTCAAATTGACCAATACACTACAATAGTACAAACTAAAACCGTGGTTCTCAACCCCTTTTAAACTCAAGACACCCCTCATTAGGCTTGAGGTACTCTCAGAAAATGCCAGTTCTTAGTTTTCACTCATTTTTGCCGACAGAAAATAGAGTGATTTTCCTGTGGAAAAGATCATAGATAACAAGAGGTCAACATGGCTTAATATTACAGATTACTATCTGAGATCTGAGTTTTTATTGGGAATCATTTTGCACACCTAATAGTGCTAATTGCATAGGAATTCATGACACCCTTGAAAGGATCTCCAGGCACCATGCTTGGTTGAGAATCACTGGTTTAAAACAGTGATAATAAGCCTTTTTCACCTGCAGACGAGCAGTGCAGACCTGGTCCATAAGCCAGATTGAACCCTACATGCCAGGATTAAGCCTTGGGGCCTGGTGCTGACCCCTCCTGCCACCCACACCAGGATAGGGCCCTGGTGCCTGGCACTGCCCCGACCTGGTCCTGCAAGCTGGGGCTCCCCGTAGGTCTGGAAATTTGGCAGCAAGGGAGTCAACCTCCCCAACCACCAAATTTGGAAATTTGGCAGCAGGAGAGCCATTCTCCTCAACTGCCAAATTTCCAAACCTGTGGGGAGCCCATGGGCTGGATGATATGGGACCGTGGGCCACATCTGGACTGAAGGCCAGGGGTTAAGCACCCCTACTTTAAGACATCTAAACTCCATCAGGGGTTAAGCAAGACAAATACACCCTGAAGAAAGTGCCACCTGTCCACTTGTTTGGGGCTGAAAGTTGCTAATAAATCCCAGTAACACAGGATACATGGCCAGAACCTAAGAAATGAATTAGTCTCATACCCAAAAAGCTCTGACAGCTTGTGGTTTTGGAAGAAACTTGGTTTTTAAGGTTTTTGGCTGGAGAAATATGATAGTAAAAGTGGACATGCATTGACTTCCAGTATTTGGTCCAACTATAAAACAATAAGGTGCACAAATAACTGACATGTTTTAAGTATTATGCAGTTAGTAGTCAAAGTCTTAACTGATGATATAACAAGCATACTAGAAACTCCTGGCACAGAACCCAGACTGTAGAAAGCCTTTAATGCCAGTGAATAATTGTTATGAGGACCTGTAATGCTAACCAAACAACTGTCAAGACAAAATTATTTTTAAGCTTGCTAGAGAAATAATTAGCTGTAGGTAGAAAGTGATGCATTGAAGCCAACATAAAAGTAGAAAAAATAAGCCATTGTCATACTATATGTCCTCCATCGACTACTAGACTGCCCTTTAAATTTAGGATGAAAAAGTAATGGAGGGGAAAAAAATGGAAAGGGTTTGGCAAGTTGTGATCAGTCGCATAACATTAACCCTGGAGTACACAAAGAGCTCATATATCTTTTAATCAAACAAGCAAATCAAAATTTGTGCATATCTTACTTGCTTTCTCCAAGGTGAAAATAAATATAATGTAAAACCTGTCACAAACCCCACCAGGGGCTGGGGGTTCATAAGGTGTCATTCAGATTTTCTTGTTTATTTTACTGATATGACACGTGTTATGCTGTATCCACTTATGTCACTTTTATCACTCTATAGATTATATCATGCTCTCTTTATATACCTTTATGACTTAGTACATGGTTTAGTCAGAGGAACATAGAAGTGCATACTTAGAACAGAGAGTAGGTGTAACTTCCAAATCTCTCTTGCTATTGTGATACTAAGGCAAGGACAAAATTGCCACTCCAGCACAGGAAGAAGACGACATTACTGGGATGGGCACCCAAGGCACTATCTGCCTATAATGAGGAAATCAACTCCTCTGTGGCAGGGATGTTAAACTCGTGTGTCCCATGCCAACCTATGTTGCATGGCACCACATGCAGAGCAACACTGCACACAGCACAGTTCCAACTGAATATGGGCAGTGCATGCAGCATGAACCCCAGCCTGACCTCCCGTGCCACACGTAGGACCCACAGCATCAAGGCCAGCCTGCCCACCACACTGGCTCCCATGTGCCACATGCAACATGCGTGGGTGGTCCAAGGCCTACAGGCCAAATCATGTGGTTCTACAAGCCATATCTAGCCTGTGGGCTGTACGTTTGATATCCCTGCTCTATAGCAAAGATTTTTGAGAGAAATGGCCTAGAAGCCAAAGAAATGCCATGTGTCCCAGGGAAAGTTTCTGGAGGATTTTAGAGACTCACAAGGAATTGCGACAATGCTGAAGTGGAAGGGGATAGCTTAGAGATATTATAAAGCAGGGCTGTGTGAAGCTTTGGTAGCCAATTTGACTCAGAGGAGATTTGGCCCAATTCAGGGGCTGAATCTCCAAATCGAATCAGGAGACCAATTAAAAGCTCCAAATCAATTTGGAATCAATTCGGAAAAGCTTCGGAAAAGATTCAGCCATAGATTAAACAGGCAGCTGACAGCTGCCTCCAGCTGGTAAGTCTGGTGGGGTTAGGGGAGTGGGGAGAGAGGGATTAGGGCTGGGGTTGGGGAGAGCACCAGCTGTGCAAGTGGCAGCAGGGCAGAGCCCCCTCAGCTCCTCCTGGCAGGGCAGAGGCACAGCCAGGGGAGCCGCGGGAGAAGCCCCTGTGGCTGCCCTGCCCAGCCCCATCCCCTGCCCAGCCCAGCCTCCTGGCACTTTAAAATAAAAAGCCCCACACTCTGGCAGCGGCAACTGGGGCCTCTGAGGGCTCATGGCAGAGCCCCCCCATTGCAGAGTGGGGCAGTGGTGATTGCCCCCCCACACCCCGCTTGGCACCTGTGTGGCAGCTGCCCCATGGCATGGGTGCAGCACAGCTTGGTAGGGCACCGCACGCCATCTGGGAGCTCCTGCAGTGAACCAGAGCCTGGCACTGCTCAGCCCCAGTGGCCCCAGTTCCCAGACAGTGCACAGCACCCTGCTGAGCCACCTGGAACCTGCACAATGCAGCAGCTGCTGTGTGGATGCTAAGCAGGGGAAGGCGATCGCAGCTGCCCCCCACTGCGCGGGGGGCTTTGCCACAAATGCCCATGGGCCCCAATCACTGCTGCTGGTGAGTGCAAGACTTTTTTTTTTTTTTTTTTTTTT
>NW_017729033.1:62384211-62390215 GCF_001723915.1 Gavialis gangeticus | reverse complement strand
GTCTGCCCCAAGCCCCCCAGGGCCCTTATTTCCCCTTGTTCAGCTGGGGCCTACAGGGGTTTTTTTTTTTTTTTTTTTTTGAAGTGCCAGGAGGCTGGGGCTGGGCAGGGCAGCCACAGGGGCTTTTCCCGCAGCTCCCCCCACTCAGGGAGAGGCAGGCACAGCCAGAGGAGCCACAGAAGAACCTGCCTCTCCCCCACTCAACCGAATCAGGCCCAAATCTCTGATTCTAGTTGAGCCAAATTGAATTGCGACAGCGATTCAAATCACCAAATCAAATCGCTGTCCTCCAAATCGGCTGAATCTGAATCAAATACTTCCCTATTCGCACAGGCCTATTATAAAGGGTGTTTGTAAGGTGGTCAGGGCTTTGGCTTTTCCCTGAGCCTAAAAGGAGTCTGGGGCCCCAACAGTCAGGGCTGGCAGAATCAGCAAGAAGCCTGATCTCTAAAAACATTGACAGGACTCTCATAAGAAGGCTAAGGTATAGCCACCTTAGAAAGGGTAAGAAATTTTACTTGTCTTCTATTATGTCTCGAAACCTACGGTTAGTTTTGCTTGTATAATTCTTTTCTCTTGCATAATAAATACTTTGGTTGTTTTTCTCCTTAATAAGTGCATCTACACATGAAATTAAGGCAAAGCAATAAACTCCGGAGCTATTTGAGCTAGAATAATCTGCTCCCAGGCACAGTGTCCACACATGTGCCCAGGACAGCAGTAATTCAAGCCAGGGCAGAGCAGAGCCGGACTGGCAGGGGGCACAGGAGGTCAGCCCTAGGCTCCGGGTAGCAGCACTGGATGGCAAGGAGCTAGCTGGGGTATGAGGGCGTTGACCCTGAGAAGCTGTGTGGGTAGGCAACAGGCAGGAGTCTGGTCCCTGTTCGGTTACTGTCAACACGTGCATTTCAGCTCAGAAACTGACCCTGCTATAACATAGTGCTGTCTCCAACAGTACTATCTTATGATGGACATAATTAGTTTACTGTGCCTTAATACTGATGCACATGTAGACAGTGATGCTTTTGTGCAGAGCTAATTAGTAGCACATGCAGTAAAGTGCATGTGTAGATGTGCTCACTGAGTGCCTGTGGAAAGCATGATCTCTGGGAGAGTGATGTTCCAGGCTATCCCATTCTATGGAAAGGGGGACCTAAAACTTCTTTCACAACCAAAATGGGAGGCCACCTAGGGCTAGCCAAGATTTCCCTGCTGCATCTGTGAGAAACTTCCCTGCTGCACCTGCTAAAAGCAATGGACCTGAGGTTGGTACCAGAACATTAAGGCTAGGGACAGAGGTTGCACATCAACCAGTTTAAGTGATCAGAATCTAGCTTAAATCCATAACAGAACATAAGTTCAGTGCACATAAACTAGTTTCATCCATTTTGAAACTGGTTTAAGATAAACCTGGTTGAATGTAGTATCAGACTTAACTGATTTCGGTCAAACAGGTTTATGGAATGTCTGTCCGAGACCCCTTCCTGGTTTAAGTTAGAGTCCCCCAGCATCCCAGACGCTTTGCAGTTCTGGGCTGGGCCATCTGCTCCAGAGAACAGGGCTGGCCCCGCCCCTCTGCTCCCTAGCCAGAGCTCCGGCAAAGACTGCAGGCACAGCAGGGTCTGCCTGGCTTCCCCATGCACCCCCTCCTGCTCAAGCAGGGATTCCCCCCTCCCTCCCATCTCCCACAGCACGTACCCCAGCCCCATGGACCCTAGGCATGTAGTATGCTAGCGGTAAGAGGGGTCACTACTTAAAGTGGCTCCCTACTCACGTAATAGATGGTTTGGGCTCTCTGGAGCTTGCGTATCTCAAGAATTACGTCGCTGATGTTTGTAGTTCCTTTACTCTAGCTCATCCACCCAATCTCTCCTGCTATGACCTGGTGTAACAAAGAAAAAAGGAGGGAGGCTAGCTATCCTACTTGGCTGTTATCCTTTCTTCTAGCTAGGATTTTTTCTGATTTTTTTTCTTGCAGCTTTTGCCCTCTTTTAATTGACTCTATAAACTGAAATACTACTGGCTGGGTTCAGTCAGATTACTCCTTACTTAGCACAAATATGGATCTCAGAGGCCTGAAGGACTATGAGCAACTGTTTTCACAAGAACTCTTGCCTGCAGTACCCTCACTCACAGTTTGATGTCTTCTTCTGGTTACGTGCTCAGCATTGGGTTGATCAGCTGTTTCTGGATCACGCTGGTCATCTCTTTCGGCTTCTTTTCTTCAGGTAAGTATGGAGACTCCTCTGAGTCTTAAAAGGGAGAAAGCTTCTTGCTCTTATCCCTTCACCCCTTCTGGAGTGTTGTTTCCCACTCTTCTTTAGTTTAAAGATTTTCCTGACAGAGTCCCCTCCATGGCTGGCTGGCCATCACCCACTCTCACTCTCTACCCCTCCTCCTCCTCTCCCTCCGGTTGCTGTGGGGCGCAGTTTTTGAGTATTCCCCATCCCACGCCCACCTAACCGGAACCGGCAGGAACTAATAAGTTGAGTGTTCCTGTTCTCCACATGTCCCATTCTCCTGTTCCTGTTGCTTTATCTGGTGAATACTCGTGTTTGGGCCACCCACCCAGCACTTATTATTCTCTTCAGGGTTTCTTCGTATTCTCTCCCCCAAGCTGGCAGCATAATCTTCACTACCACATTAGCTAATGCTGAGAGGTTTCTGTGTGCGTCTCCAATTTCACTGGGACAGGCAGACAGAACAACGTCTGCTTAGCGCTTTTTGGAGCTAATCAACAGGTCAGCTGCTAATGGCCCCCTGTTCCTTCCTTGGAAAAAGCTGTTTAAGAAGAGCTTGAACTAATGAGAGATGCTTTTGTTTTGTTGATGGGCTGATAAATGGTGTGTTATCAGTCCCCTGCTGGCTCCCTCACCTGTCAGGTTTGCACACAGTATGAAGAAGTGGGGAAAGGGAGATTGAAAAGCTCAGTATCTTCAACAGATGCATGCACAGCACACCCCCCCTTTGCCTCAGAATGCTAGCCCGGCACTGGGGCCTGGCAACACTCCAGCCCCTTGAGCAGTGAGCATGGAAAAGCCTGGGACGGTGCAGGCAAGGTTGGGGTTTACACCCCTACCTACTCAGAGTGTCCTGCCGGGACCTGGCCACACCCCACCTCAGCTTGAACTGAGAAGGGAACTGTGAAAGGGAAGGGAGCGTTCCCCGCCCCCCCCGGCTTCAAGCCTGAGACACTGCAGGCATGTGCCTGCATTTCTTCAGTCCGGAGGGAATGTCTGTGCAGCTCTGCAAACCAGTTCAGCTAGGCACATTAAACTAACCTGCAAAGATTGAAACAATTCAGGCTCAGACTTTTTGAATGTCTGTCCCTAGCCTAGGAGAACAAACAGTGAACCTTTGCAATTACATATTATATCACTTAACAAAATGTAAACAAAGAAAGTTTTCTCTGTCCCACTGTAATTTTCATGAATCTGCATGAACTTGTGTGGCTCTAAAACTTATTAGGTCACTGTATCCAGTCTACTGCAGACAGGTTTGCAGTAAAATTATATGACAATGGATAAAATAAGGGGTAAAACAGATGCATTACCACATTGCATGTAGCAACCCAGTCAGAATCTAATCAAAAACCTGCTGATATTTAAGCAGCTGAGAAAGGGTCTATGAACAGACTCTCTTTCAATGTTCCACTATTTCAGCCTTATGTTTTAAAGATCTGTCTCCCAGGCTCAACTCTACTGCTCTTCCCTGATCTTTCCCTTTGACCCACTAATATTCCTGTTCATTTTCTCCAAACCAGATTTGGAACTGCTTGAACTATGGTACAAGAGGGTGAAGAACATGTTATTTCAATTTAGGGAGAGTGGTTACTCTAAGTCTAGACCAGAGCCTGGCAATTATTTGGGTTGGAGGGCCACTTAAGTTTTGGTGAGCTGTTGATGGCTGGAATGAGGGGGAAGCAGGGAGTGGGGAGAAGCCAACTGACCCTATCCGGCACCAGCTGCCACTGGGAGCCTGAGGAGGGATGGCTGCACCCTGTACCACTCTGCTGTGCCATAGCCAGGGTTGGGCCAGGCTGTGCAGTGCACAGCCTCCTCCACTCCCCTGCAACCAACCACCGCCCACCTGGCTTCCTGTTGGCACTGCCCAGTCCTGGCACTGTGGCCGTCAACAGTCAGGCCTGCATGGGATGGGATGGAATGTAGCGTGCCAAGTGGCCCTCCTACCCTTGTGCTGTGATAAGCTGCTGCCACCTCGCTGCACCAGGAAACTTGGGGGTGTCTGACCCAGGCCAAGGCCCTGCCAAAGCCTGGCAGGGGCTGCCTCCCCCAGGCAAACCCCAACTAGGGTCTGGGGGTAGGTGGGGGCTTAAAAAGTCTTAGTTTCAGTTTTAGAGTAGGTTCATCAGATCCATTCTTAACTAAAGTCATCTCAGTATATTCACTGGTTTATGGGGAGTCTTTCTATAGTTCTGAACATTTGTCTTCCATCCCAGAAACCCTTCTGTTTAGCTATACCCATATTGACAAACAATATCTAGACCTGAACACTGCACTCCAGAGGATAAGAAAAGCAAAATTTATACTGACATTCAGCAAAAAGGACAGTTTCATCTCTCTACACTAATCACTAAAGTCCAGACATTCAACTATACTCCCTCCCAATTCCTTTCCTGCCCACCAACAGTGCATCGCTCATACAACCTGCGTGAACAGAGAATCTCTACCACTAGTACCAGTAACGTGGGCCATTAAGGTCCCTACTTCTCCAGCTGGACTTTCCAGAGGCATCTGTTTTTCCACACAGATCCACCCGGGGAATGAAACATAGTCAGAGCCTGAGCCTGGACATCTTTCAGAAGCACTGCAAGACTTCTGTTTGGACAAGCATTTAGCAACCCAAACTAAGCCAAGGCGTTGTTTAGTGGGCCTCTGCCTTATTCTCTTTAATTTATCTTGTTTTATTTTTTCTAGCTACACTTTTAAGTTGTTCTGTTTATTTTGCTGTAAGCCACCCTGAGAGCCTCTCTTGTGCATATAAATTGCAAAAATAAATAAATATTTCAGGCAAGGAATTCCAGTGGGTTACAGTATTCTGTACCTCATTCCACCCCCCATCCCTTCCATTTCCCTCTCTTCCATCTCTACAGCAGTAAAATACACAGGAATAGCTTCCATTGAGTCAAGTAAAAGGGATTGGGAATGATGGTTCTGGGACCTCTTCTACACCCTCAATACAAAGAGACCACCCACATGAAAGTTTATGCTATTAGTAGACACACACTTGCACGGACTGAAAGGAAGAACACCACAGAACCTTTTAAATGAGTTTAAGATTATGTATTATTTCCAAGAAATTTGCTTGTATCTGCTAATTTCAGAGGCCTTTATATAGGAAGCTGGAAAAGACTGTTCTACCCACATGTTGACAATTCATTTGTAAAATATATAACCCTCAAAAGGAAAAGGAAAAACATAAGCTACCAATATATTTAATGCTCTTTCTTTCCAGGAATTAAATTGTGTTTGATATATCATTATCTGAGAACTCTGCTATAACTTAAAAAATGGAATTGCCAAATATTGGGGAAAGGCCACATAGATACAAAATTCAACCTTCACTAAACATAGATTGAAAACACAGTATAACAGAAAGATGAAAATAAAAGACTACTATTAGGGACAGTAAAGAGCAGCAGCACAGTTTAAGAACAACACCAACTCACTAACAACATTTCTCCTGGGAACATTCTTCCTATTCTATATTATTTGCCTGGTAACAGCAACATAGCTGTCACTTAGAACAACGTTTGTTAAAGGCAAACAGCACACAGTCACTTTCTCCTGCCTTCCTGGCTAGGAACAGAAGTTACACATAAACCAGTATAAAGTGATGGGAAACTGATTCAAATCTATAACAACAGAATTTAGCGCACAGAAATTGCACCTTCCCCACAACCCCCACCCCCCCTCGCAAGGCAGACAGGATAGCTTTGGCCCAAGTTGTCTGTTCCAAGCGAGCAGGGAGGCATGCTCTAACA
>NW_017729033.1:62378867-62379211 GCF_001723915.1 Gavialis gangeticus | reverse complement strand
AAATTGCACCTTCCCCACAACCCCCACCCCCCCTCGCAAGGCAGACAGGATAGCTTTGGCCCAAGTTGTCTGTTCCAAGCGAGCAGGGAGGCATGCTCTAACACCCCCTGACTTCTGACCTGGACCACTGCAGTCATGTGGCTGCGTTTCCAGAATTGAAAGGGAATGTCTGTTCACCTGCTTATCGGTTCAGCCTACGCAACTTAAACTAACCTGTGAAGATTAAATCAATTCAGCCTCAGGCTTTTGTCAGATCACAAAGTAATTTTGGGGGGGGGGGGGGGGGGGGGGAAAAAAAAAAAACACAAAAAAAAGGCTCCAAAAAAAAAAAGGAGTTTTTTACC
>NW_017729033.1:62368225-62378487 GCF_001723915.1 Gavialis gangeticus | reverse complement strand
GGGGGGGGTAAAACATATAAAATGCCAAGAAGTTGCTCACAAAAAAGTTGAGATTTTCAGACTCCTAAAGTTAATCAAAACCAATCTGCAGGCAAGCAGGAATTGCCCAGGTCAGTTGTACACAGAACCTAAGAAAGAGGGGTAATGTTTTGGCTGAAAATGGACTGGAGAAAAGTTATTATCAATACGCAAAAAAACCTCTCATGTTGATAAGGCTCTCTTTATATGGTATGGTAAGAAGTGGCACAGGGAGCAGTGCTTCCTGGACCTGCAGTCAAGGAAAAGGCTCTTCAGCTTGCCTTCTTAGCTGGATTGCATGATTTTAAAGGCAAATAATGGTTTACAACAAGGCCATCCAACTTCAAAGAGGCTGAAGGCAGCAGGCTGCACAGGTTATATAACCTAAGCTATACACTGCATGGGCTACATGACAAGCAGGCCACATGGGCTCCCCAGGACTACTGCTGAGTGCAACACCCCCTCCCCAAGCTGCAATCATGCAGGCAGTGCAATCCCTGCCACCACTGCTGCCATACAAGCACCCCCACTGCCACCACTGCATGGACAAACTCTCCCCTGCCACACGACCCTACTTTCTCCTCTCCCCTTGCCTTACAAGCCCCCTCCTGCTACCACCATGTAGGCAATTTACCCCGTCCCCCTCGCCATCCCTGTGCAAGCAATGCAAGTCCCCCAGTGGCACTGTCATGTGGGCAGTGAGCTCACCAGGCCTACCTCTGGGTCAAGACCGGCTGGAGGAGTGAGGACAATGGCAGCTGGGCAGGAGTCCAAGGGGACCTCAAGCCAACACCTCATGGGCCAGATGCGACCTGCAGACCATCAGTTGGACAGTCGCAATTTCCAAGATGGAAGAAATGCTTCAATGTTACTTAATAAACACGGAGAGAGAGAAAATGCCAGCATAAATCTAGCAGTTGAGCAATGACAGTGAGACTTCTTCATATTCCTGGAAAATTTTCCCCAGCTGACATCAACAATACAGATGAAACAGGACTTGCACTAAAGCCGAAAAGATGGGGTAACTGTACTAACATGGGTGGGAGTGACAAACACCCACTATCCATGGTCAGGAAGTCAAAAGGGTGCTAAATGACTTCTGTAGGACATTACTAAGCTACCCTTTAATTATGACAGTTCAGCACATGCCTGGCTGACAGCTGACCTGTTCATGAACTGGCTGAAAAAGTGGAATCATCAGCTTAGCATCCAGAGCCATATTACTCTTACTGCATGTCTTGTCTATGTACTCTCAGAAACTAGTGCTGAACATATGAGAACAAGTCCTTCCTTCTCTTCTCCTCCCTCCATCCCTCAAACCTTCCCTAAGTCTTTGATGCAACCTATGGACCAGGGTGTGATATAGTACACAAAAGCCATTATGGATCAAAGATCACAAACAAAATTATGGCTGCTCTTGACAGATTCCAATGCAGATATTCAGACAGTTCTGTAATCTACGTTTGCTTGACTATGTTCACCTTGATAAGGCCTGGCAAGACACAAACGCTAAATACATATTTCCAAGTGTTCCAAGAAAAAAGTAAATTTGTTATGCCAGGGGAGAGGAGTGAGGGAAGGGGGAGAGGAAAGAATCAAAACAAGGATATGGAGGAGTCTGATGATCCCCTGAATGATGTTCCGCTTCTTAACAACATAAAGACAGGGCTTTGTAGCTGCTATAGCTAGTCACATCCAGAGAGGCAATGGATGAGGAATTACTGGGGGTGCAGACAGACAACATTCCCAAACGTCTGGGAACAACTTCATAATTGTGTGTGAAGCATTGTGGCTCCAACATCAGGGGATGGCAGTGACCACCCAACCCACCATGCCTTATAGCAAGCAAATGCAGGGGAGGGAAAGAGAGGTGTGTTTGCACCCACACTTTGGGTATTCCAGGGAGTGAATGGCCCATGTTTGGGGGCTCTTTCACTTTTCTCATTTCCCTTCTCTCCTAAACATGAGTTCAATAAATTTCAGTAGCCTGTAACTGACTGAAACGTGCAGTGTTTTTGCATGAATCAGGAATGAAGAGTTCCTGGACCAAACTTTTGCATTTCTAGGGGTAGGGAGGGCACAAGAAACGGCTGCAGTTGAGCAGGGGAAGAGGACACAATTGATTGTTAGAAAGGTAGCTGTTACTGAATAAACAGTGCAAGGGGGCACTTTTAAAAAGTGCCAACTAAGGGGGAGGAGCGGAGGAGGGGAGTATTGTTCTGGCTGCATACCAGAGCAGCCACTTGTAGCAGTGGGAAGGTGAAAAGCAGTGCAATGTGGGATGGCTGGATGTCCAATCAGACCCACATCACAGAACACTTGCTGGTGCCCACACAATACAAGACTGTGAACCAGTTTAAAACAGTACTTAATTTTCACGCTTTCAAAGCTTTCCAGAAAGCTTTAAACCTGTTTAAACAGACTTGTATGTCCCTCTGCTTCACGTCTAAACCAGTCTAAATGGTTACAGGTATTCATAATCTGAGCACCACACCTGTGGCAAAGCCAAATAAAGAAACTGGAAGGGAAAAAAAAAAAAAGAGCAAAACACCACAGTACATCATCAAGGAAATGAGGGAAATGAAGAGGGTCAGAATGATTTTGATGAAGTTCCACCTCCAAGAAAAAAAAACCCAGATGTATTGAAGGCTTTGAATATAGTTCAGCACGTTTCACAGTCTCCAGAATTATGACTTCACAACAGCAGAGCAAATTGATCAAGTCCTTTCACCTGCAATAAGTGAGTTTAACATTTTTAAATTAATTTACAAATTGATACCTGCTGTAGGGTGCACGGCATAGTGGGAACTCAATCAATACAGCTCCTTTGATAGGGTTTGTGTGTACACCCCTAAAAATGTTTTTCAGCTCTCAGAAGACTTAAAACTAATACACCAGAGCAAGCACACATAAAGCAACAATACTGTGTAGCAAAAAAACCCACTCTGCATTATTACAAATACATATTGTCTCAATATTAAAAATTAAATTAAGAAAGAGAGAATGTAGTGCATACTGTAGCTGTTTATGTACTGCATTGGGGGGGAAAAAACAGGCTGTTGTTTGTCAGATGATACTTTCTATAACAGACACAGCCACAAAGGAGCAACACAGCACCAGGGCACCAATACTAGTGCTAACGAGAATCTACTGGAAAAAAAAAAGAGACCAGTAAAGCTATTGAGAATGGGAACTGATGGATAAAATCCTAGATCACTAGAAATCAAATTTATCATCATCTCATTGCTAGTCCCTCATTTTTCATTGTTATTGAAAAGCCACATCCAGAACAGTTGTCTACTTTTTCCTCTTTAGAAGATGTAAAAGGTGTGAATAAAGTGACAAACCAAATGTTTTGTTTTGTTTTTCTTTACAGAAAACCACGAGGGACAATTTCCAACTTAAGTAAAAAAAAAAAACTAGACTTTACTTTAATATCCTATGTGTACCTCAGCCCCAAGCACAGAGGTGCAACATATCCAGCTACATGTTTGTCTCAAGACACCCTACCACAAACATGCACCTCAAAGACTGATTCCAGGGATATAGTAACATTATAAAGGAGATGTGGGGAGATATGGGAACAGAGAATTACTTGGCACAGTCACTTGTGACTACGCTCAAACAGCTCAGTTTTATTTTTAACCCCCTGTTCTCTCCATACACATCTCCTCAGAAGGGACATCTGAGCTACCCAGCTGTGATGTGCCAAATCTGGGACACCGAATGCCAGGAATCACTGTAGAACAGCCGCTACATCCACTTTTAGAAGTGCCCTGCATGCCTGGACAGTTCTAAGACAGATCTGAGCACCAGACCTAGTGCTTCCAGTAGAAGCAATGTGAGGGTTGTAATTTCAGTACCAAGTCTCCTTGCTAAGAGCCCTATAGCTGAAAACTAAACATCCAGGCAGAAAGTGGTCACTGTATCTGCATGAAAGGACAACTACAAAAGTGGAGGTGGATGCAGCTGTACAACTCTAGGATAAACAGGTAGAAAGGAAAAACAAAAACTAAAGCAAACATACACAGCAAGCATGAAATTCTGTAGGCCTCTGATGAAGAGAGACTTGTTTTTTTTCCTTTCTGTTTTAAAAGCCAAGATGTTTTAATAAATGTTCCTTAAATTGCTTTAGCTTCCTTGATTTATGCCATTTTTCTTGTAAAGATTCCAAAGACTAATTTTTGGGAGGGGTTTTCATTAAATTTAGAATTTCTTCCTAGTTGGGTTAGACTCACCTTTGTGACCAATTAATCCTGACCTTCTGCCCATCTTGTAACAAGCCATCTTCCTGGGAAACAGCTTTTTTCTCTTTAATATCTTTTATGAATCAAAATACTGGCAGAACACACTTTTTTAAAATCAGAACTTTTATTGAATTTCTGAAACACGGTTTCAAAACCCTCTCACTATCATCTTTTTGGCTATATTCTTTAAAAAGGAAAAATATTGTTACAACATACAGAACTCCTAGTGTCATACATTACTTCGTTAAACTGAGTATTCACAACTATACTTCTGGACCTCAGGAAAGCATCAGAAATCTGATCTTGCAGCATTTTACCTATACAAGTTATCCTACTGAATGGACTAAGAGTAATAACACATGAACAAAAATAAATCTAGCAAGTAAGGCTTTCTGGATTCAGTTCCTGGAACTACGACATGGTTGCCAATGGGATTATGACAGAGAAGAGTCAGTCCCCCCCAAACCCTTACAAAAATTCTAAGAGTCATAAAACAGCTCACTGCCAAATAGAGGGATTTTGCTCATCTCATGGCTGTTTTTAATCATTTAAAGAAAAACAGCACTTGAAAACAGAAGACTAAAAAAGTGAGCAACTTTTAATATTATCTGACTTTTAAGAAAAATGGAACATTTTAGAGTCTTCTGCCAAACATTAATGCCTTTATTAACTCAGACAGACCACTGAAATTATTTGTAATAAACAACCGCTGTTTCTCTCTGTGGATGGTAAAAATCCAAGACAGGAAAAACAACTCTTCTCCTGCCTCTCCCCCATCTCGGGTATAAGACACGTAGAACACAGATACCCAAACGGGTATGACTTTGCAGTCAAATACTTAGAAAGACTTTAAAATAAGTCAAATCATAAGGAATTTTGAAACCAAACACTGTCACCACTCCAAACTGACTAAGAGTCATGGAAGTAAAGGAGTGCATTTAAAGAAAATCCATTTTAGATAAAAACCAACTAAATGCATCTAAATGTCCTTCTGCCCTCTAACATGAATGGCATAACACAAACTAAGTCATATGAATTTCTTAATGGAAAATACACAATGAAGTACTTTTAATCTCTGTCCAGGTTCACTACAGTCTTGCAAGGATTCTGCTCAAAAGACTGTTGTGTAACAGGAGGAGGCTATTAATAAATAGAAAAATAAGAATTTTGCTCCTCAGGCTTTTTTTGATAAAAGCTAAGAGGTCTAGCTAGAAAGTTTAAGTTCCTGACTTTCCATTTGCAGGGAGAAGAGTTGTTTGTTTTAAATCTCCAGCATTCTTGTAATGCAGTTACTCTGAAACACTGCCGTGTGTGCAACTGTTACTTCACCTTCAAAATGCATTCTGTTTAGGAGTCATTAAAGAAGTCCTAAGGTCTACTGAAGAGGGGATCTCACCCTCCAGACCTAAAAAAGTGACACAAAGGCTTTAGGCTTCCACAGAAAGGAAGTGCCTCCTCTGGACAAAAAGTCCCCCTGCCATTGATACCCCCACCAACCCTTCTGCATAGGAAAGCTGCAAACCCAGCATTGCTAACCACCATGATTTTACTGAGTTTTTAGTGTGCTCTGTTCTTCTTTAAGTTCAGCTCCTGAAATCATTAGTTAAGAACCTCTGTTTACCTGAATAGCTGCAGCTGTGAAGGCTATAAATCTTGAACTAAATACAATTTGGGGGCCCCATGGAAACAGAGTCCAATTGTTGAAAGTTTCTATAAGTTCTCAAGAACTGGGCTCCCCTTCTGTAGGGCCCAGGAGACATACACACTCCTGCCTACCTCATGTCCACAGGCAGGAATGTCATAGAAGACATGGGTGAGTCAACAATACTTGGAGAACAGCTTTTTCCAGATACTCCTCATCACTATAACAGTCACAGCAATTTAAAAGCCCCAGGGGACCATAACCCAGAGTCTCCCTCCTCTTCTTAGAATGTATTTCCACTCCAAAAGTGTAAGAGGGTCATCTCATGCCACTCACTCTCGCCATAAACCCTGGCTCCTGAAGAGCCTCACAAATAAATCCACAAGATGTAAAAACAGTAATCAGTAGTCCTCTCAGCCTTAACACAAAACAGGGTTGAGAGCTGTCCATGTGAATTTCCAACCCATGTGAGGCTACCAAGAAAATATCTACAATTTTCTGGCATGGATGGAGCAGTTCTTTTCCTTGGTGCAATCCTCTGAAGAATGGTGGAGGAAGAACAATGGCCCATAATCTCTATACATCTAAGCTTTCTCCAGCTTTTTCTGATGGAGATCCAGCAAAGCTTGCAGAAGACATCTCCTATTCTGTAGGTTTCAAAAGGTTTGTAGGAAGGGGAAATGTGACAGGAGCAGGAAGTGTGGGACGGATAACAAGAAGAAAATATAGCTTAACAGAAGGACCCTACTTTCCATGATCCCCCAGTTCTACACAGAAGAGAGGGAACTGAAGAATCACTCTCTTCTTACCAGCTTATAACTGTTCCCTGTCCTATGAAGCTCCCAATGAATCCATAACAATTTATTGGAGCCAGCCAGCCACAGTGCTGTTATTATGCCAATATTAACCTTGTCAAGTTTAATTTTAAAATGAACTAATCTCTGGTACTGTGCACCAAACCTCAGGTTTCATTTTTTATTGTTACCAAAGGGCCAAAAGAATTCAATTAATTTTTGGAAGTAGATGACTTCATGTTCTTCCCTTCTCCCAACCCCAACCTACAAATACTGAAGTCAAAATAGATTCTTCCGTCTTAAATCAAACAAAACGCTACTCATAATCAATAATTTAAATTTCAACTTGATCTGTATCAAGGGGCAATCCATAACACCAGCAATCATTACAATTAAAGTGTCACCAGCAATCATTACAAAAACAAACCTAAGATATTAAACAAGTTATGCTGCTACAACTGACCTTACACTGACTATAAATGTTCTAATCAAATATTAGTGTAAGCTCAAGACTATTTAAGAGGGATTTAATATTTGAAATCTCATTTGATAAACTTGCACATCCTAGTGAGTACCCCTTCTATAACAGTTTTGAACAGAATTAATTTTCATATTGGTCAACTGAGGTACAAAATGACTTCGGTTAGACTACCATTAATATCTCAGAGCTGAGGTTACCCATGTTATTTACTATAAATCTCCCTAAAAATAAAAAAAGACAGCCCAAGTTACCTACTAAAAATAGGGAACTGGGCAATGAAACGTGTTGCCCAGTTTTTTTTTTCTGAGTGACTGCAGAAGCATAACAAGTTCTATGTATATACAGTGCTTATCATGACAGTCCTGCCTCATGAGTATATCCTCTAGGGCAGCACTATGACAATACAAATAAGTCAAAGAAAAAGTGTGAACAACAATTTTTTACCCATTTCCTTTCAAATGCATACAAATTGCAACTGAATGAAAGTGGGGCAGAGAGGGGAGAGGAAGACTTTTAAGGCCCCAAAGAATAATTTGTGAAGGAGCTGCTCATTCAGGATTTCTTTTTATCTCTGCTACAAAAACTGCATACTAAAGTAGCACTGCAAGATGCCACACTTCTTCAAAGGGAGGACAGTTTAAACATTTGTTTTAAATAAAAAGAAAGCCACATTTTACTGGAACCACTACAAGTAAAACAGTAGCTTTGTTCTCAAACCTTCTCTCTCTCCAGTCACATACATCAGTTCATAGTTAATCTCGGAGATCTCCTTTGTGTTTTGTAAGATCTTTTCTAAGGTTGGGATGAATGTATAAAATCACAGAAAATTAGGGTTGGAAGGGACCTCAGAAGGTCATCTAGTCCAATCTCTTGCTCAAAGCAGGACCAGCTCCACTAGATCATCCCAGCCAAAAGCTTTATCTAACCAGGTCTTAAAAACCGCCAAAGATGGAGATTCCACAGTCTCTCTGGGTAGCATGTTCCAGTGCTTTATTACCCTCCTAGTGAGAAAGTTCTTCCTAATATCTACCCTAAACTTCCCTTGCTGCAACTTGTGACCATTGCGCCTTGTCCTGTCATCTGCCGCCACTGACAGCAGTCTAGCTTCATCCTCTTCGGAACCCCCCTTCAGGTAGTTGAAGGCCACTATTAAATCCACCCTCAGTCTTCTCTTCTCCAGACTAAATACACCCAGTTCCCTCAGAAAAAGACAGCCTACACAACAGTGATTCTCCAAGGTGTTCCCTGTACTACAGAGGTAGACTCAGGATCCAAATTTACCTTAATCTCAAAAGAGATGTACAATTCACTAAAGCCTAGAAATCATCCACTTACTGTGCCCTGCAAAGCCAAGTTTGTAGATTACAACAAATAAACAATCAATGTGAAGGGTGCATGTTATGTCAACATCCACTATGGGCAGGACCAAGGTGTCCTCTGCCTAATAAATTGCCAGAAGTCAGAGAACACGTGTACTAGGAAGAGAATGGATCAAAACACTGGGTATCAAATTAAGAGGAGTGCACAAACTCATGATGGATAACTTACAAAATGTCCTATGGGATTTCAGCAAGGTCTTTGATGAACAGCTTGGTGCTTATAAGGGCCAGCCTGTCATTTACATTGGATCCAACTGTGCTTACAATTCAAAAGAAGCCTCATTATGTTGCCTTCACTTTTCATCCAAAAACTGATGCAGAGATTGACCTCCTTGTGGAACAAGGCATCTTGGAAGCAAATTTAAATCCAACTTGGAAGCACCCTTCAGGTATTTGAATGCCGCTATTAAATCCCCCCTCAGGCCCTACTCCCATCATGCCCATCATGAAGCAAAATGGTGATACTGTATTTGATTATGTGCTGACCACAAATGTATCATTAATACAGCACTGGAGAAACACTCATGGCAGATTTCAGCAGTAAACCAGTTCCTTGCCACTCCTGCTGGAGGACAGGTTTTTGCTAAATTAGACTTGGTCCAGGTATACCAGCAACTCTCTGTGTATGATCAAATGGCTGATGTACAATCATCACCCATAAGGGAGCCTTCCAAGCTAAGCACCTACAATTCAGAGTAACCATTCCGCCTGGAGTTTTCCAAAAAGTTATGAATGACTGACTTGTAGGTCTTAAGGGAGTCATGCCATATTTTGATGATGTCCTCATCAGAGCAGGGTCCATGCCAGATATAGTTGTCCAAGTGCAAGAAGTGTTACACTGCATTTCCAATACTAGCCTAAATCTCAAGAAAGAGAAATGTGCAGTTCCTGGGATTCTGAGCTGATGCCACCAAATTTCATCCAACAAACGCAAAAGGTAAAAGCTATTCATAAGGCTCTGACACTAAAATAAGCAGGAACTGCAAGCATTCCTGGATCTGCTTAATTTTTACCATTCTTTTCTAAAAGACAACGAGCCTTTGCATTGTCTATTGGATACAGATGCCACCTGGAAATGGACTAAACTGCACAAGGCTTTCAATGATGTGAAGTGACTACTGTTGTCTAACAGCATGCTAGTCCATTATGACATGGAGAAGCCACTTCTGCTTATTTGCAATGGTTCACCATATCGACTGGGGACTGCTCTCAGTCACCTTCAGAGTAATGGACTTGAAGCTTCTGTTGCCTAGCATTCCCAAATTATGAATAAGACTGAGAGGAATTATACTTAGATTGATAGGGAAGCTCACCGCTGAGGTCAGGAAGTTCCATGGCTATGAATGTGGCTGCAGATTCACAATTGTGACAGATCATAAAAAAAAAAATCACAAGGGTTACTCACTAAGAATGGACCAACACCTCAGATCATTTCACCACATATACTTCATTAGTCCTTACTTTCAAACCCATGACTGAATTTCAACACCGCCCGAGGAAGTCGACTGCAAAGACAGATACATAGAGGGGTTTTTTTCCCTGAATCCTTTTTCCAAAGATCAAGAACTTTCCTATTTGGTCAACAGCCCACTTTTATTTCTAGATGACAAGCAATTTACTTGGAAAGAAGAGTTTTGCATAGTTCAAGTTACCAAAATAGAGTGAACTCGTTTTCTGTCTATCTATGCTGGGTCTCTCTCC
>NW_017729033.1:62354586-62363225 GCF_001723915.1 Gavialis gangeticus | reverse complement strand
TGGCTGACCTGTTGATTAGCTCCAAAAGTCCGAAGCAGTCACTGATCTGTCTGCCTGTCCAAGTGAACTTGAAGACAGAGACACACACAGACACTTCTTGGCATTAGCTAGCATACCACATACTGGCTATGGTCCCCGATGGGGCAGAGAGGAGGAAGGGATCTCTGCTCAAGCAATGAGTGGTGAGGGGGGCAGGAAGCCGAAAATCCTGACTATGAAAGAGAGATTTTATTACATCTTAGAGAAAAAGACACTTCTCTGTCTTCCTCCAAATTAATTCTGTTTTAAGACAATTAGCAGTTCAGTCATCCACTTCCTGATGTTAGTCCTTTATCAATAGTATTGTTGTTCTGATTATGCCCACCCACAACACAACCCTCATGCCAAGAACCACTTGTAACATGGCTTAACAGTGTGATTTCATGACCAGGGAATTGAACTCCATGTATAAAGGAGAGCAGGTTGGTTGCTAAGTAACCAGGAAAAGAAACATTCAGGAAGGGGACAGTCAGAATTAAGAAAGAGCTTTTAAGAAGTTTGTTTTGGACTTCACTGAATAGCCTAATGTATTCCATCCACCTTGTCTGTGGTCATTAATTTTGCCCTGGACACGACAGAGTGAAATTTTGCCCTCAATTAAATTAAAGCCACTTCTTCTGGATTTACACTCATTTAAGAGCAGATATAGGTCACAATTGTTCAACTCTTCCAAAGAGTCATTTTAAGCTAGAACAGAAGTTGCTGAAGGAAGCAGATCACCTGTGCCATGATGCGTCCACATCATTGGGTGAAATGCATGTTGCCCTTTGTCTCGCCCCTGATGGTGCGGGACAAGGGGCAATGTAATCTCCCCACTTTCCCTGCCCAGCCAGACCTGCCCTGGTGATCACCAGGGATGGGTCTGCCCCAGTGCGGAAAATGGAGCTTTTCCCCACCCAGCCAGACCCAGGACATAGATCTGCCTGAGCAGGAAGAAGCCCTTCCCCACTCAGACAAGCTCTCCTCTAACCTCCCTGCTTATGCAGAGGCACTCTCAGATATTCTGGGGTGCTCCTCTGTAAATGGGAAAGGAGGCAGGTCCTCCAGGGCGCACATTAGGGCCCCTCAAACCCTCAAAGCACCTGCCAAGGGTGGCAAGAGAACACAAGCCACTCAGGCTGCTTGCACTCTTCTACCACAGAGGTAACAAAGGCCTGCAGCAATTAAGTGGAAGAGCCTATTAGCACCTTTTGTTGTGCCACTGATTTTCCTTTCACGTTGGGCAACAAAGGTGTCCACATCTACTTGCTCAGCATTTGTGCCACCATAAAAAAAATTATGGCAGCACAAATGGCAAGGCAAAGTCTATTTCCACCCTTAGGATTGCTTTGCTGTGACTTGGCAAGGGGCAGAGCTGAAGAAGAGCCATTGTAGAGGTAGACCATGTTAGTTTTTTATGTGGTAGCTCTAGAAAAGTGGTGGGCAAAATGTGGCCCGGGGGCTGGATGTGACCCACCAGGCCATTCTATCTGACCCGCAGGGCCCCTAAAAAATTTAGTAAATTAATATTTATCAGCCCTGGGCTGCCTGTCATGTGGCCCTCAATGGCTTGTCAAAAGTCAGTAAGCAGCTCTCTGCCCAAAATAATTGCCCACCCCTGCTCTAGAAGTAGGGTAGCTGCGTCAGTGCAATGCTTGCTACGTACAAGCTAAGTCCTACCAAGAAGTTATGCTAATGCAGTTAATGAAGTTCTAAAACCTACCAAAGCTAGAGGTTAATTCACCAGTTTAATCCAACTATAGTGTGAGAATTGTTTGAGATCTAATTAATTATTTTTGCTGTGATACTGTGTGGACCTCTGCATACAACAGAACTTTATTCACAGACTCCCATGAGCAGTTATTAGCCTCACTGGAACTACAGGCATACAAAAAAAAGTTTGATGGATCTGTCCTCTCCTTAGCAAGTGGGCAAGTCAGCTGTACTATGGTAACAATGTGGACTGTGGCAACACTGTGCTACCCAGCTAGAGCAGGGTCCTGCCACAAAGATCTTTCTAACAATCTCCTTCAAGACTACGTGAAATGAGAAGTTTGAACACAGTGGAAAAAGAGAAGAGAAGCAGAAATGGGGCTGCAGATCTGCTACACGAATAGCTCAATAATTCTGACTGAGTTAAGCAGACAAAGTAGTACTCAATCTATTGACAAATATACTTTATCCACAAGTGCCTGTCAAATAAAGAGAAAGTACCACCTCAGTGTACTTATCACAAGTGATTTTTGAAGCTAATTGAAATGTTTAAAGTTCACTTTAGTTTTCTGAAACACACCCAAATGCCTTTCATTACGTTCTAGAAGTTCAGCTATACTTGAGTATGTTTTCTAGTTGAGATTCCTTGACATAGTAATCAGGTTTTTGTCCCCAACTTCCTCCTCTCAAGTCCCATTTTTGCAGTCTCTTCAGCTTCAGAGCACTATGCATCATCATACACTAGGTGGTATACCACACAATTGCTGCACGAAAGTCACATGGAGTTCACAGGTTCCTGCAAACCTTTGCATTCAGTAGTCCCTTAGTACTTCACAGGTAATATTAAATTTTAGAACTTCAAATTTCAATGCTGTCAGTAGTCACCCTTACCACCATTTCATATAATAACAGAAAAGTAAGGATGGAAGGGACTTCCAGATCCAATGCCCTGGTCCAACCCTCTGCTTGAATTAGGATCCTCCCTACCCAAATAATCCCATGCATGTCCTTGTTTAACCTATTCATAAACTACACATCACTACAAGGCATACTGCCTAAAAACACCAAAAGCACCCTAGTCTACCACAGGTCCAGTTGTAGGAGCATCCCAAGTAAACCAATGTGCTCCCCTCCCTTCATAATCCTCCTCCAAAAGGTTATTTCTATTATGAACTTAAACGTGTGCCAATTCAGTGAAGTGGTCTTACCAAGCCAGCTTGTTTGCCCAGCACCCCTTTAGGCTCCACCTGACAAAACCCCAACCTGGGAAATGTCTTGTTATCAAACATTCTCTCTAAGGGAGTACATGTTTAGAGGGAGAAAAGAGAAGGGCCTTATTAAGAATTATTGCTTTTTAGTTAATACACATCCCTAGGGAACAGCAAACTCTAATGTTGAGTGTGGGGGAGGAAAAAAAACATGATTTGCTTATTATTACTGTGCAAGCATAAAGGAAGTATTTTTATCAGGTTGCAAAGTTTCTAAGGAGTGCAAGTCGATGGGAAAGACATTCTAATTGAACAAAGCCCCAACAATGAAGTTATGGCATAATAATGAGGCAAGCCTAAGGAGGTACGATTCCAAGATAACAATGCCCCTAGGAGATACACCAGCCCTAAGTGTAAGTTTACTGCTGTATTATCTTCTTATGAATCTTTGTGAAATAAATAACTCTGCTTTTACAGACATTCTTAAAGCCATCAGCTATTTTAATTTAAAGACTCAGCATGGTAAGGAGCACTAACATTTTAAAATTAGAGACCACTAGATTAAATGAGATTTGCTATTTTGCTGTAGTTACCCATTATACTCTGCAAGACTGATATGTTCTTTCAGTGAAACTGAGATGCATTAGTTGAAATGAGATACTGCACCTTTAATAATGTAGCCTGATGGAGCTGTGTCATAGGACTTTTCTTCTGGTGTCTTTATTTTAAGCCTTCTCAGTGCTACTAATATGGTTCACTTTGTTAGCTGTAATGCGTTCTCAGGCTAAAAAGTGCATGCCCAGCTAAACTAAGACAACAACAGTGGATTACTGTTACACCGTGGTGAGTGTTGATACTTATATAGAACTACCACATGAGGTAAGACTGGATTATGGTTTCATCTGAAACAAATTCCTGATCCAATCAGAAAATCCATACAATTTAAATTCACTATCTTCTTCACTGCTCCAAGCTCACTAAGTCTACCTACCATCATGTGGAATACTCTCTCATGCAATGCAGAATTGAACCGCAAAAATATAGGAACAGTTCTGGGAACCCAGCGTTCCCTCTTACCAGGCAACTGTCCTAACTATTGAGATGGAGTCATACTCTCCCTCTTGCTTCAAGAATCTTGAGCTCTTTTCTGCATAAGAGACAAAGGGAGGGGCAAGAGTACCCCACCGACCCTTAATTAACTTATAGATAGGTGGTCATAGCACTCCCTAAGATGGGAGGTGCAGGGATGATTCCCCTCACAAGAGGGGAACTGAACCTAGGTCTTCCACATGCTGAGCAAGTGCTCTAATTCCTAGGCTAGGGCAGTCACTCTCAACCTCTCCATTACTTTTCTGAATGTTGTGGTACCTCTACTGAGAATCACTGAGCTACAATCTAAATTCAAAAAGGATATGGAGCAGTTCCTTGAGGCTAAAAAGGATAGAGTCACTGGTGCCAGGTGAGAGCAACAGGAGCAAGATCTGACCCTGGTCATGCCTCTTCCAATGTCTACCCCTACTCACCCCTACCATTGAGGCTGTTCCTAGAGTCCCACAAACTAGGTATCATCCTGTGGCCCTTCCTGCCAGTCCTAGGAGAGTGGGAGTTGCAGAGAGAATGAGCTGGGCTTTCCAGCTCCAACCCCACACCTGCCCACAGTAGAGCACACTGTTGGGAGTGTGGGGACAGCTAGGACACAGCTACCAGGGGGCAGGGGAGGGCAGCAGCAGCCCCAGAGTACAGCTGCACCAAGTAGCTGGGGCAGGCACAGGACACAGGCCTGGGGGAAGAGAGCTTTCACCTCCTCAGCCAGGGACCAGTGGTGCAAAACCCTTAAATGGATCTCATGTCACCCCATACCCAGTTAAGAATCACTGAACTAAGTTCTAAAAGATAGCACCCCCACTGCTGGATAAGTGGCAGCTGCAGCTGTGTGTTTTGTCAAGCACAATCCTACTTGTGTGCATCAGGCATGCTCTCAGCCTGTTTGCTGAATCAAGTCTCTTCAGGAAAATGAACTGGGATCCTCAAATTAAGTGCTCATATCAGATATGAGAGTAAGACAAACACCAAGCTTTAGAGCCATGACAAAACTGGGGCAATTCTGGTTATGTACAGAAGCAGAACTCAAGGGCCCAAGAGAACTTACTGACAAAAATGACTGAGGTGTCAGGTGGAAAAGGAGCCTATTCTTTGCCTTAGGGATATATAGCTGTTCCATTAGGGTCCATTTGAGAAAAGGGAATTGAGAGAAGCTAAGGGCCTGATCTGCTAAAAGGACTTGGGAGTCTTCAGTTTTACCTATCTCCTTAGTGGAGGAGAAATACACGAGGCAATTTAAGAAGCTAAGACACCTCAGTAACACGGGCTATGAAGGTACTCAAGCAAAGAGGCATACATAACAAGCAGCCAGCAGGTCATAGGTTTCAGATGTTAACGCGTGCCATTGCTCAGTTCTTTGATCTAAAAACCATTACAGACCTAGTTAAGCAGCTGCATCTTTAAACTAATCACTAAGGACTCAAAGCATCCCTGATCTTCCCAAGATCTGTAAAGCTCTGTCCACTGATGAACGTTCCCTGACATTTTGAAATGGAACAGACGCAGCATTCAAAACTCATTGGCAAGTGCCATCCGCTTGAGTGCAGGGAGGGCCTCAATTTGTTCAGCCCAAAATATCCAGAGTTACAATAGTCAATGTGAACAACATTTTTAAAGTGATATTAAAGTTTGTGCTTCAGAGATTAGCCACTGTTGGGGACAAGTGCCAGACTGAAAGGAACACTGGTAAAATATGGCAATTTCTATACTCCCAAAACATTTCCTATATCAAAGAAGAAGACTGGCTAACTCTGCAG
The DNA here is from genome assembly GCF_001723915.1 of Gavialis gangeticus. Taxonomy (NCBI): domain Eukaryota; kingdom Metazoa; phylum Chordata; order Crocodylia; family Gavialidae; genus Gavialis; species Gavialis gangeticus. The sequence continues at coordinate 62,357,428 of NW_017729033.1, read as the reverse complement.
TTTCACATTCACATGAAGTGCAGTATTATTAACACAGACATACATCATCACATGCCAAATCAGTCACACCAAGGCGACAAGAAGAAAGGGAAGAGAGTGAGAATCCTTTGTATGTCACATGTAAGGCACTACACTTATACATCCAACACCAGAGCATAAGGAGTTAAGGGAGTTTCAGGAAGGTAAATTCTGTATTACCATTCAGACCAGAAGTCCATCTAGTCCAGTACCAGATGCTCAGGGAAGGACAATGAAATCTCCATAAGGTAAACAGTGAAATAAACCGCTCTTGGGGAAGTTTCTTCCCAATTCCTGACAACTTCTGGTTTATGCTCTGAAGTAAAAGGATTCACAGACTAAATATGATACTATGTGAAGTAACTGTTTATGTTCTGATTACTCTTATGTGGCTAACAAGCCACCAAGGTGCTTGGCTTCAGTGCTAACCAATGGAACTCGCTGCCACTTATGCACTGTGTAAGAACAGTAGTATTTTCTCTCATTAGTTTTAGCATAACATTTTGCATCTTTTGTTCCTTGTACTATAAGGAAGAGCATATCAGAGCATTTAAAAATTTACCTTGTCCAGATTTTATACACTTCTACCATGTCCCCCCTTTAGCTGGCCTTCTCTTTGAAACTACTTTTTTCATCTCCCAATACAGATGACTTTCACATTTCTTACTGTTTTCATTTCATATGTTTTCCTGTCTCTAGACCTCTTGTATTTTGCCTTAAGAAATGGCGCACACCCCTACCCCCTCATTGGCAATGATTCAATGCAGTTCAACATCAGTGCAGTTTTATTCAAGACACCGCAATTTTATTTAGTATCTGTGAAAAAAACATTACTCTTCATGTGTCATCAGTTTGTAATTGATCTCTCTGATGTATCCCTCAGAGCTTAAAATGTGGCTTTTTATACATTTGTTCTGAAATGTTACAAACATGATTTTCCTAACTGTAAGAGAACAGAAACTAGAGTGATTTACTGAGAGCTGCTACAGTTGAAATTTAGAAATCCGCAGTTCAAGGAAGCACTAGTACAAACCATGATAGTCTTCATGTGTGCTCTGTGCTAGTGATGAGATTAATGACTATTTAGTGTAACAGTAGACTTTGCATGTGGGAATATTTAACTACTAAATGGCAGTCTGGGTGTACAACATCTTTACATGATATAACATGAGAGGACTCCGGCTATATCGGGTGGGGAGGCCCCCCCCTTGTCCCATCAGTAGAACATTATTAACCTGTGACCTCACTCCTCTTCCTGTTTTCTTATTATTTGTCTCAAGAAATCAGTCGATGCGTCCCCAGTGGCCTCCCTTACTAAGGGAGCCTTACAGTATTTCATAATTTGCCTAAGCCCATAATTTTATGGCACAGCAAACAGGCCTGCCTGTAGAACAATCTAGTGTACTCTGCTCTGTGTTCCCCCTTTTGGGGGTACACTCCTTTTCAACCAATGACTGTCACTCCCATCCCTGTTTTGGCTTTTCATAATCCCACATAATCAGTGATATGCCCTTCGTGGCCCCTTCACCAGGGAAGGCTACTTGATGGGCTCTGGCCCCATGATTCAGAATGGCATATCAAAAGGCCTGTCAGTGGAGCAAGACCAAATTTCTTTCATTAACTCATAACAGCTATCAATGCAGGAAACTGTAGCAATGACACAGAAACTTCTTTCATCCTTAGATGAAATTCATTTAACAAGCACAGTAAATCACCCACACAATAATCTTCATCTCCATCCACCCAGAACACTCCCTAGTCGTCACACCCCCTAGTCTTCCACACCATGAAAATGCTACTCCCACAGACCATTCATAGCCATGGCCACCAGCTCCCGACACGCATGAACCAGAACAGTGCTGGAGAGAGGGAACCACTTCCCTCCTCGCGTCTGAAGTGGAAGCTCTTTTTCAAAGGGCATATTAATATAGGAAGTGCCACTGAGTCATGACCCACAAGGTAAATCCCCCAGGATGCATTTTGCAACCCTTCTGGCTGTACTGTTAACAAGCCAAGTGCCCTGGGTTCAAACAAGAGAAGTTGCAAGTCACTTACTAGTTCCTCTCCTCTTTCAGCACCCAGCAGCCTTTTGGCTCAGAACAAGGGAGACACAGGGCATCTGAACCTCAAGACCTCTGGGCCTGGGGCTTGCACATAGGATGCTTGCCTGGATTTGGGGAGTATCCAGAGGTCCAAACCAATGAGGTTGGTAGGGAGGATCCCTGCCCGGTGGTAGAGCCACACAGGCTTGCTACAGGCTGGGGCTCTGCACCCTGTTGCCTTTGTCCCAGGAGCCGCACGCTGGCTGCACCGTGGCACCTGCCCGCCTGGCAGCGGGAGGCACAGCATGGCATCACGTGGCTCATGGGGCTGTGGCAGCAGGGTGTAAAGCCCAGTGTGCAGTGGCACCCTGCCTCCACCCTGTGCATAGGTCCAGGGGGCACATGCCCCCATGCCTCCCTTGGGGTGTGTGCAGCAGTAGGAGCCCCCATGCCCATGGACCAGGCCCCTGCAGCTTCATCCCATGATCTGACCCAGCCCTGGGGCCCCGTTAACCCCAGCCCCACTCCCTTCCTCACCATGGGGCCTCGATCTGCCCCGCCCCCATGCCCCTTCCCTCCCTCACACCTCTACCCCCTCACACACTTACCTGCTGGGTGGTGTGCATCTATCTGCCTGCCTGCCCCTCACTCCCAAGCCATGGCCCCCCCACAGCCCTGCTCACTCCTGACCCACAGTACCCCACATCCTCCCAGGGTGTGTGGGAACCCCCCCCATCCCGGCACCTTCATAAAATTCCCCCTTCTGAATTACACTGTATCAC
>NW_017729033.1:62352572-62353930 GCF_001723915.1 Gavialis gangeticus | reverse complement strand
CCCACCCCGCCCCCGCCCCCGCCACTACCTAAAAATACCGCGGAGCCGCTTTGCTGCCAGCCCGTGCTGGTGCTCAGGCCGCCGCCGCCGCCACCACCAGCAGCAGCAGCAGCAGCGATCACATGCCTCATTATGCGCGGGGCGGGGCGGGGCGGGGCGGGGCGCTGGGCCCGGGCCCCGGGGATGCTCAGCTCAGCACAGCCCAGGTGCGGCTGAGGCACCGGGTCCCGCCGCGGGTGAAGCGCCTGGCACGGGGCACCAGCCGTCAGGCCTTAGCCTCTGATGCGCTGGACCCCTCTGACTGGAGAGGGCTGCAGCATGTTTGCTTGGCCCAGCCTTGTGGTTAGGAGTCCGTAGGGACTCTGGGCCCTTCCTCCGGTCTAGGAAGCAGCAGGGACAGCCCCAGCAAAATGCTAGAGAGCAGTTGGCTTCCTGGAATACCACCCCACCCCCCAGCTAATTCTCTTCCAGCTGGTCCAATATAAGCCCCCAGCTCATGCAGCTGGAGGTCCTGCCTACAGCCTCGGCAGGACAACTCTGGGACAGCCCTGCATTGCTCCCAGAGAGGACACACACCAGTAGGTCGCTGTTGTCCAGATAAAACAGGGGTAAATGCTGGAAGTAGGATGGGATTTCACCACCCAGAGCTAAGCAAAACAAGCAGCCCTTCTCCCAGCCAGCACTGCACCTTCACTTCAGTCCACCAGCCCCATTTTCCTCAGTGCCGAGATGGCCTTTCTTTCACTTCAAGACAAGTGGATAGCAAGGCTTTTGATACAGCCTCCCCCAAAATTCTCACAGGCAAGCTAAGGAAGTAGGGGCTGGATGAAAGGACTGTAAAGGTGGGTAGAAAACTGGCCAGAACATCATGCTCAGAGGGTAGTAATCAATGGCTCACTGTCTAGTTGGCAACTGGTATCACGTGGAGTGCCCCAAGGGTAGGTCCTGGGGTGGTTTTGTTCAATGTCTTCATCAACAACTTGGAAGATGGCACAGAGTGCACCCTCAGCAAGTTTGCAGGTGACACCAAGTTGTGGGGAGTAGCAGATACGCTAGAAGGTAGGATTCAGTGTGATCTAGACTAACTGGAGGATTGGTCTAAAAGGACAGAACAATCCCATGCACCAGTACAGGCTGGGGCTGACTGGTTGGGCAGCAGCTCTGCAGATAAGGACCTGCAGGTTACAGTGGACAATAAGCTGAATATGAGCCAGCAGTGTGTCCTTGTTGTAAAGAAGGCTAAAAGCGTACTGAGCTGTATTGGTAGGTGTGTTGCCAGCAGATCAAGGGAAGTGATTATTCCCCTCTGTTCAGCACTGGCGAGGCCACATCTAGAGTCCTGTGTTCAGTTTTGCCCC
>NW_017729033.1:62346088-62347572 GCF_001723915.1 Gavialis gangeticus | reverse complement strand
AGGTGTGTTGCCAGCAGATCAAGGGAAGTGATTATTCCCCTCTGTTCAGCACTGGCGAGGCCACATCTAGAGTCCTGTGTTCAGTTTTGCCCCCCACCCCCACTACAGAAAGGATGTGTACAAATTGGAGAGTCCAGTAACAAAAAATGATGAGGGAGCTGGGGGATGTGACTTATGGGGAAAGACTGAGGGAACGGGGCTTATTTTGTCTAGAGAAGAGGAGACTGAGAGGGGATTTAATAGCAGTCTTTAAATACCTGACTGGGAGTTTGAAAGAGGATAGAGCCAGTGGTTCCCATTCAGTGGTACACATACCACCACTGGTATGCAGACAACCTGTCCATGGTATGCATTAACAGATTTATTATAATTACTTTATATGACAAAGAATTGCTGATAGTACTTAAGGTTGAACTGAAAAATTTGCTGATGGTACTTAAGGTTGTATAGTTTTAAATTGGTGGTACATGATCTGTCAGAGTTTGGGAACCACTGAGCTAGACTGTTTTTGGCGGTGGCTAATGACAGAACAAGGAGTAACAATTTTAAGTTGCAGCAAGCGAAGTTTAAGTTAGATATTAGGAAGAATTTTCTTACTAAGAGGGTAGTAAAGCACTGAAACAGGTTACCCAGAGAGGTGGTGGAATCTCCACCCTTGGAGGTTTTTAAGACCTGTTTAGACAAAGCCTTGGCTGGTATGATCTAGTTGGGGGTGGTCCTGCTTTGAGCAGAGAGTTGAACTATATGACCTCCTGAGATCCCTTCCAACCCTAATTTTCTATGATTCTCACCCCACCTACCTACAATGAACTGGCTGGGCACATCTACATGTGCCAATTTAAGGCACTTTAGCCTGATTTAAGGTGCATTAAAGGCACGCATGTACACATGCACACCCTTAATGCACCTTAAAAAAGGGAGATGTTAGGCATGAATAGCTAAAGCAAATTAGCACACATGTAGACATAGTAAAGCACATTAATGCCGTGTATGGACTGACTTGAGACTAACTTTAGTTCCATGTCAGTCTGCGCACATGGGGTTAATGTGCTTTAGCATGTGTACATGTAGACATGAACCTAAGTCACCTTAATGAACATTAAGCCAATTCACATTAAATTTAGGTGCACCTAAATGCATGTGTAGACACACCTGTTAAGGCCCATTTTTTTCCCCAATGTCACCTATTATAGAGCACTGAAGTGCACCAGAGAAAACCTGCATTAAGCTCTCATATCTACCACTAGACCACTGGGTGCTATTGGGCAAAGGCACTTGCAGTCCCTGTGCCTAAATTTCCCCAACTATAGCATGGGACTGGTCATGCTGATGCCCATTGAGAGTTGCTTTGTGATCTACTGATAGGGCTACCTAAGTATGGCTTTTATTATTTTGATTTTATTACTGCTATCAGCATGTGACTGAACTGCTTCCCTTAATTTGTGTGTTATTGCTCATGTCCTTTGTTCTACACATTACATTTA
>NW_017729033.1:62335109-62335966 GCF_001723915.1 Gavialis gangeticus | reverse complement strand
CACCCCACCTACCTACAATGAACTGGCTGGGCACATCTACATGTGCCAATTTAAGGCACTTTAGCCTGATTTAAGGTGCATTAAAGGCACGCATGTACACATGCACACCCTTAATGCACCTTAAAAAAGGGAGATGTTAGGCATGAATAGCTAAAGCAAATTAGCACACATGTAGACATAGTAAAGCACATTAATGCCGTGTATGGACTGACTTGAGACTAACTTTAGTTCCATGTCAGTCTGCGCACATGGGGTTAATGTGCTTTAGCATGTGTACATGTAGACATGAACCTAAGTCACCTTAATGAACATTAAGCCAATTCACATTAAATTTAGGTGCACCTAAATGCATGTGTAGACACACCTGTTAAGGCCCATTTTTTTCCCCAATGTCACCTATTATAGAGCACTGAAGTGCACCAGAGAAAACCTGCATTAAGCTCTCATATCTACCACTAGACCACTGGGTGCTATTGGGCAAAGGCACTTGCAGTCCCTGTGCCTAAATTTCCCCAACTATAGCATGGGACTGGTCATGCTGATGCCCATTGAGAGTTGCTTTGTGATCTACTGATAGGGCTACCTAAGTATGGCTTTTATTATTTTGATTTTATTACTGCTATCAGCATGTGACTGAACTGCTTCCCTTAATTTGTGTGTTATTGCTCATGTCCTTTGTTCTACACATTACATTTAATCATTTTTCAAGGTGTTGTTGAACAATTGGTAAAAAAAAAAAAAAAATCACTGAGGTGGTTCATCTTGGGGGTGACCAGCTTAGTCTACATGTCAAGTATTTATGTACTTAGTTTAATAATTTCATAGTTTCTAGGGTCGGAAGGGACCCGAGTAGATCA
>NW_017729033.1:62327640-62335098 GCF_001723915.1 Gavialis gangeticus | reverse complement strand
GTGCTCATAAAGCCATGCCAGGGGTCCTGCAATGACCTTGGCCAACTCCCTCAATACTCTAGGGTGGAGATTGTCCAGACTGGCTGACTTGAATACGTCCAGTCCCTCCAGAAGTTCCATAACTAGTTCCTCACTAACCCTTGGCCCAGGTGGGCCTCCCCTGGGGCCCAAGGGGGGCCCAGCAGGGAGGTGACTGTTCTGGTCCCTATTTAGGAAGACGGAGGCAAAGAAATCGTTAAACATGTTAGCTTTGTTGTCTGGTGTCACAACCAAATTTCCCAACATGTCCTGCAGGGGCCCCACATTACTCAGGACCTTCTTTTTACCCCCTATGTATTTAAAGAAGGACTTACTGTCCTTAATCTGGGAAGCTAGTCCTAATTCCATCTCTGCCTTGGCCTTCCTGACTGGCCCCCTACATCCCCGAGTGACTGCAGTATAGTCATCCCTGGTGATGTCCCCCTCTTTCCATTGGGTGTACGCCTCCCTTTTAGCAAGGAGACATTCCCAGATGCTTTTGGTGAGCCATGGAGGCTTGTGTGCCCTCCTGCTCCCTTCTCATTCATAATAAGACTAAAATTGAGATAGTTAACCTAAACTGCTATTTCACTTCTGCTTACAGTCAGTTTCCTTTTGCAAGTATTGGAACCCACCACAGTTCTGTTGCTTTTAGGTTTCCAGCTCCAAAGAAAAAACAATGTGTAAATGCCTTTTCTAATATTATAAAAGCCTTAGTCTGTCTGTTTACTCTTGAAGGTAAAGCATCCAATTTACTCTTGAAGGTGTTCAATGTAGGTGCTTGAACCACCTCTAATGGCAAGCTATTCCAGACCTTTGCAGCTCAGACAGTAAAGAAATTCTTCCTTAAGTCCAGCCTGAAAAGTTAACTAGGTTTTAAATATACTGTCTTCTATTTAAAGAACAACAAAATTAACAGTTTAACATTTACTATCACTCTCTTGCTCTCTTTTAATCAAGCGGACTAGAGCATGAACACACAAAGTTTGTGCAAGGTGAGAGGGAGGAGTTTTAAGGTGTCCTATAGTAATTGCCCCCCCTTCATGCTCTTGCTTTTTAGTAGATGAAAGCTAAACAACCACAGTTTTTCCCCTCACTGAAAAAGTGTTAAGCTACTGTGGGTAAGAGTACACACAGACAGTTACCACAGCAGCTGATGCATTGTAAAATCCCTCCCCCCTTTCCCTTGCAGTAACCTTGTTCATATGCCAATACCCTAAGGCTCTTATCCTACAAAGACTTATACAATGCCCAACTCCAACCATGTGAGTAGTCCCAGTTTTAACTGAATTGCTCTGGTGCTTAAAATAAAGCATGTATATAAGCCTTTCCAAAAGTGGGGCCTTAGCCATTTCATGATGGCCCTTTTAAAGGCCCAATATAGCACATCCATCTACTAGGAAATAATCGTGTCTGTTATTCATATGCATAAGTGTTTCAAAGATGAAAGCCTGCATATATGATTTTAGGCCTGCAAAGTTGTTTGGGTGTTGGATACCTATACATACAAGTATTTATGCTAATTTCCTACTAAAAAACTCTTAAAGTTAGTAATGGCAACATTTCAAATGATGATGGTCACTCTTCAAAGGAAAAACACAGACCAAAAATTATAGATGATCAGACAAGATGGGTGTGGGGCCATACATCTCCACTATCTCCCATTTCAGGCCTGAATTTGCCTCTGTTGAAAAGCTTGGTGAGTTTTCATATGTATTGTTGTAAATCAGTCACATCACAAATACTCACTCTAAAATGAGAAACGGTATGTGCTTTAAGAATAATTCATGCTATTTCACTTTTAAAACTCATAATTTATTAATTCATTGTGCTAACTCTTGATTCAAGGTTACTTGAACCTTGCTTGATTGGTAGATATAATTTGAAAACACTGATGGAGACATGAAGTTATTAATAAAGATTTTTCCCCAGCACTACATAGAAGCATCAGCCAAGCTAATGGTGATCAATTCTTTAAAAAAAAAAAAAAGAGAGACACTAAAGAATGAGGGCATCTTTGGATAGCCATTCAAATACAGCACTTATATTCTGATTTATATTCCTGAAGTGTTTAATGAGAGTTTAGTCAGAAATAAATTGGAATTCATTTCTCAATTCTCAATAGAATAGCAAGTTAAAAATAGCTATAATAATTGTATGACATTAATTAATTTGCTAAAAGATTGTTGTATTCTTGAATATAATATTTTATTACCAGGTAGTTTCTGCATCTCCTTCTTGGCTGAATTAAGTATGCTATAGTGCAGTCAGTATTTTATAAAGCATAAACCTGATAAAAAGTAAAACAGCATACCCAACCTTAAGCTAGGTGAAAAGGCACATTCAACTGTCATTTAAAAAATATACAATCTCTAATTCCCAGATCCTGAACACTTGAATGTCTGTGCACATTTTTAGACACAAACAACATTCTTGAGTCAGACGCAATAATATTGCTTAGACCAACATGGCTGTAAGATATCTCTGAAACATGAAAGAAGTTGTATTTAGCCATTTGGAAATGAAGATGTCATTGCTAACCAAGAAAGAAGAAATTTCACCTCCCTGAAGAAGCCTGCCTAATCTGCACATCACAAAGTAACTCGCAGAAGGACTCTGAGGAACCCAGAGGAAAGACTTCCACCCACTACTTCCCCTGTACAAAATTAAGTTTCTTTTTTACCTAGGAGAACTTTTACAATCTTTGAATTCTCCTCAGCCTGAAGAAGGGTGTTTGGACCCAAAAGCTTGCAAAGAAACAACATTTTTTGCTACTATTTAATTGGTTTAATAAAAGATACTGCCTCTGACCCAAGCGATTTGTCTCTCTCTTAGACCAAGATGGCTATAACATATATCCCTGTTCTCATTTTAAGTACTTACATAAGTCTTTGCAGCATTGGGGTTCATGTCACTGAAACTCAGAAAGCATTTAGAGAGAGCAGCACTTTAATGAGCCACATCTTGCATCTGATGAAGTTGCCACGGGGTGGGGCCTATGGGCGGCCATGATCCTGCTAAGCCCCCCTTGCCGTGCCAATTAGGAGATCCAGCAACCTCTTAATTCTCGCCCGCCACGTCTTTGATCTTATATAGGTTTATATGGGAGGCTGCCTTTGGTCTCCTAATTTCTATGGGTGACCCGGTGCACCCCAGCCTTATGGGCTACGCATGCCTCCTACCTCCCCTTCAGCATGCCCCAAGCCTCGCAGCTATTCCTGACGTTCTTGTGTCTCCAACCTTATACTAGCCCCTCCTGGGCTTTACTCTTACAGGCTGGCCCCCCTTGGGCCTATGCCACACGCTTCTTGCACTCTTGCCCCTCACCAGGGCTTGTCTCTGCGCTTCTTGCGCTCTTGCCCCTCGCTGGGGCCTGTCTCGTGCCAACAACCGCACCTGGGCTCAGGTGGCATGCAGCTGTGCCTGGCCCCTTGCCCCTTCTCGGGGTCTTTATGCCACGCTCTCTCCGAGCCTGCTCCCACGCCCTTGGCTTTCTCCGTTGAGCCTATGCGCCAGCCCTGTCTCGGGGTTTTACCGGCGCCAGGGCTCAGGTGGCACGCAGCCATGCCTGGCCCCCTGACCCTTCTCAGGGTCTTACGCCCTCACTGGGCCAAGTACTGCCCTCTTGGGCTGGGGTCTCAACCCCACGCACCGCACCACTCTGGTGCCAAGCTGCCGCACCTTCCTGGCGCTGCTCGGTGCCCACACAGGGCACCCAGGAACCCCCACACTACTGGAGAGCTCTTGTGAGGCCTCCTCACACCCCTACAGCCTCACCCGGTCCTCCAGACAATATACACAACAGAACCATAAGCCAACTGGCTGGAACCAAACAATAAGCCTACCGGCTGTAACAAAAACAATAGGCCTACTGGCAATACCAAAACAATAAGCCTGCCGGCTGTAACAAAACCATAAGCCTGCCGGCCATCACATAAAGTCCAGGCCCTCCTGGCTCTCTGGCCAAAGCCTCCCGGTCAGGCTTCTCTCTGCCTTCACCATAATGCATCCCTCTATGTGCTCAGGCTGCACTGCTTAGTTTAACCCTCCTGCAGAGCTCTTACCCCTCAGGTTGCCAGAAGGGAACTGCCAGCCAGGCTCCGGCCTGGCTGTTTATAAGGGCCCGGCCCTGCCCCCTTCTGGTCACGTGACCACCCTGGTTGCTCCAGCAACCCGCACCTGAGCTGCCCTGGTGATTGGCAGCTCGGCCCATACTACCACTGCCAGTAGCAGGCACCCTGGTGCCCTGCTACACCTCTCCCCTTCCCGGGGTTGAGCCTCCTTAGGAGTGGGGCGCGGGAGTGCCCCACGACAGAAGTCAATGGAAAACATGCACAGATTTCAATGGCAGTAGGGTTGAAAAACCCAACATGACTTATTTTTACCAGTATTGCACAAGTCAAATGTCAAACATTATCTCTTTTTCCCAGGGACACACCATCTTCCCTTCAGCCCTGGCCATTGGTGACTGGTTGCACCTGAGTCAGGGGGGCACGTGCCCCCCCCCCAGCAGCCAGTCATCGACTGGAAGGGGGGGGTCCCCCACGGCTGATCTTGCCACCTGGGGGGAGTCCCCTTGCAGCTGATCACGCCAGTTGGGGGGGAGGGGTCCCCCCGCGGCCAATCGCACTGAACTGGAAGCACAAGCAGGGGCACCTGAAAGTCTCAGTGGCACTTCTCCTGGCACCCCCACTCGCAAGCCCAGTGGCAACATATAGGGGGTGCACAGGGGTGCATGTGCACCCCCTGAGAGCACCAGTGCACCCCCTGACCGGCCATGCCGCGCCCCTGCAAGCACCAGCCAGGGTGCGGAAGCAGCCCAGGCACTTCCAGAAGTGGCTGCCTTATGATCAGCTGCAGGGGGACCCCTGTCCCCCCAGTGAGTGAGATTGACCATGGGGGATCCCCTGACCAAGGCAGCACCAGTCACCCATGCCCTGGCCAGCACTCACAGGGGAGCACTGGCACTCCTGCCTGCCCCACCCCCCACCTGCAGGGAGCACTGGCTGTCAGAGGGTGCACCAGTGCTCTCAGGGGATGCACATGCACCCCCATGCACCCCCTACCTATCACCACTGGCCCTGGCTAATATTTACTGCTATCTGCCTGTGAAGTTACATGGCTTTCTCTAAGCCTCTTGACAACCTAAAAGGTTTTAGATTTCTTCTTGCTCATTAACCACTTTGGCTAGTGGTTCCCAAAGAAATCTGAAATGAAGTAACTTCAAAACTCCAATAGTGCTTTACTAACAATGTGTTTTCTGCTAAAACAATGCAGTGAATTTTGATACAACAAAAAATAACTGGGCTTTTTCTCTTACATATTTTTGCAAAGTTTGTGTAATTATGTTGTGGTTTCCAGACAAGATGCATCTTAAACTATTTCTTGTCCCTCTTGAGTTGAACTACCCCTGTGACAAGCCTGTCTTCCTGCACCTTACTTTTGGTGTTTGGATCACTGGGAGGGTTTTCCTAAGTGTTTTAAACCACAGTAAGCCTGTGAGAGTTATACATTTGCAATGATGTAGAAAGATCTACAAAGCATTATTTATTCTTTCATCAAGAGGTATATTACGTGAGGGCTACAAAAAAAATCATTTTGTCCTGGGGCAAGTATAGTTGTTTAGATGTCCATGGTCTTGGGATAAATCCTAAAAATGTTCACAGGATAAACTATTCAAATAGTTTATCCTGGGACATTGCAACGTGTCTGAACAGTTATCCCAGGATTGCATTATTGAATCAATCGTAGAAAAGTGTGAGTGCACTTGGAAAAGCAGCAGTACATTCTGCTGCTCACTAAACCCTGCTTAGAAAGGTGATGTGTGTACATGCCAATCCCAGGATATTTCTGCTCTGGGACAAACATGGGCACAATTTGTCCATGGACAAATGCAACATCTGTTCCTAGCTGTTGCGGGTAGGTTCTGTAAGGCCAGAGGGGGCATTGACACTATCCTCCAGCTGCACTCTGGTGTTATTTTCTTGCCCACCACAATTTTGATCATCCTTCAGTTAGGGAACTGGTTCCACTGGGTGATAAGTCCGGACCTGTTGGAGGAATCTGTTTGTGGGACTCAGCGTCCCCTACTCCCCACTTACCACTTCCTTGATGTTAGTGCAACTTCTTTGATTTCAGGGACTGGCCCCTTGCGGCCGATTTAGGGGCCCTTCCTAGACTGCTGGGATCTGGGTGAAGCCCTCTGAATTGATCCCCTGGCAGTCAATCCATAAGACAGGTCTGTCCATTAGCACCACTCAGACAGGGCTCATTTGCTTTCATCAATGAACTCACAGTCCTTTGAGATAACGTAACTTGAGTCAGTTTGTCCCACTCACTAATCTTGCCATCCAGGTACATAGGCTGACATCCCATCTCACATTCAGGGCTGCTGCCTGGTATCAATTCCTTAGCTGAACTCAAAACAGGTTCACTTCAATCTGCCCCCTTCCTCCCAGAGTTGATCCACCCTCTGTCAGCGCATCTTAATAATCCCACACAGAACCAAAGATAAACAAAATAAACTTAACACTTCTCTTTTCCTAAGTTTGATCCCCCCTACCTCCACATTTTTTATCATTTCATTTAGGGATCTTCAACCCCAGCAGAGGGGAACAATCTTTTTTAAACTTTTCGCTTGTGGTTCAGTCGGTGCTGATTCTTCACCATTCTTCATCGGTCCAACCTCAGTGAAATCAATTTTGGTAGCCTTCCTACCAGCTGGTTCCAGTTGCCATGTCCCTGGCAGGTTGGTGGTCTCGACCCCCACACTACCTATACCTGCTTTGTCCAGGGCATCACTCCCACACCCGGCAAGTTGCCCCAGCTGTCTTTTGGGGATCACGGTCTTCGTGGGTGGTCCTCTGACCATCCATGCCTGTTGCCACACAACCTTCACCCACTGGTATCTGCAGGCTGGTGCCAACCCAAGAATCCTCTGGCATGTCCTCTCTCCAGATGCCATCGTCTCTCCTCAGATGCCCCTCTCTGGGGCCAGAAGTACTGCTCCTCACTCTCTGGCCACCAATCCAGACGGAGTACTCGTTCTGGAAACATGGTGCTCTGGGCCCCAGCTGGGATCCATCTCCCCCTAAAGTAGGTGAAGGGTGATTGTCACTCCTGGGATTCCCTTCATCCCCGGGGCTTTTCCTTTTACCCTGGCCAACAAGCAAAAGACTTGAAGCATCAAAAAAATCCTAGACCTATATCACCTCTTATCTACACCTTAAGCTATCCCTAAAAGTTTTTGAAAATTCCCCTCAACCTAACTAACCCTAACCCTGGCTAGGAGCAGAATATCCTGTTCACAGTATCCTCTCTCTGGCTCTGTGTGTCTACTCGCCCACCTGCCAGCTCTCACTGACACTCCCTGGGCACACCTTCTCCTTACTGAAGCCACCTTAAGTTTTAGGATCCCCTTTGACAGAGGCTTAGCTTTGC
>NW_017729033.1:62312187-62322640 GCF_001723915.1 Gavialis gangeticus | reverse complement strand
CACCCACCTGCCAGCTCTCACTGACACTCCCTGGGCACACCTTCTCCTTACTGAAGCCACCTTAAGTTTTAGGATCCCCTTTGACAGAGGCTTAGCTTTGCAAAGGCAAACAGTTTTTAGTCTGGAGAAAGCCAGGCAGGCAGGCAGTTTTCCCAATAAACACTTTCTTTATTATAGATGCTTATCTGTAATTGGATTACCTTTCCTCTTTGATCCTTTAACAACCTCTTTAATTTAACTCTGTGTTCTTATAGGAAATTATTACACTGGTAACCTGAGGGCCATATGATACTTATAAAGTGCCAAATACAACTTTCTTATTCATAGTTTCATAGATGTTAGGGTCGGAAGAGACCTTTTAGATCATCAAGTCCAACCCCCTGCCCTGGGCAGGAAGGAGTACTGGGGTCAGATGACCCCAGCCAGGTGTCTGTCCAATCTCCTTTTAAACACCTCCAAGGAAGCACCACCTCCCTTCCATAAACTTATTCCATATTTTGGCCACCCTCATTGTAAAGAATTTTTTCCTGATGTCCAATCTGAGTTTTCTTTCTTCCAGTTTGTGGCCATTATTTCTAGTTACCCCAACAGGGGCCCTGGTAAACACTGTATCCCCTATTTCTTGCTGGCCCCCATGATGCGTTTGTAGGCAGCCACGAGATCACCTCTCAGCCTCCTCTTGTGGAGGCTGAAGAGGTGTTCAGGTCTCCTAATCGGTACACGTAGGGCTTTTTCGGTAGGCCTTTAACCAGACGAGTGGCAAGCATTTTGTGACCCAGTCGTACAATGAAACCAGGTTAGTCAGACAGGATCTGCCTGCTATGAACCCATGTTGACTGTGATATTCTTTATCACATAAAATAGTCCACTCCATTACCAGGTCCTGATCCTGCTGGAGAACGTTGAGTGTTTTTTTGTTTTGCTCACTCTGAGATGGCTCATATTCCCTGGTGGAAGATGTGAAGGGGAGGTTAGAGTGACTGCTTGGAAAAATAATCTAAGGTGTAGCTGAGAAGTCTGAAAAGAGGTACCCTGTGATCCTGGGCAAGACTTGGAAGAGTGTTAGAGCTGAACATCACCAACAAGCCCTAGGAGAGAGTTAGTCTCTATTATATGTGGCATGCTGACTTTGAGAGCAGGTTGGGTAAGACATCTGCTTAGAAAGTAAGAGCCCAAAAAATCTTGGCTTTGCAAAATTGTGAAGAAATGTTTACATTTCAGACCTCTTTTGTTTGTTTTTAAAGCTGGTGCTCTACATAGATCTGTATAATTGGAGCTTTGTTACTCATGAGGATCAATCATTCTAAGGTCATCACAACATGTTGGGTTCTTCAGTCACTCAAACAAATGCTGGTATTTCTCATTTTATTTAATCAGGACATCTGTTGCCATAGACATCTTTGCAGTAGACAGTATTTGGCTGACTGCACCTGCTTGTTTATATCTGCTATGCTGCCTCCTATTACAGTCATTCTCCTCTAAATGTAATAACATGTTGTTGGACTTGGCATCTGTGTTCTGTGTCATTCAGAAAATTACACAAATGGATATTTCATCTGGTTTTGCTTCTTCCTTAGTAAAGAATGGAATCAGTCTTTTTCCAGTCCACACTACTGAAAACACAGATCTGAAAACCCTCGCTGTTCTTTTCCACTACCTGCTGGAAGTTTAGATTGATTTTAAATATTAATACATCCACTCTAGCCATGTTTATTCCACACGAAGACCCATTTGACAGCTTCCCTTGTGTACATCCTTGCATTTAATTACTGTTTTTACAAACATTAGATGTACTGCAAATGAGTTATTAAATTTAGTCCTATTTAACCTAAAGCAAGCTATCTTGCAAACTTTGTGAATATTATAGAATCAAATTGGTTGTCCCATAACTATAGACCTAGTGGATAACATTGTAGACAGTTGTATGCATAGATATCAATAAAGAATTGTTCAAGCTGCCTTCCTGCTACTCCCCACCCCCCCTACCACCCCACAACATAACTACTTGGGCTTTCACCATCTTCTCCCTACCCCCAGGAAACACAAACTGATCAATCCGCATTACTTTTTAATGCTCTTATGCTATATTAGATTTTTTTCTGCCGACTGATACTGACCCTCCCTGACCACTTTCCTATCTGATTTTGCTACCTGGCTATTCTACTTTTCATAAACCTCCTGTCTCCATGCTGATATCCCACCTGATTTCTTAACTGCCCCTTTTCTTGCCCCCTCCCCTACATTTAACCTTCCATCCAGGTCAGCTCTCCTGCTCGTTGTCTATATTGTTTCATTAATCACCCCCCCTTCTCCAGTATCTCATTAACCAGGTTTCCTCTCTCTAGACACCATTTTCTCACTCACTTTGTCCCACCTGCCACAACCCCTTTACCCAGCCCTCTCAGAATCTACAGCCCATCAATTTAACTAAGTTTTATGACATTGTCTGTCTTTCCCACCCACCCTTTCATTTGGTGACTGCTCTTGAGTTCCTTCACATCTCTCAAAAATTCTTCCTACTTTCCCCCTCTCTCTCTGCAGAGTGTTTCGCTTCTTAACTCAAGGAAATCTAGTATCTCCTTCCTCTAATACTACCACCATATCATTGAAAGCATCTGGAGAAAGTCTCCTGACTAGACCAACCAACTTCCTCTACTGCAAATTACTTATGTCCTCCTTCAGTTTCTCTATCTTCAGTGCCAACTGTCTGTTCCACTCATTGGACACAACTGCCATGTTCCTGTCACCTGTGTGCAGCTTTGATGGTAAAGGAAGGAAAGAGATAGGTAAGAATAGCCAAAAAAAACCCCATAAAGAATTAAGAGGAGGAAAGGTGGGATGTCTAAAGGGAAAGAACAAAAAGAAAGAAAAGGGGAACACTTAACACAAAGAAGGAGGTGCCCACAGGAAAAGCAGAAGTGGAAGAGAAGCAAAAGAATTTAACGGGAAGTGAAAAGAAATGGTTAGATACCACCATACAAGAAAGTGATAAATGTGAACATAGACTAAATTCTTTGGTACAGACACAATCTCTTTTTGCCTTCTGTTTGTATGCTACTCAGTACACAATAAGGTTCTGCTTGATGATGGGCTCCTGGATAATGCCACACTAGTAGTGTGAATAAAGAAGTGAAAATAGATCAGGGAGAAGGGGAAACTGAAGCAGAGCTCCAGACAGTGGAATGAATGAGTCTCCTCTACAACATTTTGCCAAGTTGGTCAGTTCTATGGCAGCCCTTTGTTTCGCTCTTAACAGCTTGTTAAATCCCAGGGAGTAGATAGAAGGGGGCAGTGGGACCTTTCATGTTGTTCTCTGGTATCAATTATCTTCTGAGACTGTTAAATGCAGATGCAATGGTAGGGTGCAATGCTCATGGGTTAGTGTATGTGCCAACATGAGGTCCAGACTTGCTGAGAGTAATTTTATAATGCAAAGATAACAAACAGCCTCAGCTCCTGTGTTCAGCTGGAAGGACTCCAGAAGGACAGACAACAAACAGTAGTTCCTTTTCAGTTCTCTTCTGATGTTGACTGTTTTTCTAACATCTTCTGTCTTTGAAGAGTCTCTTTTCTATTTACTCTCATTTAGGGCCTGGTATGCAATATGAGGATTCAGGACATAAGCCTTTTAACCGCTGCCAAATTCAGAGCAGGAATCTAGATCTCCACTATGTAGTTTAAATAATTGTCTAGCCAGGTCCCTAACCTCTTTTATAATCTTCCCACCAAAGTATGGTGCCTTTATGTGTTGCCATCCAAATAGCAAATGCCTCATCTTTCTAAGTCTTTCTCCTCAGTAAATGTTCAACCAATTTTTCATTTCAAATTAAAGAGTTAGATACTGAAGAATCACCTAAATCATTCCTCTGCGAGGAAGATTGTTATGCCATGTCATTTTTTGATCCCTGCATTAGAGGGACCCCAAACACCCACTTGGAGCATAAGTGGATTTAGGTGGCTAAATATGATCCTATTCTACTCTGATTGTATCCCTGAAAAAACATAAATTATCTACTTTTGTGCTGTCATCTTAGCATTAAGACTAAGGGTACAAAAAGCAGTGAGAAGGGGAAGGACCCATCCATCTTTTCTGTTAATGGCTTTTCAAGGACTCAAGCAGGGTACATTACACTTAGGCATCAAACAGGTAAAATGGGATTTGGTACCTGTCAGCTGATATCCTTCAAGAGAGGCTCCTCTAAAAATCAGCCGAGGGTCTGAAGTTTGGTGAGCTAATTCCCAGTGTGGGAACAGAGGCAGCTTAGGGAGATAAAAACCAGCTGGGAAATAAGTAAATGTAGCTGAACCTATTTAGGTTCAACACATGAGAAGATATGGCATGAGAGCAGGGTGTACTACTGACTAGCAGCTTGGGCAACAAGCTCTATGGAAACAGGGGAGCTACCCTCTGGGATCTGTACTTAGTGTGGCCTTTTCTAGTTTACTACTTCTCAAAGGAACAGTTTCCAAAGGATGTTAACTCTGCTGAAACCCAAATTCCTCCAATAAAAGTGCACTTGCAGAATGGCAATTTTGAGGATTCAGTGTTCCAGGATGCTGTCTTTTGTGATCTGTCACCTGGCCCTACAACAAGATCTGCATGGTAGTGATTCATAGATTCATAGATTCATAGATTAAGGGTCAGAAGGGACCTAGTAGATCTTCTAGCCCGACCCCCCGCCAGGGTGGGAGAACAACAAAAAACCCCAAAAAGAGAAACGGGACTCAAATGAGTCCAGCCAGGTAGGCATCCAGCCTCTTCTTAAAGACCCCCAGGGTGCAAAACCAGGCAGGGCATGTCCCAAGGGCAGGCGCAACCAATGTGGTAGAGGTGGCCCTGGGTCCAGGTCATACTGTGAAAGAGACACCCCAGAGCCCATGCCCCTCCATGCTGCAGTGAAAGTTACCAAGAAGTTTCTTCACAGAGAACTGAAGTAGGTGGAGCCTCTACACTGGCTGGGAATTGAACCCAGGTCTCCTCTATAGGAGGCAGGAATGCTACCATTGAACCACCAATGCTTGGGTCAAGCTTGATACACAGCTTCATCCTACATTTACCAGCCCGTGCACTTGAATGCTGTTAGAAGTTAAATGAAGTGCTTACTCTGGTAAAAAAAATTATTTGCTGGGTAGCTGCTCAATAATATTTGGGAAAGGAGAAATGGAACAAAAGCACCATCATCTCCATCTTTAGCAACAAGTTAAATAATTAGGGAGAGCTGATTAATGATGTATTGGCTCAGATTTTCTTAATAACTTTCAGCATGGAACAGATTAAAAAAAGAATGGGATAAGGAGGCAGCACTTGGGCCAACCAGCTGTTGTTGTTGGCTCTCAGAGTGTCTTAGTATACAGTTTTATTCAAGATAAGGAAACAGGGGATAATGACATGAAGCTGAAGTGAAAGAAGAAAGTCAAGAGAGGATACTATGAAACAGAAGCAGATAATAAGATAAAATAATAAAAGCTGAAAGAAACATGAAAGCAGGGAATAAATTCAAGTACTAACAGTGATATTTCAATCTGTTTAATTTATTAATGTGATAATGTTGTTCCTTTGCAAAAGAATGTATATGATACTTACCCATTATTAGGCAGATTTCTGAATCCAAAAGGTACAGTTATCAATAGCTGTATATAAGTTGGGAGAAGAGGGGATGCATTGTAGTATAAAACTGACTTTCTGTCCTACAGGCATACCATCTTGTGCTGCAACCATATTACGTCTGATAAACTTAGCAATGGGAGGTCAAATTGTGGGTTTGGTCTGTATTTAAAGGAAAACTTCTAAGAAAAACCCAGGTGTGCAGCAAGTGGTGATGGTGATTCAGTAAATGCAATCGTTTCCTCTGCCAGTGCTGAACCACTCCCCCAGTATGGCATTTGGAAGTTCTGTGCAACTACAGCATCATTTGGACTGACAACCCAGCCATTTGTCATCATTCCATGGCACATTCCATAGGAGTTACAGCATTCCTCTGTGTCCAAACTAAATTTGACCAAGGATTATTATGTTCTGCTTTCTTAAATTCCTCCTGTATTTTCCACAGGATTCTTTACCACATGCCCTAGACCAGGCCTGTCCTACTGGCAGTCTGGGGGCTGCACATGGCCCACAAGGAGTTAAATTGCAGTCCCTGGGCTGCTGGCCAGCTGCCACTTCTTCCATTGCTGTGGCTTCCCTCCCTTTTCCAGCCACAGCTTCTTCTCTCCACCCAAGGAGGCAGGACAGTGAGGATGCAGTGTGAAGAACAGAGGCTGAGTCCAAGATGGTGTGGGTGCATGGCACAGCAGCAAGTTGGGGAGGGTGCATGTGGTGCAGCTGTCTGCAGATGAACCTGGCTGGCTGTTGCCTCATTCCTGGTATTTGGTGCATAGTGAGTAGAAGCTTCTGAACAGTGAATGTGGGCAGTGTGTAGGTGTAGACCAGGGGTGTCTAACTCACCCTGGCCCTGGGCTGCATCTGGACCTCAGGGGCCGCTACTGTGTGCCCAGCAGCTGCAATGGTGGTGGATCCAGCAGCAGCTGTGGCAATTCTGGTAGTGGCAGGGCCAAGTAGTGGTGGAGTCAAGCAGCCTCAAGGCAAGCAGGGGTGTGTCAACACAGCCCTTGCTTGTCCCCTTGCATCCCCTGACAGCCATGTTCAGCAAGGGCCAGGGGCCCTGAATTCTGCAGCAGGCCACACTCCCAACTTCTGGTAGCCTACCAGTAGACTAGCAATGGCCCCAAAGGCCACATCTGGCACCTGCTATATTTCTGGAGAACAAGTATGCCCTCTTCCATTATTGTCTTTGTCCTTTTGGATCCTGATTCCACGTAATCTTTGGGATCTTTGCCAAATGGCAACACATAGGGGACCCTATCCTCCAGGATTTTGAGAGTTCCTATCTACTACTGAAGCTAGAAGATAGAGAATGGCCCTCAGCAATTTTACAGATTGATGTCTGTCACGGGATGGGGTCCTTAAGGATGGCCATGATCTCCCCAAGGCACCCTCTATTCTCACCCACCACGTCTTCGATGGAATGATTAATAGGAAGGCTGCCTTTAAGTCCTCTTGGGCATGGTTTTGATGGACGCTCCAGACCCCTGGTATGTCCCGGACCCCTGGTATGTCCTGTTTCAAAATAAATGTCACAATGGTTGTTTTGGGGCACCCTAACCTTATGGGCTATGCATGGCTTCAACCATCCCTTTACCATGCCCCAAGCTTTGCAGATGGTATCAACGTTGTCCGGTCTAGGCCTTGTTGCAGTTTGGCCCCCTTGTCCTCCCTGGGCTCTCCGCAGCCCTGCCTTGCTCTGTGCCTCTCTGGCACCAGGGCCTGTGCGCTCCAAATGCCACACCCTCTCTGGCACCGGGGTCCCCACGCTGCAGTGGGCCCCCAATGAGGCCTCCTCCTTCCCCAGATAGCCTCATTGCCACTGGTCTTATACAACAACAAACAAAACACAAGCCCCTGGGCTATAACACAATACAAAAGGTCAGGGGGTGCTCTGACCCTTTAAAAGGATCAGGTTTCATCTCTGGCACTAATAAGCAAAGGTACTCATGGAGCCCCCTTAGCCCTGGGTGCAGCATACCAGGCAGTTGCAGCAATACTGGGCATTTCCTCCCTGGATGCTCCTTCCCCTCTAGCTGCTAGCAGGGAACTGCCATCTTGGCCTCTGGCCTGGGGTTTATATACAAGCCAGGCCCTGCCCCTTCTGGTCAGCTGACCACTGGCAGGTGCAGGCCCACTAGCTCATTCTGGCTGCCCTGGTAACCAGCAGCCGGGGCTCCCAACTCACTGCTAGGGCTCTCCCCCTAGCAGCTCCAGCCCTTAAAAGGAGCAGGACACCCCAGTCCCTGCAACAGTGTCCTGCATGTTCGTACGGTTATTTCTAATGTCTGAATTCTCCTACATTCTCTCTCATTCTTTAACCTGATTACAACTAGTCCATCATACAATATATTCCAGTTAATATATGCTAGTAAGCTTATTCTGATTTCAAATTTTTATCACTGCTGCCATCTGCTTTTCAGCTTCATTGTATGTTGACAGTAAAGAGAAGAATATTGCACTTTGTTGAATCACTGTCTAGAACTGTGACTGATTTATTAAATGAGAACTGCCCACCCAGACCTATCTGAAAGCATTCCTAATGCCAAGAACTCACTGCTATGTGAGTTGTGTTGGCTGCACACTCACTGAAGCTGCCCTTGAAAAAACAAAATGGAAGAAAATCTCTGCTAAGCTATTTTTATGTGGTTCTTGTATTATTATTTATTATTACTATTTTAATTATGTCTTTGAGTCTGGCCAACAGAAAGGTTTGGATCCTTTCCCATTTTAAGGGGCTCCAGAGTTCATATTTGGGGCCTCAAGTAGAAGATCTTGTCAAGAAAAATGAAATTGGTTATTCATATGGGCCAAGAGGAAGCATTGGGAGTTGTATTAGTTTTATTTAAATGATCATCAACGCCTGCTGGTTTTTATTCTCTAACCCTTCACTGCTTCTGATGGAACACACTGTAACCTTAAGTTAACATTAAATCTCTGGCTTGATCTATAACTTGGTGACCTGGCTTAGGAAAAGAGCTGGCCAATATAGTCCCACTCATAAATCCCATATGCTAGACTGTTCTCATATTGGTTACATCAGACATTAGATGTTTCACAGACCCAGGCCAGCATGGGGGATTCTTTGAACATTTGGCCAAAACTCATTGCTCTAAGGAAGGATCCTCTTAATGATTTTTAAATGTGGTATTTTTTTAATATGCTATCTCCAGACACATCACATGCTGATGCTCCTTTGCCCAGAGACTTTCTTTCAGGGATTTCTTTTCAGGGATTTTCTTAGGAGTTTAAAGGAGATAGGTGCCCAATTTGAACTAGATGGGTGCCTACCTTGCCTAAGTGCCTCTTTTTGAGGCACAGGTGTGACTGTATTTGCTAAGTATACTAATAAAGCAGCATATAAGTGAAATTATGGCATATTTCTAAGTATTGAGAGTGCTAATTTCAGAAAGCCTTGTAAGACAGTAGTCTCTCCACTGCATTTGTGACAGTTTGTCTTAATTAGAGCACTGAAGGTAAATCCTGCGCTCTGGCAAACTTCAAGAACTTTAGCAGCACGTCAGCAAACCTCAAACTTCAAAGTGGGCTCCAGTGACCTTTATGAAGTTCACGAATGGACACATTACTCTGGCCTATCTAATATGGCACTAAATAGCTACTCAACTACATTTTTCATTGTGTCAGGTTTGTTTTCAAATGCCATATCAAGATGCTGCACTCAAAATCTCATCTGAAATCACTCAAAGAAACCACTTTGTTACAAAGATACAGTGGGGGAAAAAATGACAAGAAAACAAAAATTACAAGGAAACAAAATAGCCCCTGGAGCCCCTTGGGAGGTTTGTCTGCATCTCACGTGATCTGGGAAACTAAAACTTAGTTGGGCTTCCTTGAGCTACAGACATCTAGGCCTGTTGATCATCATATCTTTGGATTCCCATCATACCACAGAAGAAAAGGATGTCTAAATGTATCTGCAGGGTGGAGCAATATTCCAAAGTAGAGTTTGCCTGCCCTTGGAACAGCGAAGGCTACACACAGTTTTGAAATTGGAGCCCTTAGCTATAAGTAGGGGCTGTACTGTTTTTAATCTTTTAGAGTGACTACAGTCAGTTCAGCACAGTTTCTCTGCTGCTGGGCCAGGGCACTGGTGGCAGGACCTAAAGCACTCTCAATTCAAACTTCCCTTCAGCATTGCAAAAGGAAGCTTAGTTTGGCTGAGCAAAATACATCCTCCTAGAAACAACAGCTCTGCAAGATCAGGGTAGGCATTATGGGTATGTCCACACATGCAAGCATGTGCACTTGCAGCAGCTCAAATAGAAGCAGTGAAAATTTGGGCCAGGGCTTTTTGCCTCAGTGCATGTGCTCAGACATGCACTTTATTGTGGAGCAAATTGTGCTACTTGGGGCAAAATAACCGTGCCTGGCTCCTCCCGGATCTGAGGCCAGGGAGAGCTAGAGCCCAGGGCCAGCACCTGTGCTGTCCCCAGCAGTATAAAAAGCTGCCCTCTCCTGGCCCCAGCAGTACAAAAACCTGCCCTGGCAAGTAGCTCAGGGCTACCTGCTCTCAGGAGCTTCTGGGGCCCAGCTACTTGGTACCTGGGGACACTACCCCTTGTGCCAGCTGGACTGCTGCAGCAGCATCCCAAATCCATATTTAAAAATATCCCAAAATCCATGTTTTTTCCACAGTTAACACAAAAGACCACTCTACACACACACACACACACACACACATACACACACACATCTAGACAGAGAGAAAGAGACAACAATCAGTTGGGCAATGCTTTATTGGTATATTTACAATGTTAAAGCAATGTGGAAGCCTACCAGTGTCTCTACCATCACGATAAAATAAATTCTAAATAACTATATGTGTTGATG
>NW_017729033.1:62307336-62310872 GCF_001723915.1 Gavialis gangeticus | reverse complement strand
CACCTCAAAGGGGTTTGAGGTGGGGCAAGAGGCACGTGCGCGCTCCTCTGGACGCGCCCTATATGTCTTCTGAGATGTCCCTGCATTGCCAGGGGAGAGTTACTTAGGTACTTCCCTCTGCTTTTCCCACTAGAGGAATTCCTGTACTATTTAAATACATGGAAATAGTAGAGCACAAAATATCTAAAGCAAGAGAGGATTTACGCTCAGTAAGAGAATCTTCACCTCACCTGCCAAAAATTACAAATCACAACACAAATTTCTGTCTCAGGTTTGAATACCAAAAAAGTACGTGGTTTCCTAATTGTTGAACTCCTAAAATCTTCAGATGTGGGATTCCCTCCACCAAATTTTGAGATCTACAGGAGGGGTGAGCAGAACCAGACAGGGAATTAGAGGCTGACAGTCACAAGAGACCTGAAAAGACCTTGTGGACTCATGATAATAGAGCAGGAAGAAGGAAGTTCTTAACCTCCATAGGAGAAAAGTACTGATGCTCATAACCTCCACCAGGAAACATTCAGCTGTGGAGAAGTTTAAGGACTCTCCCCCTGCCAAACCTATACATTTTCAGGTTTGTAAAGATCATATGTCTTTCAGGACATGATGTTATTATTCAGAGCCTTGAAAGGAGCGCCAAGGACCAGAAACTATGCAGTCTGAGGAGAAGAAAGACACCAAGTAAGACTCTCAACCTCCAGGTAGGTGAAAAGAAACTGCTGGGGAATGCAATCAGCAAGTCTATAATGAACAGATTTTGTTGCCCTGTATAGTCCCAGTGTTGCAAGACCCTTTCTGTATACCTTGGAAATGGTGGAGGAACATAACTAAACTTTCAAATACTTGTGCATTCCCCAGGTGCCCATCTTGTGGAGTTTATAAGCTATGCAGCAGGAGAAGAGCTTCATGCTGACCCAGAGGAACAGCTGGAGGTTAGGAAATCTGCTTGTTTTTGCAGTTTCCAAAATCCAGATGAGGAGTGCTGTGGAGCTGGGAATGCACGGAGCACATGGGCCATGTCTATGCCACTCTCTTGCCAAACTATAAAGGACTACCATGAAATAAAGCCTGCCCACTTGTTCCTTCTCCATGAGCATAAAAGCCTGGCAATTAGGCAGTTTACAGTGTTCCAGAATTTGCACCCCATCCCTACTCTCCTGCTCTTCCACAAGAAACATTACATTAAATTAATGCTAGGATATTTTGCAGTTGAAAAGCTTGCAGTAGTGTCTGAGTCATCCTGTAACTAACTGGTTCTAACAAGCACACTGTGCAGAAATGTGGAAAGAGAAATGCAAGCAAGGCTACAGAGATCCTGCGTTTAAAACATGTTTATTAACTTCAAAACTGAAAAATTCATTTCAGAATCAATTAAGAATATTTGATGACCACATCATAGTTACCTAGAACATCATTTTCAGAAAACATGTAAGAAATTAATAGATTCTTAAACACATCATAAATCATGCATAACAAACACACATTATTCTTATGAAGTAAAAGCAATGTTTGATTCAGCACACTACAACTATAACTTTGGTGCAAAGTGTTTTTTTTCAAGTGTTTTTATTATCTTATGTTTATTACCTAAATATTTTATTCAAGAATATCATAAGATGGAAAATAATTATATTTATTTAGCAAATGGCAGTGGAAATCTTAAGTAAATACTTACAATTGCTATTTTCTGGAGAACAGTGGTGCAGGGGGAGTCTAACCTCAATTTACCTTAAAATGATGTGTTAGTGGGAAATTACTTCTGTTCTATACATCTGCGTGCAGAATTCATTCTGTGCATAATACTCGTTTATTTCATTTTCAAGAGATGTGTTTTTTTAATTTTGATTAAGAGCAGAATTTATTCTGAATCAGTGTGAAAGCTGTCAGGCTGTGTTGAAGCATTACTTCACTGTCAGGGTAGCTGGGATCTGCAACCAGCTGCCAAGGGAAGTGGTGCTCGATCCTACCCTGGGGTCTTCAAAAGGAGGCTAGATGATCACCTAGCCAGGGTCGTTTGACCCCAGCATTCTTTCCTGCCCATGACAGGGGTCAGACTTGATGGCTGGACTCAGGTCCCTTCCAACCCTAACTATGAAACTATGATGTGCATTTCTTTATACTTGGAAAAGAATAATACATGTGTTTATGTGGGCTGTGGAAGATTTATGATGTGCTTAACTATTCATGTCAGTGCTTTCAAGTATTTGATTGCTGTAAATATTGTGATATTTTTCTGTCTAGTGTATTTTCATGGCCCCATTTCCATAGTAACTAGCATGGTACACTTTTTAACATATTTATCCATACAGCACCCAGAGCTGGCCAGTGCAATCATCCGTATATGAGGGACATGAAAAACTAAGTGATTGACCACAAAGGACTTAGGCATCTAATTGCTACTTTAGGCAGCACTAAGAACCAGAAACCCCAGCTCAGGAACCACTTAAATTCCCTGAGCTTTTGCCAGTGCTTAGGTGTGCAATCCTACACATGGTAATGACACAGAGCTGCTTGGTGTCATGGCTCATGAAAAGCCATGAAAAATGATGATACAGTTGCAATAGGGAGACAGAAAACTCATCCCAGAATACCCAACAGACTGGTAGTTAAGGCAGGCAGGCAGCCTCGGTTCCAGTCCTGACAGTATATCAGAGAAAGTGAGAAGTTCAAAAGACGTTTCCTACTTCCCAGATGAGTGGCCTGCCCATTTGGCTATTCTTTGCATGGTGTGGGGGTGTTGTGTGCCTCTGTATTTTCCATAACAAAGGGCTGACAATCCTTAAGTGCCAAATTCTGGGAGTGGGTTCAAAGCTGAGAAGGCTAAAGAGAGATAGAAGCCTCTCTGTTACACTTAAACTACCTTTCATAGTTTTGTAGTTGGTAGGGTCGGAAGGGACCCGAGCCGATCATCAAGTCTGACCCCCTGCCATGGCAGAAAAAAGTACTGGGGTCAAATGACCCCAGCAAGGTGTGTATCCAGCCTTCTCTTAAAGATCCCCAGGGTAGGAGCCAGCACCACTTCTCTTGGAAGTTGGTTCCAGATCCTAGCCGCCCTGACCGTGAAGTAGCGCCTCCTGATATCTAGCCTAAATCTACCCTCTGCCAGCTTGTGACCGTTATTTCTAGTCACTCCTGGTAGTGCTCGGGGGAATAGGGACTCCCCCAGTGTCTGCTGGTCCCCCTTGAACAGTTTGTAAACGGCCACTAGGTCCCCCCTCGGCCTTCTCTTGCAGAGGCTGAACAGGTTCAGGTCCCTTAACCTGTCCTCGGAGGGTCTGCCCTGCTGACCCATGATCATGCGGGCGGCCCTCCTCTGGACCCTCTCCATGTTGTCCACATCCCTCCTGAAGTGCGGCAACCAGAACTGGGCACAGTACTCCAACTGTGGCCTGACCGGTGTTGCATAGAGGGGGAGGATCACCTCCTTGGACCTGCTTGAGATGCATCTGTGGATGCATGACAAGGTATGGTTGGCCTTCCTGACCACGTCCCCACACTGTCGGCCTATGTTCATTTTGGCATCAATGATGACTCCA
>NW_017729033.1:62305277-62307162 GCF_001723915.1 Gavialis gangeticus | reverse complement strand
GGCCCGAGGACTGAGCCCTGGGGGACCCCACTGCCCACATCCCTCCAGGTCGAAAATGACCCGTCCACCACTACTCTCTGGCTGCGGCCCCCCAGCCAGTTGGCGACCCATTTGATTGTGTAGGTGTTGATGCCACAGTCCCCCATTTTTTTAATGAGAATGTGGTGAGCAACAGTGTCAAAGGCCTTCTGAAAGTCCAGGAAGACTACATCGACTGCTACCCCTGCATCTAAGGATTTTGTGACCTGGTTATAGAACGCCACCAGGTTGGTCTGACAGCACCTGCCTCTAATGAACCCGTGTTGGTTGCCCCTAAGCATACACTCCCCAGCTGGCCCTTCACAGACATGCGCCAGGATAATTCTCTCAAAAAGCTTACCCAGGATCGAGGTAAGACTAACTGACCTATAGTTTCCTGGGTCCTCCTTCCTCCCCTTTTTGAAGATGGGAACCACATTGGCCCTCTTCCAGTCCTCTGGCACCACACCAGAGCACCACAAGTGCGTGTAAAGCCGTGCCGGGGTCCCGCAATGACCTCAGCTAACTCCCTCAGCGCTCTGGGGTGGAGATCATCAGGACCAGCTGATTTAAATATGTCCAGTCCCTCCAGAAGTTCCCTGACTAGATCCTCATTGACCCTAGGCTTGGGTGCGCCTCCCCTGGGGCCTGCAGAAACTTAAGCTGTCTTTCTCCCTATTTCCCACATACTAGTGAAGACAGCTCCCTGCTTGGTTTGTTGGTTTCTGTGAATTCCTGGGCACCTGTTTTTCCCTTTGCATTGTATGGGAAGCCTTAGTGCCTAATTAGGGACATAAGACCCTTCATAGATACAGTTAGTGACTTAACTCTCCAGATTCTAGTCTAACTCTCTAACTCTCCTGACTCTGGATTAACTGAAAAGGAGCTGCACCTTGGTTACCAACCAACCTTCACTACTTTATATAACCAAAGTTTTGTTTTTAGAATTTTCCATTTTATCATAGACTTATTTTTTGTCCATTTGGACAGATAAACAAAGGCTCAAGATCTGTTGCCATTGTTTAAAATCAGTCAGAGCGTTGCTACTGACTTATATTGATTTAGGACGAATATTAGCTTGAAAAATCTTGAATAAATGGAATAAGCTCATGTCAGAGTAAACTAAAGGAACAAGCAGCACCAGCCAAGGTGATAATAATGACTTCAGACAGGAATCTGCCTCAGTCAGATCCTGACTCAGGAAAGCACCTGATACAATAAGTAAGTTTACTACATAGCTGAATTAGTCATGGATACACAGCACAGCCGTCATTTGTTGTCAGCACTGCTAAAATGTATTTTCTTGAGCCTATGAGGAATGTAAAGAAAGTCCGGGCACTATATAAAGGCATTTTAAAAAGGAACAATTCAGAAGCCTTTTACTCATGGAAAGGACTTTCTTCATTTATTCAACATTTTCAGAAAATACTCTGGCCATCCATAAGACGTAATGCTAAACAAAGTGAAAGTATATAGATTTTGTACTGTGGTTTGCTTTGGTTTGTTGGACTTCCACGAAATATCAGCATCAGCCTTGCAATGACCCGTGGCTACAACCTCAGCTCTAGAGAAGCCACCATTACTCGCATGATCAGGGGACAGCAGGGCAGGCCCTATGAGGAGAGGTTACAGGACCTGAACCTGTTCAGCCTCCAAAAAAGAAGGCTGAGGGGAGATCTTGTGGCCTGTTATAAACTAGTCAGGGGGGATCAGCAGGCATTGGGGGAGTCACTGTTCCCCTAAGCACCGCCAGGAGTGACCAGGAATAACAGTCACAAGCTGGCAGAGGATAGGTTTAGATTAGACATCAGGAGGCGCTACTTCACGGTCAGGACGGCTAGGGCCTGGAACCAACTTCCAAGAGAGG
>NW_017729033.1:62290757-62300277 GCF_001723915.1 Gavialis gangeticus | reverse complement strand
AGTCTTTTTCTATTTTCCATTTTTGGTGGTGCAGGCTCCCACCCTGGGGTTTTTTAAGAGGAGGTTGGATGACCACCTTACTGGGGTCATTTGACCTCAGTACTTCTTCCTGCCATGGCAGGGTGTTGGACTAGATGATCTGCTCAGGTCCCTTCCGACCCTAGAAACTATGAAACTATTATTATTAAAAATCCCATACTCTGGAAGAGCCAAAAGTGGAATCCTAAGTTGTCTTATTTCAGAAACAGACCTCAGTTCTTCAGCCAAAGATGACTTTTTTGTCTGAGACTTAAATTTTTTATGTACTTTCTAAATGTCAGCCAGCCTATAGAAAGCAGCAATCTTGCACAGAAATACAGTGTTTGAACCTATTTTTGTAGTCTTTCAGGGTATCATAAAATTGAAGCCTGGGTCTGTATAACTTGAAATCAGTGGAAATAAGATTGAGCCCCCAATACTTATCTGCAACAAAAATTGTTCATAGTTTGGTATAAACACAACCTGCTTTCTCCAAATATAGCTGGCACAATTAAGGCAGTCAACTTTGTGGAAACTCTGAAGGATGCTGACATACCCTTTTGAATTTAGTGTGAGACAAAAAGTGTTAGACGTGGTCAAAATATCAAGGTAGGGTAACATTTATAATGACCTGTAGCTCAGTAGCAATTTGACCATTTTTCTTCAAGCTTTTCTGACATGCTATCCTTCCGCTGCAGATTAAATGTGGCATTTTTTGGGCCATACCAGTGCCCCAAACCCAAAATTTCAGATGGGCTTTGTTGCAGCCCAAGGGCTGACTCTGATGTACTAACTAGTGGTTTGTAAGTGCTTAAAGTTGAGTGGTAACCTTGAAATCAGTGGGACCATGCAGAGTAGGATGCTATTCAGCATGAGTAAATGTGTCAGAATGTGGCCCTTAATGTGGGAGGAACACTGCCTTTCCACCTTCCTTCCAATGCTCTTACATTACCCTGATGAACGTAAAAGTTTAAGAAAGGTAAATAACCATGGGACTCTGGGGAGCCAGTCTAACTTAGGCTCATAGTTAATATATCATAAAATAAAAAAATAACTACATAAAAAGCTTCATACCTGCACTGAATCTTCTAAGCCAAATCAGACTGTGCTGGACTGAAGTTGTTCACAGTGCAACTTTATGCCTAGAGATTTGGTGAGTAAAGATGGATGGATCTCTTGATGCTTGGAGTATATGTAGAAAATAAGTCAACTGTGGGAGCCAAGAGCAGTGAATCATGTGAATAAAAATGGATCTGTGCTATATCTATCCATCTGTTGGGTCGCATAGTGGAGGACTGTAGAAACTACCAAATTGCATTAAAGTGTACCTCAGGGTGATAAGACATCCATGAAATACATCTGAAACTTACAATTTAAACAACAATTTAAAACTTGCGTGGAAGGATACGATGGATTTCTATATGAAAGAGCATTATAGGTCACGAACA
Organism: Gavialis gangeticus; assembly: GCF_001723915.1. NCBI lineage: Eukaryota > Metazoa > Chordata > Crocodylia > Gavialidae > Gavialis > Gavialis gangeticus. Next base: position 62,298,811 of record NW_017729033.1, on the reverse strand, counting down.
TTTTTCAAATTAACTGTAATTGTAAATGAACTGTGAAATGTGAGGCCTATTCATCCATATTACGGGCTCCCATGCTGCATTTGAATGCACTAAGCATGCATTAGTTGTACTTCTAGAAGTAATTTTTAATAACCTGTTCAAATAAATTTTGTTTTCTCATGTTTTTTCACTTGAAAAACTAGAGTTATTTTTTAATTCCATGAGAAAGATGACACATTTGAGTTCCAAAGCACTTTGCTGCCGGATATCTTGTGGCTGAATGTTGACTGCTAATAAAAAACATTTGCAGTAAGATAACCTCTGTATTTACAGAGGGTTTATCTAACTCTTTATATAAGGTACATCTGACAGGTTTTTTTTAAGGGTCAGTACTCTATATAATATATTCCCTTTGCTGGCTTATAATAGATTTCAACTGCCATAATTTATATGCAAGTAAAGAATGCATGAGAACTCATTAACCTCCAGATAAAAATGTAAAAATAAACAAACTGGCATTGGGTCTGAAAGCCCTTTATAGCAGTGGTTCTCAACCTTGTTTGTAGCAGGACCCATTTGTAAACATTGATGCCAGTCCAGAACCAGTGCCCCTCGCTCCCAACCCATTGCCCCCTGACCCCAGGCCCCCAGTGTGTGGAGCAGGGGGTGGGTGTGTGGGGAATGAGGGGCCCCAAGCAGCCCCTTGGAGGCTGGAACTTGGCTAGCCTGCAATGGAAAAGCCACAGTTTCCCATGGTTTTTTTCCTTTAAAAAGAGAATCCATTCTTAAAATTTGTTGATCCATTTTTAAAGTTTGTTTGCAACCCTTTATTTTTGTGACCCATTTTTAGGTCATGACCCACGGATTGAGAAACACTGCTCTATAGTACTGGCATCTTTGTTTCACTTACAAAACCCAAGTGATTCTGAAAGCCCCGGTGAAAGCTTACTTTGAAAATGAGTATTTTTGTATAATGCTGACTGTGGTCCTACATTTATTAAAGAGATTCAATAACACAAAGGTTTACCTTTGCATTAGCTGTGTCACTCTATCACTCTAATGGGGGCTAATATTTTCAATTAAGATGAATTTGTCAGTGCTCAGTAGAACTGTTCTTCCTTTTATGGTTGATCATATATGGCAGTGGTTTTCAACTTCTTTATACCAGGACCCATTTGTACACATCAATGGCCAGTCCCAACAAAGTACCGATCACTCCCGACCTTCTGCCCCCCACCCACAGGCCCCAGCCCTGCAGTGTGTGGGGCAAGGCATGGGTGTGTGGGATGGGGGGAAGTGTGTAGGACATGGGGGGGCCCCAAGCAGCCTCTTGCAGGCTGGAACTCTGCCAGCCTGCAAAGGAAGAGCCACAGTTTTTTGTGTTTTTCTCTTTTAAAAGAGAATCAATTTTTAAAGTTTGTTTGTGACCCTATCATACATGCTATCAACCCACTTTTGTGTTGTGACCCACAGGCTGACAAACATTGATATATGGGAATGCTGAGTTATATGTATAGCTTGGCTTTGATTTTAGACTCCATGTAGAGTCTATGTAGGGGGAAATCCTACCCCCACCGAAAGGTTTTCCATTAACTTTAGTACATCCAAAATTTAACCCAGGGTGTCAGAAGTCCATAAATGCCACTTAGTCAGTATGCTCCACATACATTTTATATGGTTGGTTTTATTCAGTGACCTGCATACTTTTGAGAAAGATGACTTGGAAGGATTATTCATGACCAATCATCAAAAAGTGGCTCAACAAATGTATATATGCAATACTTTTGTGAGATTAGATGTACAATTACTAAAAAAACCTAATACCTAAGGGAAAAAAAAAACAGAAGATAAAGACAAAGAGACTAAAAGGGAATTCCTAATAAAGTGTATTAATACTTGATGTATATTCAAGGAACAATTGTGCGTGTGTCAAGCACTTTCAAGTGTTAGCTCAGTGCAAGAAGTATAGCAAGAATAGTAGAATGTGAACTATTAGCTTGTGTGGAAGAGAATGACCTGCCAGCACAGACTGAAAAAGGGTAGATGGATGAACCTGATTGAACAGGTTTTCAGAAATGGCACAAAGGAGGAAAATATATGTGGTAGGTGCCAACATATATCAGCCTTCAGGTCAAAGTGAGAAAAGATACAGGCAGGAGAATGAAGAGGTGTCTAGAAAGGGACAGTAAGAACAAAGGAATCCTGGCAAGTGTGTGTAAAAAAGGTTTTACTAAAGAAGATTTTCTATTTAATTAAAGAATGGGTCACTGTAAAAATAGGCAAAGATTTATCCAGAGTTGTTCAGCAAAGTCTCTTTGGAGCAGGTAAGCAAGGTAACTTTAACATGGTTTTGATGATGTCAAATATGGTTTAGTATGCCGTTAGGGCCACATGTGCAGCATCTAGTGATAGTGTTCTTCATTTACACTAATGCTGTTGTAACTTGTTGTAATTGTCAACTGTCACTTTCTTGATAGGAGGCTAAATCCTGGGTACTGCTGAACAGTTGCTGCACCCCCAGGACCAGCCCCAACTCCTGAAGGAAATAGAAAAATTCCGATTCATCTCAGTGTAAACCAGGATCACGCTGATGTCAACATGAACTGTAGTTTGGGTGCTCATCCTTCTTGTACCATAATCTTTCCCTTCCTGAATTTAGTATAGCAGCCAACGGTTACTTCTTTAATTTGCCCACAAATATACTTCTGAGTAATAACTACTGTATCTTCATAGATTTCATAGACATTAGGGCTGGAAGGGACCTCGGAAGATCATCGAGTCCAGGGGCAGGAAGTCAGCTGGGGTGAAAGGATCCCAGCAAGATAAACATCCAAATGTTTCTTAAAGGTGCTTGCACCACCTCTGGCACCAGTCTGTTCCAGGCCTTGGGGGCTTGGACAGTAAAGAAGTTTTTCCTTATGTGAAGCCTGAAATGGTCTTGGAGGAGTTTGTGACCATTTGACCTTGGCCTCCCTTGGGGCACTCTGGTGAACAGGCATCTTGAGAAGCTCCTTCTTAAAGAGATGCATGTCATGATTGATTGCACGTATATTTCATGGTTTTTTTGTTTAACTATACATAACTGTGGCCATATGTAAGTATTTTATATTTTTTATTATGTGAGGTGGGTAAGATTACTTCTATTTTATAGGTGAGATCCAGTCAGTTCAAGCCTGAAGACAGAGCCAGTCACTCAACACTCCTCTCACTGCTTGCCCTTTAAGTGTAAAACTTCTCCTCTTGGTGTATAAGGCACATTTAAAGTCACAATAATGACTTAACAAGAAGTATGCATTGGCCAAAGAAGTATGCATTGGTCAAATGCTGAAACATAGCAAGGGTCTGAGACCTTCCAGTGATGTCTGAAGCGTAATGCAAGCATGTTTAACTTATGTCCAACTTGTTATTGTTTTATAAGAAGCTTTAAAGAGCTTACTTCTTAAGAAGCTTTCCTACAGAGTTCTCATAAGAAGTCCAAACCTCCCAGCCAGAGGGAAATTGCTCTGCTGGTGGTCACTGCTGATGGAAAGGACCAAAATTATCACTCTCAGAGTAAAGGAGGCAGCTGCCTATACTTGCCTATGTCCTAACACACATACAAGCAACATTTATAGCACTGCAATATGCAAATATGTAAAAAATGTATAGTTATATACACTCATGTAATTGTTACGATAACCACATTTTAGAAAGCAATTGAACTTGTTCATACTTAGGGTTCAGACTACAGTTACATTAAGATTCACTTTTTTGTATGCTTATATTTTATAAACATTGGATTTAATAATGAAAAGCTTTTGTGCAGCTTACTGTGCTTTCTTGCGGCTAATGGAGTGTGATGAATGAGGATATGAAATGCTGGAAGAATTCAATACTTCAGTGGGAAAACTATTTCATTAAATGTAGTGTAATTTGTAAAATTGTGTAAAGGGGATCAGTCCAATTTCCTAGTACTTTGTTTAGTCTAATTTTAAAACTTTCAAGTGAGGAAGCTTCTAATTGAAGGGAATGGATGTCAACCCAAGCAGTTACTATAGGATCTGGTCCCAAATGTAAACAGATGAAGAGCTTTCACTGATTCAGAAAAGTACTTCAGCACAGACATCATTTTAAGCATAGACTTAACTCCCATTGAAGCTAAATGGACTAAGCTTGTAAGTACTTTATTGAATCAGAACTTTAGATGATACACACAGTGGGCGCAAATACATGAGCCGCTTAATGCACAGTGACCAGGGATAGGCAAAATGGTGGATCCTGCTGGTGGCCGGACTCCATTTTCCACCAGCCCCTGCCCACTCTGCTGCTGCCAGTTTCCATGGAGACCTCATGAGGGGCAGGGCCATGACAGTGTGGGCCCAGGGTTTCCATGGAGACCAGCCCAAGCATTGCTGGCAGGGCACATGGCTAGGTGAGGAGCTGCTTTGGGGCCAGGGACGGGATTTTGTGGCAGTGACAGTGTGATCCAGAGCCAGGGCAAAGCCACAGTCTGCTGCCTGCATGCCCTGGGCATGGGCATGCAGGCAGTGGATCGCAACTCTGCCCTGTCTCCAGACCACACTGTTACTGCCACAAAATCCTGGACCCAACCCCACAGCAGTTTCCTGCCCTGCCAGTGCTGCTTGGGCTGGGCCCCATGGAAACCCCAGCTCCAGGCCCTGCCCCTCCTAGGATCTCCATGGAAACTGGCTGCAGCAACGTGCACAAAGGCTGCTGGGAAATATAATCCACTGTGTTCTAAATCCAGCCCTGCAGTAGACTAATTCTACTGTGCATTAGCACATCATGACAAAAGCCATGCTAATGCACTAATCTGCAGAAGGAGTCTACTGCGTATTAAGTGCCACAAAAAGTTCGTGCACTAGCAGTACTGTGCAATAGTGCTGGCTACTGTGCATTTAGTTTTAGAGGTACTAAATGTACGTTAATGCATGTGTACACATGCCCAGTAACTATATGCTAGTTTTCTCATTCTATACCAGGAGTTTATGAAGCCAGTAAACTGAAAGAAGAACCTTCTAATTTACTCTGTCCTCCTGGAGTTGAATCCAGTGGAGACAAATAATACTGCTCCAGAAATGGAAAAAGTTGACTCCATATTAAAAAATTAATTTCAGTAACACTGAAGAATAGCAGTATGGGGCTAACTTTTCCCATTTTTGGAGGAGCCTTATTAATTGTGTTCTTTAGATTCAACTCCAGAAGGACACAATGTGCTAGAAGATTCTTCTTTCAAATACACCAGCTAAATTAAGCCCTGAGGGTGAAAAAGAAAACCCTATGTTGTACCAGATTTCCTCTGTCTTGGGTGCTGTGGGGGATTAGATCCCAAGACTTGAGAATGTGAAGGTTTTTTAATATTACAGTAGTATAAGAGAGATGTAGCTCCGCTGGTCCAGAAATTATGCAAGAGGCAAGGATTTCTTAGGGTGATATCTTTTATTGGTCTAACTATGTAGTTGACGTGAAGTTAGGCAAGCTTGAGACCTGAGGAAGAATGTCTTGTATTCGGAAGCTTGTCTAACTTTAGATCAACCAACTACATAACTGTTCCAATAGAAGACATCACCCTAAGAAATCCTTGCCTCTTCCAGGATTTTAAAAATTCATTTCTGTTTTTCTTCATTCTGATTACTCAATTTTTCTGTAAGCATCAACACACTCTCACTGGAAATCCCAGACACAAGCAGAGGTCACACCACATCCCTGGGAGTCTCTCCTATTACAAATGAAACAAGTGGCAAAGACATACGATAAACAGCTAAGCTGTAGCTCAGCAAAGAAATATATTCAGTCTCCTTGTGGGAGATTGTATCCCTGCAACAGATGTGGTAGACTGTACTACAGAAATGAAATAATTATCGTAAAATGCACATTATGCCAAAGCTTGCGAAGCCAAAACAGCAGTGCATGAATTTACTACAACATAATCATTATCAGAAGATCCCTGTGTGCCTACATAAAACCTTAACTCCCTAACCTGGTGATGCACTCTGCACAAAATAGATTAAAAGTAATTACAGGATTGTGCAATCATTAATAAATTAAAATCCTTTCACAGCAACTCATGTCAGCAATAAGTATTGGCTATGCCAGTCATCCCTTAAGCAGTGTATACTGTAAGTTAGCCTAATGATTTGTTGGCAAAATACTTTGCTTCCAGACAGTCCCAAACTCAGTGTTGTATTCTTTGAGGAGATAGTGCCCTGAATATGATACTATTTTGCAGGGGAGGTGGATGTGTATGGGCAAGAGATTTATGCTGCAGCATAGGTCTGCAATAGTCATTTATTGGAACAGATGATTGAAAAGTATATCAGGCAGGAGTCTTGCTGGATCAGGGTTAAGACAGGGTAGATTGAAGGAGGAAGTAGGTAAGCAACCATATATACAATCTCAGTAAAAGGATTTCAAAGAACTTTATGAAACACTTCCATGGTGTGGCACTGGGTTTTGGCCCCTTAGCTCTGCCAAAGACTCACACGCTAGTTACTGAGGGCATGCCCACTCCATGTTTCTGGTGTATCCAGAAAAATGTTCTCAGTCACACCCCACTTCCCCCTGCTCACATAGGCCTAACCTGGAAATGTGACAAAGGAATTGCTCTAGGAGGGTCCACATGCCCATTCTAAAATCTCAGTTAGGTTTTGGCACTTATGAGGAGTGGAGCATCCGTGGGTGAGTTTTTCCCCAGACAATCATGGGGACATGATGTAGACACACTCTGAATCTTTCCATATCTTAGTTCCTTATCTCTAACATAAGGATAGTGGTACAGCCTTTCTCTTTCCTTTGATCCATTTAGACCAGTGGTACTCAAACTTCTGGCCTTCTAGGCCAGATGAGTGGCCCAGGGCTGGTCCACAGGCTGGATGGAGCCCTGCTTGCCAGGATCAAGCCCTGGGTCCCAACACTGGGCTCTGGGGATCCCAACACTGCCCCCAAGCATCAGGATTGGGCCCCAGAGGCCTGGCACTGCCCATTCCCTACTTGCTCACACTGGGATTAGGCCTAGATCCCAGCACCACCCCTGCTCAGCTCAACATGCTGGGATCAGGCACCCAATCCAGCATGCAGCCCTTGGCGCTCTCCATGGTGCCGCTGTTCCCCCACTGCCAAATTACTGGACTTATGGCCAGATGACATGGCACTATGGGCCACTGGTTGAGCACCCCCGATTTAGGCTGTAAACTGAATTGGAGCAAACACTTTACAGGTACATAGTAAGACACAGAGCCTAGCATAATTAAATGCTAGTGTTGAGGAGACAGCTAAGGGGTATAAATAAGAAGAATAAGCAGCTTCCTTAACAAGATATTGCATGACTCCCAGGCAATGCAACTGATCCCATATCACAGTATTTTCTCTCAACTAGTTCTTACCAGTTTTTATCTCTTGCTTCATACCTTACAATACCAACTAACTGTACCTGAATATTTCCACTGATACTCTAATTTTAGCAAATCAAAATTGTGGTAGTTTTGACATCAGCTTTAAGCAAACCAAGATGTTCAAAAAAAGAACACAACCCAGCACTTTAAGCTCAGCATGCCCCTGCACCAAGCACAGCACATGCCCAGAACATTTGTTGGACCTGGCTTGCCCAGCATCTGTATAGATCACACACTTCAGTGGGGCTTTTTGGTGTTTTTATCGAATTAAATCAGCTATTAGATAAAAGTACCAAAAAGCCCCACCAAAATGCACAATCTATATCCTGGGGAGCCAGGTCAAACTAATGCATTTCCTCTTCTGATAAAGCACTGTTTTTTTCAGTTTTATTTCCATGGCAGCCAGCAGCCTCAGTTACATATCAATTCCAGATTTCTGTTGCATGGGGACTGTTTAATAGGGAGCCTAACATTGAGGCACTGTGATGTTTATGCTGGGGATCCAGTTCCCTCAGAAAGGTGGTTGGAGTGGAAGAAATAATTGTAACAGCAAGAATCTGTTTGTCCTTCACCACACTAGATAGAATGCTCTCCTCTTCCCCTCTCCCTTACCAAGCATTCGATTCACTTTTCATACCCTTCTTTCTCCTGCTAGCTCTAACAGGATTCCCCTTCCCCCCCCCC
>NW_017729033.1:62286519-62290410 GCF_001723915.1 Gavialis gangeticus | reverse complement strand
TCCCCCCCCCCCCCCCCCCCCTGTGGTCATGCTTAGAGGGCAATCTCATACTCCACAAGGACTTCCCGCCAGATAAGACTCTGCCCTCTACTGTCCCAGACTCCTCCCCCCTTCCAATCAGGGGTTCCTATTGAGAGTCAAACCCTTTTTTCCTGAGTGGGTCAATTCCTAGAAGCATTTGCTCTGGGTCTTGCAGAAAGTCAGGAAGGAAAAGCAGCAGCCAGCAAGATTTGCAGGAAGAGACTACAGGTGGAAGACAGCAGCTCCAAGCATGAGAAGAACCACTACATCAAGCTGGTCCAAATTCAGGAGGCCAAAGCTGGGTTCTAGTTGATGCAGCATCAAAACAGCTTTTCAGCCCTGACTTACAATAACAGGGGGCACTTGAGGGCTGGTCAACATATGCTGGCTGTTAAATCCACTGCAAGGTGTGTGGCTTATGCAGGAGTAAGAATCATAACATTTAAAAATAGTTAGTAGGCATCTAATATGTCACATAAAAGAATTTGGCTGGCTGGAATGACGTAGCTGGGAATGGTCCTGCTTTGAGCAAGGGGTTGGACTAGATGATTTCCTGAAGTCCCTTCCAACCCTAATGTTCTATGGTTTTAATTTACATGTAATGTGCTAAGTCTAGATTCAAAATAACACTTCCCATTGGTTTTTAACTCCTTGCTATTTTCATTCAACTTCCACAACTAATATTTCCTATACTAGACAGCTCAGCCATGAATACAAATGGCTGAGGATGAAACACAGGGAAAGCAATAACCCAAAATACAGGCACTGGTGAAATTCATCTTATTCATGTCCTGGGAATGTGAATATAAAACACCAACAGGTCTGGAAGATAACAATGAGAGGAACATCATAAGGTGACACAATCATGCTCATGAACTGACGCCCACCAGAGGCAAAACCTGTCATATCAAATATAGCAGAAAAAGACAAGAACTGTCATTTCTACTTTTTAGGTGATCTCTTTCTTGCATATTTATTTATCCATATATGCATGTACATGGGAAAGGCCAAACTGTTCTGTGTACCAGAGGCTGAATGCTACCATGGTTCCCTCCTTCATAACTCTGTTCCTCTACTCTCAAAAGACAAACCCACTGTAGTCAGCAGTTACAGCACATATGTTATGTAGCATTGTGTTTAAACCAAGATCTGGTGTAACTCTACACTGCCAGCTGCCGACGGATCAAGGACCTGAGCCAAAGCCTATTGAAAAAAAATCTATGTGAGGCTTTGTCTGGACACCCTATTAGGCCCTAAATCAGTTAACCTTCAACAAAGTTAAAGGTAGTGTGCTCAGTTAGAATACTAAATCAGAAGTGCATTTAAGCATGTGAGTAGTCCCAGTGAAAGCAATAGAACTACTCATGTGCTTAAGATTAAGTATGTGCCCCATTAAGTGTGCTGCTGGATCAGTTCCCTAGCAGCTCAAGGCTTGAGATTTAAACTTGCTGTTGCGATAGTTTCCCAATGCTGCCACCTAGAGAATAACTTTATTATTGCTTTCCAACTAGCAAAAAGCAAAATACCCATAAAAAAGATACATTCAATCATTGCATTCTTCTAAGCGCTCATTAAATAATTGTGAAATGTTAGCAAAGTACAAAACTGAGAAGATCAATCGAAGATGCTACTTATTAGTAAATGTATCCTTGTGTTACTAATGGATGATGTATAGCTGCTATTCCTGGGTTTTTATGTTAATAAAAACAGCTTCCATTTTTGTGATATGCTTTAGTAATACATAGCATACAGGATATTTCTCTGGGAACCATAGGGACAGCGACAAATAAGGCAGAAGAGCCAAGACCTTCCCAATTCTTCAGCTGTAATGATGTCCCTAGACAAGGTAAAATTAATCTGTTATCCTTCCTCTTAAAAAATGCCACATGAAAGTAGCAGACCACCAGGCCTCCACCACAAGAAAACAGTTACAGGTTAAGCAAGAGACAGCATCCACAAATAAGCTTGACCTTTTGGGGCTGCTACACTTTCCCCTCTGAAGACTAGGTATTTTTGTGAATTTAAAATTAACATTAAATTCACATTAAATGATTTAAAAGGGCAAAGGCTTCCAGGTCCAGGGGGCACAGAAGTGGTAGACTCCAATAGGATTGCCGACTCTATAGATTCTATCCTTGAATCTATTCTGGGAGGTTTCATCACGATATAATAAAATTAATGACTAATCTACCTTACTGTACTCAGGAAGGGAAATGTACATTACTATTACATTTTAAAAGCCCGCTGGACTACTGTATGAATTGGATTCAACATTTATTTTAATGAATGCCCCATCATTTATCTCCTGGGTGAATTTCAGCAGTCTGCTGGAAATTATATCTAATTCCTAGAGACTCCAGGGCAATGTTGGAGGGTTGACTACCCTAGTCTCCAGTAAGGGGACACTCAAAAGGTAGGAGACATTACTGGGCTCTTGGACACTTGGAATGTTGATGGTGTTTCTTCTTTTCTGCTATTGTCGCAAAGGAGAATTTGAGTGGAAGAGAATAGCAAAGATGAATGCCAAGGTGAGGGCAAAATTCTCATGCCCTGAGGTCAGAAGAGGAGAGATGGAGTCAGGAAGGTATGTAAAAAATCAGGATACATGCAAATTTGAGACTCAAGTTGAGAGGCAGATTAATTTAAAAGGGACAGATTAAAGTTTAATACACACAAATGGTGGCAAGAAAAGAAACAGAATGTGCCATCTGCAAGTAGGCTACGATTAACCAAGAAGTATTTAAGTTATCTAAAAATAGCATCTGTTCATTAAAGTAATATACATTTGACTAGTAACAACCTAACAGAATAAGTGCTCATCTTTGGCTTCAATCAACTATGGTTATCATTGTAAAAATCAAAACAAACAAAAAACCAACAATAAACAAAGACCAAATTAGACTATAATTAGTAAGTGCATAAATACAAGTCAGGGATGTTGGTCTAACACAGAGGTGAGCAAAATATGGCCCATGGGCCAAATCCGGCCCACAGAAGGGCTTTTGTCCAGCCCGCAGTCCCACCTGGCCCAGGCATCATCCCGTGGTGGCACATCCTGGACAGGCAGTGGGGCTGGGGCAGCTCTGTGCAGCTACTGCAGGAAGGAGGGGGAGGGGAGCACACCTCTGCCCTGCTGGTGCTGCTGATGTTCAGAGTGAGCAGGTGAATCTGCAGCAGGTGCGGGGCAGGGTGGGGCAGGGCTGTGCATGGGTCCCCATCAGTATTGCAGGGCTGGGGTCAACAGCTGCCAATGCCTGACTGCCTAGAAAGGCAGTCCAGTGCAGAGCTGCCCCAGGCCCCTGCCTGCCCAGGGGGTGGCAGGACACACCACGGGTGAGCAGTGCACAGCAAACACAGGAGCCAAGTCAGGCCTGTGCACATTTCTGGTTGATCTGCTGCCAGGGTCAATCTGGAGCTGGCATGGGGCACGCTGGGGCTGTGCGCTGCTGGGGGTGGCAGGGAGGTGCTGCAGGGCACATGGGCTCTGGGCTGCTGCAGGGTGGGAACAGGTGCGGACCACCTCAGGTGGTTGCACAAGGGGGTCAGGAAAAGGGAGTTCCCATGCACACCCCACCATACCCACAAACCCTCCCTGCAGACTTCACAACCACACTGTCCCCCCCGCACACACAATCACACCCCCACAAACACCGCACCCCCCCACACACATCCATGGTCTCTGGGGAGAGCCCCATTCACTACTACCGACACACACCCCCAGCCACCCTCCCCCTTCACACACCCTACAAACCCCATACCCACCCACACATTCCCACAAACACACTGCCCACAAGCCCCCCATGCCCATGCACATCAACACATACTTCCCAACACACCCACAGCCCCCCACACACCACATACCCACCCACA
>NW_017729033.1:62281212-62281519 GCF_001723915.1 Gavialis gangeticus | reverse complement strand
ACAGCTGCCAATGCCTGACTGCCTAGAAAGGCAGTCCAGTGCAGAGCTGCCCCAGGCCCCTGCCTGCCCAGGGGGTGGCAGGACACACCACGGGTGAGCAGTGCACAGCAAACACAGGAGCCAAGTCAGGCCTGTGCACATTTCTGGTTGATCTGCTGCCAGGGTCAATCTGGAGCTGGCATGGGGCACGCTGGGGCTGTGCGCTGCTGGGGGTGGCAGGGAGGTGCTGCAGGGCACATGGGCTCTGGGCTGCTGCAGGGTGGGAACAGGTGCGGACCACCTCAGGTGGTTGCACAAGGGGGTCAGG
>NW_017729033.1:62275051-62276212 GCF_001723915.1 Gavialis gangeticus | reverse complement strand
CTCTGGGCTGCTGCAGGGTGGGAACAGGTGCGGACCACCTCAGGTGGTTGCACAAGGGGGTCAGGAAAAGGGAGTTCCCATGCACACCCCACCATACCCACAAACCCTCCCTGCAGACTTCACAACCACACTGTCCCCCCCGCACACACAATCACACCCCCACAAACACCGCACCCCCCCACACACATCCATGGTCTCTGGGGAGAGCCCCATTCACTACTACCGACACACACCCCCAGCCACCCTCCCCCTTCACACACCCTACAAACCCCATACCCACCCACACATTCCCACAAACACACTGCCCACAAGCCCCCCATGCCCATGCACATCAACACATACTTCCCAACACACCCACAGCCCCCCACACACCACATACCCACCCACACCCCTCCCAATATACAAGAGTAAGACTTCTTTTCGAGCTCTTATGCAACCACCTCTATATACACAACCCAAATGCACAAATCAGGACAAAGAAATCTTTTAAAAATAAAATTCAAATGTGTTATTGTGGTAGTCAGATTTTTAATATATTATTTGTTGTTGCTTTTCTGGTTCCATGATTGCCAACCCCCTCCTCAAAAGGAGTACTTCTGGGGCAAGGGCAGGGAAAGATGGCACCTCAAAAGAAGTACTTCCGGGGCAAGGGGCAGGGCTACCCTTGAAGTCCTCGACAGCTCACCAAAACTCATGAAGTGAGCCTCCAGCTGAAATAAGTGCCAGTCCCCATCTAATGATATAGGCAGATGGAAACTCTTTGGGTAGAGGTGATAGCTTTTATTAGACCAAGTAAATATTGCAAAATACAAAGTCACAAACATACCATGACCAAAGGCATTTTGCCAATTTACTTTTTTGTCTATTCCTGTTTTAGCCATCTTATAGTTTCATAGTTTCTAGGGTCGGAAGGGACCTGAGCAGATCATCTAGTCCGACCTCCTGCCATGGCAGGAAGAGCACTGGGGTCAAATGACCCCAATAAAGTGGTCATCCAACCTCCTCTTAAAAACCCCCAGGGTGGGAGCCTGCACCACCTCACCTGGAAGCTGGTTCCAGACCCTAGCCACCCTGACCGTGAAGTAGCGCCTCCTGATGTCCAAATTAAACCTTCCCTCCCCCAGCTTGTGACCATTGTTCCTGGTCACTCCTTGCGGCGCT
>NW_017729033.1:62264065-62274440 GCF_001723915.1 Gavialis gangeticus | reverse complement strand
AAGGGGGCCCAGCAGGGAGGTGGCAGTTCTGGTCCTTACTGAGGAAGACAGAGGCAAAGAAGTTATTAAATATGTTGGCTTTGTCATCTGGCATGACAACCAGATTCCCCGTCTTGTCCTGCAAGGGCCCCACATTTCCTGGGGCCTTCTTTCTACTCCCTATTTAAAAAAGGGCTTCTTGTTGTCCTTAATCCGGGAAGCCAGCCCCTGTTCCATCTCTGCCTTGGCCTTCCTAACCATTCCCCTACATCCCCGAGCAACTGTAGAATAGTTCTCCTTAGTGATCTTGTCTTTCATCCTGTACATATTTAGATCCACAGGTCATTTCTGTAGGTATGTCTTTCAATAGCACCCAGCACTACAGGACTGTGACCCTTGGAAACTGCTTCAGAACAGATAATGGCCATGAGTTCTTCAGTTTCAGGAGGCTGAAGTAATTATCTAGAATTTGGGATATTCTGCAATCCCCACCTCACCCTATCCCACTCCCTTTCCTTACCTGTAGTTTTCTTGTGGGGAAGACCAAGCTACTTCCTCATGGTATTTTTTGGAGGGGGAGAACAACCGGTTAGTATCTCCCCACTACAAACGTCTTCTTCCCTCTGCAGCTGAGGAATGAGGAAGCCCTCAGAACTTCTATCCTTGTTCCCATTGTTCCTCAATACCTTCTTCTTTACCTCTCTGCCCTCCCCCATTGTTTACATTCTCCTTTCTGCTCTGCATCCCTGATCCACTTTACCCAGGTTTCTGCTGTATTTCCCTCAGCTCCAAGATGAGAATTTTTCGTTGCCGGAAAAAGGAAAGGGAGCTACCCTCTCGTTTCATTTGCCCATCCAGTGGCACACTGGGGAGCTGGAAGGACTGTCACTCATTTTCAGAGGCTGCATCAGAGATGAACAGCTGAGGTAAAGAGGAAAAACAGCCAGTTGCAGCTCTCACCTGCTTTTTCCTTGTGGAACACCCCAAAATAGTTTTCTTCTGATGGGTGCCTAGAAATTAAATACAAACACGAGTCAGAAAGGGAACAGTTAACATATATATGCATGGAATAAAACCAGCTTGGTACCAGGCAGGTTTATTTCCACTAACCAATAAAACATGATCTGCTATAAACAACTATAAACAAGATTTGTATTGTGTTTTGTGTTGGCCTGCAGAGCTCAGCACTGGAACAGGCAAAAATATTATGGAGAGCTTATGTGATAACCTTCTAGGAAAAAAGAAATTTCTATTGCACTCATAAAATTTGTGCATATTAAAACCATATCAGGTATATTCAGGTGCTCTGAATGGCTGCCTTGCCTTTGTATTTCCCCCCTCCTACTACTATGTGTTCCTTGTGCTCACACCACATACAGCTTCCTTTCAGGCAGATCTGTTGCTAGGCACCAGGCATCTCTCAGTTGGATGGTAGAGCATAGAAACAGAACAGAAGGTCTATGAAAGGAGAGCGTGTGCCTGGTGACAATGAAGATGATGCACTAGGCCTACGTACCTGCACCTAGCAACAGTTCCCAGTAATAACCAGACAGAATGCAATGCTGCCATTCCCTTCTACAGAGGGAGAGTGAAGCTCATGTGGTTTTACATGAGTTATTACATTTCCCAGAAATCCTTACTTTATAAATGACAATTCCATAGTGGGAGATCAACAGTTAAACAAGTGTTTGGTCAATTTATTCCAAGTACTACAAACTTCTGCCTGGTTGTATATGAACCACTTACAATGAATTAACCTTAAAATTTCTTCCATTAACTGTGTAGCAAATTAAAGGCAAGTTTACTCAAGCCTTGGAATATGCAACATTTGTTAAATAAGCTTTAGTGAAGCACACTTAAGTATTTTCCCTTCAGTTATAGTTATTTAACTGATAGCATCATTCTGGGGAAAAAAAAACCCCCAAAAACCCTAGGAAGATGGGGCACACTTAGTGTAGTAACTTATGGCTTAAGAGCTCTGAGCTTTTTAGGTGTATTATACTTTCCCAGAACCAAGGAAGAGGGGGAGGATGTTCCAGACAGATCTTTTCCTTGGATTAGCTTATATTGTCACAGTAATAGATGCTGAAAAGGTTTGGATGCTTAACCTCCAAACCTTGATGTTTGAACTTTTGTTCTCTTTACCAAAAGGCCCTTTTATCTTGTGTACCATTGATTCCAGCTGCCAGGTCAAAGAACAGAGTCTAAAGATCTGCAATACATAACACCCAGAGATTAACTAGTATTTAAGTTTCATCTGCCTGCAGACAAGACTGTACTCAGCATGCCAGCACAAGCTCAACTGAATTTGTACATGCAGGTTGTCAGAGTCTGCTCGTCTCACATCAGACTCCTCAGGCATTTAAGAAATTATGGTGGTATCTGGTAATCCACCAAAGCTGCAATCTCCATGGCCTCCCAAAACCAACGGCCCCCAAATAATGACCTACATACTGGAAACCAGGATAAAATTTACAAATACAGGTCAGAGTCATTGACCAGGCATAAGTGGGGGTGGGGTTTAGAAAGTCAATGGCAGGTTTTAGGGATGATGCACAGAAAGGAGAGTAATGTGGGAAGACATCCAATACAGGAGTCTACCACCAGGAGAAAATCTGAGGCAGGTGGAACAGAAGCAAACAGGGGTAGATAAAAGGACTAAGTAAGTTTGATAGAGAAACCAAATAATACTACATGAAGGACCTGAAGCCAGGCTGTTGAAAGAAGAGAGGGTTAGCAAGTAGCCAGAGAGCTTCATATAAATCCATGTACCATCCTAACAGAACCAATTCAAACATTTCTCCCTTCTTTTAAAGCTGCTTAACATATACTTCTTCTCCCCTCCCCCAGCTCAGTGACTGGTGCCTCCGGGGTCTGGAAGGGGCATCTGGGCTCCCCCCCTTCAGCCAAATCACTGAGCCAGGGGCACATGCCCCTCCCCCCCCCCACCATGTTTTCTGGCAGACCTGGAAGCAGACCAAAGTGCTTCCAGTCTACTTTTGGGTTTGCCACCAAGCACATGGAGGACCCCCTGGACTCCTGCAGGATGCTCCATGTGCCCCAGCATCACAGCTTTCACAAGCTGTGCTAGTACATCAAGACACGTAGAAAAAAAATATTTAAAGCTGTCTATCTTCACTCAGATGCAGCTGAATTGAATCACTGTCCCCAGTTTGGGCTGAATCTAAATCCAAAAATTCAATAGGAGCCGCTTTGCACATCTCTAACCTAAACATCCCTTGCTGCAATGCAAGACCATTGCTCCTTGTCCTACTCCATGCAGCTAGATGGAATAGCCAGTATCATCCCCTTTTTGAAGGAGCCTATAGGTATTACAACACAGCAAGCTATTTAGTCCAGTCTCTCCTAATGAATCATTTCCCAGACCTCTTCACTAGACTCTTCCATCTGTCCACATTTTTTCCTTGAAGTGCAATGCTCAGAACTAGACACAAGACTCCAAGGGAGACCTCGTTAGTACTGAATAGTGGAGGATGGATCACTTCACTCATTCAGGGATGGTTTGTTTTTTTAACATTAAGATTGGAAGAAAGAGTACAACTTACCAGAAAACAGTTTTGCACTTTTTAAAATTGGGGAGGGGTAGGGCAGAAAGAGATGACAGTGTTCATTGTAGTGATCAGTAAAAGGTTAAAGGTTTGTTTTATTTTTAAATCTGAAGGCTCAGTAATGAGAAAGACCAGTGAGAGGGTGCTGTTTAAAAGAGAATTAGTGCTTTTGCTGCTGCTCCTACTAACTGGCATTTTCCAAGGGTAGCCTTGAATCTAAGGAGTTTGAGAAAGACATTTGATGGGCTGCCTCTGTCAAAACAAAAAACACTACAGTAGAATCTGCAAATATTTTACTGTTGGATAAGAATCCTGGTCTAGGTCCCCCCCTCCCATCCTGGAGGCACAGCTTGTTGGGATCTGAAGGGAAGCAAGGAGAAAGAAAAAAAAAGAGGAGTATATGCAACAAGATACAGAAGCTCAGGACCCATTCATCATTTACCACCACCCAATAAGAGAGTTGAATTTCTAGAAAGAGGCAATAGCTCAACTACAGTACCAAGGCCTTGTTCAGCAAGTGCCACATAAAAAATAAAATACAAAAATTAAATAAAAGTTATGTCCTTTGTTGGGACCAGTATGCCCAGCACATAGGTAAGGCCATCTGTTACTCTTGCTCTGACATTAATATCTAAATCAATTATCAATTCAGTCAGGTTTTCCCTTAGCAGAAGGTTTTATTCTCATATTCAGTACAAGGAAATCACAATCAACAGCTTAGCTTACAGACAAGTTAAACAAGCCAAGTAAAGCATTTTCTATTCAACGTGAAAATAGAGTCTTTAAAAAAAAGTTGAGAGACATCTGATGTGCCTAAATGGTGGATATTAGTGTTTGAGCTCATTTAGCTTAAACTCCACTTATGTTGCTTATTAGTAGAGGGTGGAAACAGTTTAAATTGACCAAAACAGCTGTGTTTAACAAGCACTGAAAAAATCTTAAGACTGCATTTACTGATGTGCTATTAGACTGCTTTCCTTGCATTTCCTCTTTGGAATCTCAAGCAGACTTGCAGAGAGCTACAGCAGAAAAACGAACTTCTCCCTTCTCACGTTCTGTGAATTGTCTGCAGATGTTGGCAGAATCCTTAGAGAAAGAGACAAAACATGTTCTCATAATACATGAAACCAGTAGTAAGAAAAATATTCCCCCAGAATACTTGTTATGCTTAGAGTACCTGAACTCCAACACCCTCACTTACTGCAGCCAGATACCTCCATGCTCATCCTATAGCCACTTATACCTGACATGGTACCTACAGAATTCTCTTATTTTGCATTCTGTCCACAAGAACAAATGATTTAAAAACAGTTCATCTAGCAAGATTGACTGCATTCTATCTTATGGCCTTAGGTTTTTTAAACAAATAAGACACTATTTTACACAGGCGAGGTATGTGAGAAAGCCTACCTTCAACAGCAAGTCATCTGAACTGGTTCCATGGTTTACAGGAAATGGCATGCGCCCATCTAGGATGAAACAGAACCTCATTTAGTTAGATATGTACTTTTACAGCTTCCAAATTGTGGAATTTTGTTCCTGCTTTCCTGGACAGGCAGTTGCTACTATAGTCAGTACTCTGCTCTATAAAAATGAAGGTCGTCAAGAGGGACAGGAGAGGCAGATACAATATTGGCTATGAGGATTGAGGAGGTCAGACTACTGCTTCTGTTCTAAGGCCAGCCCTCTGGAGAACAACTTCAATTAGAAATCCTTTTAAAAAAAAAAAAGTCTGGAAATATGCAGACTGAATAGAAGAGTCAGGAGGCCAACAGAGAAGTTATGACTTCAGACATAAGAAGAGTCCTGACTACAAGACAACCTAGCTTGTAAGTTTAACTCGCTTTGAATGTAGATGTGCGTGTCATCTTACCCAATTCATACAGGTTTCCATCTACATTGACAAACAGAATGAAATGGAAGTTCACATTATCATCTACCTAGAAAAAGGACACAATAAAGTTCAGTTTAAAATGGATACAAGGCAAACAGTGCATGAAATTAAAAGGATCCAGACTGCAGCTACATTTCTGGAATTCTATATCTGAATATCTAGTTGTACTTCAAGTAACCACCATGTTCCTCTGGGAAAATGGAATCATACGGTCTCATCTCACAAGTCAGACCAGCTTAGTATTAAGTGACTAACTGCCATTTTTACCCTGCCTATTGTGATTTTTAGGTTGGCTGCCTTTAAGATTCCTGGCCTTTTTTTTTTTTGGTACAAAAGTCTTGATCATCTCAAGTCCCTTTCTAGAAAGTCAACCAGAGCAAGGTGAAGCCCCTGATCACTTACAATTCCTTCTGCATAAATAAAAGGGATGTAGAAGCAAGGACTGGAATGCTGGAACAAGCCAAGTAGTAGTATGATCCTTGACTGCTAGGCAGAGGCTCTGAGGAGTTTTTTCTTCCTTCCCTAGAAAACTAAGCTACTAGCTTGATATTGAAGATTATACAAAAGGAAAAAAAAAAAAAAGAGAAGTTGTAAGCCCTATGCCAACATCTTCCATCCCACTCCAAACATACCATGCCACTTACCCTACACTGGCCTTCCTGTGCAACAGCATTGTGGACTTCCTGTATGGCCTGAAGAAAGAAGCAGCCAAGTCTAGATTAATAAGATGCAAGTGCCAATAGCAGTACAATTCTAAAATTTAGCTTTTATACCTTATTGCTTCCCAGGCTTTTTGCTCTTTCTTCAGCAGAGAGATCAGCTGTTTCATTGAGAAACTTCTTCAGGGCAGACCCTTCATCTGTGCAAGTGTTTGCCAAAATTATAAATAATACTTGTTTAGACCTTAGTTAAAATTTAAAAAACGCACTCATTTAGCCAAGTAGCATGCCATGAGTACACTCCATTAGCATCAACACATACTACCTAGAACTGTAGAACTAAAAATATTTTTAAAAGTTCCACCTGCCAAAAGTTCACTCAGTTATAAGCCATGGGGCAGCAGGACCTTACCTCTGGAGGAGCACCCCAGCCTCTGGTGAACACTGCATCCAAAGAGCAGTTTTCTTTTGAAAAAAAAGTAGCCCTAAAGGCTGTTTTGTGAGGTCCCTACTCCTCCAGTGGGACTGCCAATAGCTGAAGACCACTTGAGGAAGGTGGGAGAGAAGACAAGGGAATGACATTCTTATAACTAGTTGGGTATTATCTGAAAGTTATGCTGCATATGCTCCAGCTTCAAACAGGAAGACATTAGCTAGGAAGAACATCTGGATTTTACAGCATGATCTGTATTGCCTTTGGAATTCCATATCCACCTCCCTCCACATCATTAAGGCACACTTATTTTTTCCCATTAAAAAAAGCTAGCTCATTCAAGAGCCATGTTATAATTTGGGTTCTTCCCTCCCTTGGCTTTTGGAGATGCTGAGAACACTAGCCCTTTGCAATAAAGTGTATTTGTCAAAGGAGGTCTCCAATTTCAGCAAGTCCTAACAGAAAAACCACATACTGAAGACAAAAAACACCCTCTAGTCATTGATTATATGCAAACAGACTTATTCTTCTTTTATGGACTGTGATAGATCACAGTTACCTTACATTGTACAAAGTTTGCATTACTGGAAGATTTTACAGCCTAGCCCAAACCTCAAAGTTAACCTAGTAAAAACTGTCACAAGGACTGACAACCAACAGATTGAATCTGCAGTGCTTCTGTAAGTGCAATTTGTTAAGGTTTTATCAGGGAAACTGTTTCTGCTGCACCTAGTAAGATAACAAACCACATCTGAATAGTTATCTTTTCATTAGAAAAGTGAACACTGGTGTCCACAGGCTGGAGTCATTTATGACCATTTTGGTTTCAGTCTGCTTCTGGTAGCATTTCAATGGAAGTACCCTTCTGGACTTGGTAGTGAAAATGCTGTTAACTAGTTTCCATAGCCATTAGGAGGCTTTCCTGCCCAATGCCAGCATCCTGGTGCTGTAGCAGCTGCAAGATGGGTATTCTGCAACTGCCCATCTCCTTTGTTGCTCAGAGCAGTTCTAGAGTTAGAACAGGTGATCACCACAAATTAGAGTTCTTGAAAGATACAGAACACCTCATGAGGTATGCATCCAGCCTTGGAGCACAGCAAGTTCAGTTGCAAGTACAAGATCTTTACACAGAATGGATCTGGAACAAGCCAGGGCTGTCAAAATACTCCACTCCCTTTTTGAGCCATTTGGCATTAAGCACAAAATACACTTACTAAACATCACTTTGTCTTGGTTATTGGCAACTGCATGGATCAAGCCAATTGTTCCACAGGAATTGCTCACAGTCTGCTTCACGAAATACACTTTGGAACTGACTTCTTTGTCTTTTATATTTTCAATCTGTTGTTTCCTGAAATTCTCATGCTACAAGTATGTAAGAAGAAAAAAAAAAAAAAAAAAAGTCAAGATAGATACAAAACTACCGAGCTCTAACAATAAAGACTGAAAGCATTGGAAAAAGGACACATACTGTTTGAAGTATCAAGGAGAGTGAACAGAAAAATCTGCCAGAAAGCCATCCTCAAAGGAAAGATAGTAAGCTTGCTGGACTAGAGTCTTTCATAAGGATAGGATCTACTAGTGCACTACCATATTTTTTCCAAGACCCAATTTAAATCTTAACATGGGGCTCCACACACTACCAGGTTTACTCAAGTCCATGACTAGTCTTATCCTTCCCCACTGCATTCAGTTTGTGGGGTGAGAGAAGAAGCCCCTCCTCTTGGATTCGAGTAGAGGAGAGGGTAGAGATAGCTACTGCACCACCAACCCAGGTTCAGGGTTGTTTTTTGAGCTGCAGCAGCTGCCATCTGCCCCTCAAGTCCCCACAGCCTGTGTCCTGTTCCCCCCCCCCCTTTGTTCTTCCTGGAGCAGGGCACATGGAAGCTCCAGCCACTACCTGACCACACTGCAGCAGCAGCAGGGAAACTCCAGTCCCAGACCCAGGATGGGAAAGGAGGCAGAGGGTAGGTGCATGAGAGGGGCAGACAGGAAGGCAGCAGGAGGTGGTAATGGAGAGGAAGGAAGAGATAGTGTCAGGGGGCTGCCAGCCCAAGATTCAGAAGTGAGCCCTCCAGTAAGTTAGATCCTAGATACAGGAGAATTAAAGAAAGAAGTTTTTTTTTGGTCTTCCCCCATTTAATAATGGGGGGGAGAAAGGAAAGCCGTTATCTTGAATTTGGGCAGATATGTATGTTTGGTCAGGAAGTTTGTTTAAAATTTGTGTGAACACCTTCAAATCCATCACATCTATCCATCCAAGAGCTTGCTGAAGAAGCAAGTGTTTTTGTGATTGTATATGTATACACAACACTACCATGGGAAGAAATCAACAAATGGAGTTTCTTGTACTACCATTTTCCCCACACACTTGATTAAGCCAGAAGTGGCAGCCAGGTCTCATGGAAGATTACCCTCCATGAGACAAGCTCTCTCTCAAGATGGAGTCATGCAACTCATATTTTTAGTTGCAAGTCTTTACTTTGGCTCTCAGGATTCTAACCTCCGTTATATTGATTTGTTTAATGCTGTTGGTTAAAAATGAAAACAAGCCACTATTGTATCAGAGCTTTGTCATTTAGCCATATCATCATCTTAAGGAGTTTTAATTTTTCTGAAGTGGACACAGTGCCCATATATAAAAAAAACCCCAAACACACACCACACACACACTTGGGAGTAACGCTAGTTAGAACACAAAAAAAAACAGCCTGATTACTGGTCCACATTGTTATTGCTTCCCATTTGCCAGGAAAAAAAAAAAAAGGCAGAAGGGGGAAAGACACAAGACGACCAAGTTAGAGTTACCTGTATTTTGATGTTTTAGTTATGCAAGCTACTGCCACCTCTATTTCGGGCACTGTTGTTCCAAGATGGTCCCACTGCTTATTTGGGGTGTAGGTACAAATCCACAAGATAGCAAGTCAAGGAACATTTGTTCCCTAACCTTTTGAGATAATTAGTAGGTGGTATTTTTTGCCTTCGTTATACCTCCTGCCAGAGGTAGGATTACCTTCTGACAATCTGCAAGGTGCAGTGAGAACATGCAGTACCTAGGAGATGGCAAGGCATCTCACATGATGCAAAGTTTAGGGTGATGTAACATTAATTACTGTTTTATCAATTTTTGAAGGATTTCCAGTTAGCAGAAGAAATCCCACAGCATCTTGCTGCAAGAGGCAGGTTCAGCATCCACAAGGGCTTATCAGTTTGGAGCAAGCTCATGATGACTGAATTCTAGCAGCCAGGGATTTGGACATGACGGTGCTGTTTAGCTTCATGGCACAGGCCCAGAAAGTTTAAGGAAACAGTGCTACAGATTCGCTGCAAGAACAGCTATGTCACCGCACTGTATCAACAAGCAGGTGCCTCTCCGTGGCTGCAAGGGGAACTGCTGTGCCCCACCCTTCCCCCAGAGCCATGTCATGACACACAGCACTTACCGCAGCCCTGGTGCAGTGGGGTCCCCATAGGAGGGTACAGCAAGGCTGAGGCTTGGCATCAGTGCAGCCACACTCACTGGGGAGGCTCTACATTGGCAGGACAATGCCACAGCCCTTGGCACCTACCTGCTCAGTGAGGGGGAAGAGCAGCAGCAGCGCACAAGCTGGGCGGGGCACGGAGCTCAGCGAGTCCTCCTCCAGGCCTAGCACATCCACGAAGCGCCAGCCGGGGGCCACCCCTAGGCGGCTCAGCACCTGAAAGGAACAGGAGGGAGCTGGTGGGGAAGCAGCTACCCAGAGCCCTCCCCCCGCACCCGACCGCGGCGCCTCCAGCCCGGTGACACAGCACAACGCGCAGCGCCACCTGCCGCCGGGCCCAGGAGCTGCGGCGCGGGCGG
>NW_017729033.1:62252213-62262179 GCF_001723915.1 Gavialis gangeticus | reverse complement strand
GGGGGGGACACGCCCTTGCGTAGCGCACCCTCCGCAAGGACAAAATGGTAGAGCCCAACGTACCCCGCTCCCAGCTCGGGCCGTGGGGGGCGTCGCTAGAGCCGGCGCCAGCGCCATGGTGCGGCCGCGAGGGACCCGTTATCTTCTCGCCTCAGCGTCGGGGCGAGCTCCTTGGTGCTGCTCGCAACCCGCCCCACCCCGCCCCCCAATACTGAACGGCCGTCAGGAAAGAAAACTGCAGCTACGATGCCCCTGACGTCACCCTGGAACATCCTGACGTCATCCTGCAAAGCCTCGACGTCGCCACATCCCCTATTCAAAATGACTTGCTGGCTGGAGCGGAGTTGTTCTTGCCGTGTTTCTCTGTCCTCCCCACCCGGGGGCCCCTTACGTGTTGTCACCTAAACCGCTTTTCTTTCTCACTGCTCCCAGTTTTGGGCCCCACAGGGTGCCAAAAGGAGAGCCTGACAGCCAGCTTCCCAGCCAAGATTGGAACCACCAAACAGAGAGTAAAGCAGGCACGACTGAATCGGGTTACAACCCTCATCTGTCCTGCAAGTGCAGGCCAGTATCAGCCCAGGGCTCGAGCACTCACCTGCTGTTAGGGGGTTTGCAACTGGGTACAAAGGTTTGATGCTGCTGGAGATACGGAGATTCACGTTTCTTTTTCTGATCATGAGTCCACTTCGAGAAACTATTTGCCAAGGAAATTTGTTCCTGGCTAGTCCCTAAACATTAAACCCCACATTGAATTGTGGGTAGTGCGTAATGTGTATTTTTCATCATTTATATTGTCTTCAAATTATAATTATTTAACATTTCAGTAGTTTTACTACATTTAAAGTTTCTATTTGTTCTTCAGCTGATTCCCTCCCCCAGGGATTTGAATCCCAAGCTACTGCAGATGTTATCAGCAATTCCTGTTTTTATCTTCAAGGACTACAAAGATTCAATTAATTGAAATAGAAAAAAAATAGAATTTTTTTCTGTCATCTTTTATTCTAGACTTGAGACTGTTTCCATTTAATGTCTTTGGTCTTTTGTATCTTGGCTTGAACAGGGAAATGGGAACTATTCTCAGAAAGAGAATGGGATTCAAACCACCTTCTGTACTGAGAGGGAGCAAAGCACAGCCAATCATCAAATATGGTTTCTGAAACTACTGGAAAAGTTTTCATAGGTATTTTTCAAAAACAGACCAGACCAATTAAATAGCTGAATAAATTACATGATTTACAGTTAGCTCATTTTGATGCTTCCCCCTTTTGTTTCTCCACCACAGTTTCAGAATTATTTTGGCTCTAATTCAGGCTAATGCTTAAGCGTGTGCCTAACTTCAGGTTATTTTAAGCAAATTTTGATCTTTAACTTAAGTCAGAGATGGGACCATTCATATGGTTCGAGCTGGGTCCATACTTACATACCTTGCTGAACAGATGTGTTTACAAGTCATGATCTCTAAAAAGTTAATGATTTATACTATTTCAAGCTGGCAGCACAACCAGGGTACCAAGATGACATCCTGGATGCCATGAGATCTTTTTCATGGGATGCCAAACAATATCAGCATTGTTAAATATGCAAGCATCTAAACATGATTCACAAGGTAAAACTCTGACATTTCAAATACGAATCCATAGTGTCAAAAGTATTCCAATATGGTGTGGACTTTAAGTTCTTTGCAACAGAAGAATTATTCTAATTATTTTTCAGTGGTCAAAAAAAGAGTGAAAGCTAAAAGCTAGTAATTTCCTAGGGTTGCCTTGAGTCTAAAGCAGTGGTTCCCAACCATTTGTTGCTGCAACCCTAAATTGGCCATCGACAGGACTTCCCAACCCAATGCTGCAGGATTTGCCGGGAGCAGAATGCGGCAGCGGCCCAGGGGCGGGGGAGCAACCACTGCCCGCTGTGTGTGCCGTGGCCCCACCCCACCTGCTTTCCTGCTGCTCCCAGGCCACGTGCATGAGTGTGCATGTGCATTTGTGTGCGGGCCCTTCACAACCCTACTGAGGATCCCCCACAACCCCGATTTGGGTTGCACCCTGAGGTTGGGAATGAATGGTCTAAAGAGTGGTGCCTTGAATCTAATGAGGTAGAGAACCATTGCTTTATTTACTTGTGTTTCAATAATTTTCTCTTGAAAGTTTAATTTTATACAACTAAGTGGAATGTTAAAGGTGATGTGTGAAATGTAAAGATACTTGCACTAAAGAAGACCTTACATAGACTTGCTGATCTGGAGGTTTAACATATCAGTGTCTTGTATGATTCCATGTAGGACTGCAAATCAAGTTATCTACTAATAGCATTTCTTTAAGATATTTTTTAAAAGCTAACAAGACCACTTACATTTAATAGGATTTTTAATTACAGTTATTTTGATGCTACAGAGTGAGATGTGGAGAGGGCTGACATTCTTCATCAGGACCATCATGATTCGAAAGTTGGTCTAACTTTATTTCAACCATGCAGTTGGTCCAATAAAAGATATCACTCCCAAAAAATCCTTACCTAAAGGATTACTTCTAAGAGTATAGCAAGAATACCAAATGCCATTCAAGAAACTGTGTTGTAAACACATGATACCACAGTATCCATTGCATAAAAAAAAACAAATAATTTTGTGGATACCAGTATTCCTCTGATGGAAAACTCAAGTTCCTCAAAATATCTTAGGTTGGAAAAATCATTTAAATGTCTCATCTGAAGCAACTCAGGTCAAATTCATCCCTAAACCAACTGTGGTGACTTCAATATTAGGACTGACTAAACACAATTGGTAAATCAAACTGCTATGAAGAAACCAGTGACTTGATAACACTTCAAGATCCTGGAAATCCACCTGTAGCAGGGCACTAGGATGCCTGCTACTGGTAACAGTAAAATGGGCTCAGCTGCCACTCACCAGGGCAGCACAGGTGGGGGTTGCTGAGGCAGCCGATTGGGTGAGCTGACCAGAAGGGGGCAGGGCCTGGCCTTTATAAACAGAGAAGGCTGAGACCAGAGTCAGTTCTCCTCTGGCAGTCTCAGAAGTAGGAGCTCTGTGGGCCTAGTAAGGAAGCCAGATGGCTTAAGCAGTGTTAGCATGGTGATATGGGGTGGAGAGAACCCTGAGAGGGATACAGACAAAGGACAGCCAGGTTGGCTTAGGTTTTATGTTATAGTTAAGGGGCTTTGTGTTTCTGTTCTGGTTGTGATTATGAACCGGAGGACTGGGCAAAGCTGTAGGGGTGGAGGAGGCCTCAGGGGAGCTCCCCAGTAGCATGGGGGTTCCTGGCACCACAGAGTGCTGTGTTCTGGGGGTGTCCCAACCCCAGCCCTGGAGTAGGCAGCATTGGGAGGAGCCCAGTGTGGGTGCAGGTGAAATGCCCCAGTGGGGTGTACAACCCGAAGAGCGGGTCTGGAGGCCAGGTAAGGCTAAGGCTGCCTGAGCCCCAATTGGGGGGAAAAGCCCCAGTGTGGCATAGGACCCAAGAAGGGGTCTGGGGGCCAGGTAAGGCTGAGGCTGCCTGAGCCCCAATTCGGAGAAGCCCAGTGGGCATAAGACCCAGGAAAGGGGTCTGGGGCCAGGTAAGGCTGAGGCTGCCTGAGCCCTGTTGTGAGAAGGCGCCGGTGCGAGCGGGGAGCGCGAGGCACAGGCCCTGGTGCGGGCGGGGAGCGCGAGGCCCCAGGAGAGGGCAAGCACATTGGGCAGGCCTTGGGAGGCGCAAGAGAAGTGAGGGGCCCTGGAGAGGAGCCCTAGGAGTGGACATCTAGGGACACGAGGGCCCGGGGAGGGCAAATACAAAGGCAGGCCCAGAGTGGGCGCCAGTATAAGGGCAAGGCCCCAGGGTGGGCTACGAGAGCCCAGGAGATAGGCCCTAGTGTGGGTGAGAGCATGGGAGGCAAGCACCGGTGCCGCGAGAGAAGCGAGGGGGCACCCGTGTGGGCACAGGTGGGCGATTGGACCAGAGGCCCAGTACAGGAAGACAGACCCCATGCCAAGGAAGGCAGCCTCCCGTTGATATTTACCAGCAAGATGTGGCGAGTGAGATAGAGGGTGCATTCAAGACCCAATTTGGCACAGTAGGTAGGGGCGCTAGTGGAGGTCACGGCACCCCTAAGGACGCCCTGCCACACCATCTTATTAAAGACTACTTAAAATGGATGAGTAGAATAATAAAAAGTCCTTTTTCAAATACATAGGAAGTAAAAACACACTGGGTAATGTGGGGCCCTTACAGGATAGGCTTGGCAATCTGGTGATTGTGGCAAACAGAAAAGCTGACCTCTTTAACGAATTCTTTGCCTCCATATTCCTAAACAGGGACTGGGACATTTCCCCGACTAGGACTATGGACAGACCCAGGGGAGGCACCACCATGCCTAGGGCCAGGGACAACCTAGTTAGGGAACTTTTTTGAGGGGCTGGCTGTGTTTAAATCAGTAGGTCCAGATACTCTTCACCCAAGGGTGCTGAGGGGGTCATAGTGGAGCCCCTGGCACAGCTCTATAAGCACTCATGGGGCACTGGTGAGGTACCAGAGGATTAGACAAGGGCCGATGTGGTCCCCATTTACAAGAAAGGGAGAAAAGAGAACCCTGGCAATTAGAGGCCAGTCTGTCTTACCTCGATCCTTGGGAAGACCTTTGATGAAATTATCAAGGAGCACATCTGCAAGGGCCTAGCAGGGGAGGTAATGCTCAGGGGCAACCAACATGGGTTCACTGAGAGCAGATCCTGTCTGACTAACCTGCTTTTTCTTCTTATGATTGTAGCAGGCAGGACGCCCTAGGGGTCGCCGTGCTTTCCGCTGGCACCCCTTACCATGTCCAGGTTGGCTACAAAGCACCCTTCATTCTTGCCCGCCACATCTTTGCTCATATATTATAGGAAGGCTGCCTCTTCATCTCCCTGGACATGGTTTACCTCCTGCTACATTAGCCCAGCTCCGCTAATGGGTGTTCCTGGGCACCCCAGCCTTACCGGCTATGCGTGGCTCCAACCATCCCTGTACCATGCCCCAAGCCTCGCTGATGTCCCGAACGTTGTTCCGTCTTAGCAGCAGCCCTTGTCTTGCAACTGCGCCTCTTTGAGCACTCAGGAATCACTACCCCCTGCTCTGGGGCTTCTTGCTGCCCCTTGCTCGGGGGTTTGGGGTCAGCACACCTCCTCAATGCTGCGCCCTCACTGATGCTTGAGTTGGCACACCCATTTTACAGCAGCTTCTCATGTGTTTGGGGTCAGCTTACCCCAATACTGCACCCTCTCTGGTGCCTGGGTCCCCAAGCTGCCATGGACCCCCTAAGAGGCTTCCTCCATCCCCTTATAGCCTCTCCCAAGCCACCAGTTGTAAACAGTAAACACAAAACTCAAGCCCCTAGGCCATAACGTAAATTTCTGCCACTTGGCTAAAACCTCACTCAAGCCACCCCCATCCCTCACCCGTACCAACTGCTCTTGCATTTTGACCTCTTCTCTTACTCCAGCAGAGTCCCTACCCCTTTAGCTGCCAGCAGAGACCTGCTGGCCTGGCCTCTGCCCTGGGTTTAAATGGGAGCCAGGCTTACCCCTTCCAGTCAGCTGACTCCCACCGGTTGCCCTAGCAACATGCACCTGTGCCTCTTCATTACTACTCCACAAGTAGCAGGTACCTCAGTGCCCTGCTACAACGATCAGGTCACAAAGTCCCTGGACAAGGGTGTTGGGGGGGATTTTGTCTTCCTGGACTTTAAGAAGGCCTTTGACATGGTTTCCCACCACATCCTCTTAAAAAAAACTTGGTGACTGCGGCATTGATGCCTACACAGTCAGATGGGTGGCAAATTGGCTAGATGGTCACACCCAGAGAGTGGTGATGGTGGACGGGTCATTTTTGACCTGGCAGGATGTTGGCAGTGGAGTCCCCCAGGGCTCGGTCCTGGGACCTGTACTGTTCAACATCTTTATCAGCAATTTGGATGTGGGTGTGGAATGCACGCTGTCCAAATTGGAGGTGGGCAAGCTGGAGGGGAGGGACAGAATCCAGCTAGATCTAGACAAATTACAGAGGTGGGTGGATGAGAATAGGATGGAATTCAATGCAGACAAGTGCAGGGTAGTGCATGTAGGGAGAAGGAACCAGCAATGCACCTATAGGCTGGGGAACACCCTTCTTGTCAACACGGTGGCAGAAAGGGATCTTGGAGTCATTGTTGACCCCAGGATGGACATGAGCTGCCAATGTGAGGAAGTGGTAAGTAAGGCTAACCGCATCTTGTCGTGCATCTACAGATGTATGACAAGCAGGTCCAGGGAGGTGATCCTTCCCCTCTCTGCAGCATTGGTCAGGCCACAGTTGGAGTACTGCATCCAGTTCTGGGCACCACACTTTAAGAGGGACGTGGCTATTATTGAGAGGGTCCAGAGGAGGGCCACTCGCATGGTCAAGGGGCAGCAAGGCAGGCTCTACAAGAAGAGGCTAAAGGGCCTGAACCTATTCAGCCTCCACAAGACAAGGCTGAGAGAGGATCTGGTGGCCATTTACAAACTCACAAGTGGGGGGGACTAGCGAGAATTGGGAGAGGCTTTGTTCCCCCAGGCACCACCAAGGGTCACTAGGAATAAGGCCACAAATTGTTAGAGAGAAGGTTCAGGCTGGACATCAGGGGACATTACTTTACAGTTAGGGCTGCCAGGCTCTGGAATGGGCTCCTAAGTGAGGTGGTGCTCTCTCCTACCTTGGGAGTCTTCAAGAGGAGGCTGGACTGATATTCAGCTGGCGTGATATGACCCTGGCACCTGCTCCTGCCCAGGGCAGGGGGTTGGACCTGATGATCTGTTTAGGTCCCTTCCAACCCTAAGTACTATGATACTATGATACAGGCAGTCATCAGACTTATGACACAATTGGTTCCTGAAAACCGTGTCTTAAGTCAAAACTTTGTAACTCAGAGCCAATTTTCTCATAAGAAACAAGGTTATAAATGTGGGAACAGTTCCTGAACCAAGGCCCGATACCCTATTTTCACCAAAAATACCCCATAATTTTGTACTCGATCAATTATAGATGAGTAATATAGCTACATTAATGTATTTATATTGTAAATAGCAATCATTGATTTGGAAAGACTTCTTTAAGGTGACTTTGCTGGACTTTTTGAAAGGCTCTCGGTTGGACTTTTTGAAGGGTTCTTGGCTGGAGTCTTCTCAGGAGTCTTGGCTGCAGGTTTTTCTCGAGTCTTGTCTGCTTTCTTAAAGAAAGCATCCAAGGAAATTTGGACAGATGTTCTTCAGGGCGATGAGCGACATGGCAAACTTGTTTGCTGGCATGGCATGGTATTGGATCAAGCATTGTAAGTCGAAACTGACATCATAAAGTTGAAACAGGGTGTCAATTTATAAACATTGTAAGTGTTAAATGTTGTAATTCAAAACGAGGACTGCCTGTATGTAGAAAAAAAAAAGCCTTGTGGAGGTGGCAGAGGTAGAGGCAAAAAGCCACTTGCAAAATATCCTATTTTAAAGCAAATAATTTTTTGCAGTAGGAACTTACAAATTGCCATTTTAGAACAGGCCGCTGATGGATGTAGCCATGCACCTCGTTATTGTGGAACCAAGTGCTTCAGGAAAAGATAGAAATGTCTTATAATACTATAAACAGTTCTGTAATCTTAGTGAGAAATTTCTTCTTCACCCTCCATAATTGGTGAGTGTATGTCCTGAGCTTCATGTCAATTAATGTAAGAGTTTCATGACAATTATTGTATCTAGAGTAGTTAAATAACTGTTACTTCTGGTTTTATTCGTGTATTATGAACATCCATCTGAACCTTGCTGAGATCTTACAGAACTATTTATCAGAATAAATCAGAGACAATGGGGTTCACAAACTGATAGAGCTATGCAAAGGCAAATTTCCTCTTCTTTGCTTTCTACTTGTTGCCTTATAATTTCATAACTTCCCTTTCTTCATGGCTCTTGAATCTCTTGTGCCCCACACAGAACCTAATTTTCACTGTTCTCTGAGTTCTTTCTGATTCTTTTGCATGGTAGGTTACAGTGAGCAGGGAGTTTATTCCTTGCTCAGATCTTGCCCCCGAGTCATAAATTAACAAAGCAGGGAACAAAAACCCAGTCAGCCTATGAGCACAGAATGCAGCACAATTGAAGTCACAAGGTAACTAGCATTTCTGAAAATTGGGTTCTTTCAAAAACCCAGCTTGGGAGAAATTTCCTTTTTAGATTGTGCCATATTGGAGAAAATAGAACCAGTAGAGCTGTTCTTTTTTTTTTTTTTTTGGTCATGCTATAATGAAAAGCGAATTTCACTTTTTGTTTAAAGTTAAATTATTCTGAGTGCTATAATATCCACACACTTACTTGGATTGTCTTAAAATTTGCTGTACTTTCTTGGAACACAGGGTATAGGTCTGTTTTGGAGATGCAGCTGGCTATCTTCTTATCTAACTAGTATATTTTAAAAGAATCTGACAGGGTTCCAAGCTCATTATGAGTTCTGAACAAATAGACCCTGATTTCAATGGGGCCCTGCACAATGGACCTCATGGAGTCAGGGTCTTCCCACATGACAAGATCAAAACCTAAATGACCTCTTCCACTGCTGACTCACACTCCCAGCTTACACTGAGCTTTATTTTTGCTCAAGTGTCCTGTTTTTCTTGTAGCACAAGCTTGTTGTGGGCACAGCATGTTGACATTTTTGCTAATGTTTGCATGGATCACCTTGTACTTCTGGGATCTCCTACAGACACAGCTTAATACAAAATGATTATACAGATGTATATAGGAGTAAATGGAGTGTTGCTCGCTAATTTGGTTAGCAAAGTGATTGTAATAGTAAGTTGGGAGAAATAATGTAAACAAATGGCAGAGAAGGTACCAGCCTGTCCTTCCCTGTTGGAAGGAATGGGCCTGCTGTTATATAGATTGGCTTAGACGTGGATTTGGCTTTAGCTTTTCAGCTTTTTCCCTGCAAACCAAGACAGCAGCTGGACCAAGACTGCTTCTTGCAGTCTGTTCCTGGCAAGAAGAGTATAGCTCAAATTATGGAAACATTAAACTACTGCAATGCATTGGACTTGAAACTTGGAACCAGGTAGAAACATAGGCTGATACAGAACAGGACTGGATAGTTAGTCATTCTTGCTTTATTCAGAGAATGCCATGATTATGCATGTTCTGCACACCTGCTGACTGATTTTGGGAGAGATTATATCTATGAAATCCTGAATGGGTTGAGATTATTTATTCATGAGATCATCACCTTGAAGTACCTTGTGATCTTAGTGTAGAGCCACTTTTGGAAACAGAGTCTTGTTGATTCAAGGATTGTAGTAATACAACAATAAGAAGCCCTCCTCTAATGCTTGGAGGAGCCCTGCTTGCCTTCCTGTCTGGAAGGTAAAATGAGATGTGGCAGTTTAGGGAAATTTGATGAGGAATTGGTGAGAAGAGCTGGGGAATTCTTGTGACTCTTCTCTTCCTTTCAGGAGGTGGCGCAGGCACCAGGGCTGATGAAGAAAGCAGAAGTATTGTTTTTGGGAGCTGTGTAGGGTGGTTAGGAATTGTTTAGGGTGGTTTATAGGTTACCTTTAAACCATCATAAAGGCACTTAAAATGGAAGCATTCACCCTTTAAAGCAGGGGCAGGCAAAGTACAGCCTGTGGACCAGATCCAGCCCACCACAAGATTTCGTCCAGCCCGTGGGCAGGTGCCTACCAATTTACTGTATCTTGGCTGGCCCCAGGCTGCCCATGCTATGCTCACATAGGGCCAAGTCCTGCTCACTCCCACAGGGCCAGTGAATGCTGCACTCTCACCTTCGCCCATGGGATGGCACTGACCCCAGCTCCACAGGTAGGGAAGCAGTGGTGGGTGGGGGAGGGGCAGTGGTGGCAGATGGGAGAAGTGGTGGTGGTGGCAGGAGGCAGGGGGGGAGTGGCCATGGGTAGGCAGAAGGAGGGGAGGGGAGGGAAAGGGGGGGC
>NW_017729033.1:62241866-62251699 GCF_001723915.1 Gavialis gangeticus | reverse complement strand
GGGAAAGGGGGGGCAGCAGGTGGTAAGGTGGGGAAGCAGCAGGGTAAGCAGGTGGGGAGTTATGATGGCAGCAGTGGGTGGGTGGGGGAGGAGTGGCAACGGTGGCTGGCGGGAGCGATGTGGCAAGTGGGTGGCACGGGGCCTGCGCCAGTGCCCTGGGGCTGGGGTCAATGGGTACGCAGAGCGGGGCAACAGGAGCACAGAGTCTGGTCCAGCAGGGTCTCAGGGTCCACCTGGCTCCATCATGTGGAGCTCACATGCAGCTCTCAGGTTCTGTACCTGAGCCACATGCCTCTGTGGGAGGCCCTGTGCAATGGGGCCAGTGGCCCGGCCCCATTCACTGCTATGAGTAGGTCATGGGGAGTGGTGGAAAGCCCTGTGCTATGGAGCCAAGCCAGCTCTACTCCTCTCCCTGCTGCCCCAGCCAAGCCCCATGATGTGCATCGCCAGCTTCATTGTGCGGGGCTCCCCCCAGTGGCACGGGACTCAGGCATGTGAGCCCTGTGCAATGGAGCCGGCAGCTGAGCCATGTGCAGTCCTGGGGCTCACCAGGATGGCATCCTGACAGGGGGCTCTGCCTGTTGCTGCTACTGGTGGCAGGGGCTGTGCACAATGAGGGGGTATGTTTGTAGGGGGGACCCCACACACAAACCCCACAATACATACGCGCACGCACCACAACCCCACACATCCCCAGCCACCCTCCCCTTCACACACCCCACAACCCCCACACCCCCCCACATCCTCACAAACACCCCATACCCACCCCCCACATACACCCCGACCACACACTCTACTCCCACCCCCACATATAACATACACACACACACAATATTTTAAATTTATGGAATGTTATATCATCATAAACTTAGAACAGTTTCAGAGCAGTAAAACAGATCAAAGATAACCCTCACTTAAACTGGCATAACTTTTAAATGTTTAGAGCAGGGTGGACAAAGTCCGGCCCATGGGCCAGATCTGGAGAGCAGTGGATTCCATTTCCCAGCAGCCCCTATCCGCATGGCTGGGGCCAGTTTCCATGGAGATGCTGCCATAGTAAAAGGCTGGGGTTTCCATGGAAACCGGCCCCAGCAGCACTGGCAGGGTGACAGGGTGGGGACCTGCAGCAGTGCAGGCTGCAGATCACAGGTCTGCTCTGGCTCTGGACCATGCTGTAACTGCTGCAAGATCCCAGCAGCTCTGGAGCAGCTCCCCACCCTGCTGCATGCTCTGCCAGTGCTGCTGAGGCTGGTCTGCTTTGAAACCCCAGCCTTGCACAGCTGTTGTTGGGGTCACCATGGAAACCAGTTCCAGCCATGTGGGCAGGGGCTGCTGGGAAATGGAGTCTGGCAACTGTCTGGATCCACCATTTTGCCCACCCCTGGTTTAGAGGGTACTTAGCATGGGTTAACAGCCATTAATAGGTGAATGCTCCCATTTTAAGTGCCTCTACCATGGTTTAAAGGTAACCTGTAACACCACCCCAAGTGAGGGTTATCTTTGATTTGTTTTACCCAGGCCATTGCAGGGTATTATTAAGTCAGGAAGACAAAATGCTCTATTTTCATTCCTCCAGCATCCTAGGATGCATCATTCCCAGCTCGTCCCACTCCTTTGCTCCATGGGCAAACTTTCTACCCTCCTGAACTTTATACTGCCCAGGGAAGTAATGCTGGCCCCAAGCCAACACAACTTCCTGCCCTCAATGGGTATAACCCCAGCACTCTCTGACCATCCTGGTACAGGTCAGTTTGCTCCTTGCTTTAGCATGCCTTTGCAAACAGCAACAGTAATCCTACTGTCTAGAAAGAAAAATGAGTGAGAGAATAGATGGAAACCACCAGGTGGGCACCTTCTTGGCTCCAACTCCAGCTCTGATAGTGGGGAAGGTAGAGAAGCAGTGGTGGTAGACAGTCCAGGAGGAGTAACTGGGGTTTGCTTCCGATATCACCTTCCCTTTTGTTGCTGAAAAACCATAGGTTTTGGCAACATGTTAGCTGCTCTGTCCTCCCCACTGCTGGAGCCAGAGCAAGGAAGATGCAGGGTGCAAGGAAGGACACTGTACTTCCCAGGGCTGAGTACTAGCCACTTACACCTGTACTCCCAGCAGCATTGCTTTGGTTTTAGAGGAAGACAGATAAGACAATGTTGGCAATAGCAGGTGTCTTTACTTTATATGGGAAAGACAGAGTTAATATAGATATAAAAAAACAACTTTCAAATATAGGAATGACACTAGGTATGTGTACACTTGCCATTAGGGGGCAGCAATAAACTGTGGAGCTTATTGCTCCACAGTTTATTGTCTGCACATGTGCCTGAACTACAGCACATTGAGCTGGGTCACAACTGCCCCAGCTGGCAAGGGGCCCAGGGGTTCGCCCTTCCAGCCTGGGGCTGCTCTGACTGGGCTTAACCTGCTGTGGAGGGACTGGCTGGGGCACGAGGGTGCTTCAGTGTGGGGTTAGCCGGCAGGTAGCCCTGGCACTGAAGCACCTTCTGGTCAGGGTCTACACATGTACTCCTGCACATGAAAAAACTCTTCAGCAGGGTAGTACTTGTATTTTGTTTTTACAAGTACAACCCTGCTCATTAAGTATTTCGTTTTTACAAGTACTACCCTGTTGCTGAGTGTATTAGTTTTGTGCGCCCTAATAGGAGTGCATGTGGAGACACTGAGACATTGGCAACACGTAGGGGTTGCATGCAGGTGCACTTGCACCCCCTGAGTTTGGCGGTACACCCCCTGTGCACTGCCAAAGCTGCCAACAGTGCCTGCGGACAGTTGCTGCTCGCCACCGGCACTGCCTGTGGCGTCTACGGGCTGTCCCCAATCTCCACTGGCTACCGCCAACACTGCCAGCAGTGTCTGCAGGTGGTTGCCAACCACTGGTCAGCGTTTGCTACCTGCCCTCCCTGCTGCCAACATCGTCATGGCTACCTGTGGGAGCTCCCTGCTTGAGATGCTATGCCCCTGCTGCTGCTGCCACCACCTGCAGGCAGTTGCCATGCCCCCCAGCGTCCAGGGGCACACGGCATTCATGCACTGAGATGTTTACTGCACAGTTAATTAGTCAACCCGGCAGTAAACGTCTCGTGTATGTGTGCTTACTGAGTATTTTGAAATTATCAGAGACAACCCACCTCTTTGCCCCTCTCATTTTATGTGGCATTTGATACTTGCTTTTCACTTTGCTTTTTTTGTTTTTTGTTTTTTTTTTTCATCTATCTGGACCTTCTCTGTCCAGATCAGACCTACATCAGACTTGTGGTGGCTAAAGGTGGGAAACACCAGGCATATGCCCCTACAGTTTTGCCTAGCAAGGCATGGGTTTGCTGCTAGGGGCACAAATTCCTTTCTGAATGCATTCTTTCATCCTTATTCCATCAACAGTAATATTATAAAGACTTGTGAAAGCCAAAAAAACATGTCATCTCCCCATTTATTCTCATCGAATCTAACTACTAGTCAAAAGGTTCAAGCTGTGGGCAGAGCATCTTCTCCAGGGAGTTCTAGGTGGAGCTGACAAAAAAGTTCCCCTGTCTATTTATCCACGCATACATTGACTTCAGGACATGCTACAAGGCACACTTGTCTTCCCAGGTTTTGAAGGAGAGACTGAAAGTTGGTGTATTCAGCTGGGAATTATCCCAAATGTAAAATCAAGGCTCACCACTCAGTTTAAGCAGGAGTAATCTAAAGCATATTTGAAAATGGAAACAATGAATGAACATAGGAACAGCAGCAAGATTATGAAAATCTGCTTTGGAAGGATTCTAAGCTTGAAGGTACTGAAGGCTGACACTC
This sequence comes from Gavialis gangeticus, assembly GCF_001723915.1. Taxonomy (NCBI): domain Eukaryota; kingdom Metazoa; phylum Chordata; order Crocodylia; family Gavialidae; genus Gavialis; species Gavialis gangeticus. The sequence goes on along the minus strand of NW_017729033.1, from coordinate 62,247,891 downwards.
CCTATGAATTGTAGCTATTACAGGCCTCTCAGCAGCTGCAAGGAACAGCAGAAGCCTGTGACTGGGTTTGTTTCTGTATCCTTGGACAGCCCTTTTAATGATAGAACTATTCCCTGCTTTGATATGGAGATTACTTGGTCCTTTGAAGTGAAGGTGTTGCCATATTCAATATGTGTTGTATTTTTTTCAGAGGAATAACAATGATTTCTCTTGTAACAAGAAAAAATATCTAGAAATCACAGGGGCCATATTTTTCATCTGGTGGAAATTCTTACAGGCCTTTGAAGTCCAGATACATATTGAGGTCCTTGTTACATCAGCTTCTATTAAAAAGGACCTAACTATGTACTTGCCTTGCACATGATTTATAAATTGTCATTTATATCTATGCAAGGTGAGGGAACATAGCGTCTTTACTTGATGTTTTGTTTTTTAAATTGGGAGTATAAAAATTAAGAAAGTTGCACCTGAGGTTCAAGAAGAACCATATTTGAGGCAATATGTTATATTTGCAATACTACAGATTTAGTTGGTGCCAAGCAGCAACTGACCACAGGTGCTGCTGGCAGCACTTTTTTCAGGGGATGTACCACCAAGCTTAGGGGGTGATCATGCACCCCCTATGCATTGCCAATGACTGTAACCAGAATTGCCAATTCAAGATTATTTTTCTTACTAATAATCTACAAATGCTTTTTTACGGAAAGTTTTTGTAATGGCATAAGTTTTATATGATATAAATATAAACCTTCTGTCAGGCCCTGGATGGTAATGACAAAGGCCAGGTCCAACACTTACTACAATAAAAAAGTTAGTTAATGTAAGGCTTCTGTCCTACAACCTCGTTCAACTCTGTGAAGCTCAATCAGGCTACAGCCCTGCAGCCCTTGTTAAGTGCAACTGATCCAGCTGTGAATAATTAAGGTCAGCAGCCCACCAGCCCCTTGTCTCTACTGCTTGGGCTGCTTTTAAGAAACACCTGCAGCACCTGAGTCTTGCTGTATAACCTACTGGTTTCCAATCTTTGAGTAGCGTCTATCCTAACAATGTCTTGGTGTTCCTGGTCTTGCCTTTGGTTTGTTTTTGGATTTACCTGCTGATCTGTTTCCTGGCTCCAGATCCAGCTTCAGCTGTTTTTGGACTTGCCCTGTGGATTGTTCTTTGGATTTGGTAACTAGGCTTCTGATTCCTGGATCCTGACCCTGGGTTGGTATTTGGCTCCTGACTTGTAGCTTCTGATCCCTATCGTGGCAAGCTGGGGTCCCATTCCCAGCTCAACTCACTAGGCTAGCTGGGTGGGCTGTGATAGTCAGTAAAAGAAGGCTTGTATATTGCTAGTAAAAAAAAAAAAAAAAAATCTTGGGTTGGCAACCCTGCTTGACTGGTTATATACCATGCTTCTGTCCCTGCCCTAAGCCATGGGCTGCTTCTAGGTGGGGTGGGGCAGCAGCTATGGAGGTTCCTGTGAGCCTCAAAACCCTAAGAGAGCAGTTCCTACAGTAGGCAGGCAATTACTTCAGGTAGAGAGCTGCATACTGAGTCTTGACAAGCCATCGAGGGCCGCATGATAGGCAGCCCAGGGAAGTTAAATATTAATTTTCTAAATTTTTTAGGGGCCCCATGGGCTGGATAGAATGGCCTGGCAGGCTGCATCCAGCCCCCGGGCCACATTTTGCCCACCCCTGTCCTACAGGGTGCTTAGCTGCACTCCTGGTCAGACTCCAGGTAATGCTTTTCTGTTCGTTGTCATTCAACATCCAGCCTTGTTCAGATGACGAATTCTCAGACAAGCTCATGGTTGCTTAGACTTCTTACAGACTGCTCCATCTTTCTAATAGATTTCATGAACAGGCATTTCTAAGTTGTTCACAGGTTGTCTGTAAACTTATGGACAGTTGGTAACCCTGATCAGGACACCAGCCCTAGGTATCTGGGGAGGCATGGGGGAAGGGGAGCATAAAAATAGCAGTTGCTACACTGCTAGTCCAGCCACACCCACTAACAATACAGCCTGTGATGGTGCCCTGTGCATAGATGCTCCCAGCAGGATGCAAAATTGCCCAGGTATGCCTCTGCCACATTCTACTTTTATCCAACTGCTCAGTGTTCAAGCACCAATGCAGAAGACCAAGGCTTTCCACATTGTCCATTTTTCAGACAACTGCTCTAATAATCAAGTTATAAGACAGTGGTGTACAACCTTTTTGGCAAGCGTGCTCCAAGTTGAGTCCAAAGTATAAGATGGAACACCAACTTAAAGATAGCAGCACTAAAGTGAACTATTTTTGCCACTTGCAAGTGAAGTTCAACAATAAGAGGGTTTATTACTGAGGGGGAGGCAGACAAATTGACAATGTTAAAGAAAACCTTAACTATTAAACATCAGCTGAAACCCAAAACATTTAATAGAGTCAAACTCTGGACAGTGGAGCCAGGGGAGTTACCACCTAGCCTTGTCCACTGGGCAGGAAGATTGAGCTGGGGCTCTACTACCTATGCCAGCTATCCTAAGCAGGTGCTGGGTAGGAAGATCCAGCTAGAGAACCCTGTTGTGATCAGACAGGGCAGGTTGGAAGCAGCTTGCTGGGAACAAGAGGAGGAAGGGGAAGAAGAGCCAGGCACCAGATCCTGCTTCTGGAAGGTAAGTGAGCCAGGACTGTGTGTTTGGCTTGCTGAGTGTTTGCTTGGTGGGCTGTGTGCTTGGGTGCATGTTCTGAGCAATTGGGAGTGCTGTTAGCTGAGTGATTGCTGAACGATTACTGCCTGTGTGTGAAAAAAGCTTTAACAAGGGGATGGAACCAGTCCAGGCCAAGGACAATATAAAAGGAGAATCCTTGAGTGATTAGGCAGTGAGAGAGCGGGGACAACAAATAGGGCAATACACAGGTCAGTTTGCTCCCCTTGGAAGGGGAGTCTTTAAGGTAAGTTCTTTAATTAACAGTAATTAATCTACATATACTTAGTGTAAGTATTGATCTAACTGCTGAGTTCTAGCTGTTTAAGTCCCTTGTTTAACTAGAGACCAGAGTGAGTGGCGAGTTTGCTTGGAAGTTTGCCCAGAAACTTTCTCGCCCTCCTTCACTGTAAGCTTGGTGAGCGGAAGCAGGTTAGTGGGGAAAAAGGAACCTTTCAGAACCGAGGAGCAGCAAACAGGCCAGCTTACAAAACAATTTGCTAGAGATCCTCTGCTTAGAGAGAGGGGCAGGAAGAGGTAGGTAGTGGATTTAAGATACCCAGAGAGATGGCTGGATGATGTTGCAATGCCAGAGCCACTGCTACTGTTAAGATTTTTTTTTTTTCCTCTGGTTGCACCGGTAAGGTATCTGTACAAGCAGGACTGGCCACTGTCAAGGCTTCCACCCAGGTCCTGGTTTGGTGGTGTGGAGACTGTGGCTTGTAGGTTCCTTTTGGTGCAGCCATGTGGGGGAATGCCTGAGGTATGGGCAGTCGTGTCCCTCAAGGAGCAGGCAAAAGAGGTACAAGAGGAGGTAGCAAGGCTCCAAAGCATCCTTTGCCTTGAGGACTTCATTGACTTGATTCTGGAGGATCTAGAACAGCAAAGGAAGGACAGCCAGAGGTGACCCTGGAGAAAGGAGAAGATGGGACTCTCAGAAAACTGGAAGCTTGTGACCTCTGGCAACAAGCAGAAGTCTTCATTCCTGCCTGCAGCAGGTTATGTTGAGAACACGTGGAGCCCTAGCAATGGAGGAGAAGGAGCATGTGCTGTCAGCAGAAGAGGCCAGGCCTCCCCAGAGTTGGGAAGATTGAGATCACTGCCACCAAAAGGAAGTGATAGGCAGTGGTGGTCAGCATCTCCCTTCGGCAGGGGACAGAGGTTTTTGGTTGTAGCCATGTTAGTCTAAGGGCATAGGCAGGTAAGATTCTTTGAGTAGATGTGATTTATCTTTTATTAGACCAACTGAGTTAGTTTAATAAAATATATCACATCTACTTTAAAGAACCTTGCCTGCAGGGAACAGAGGCATTGGTCTGTTGGTCTGACCTGTTGGTTTTTTGTTTTTTGTTTGTTTGTTTTTTTGGGGGGGGGGTGCTGCTTTCCCAGAGCCTGAATCTGACATGTCACAGAAGGATTACTGAGACTTCTCCAGCTCTCTGACTGCTACCTCATGCTGCTCATTCATGTGGGCACCAATTAAACTGCCAGAAGGGACTCTGAGCAGATCAAGAGTGGCTCTGGGTGCAAGGGTGAAGGGGACAGGGGCTTAGGTGGTGCTCTCCTTACCCTTTCAGGTCAAGGGGAAGGGCCTAGGAAGGAGGGCATGCATCCTGCAGATCAGTGGTGTTACTAGTAAGGCTTTGGCTTCTTCAACCACAGGATCCTGTTCTAAGAAGAAGGATTGCTAGGAAGAAATGGGATCAACCTGACAAAGAAGAGCATCTTTGCAGACAGGTTCATTAAACTAGTGAGGCAGGCTTTAAATTATGCTTGCTGAGGGTGGAGACCAAAGCCCTGAGATAAGTGCCTGACCTGGAGGAAGCACAAGCCGGAGGGGCCAACAAGAGAGGCCTTCTCATTCTTCCTGAGAAAGTAGGGCAATTGGCTAGTTACCTTGGGTGTCTGTACACCAATGCACACAGAGTCTGGAAAACAAGAAGGCAGAACTGTAAGTCCTTGCACAGTCCCAAAACTATGATGTGACTGGAGTAACAGACTTTGTGGGAAGACTTGCATGACTGGAGCACTGTTATGGATAGGTATACACTGTTTAGGAAGAACAGGCAGGGGAGAAGAGGAGGAGTCACTTTATCTAAAACAGCTGTATAGACTTCAGAAAAGCAGACTTTGACTCACTTGGGGAACTGATGGGCAGAATCCCCTGGGAGGCCAGTCTGAGTGGGGGAAAGAAGTCCAGGATCATTGTTTCTACTTTACAAAAAACTTTACTGAGGATGCTGGAATGAACCATCCCAATGCCCAGGAAGACTATCAAGTATGGCATTAGATCAGTTTGGCTTAGTAGGAAATTTGTTAGTGAGCTAAAACACAAAAAGGAAGCTTACAAGAAGTGGAAACTTGAACAGATGATTAAGGAGGGGTATTGGTTAGGCATGTGAGGATGAAATCAGGAAGGCCCAGGTGCAACTAGAGTTGCAGCTAGCAAGGGACATAGAATCATAGAAGTAGGGTCGGAAGGCACCTTGTAGATCTTCAAGTCCGACCCCCCACCCCCGGCCTGGGTGGGAGAAAAGACTGGACTCAAATGAGTCCAGCCAGGTAGGCATCAAGCCTCTTCTTAAAGACCCCCAGAGTAGGAGCCAGCACCACTTCCCTGGGAAGTTGGTTCTAGCTCCTAGCCGCCCTAACTGTGAAGTAGTTCTTGCAGATGTCTAATCTAAACCTACTCTCCAATAACTTGTGTCCATTATTGCTTGTTATGACGGGGGGCGCTAGGGGAAAGTGTCTCCTCCAAACCCTTCTGGTCCCCCCCCCCAGTGAGTTTATAGACAGTCACCAGGTCCCCCCTCAGCCTTCTCTTGTGAAGGCTGAACAGGTTTAGGTCCTGCAGCCTTTCAGTGTAGGGTCTGACCTGTTGTCCCTGGATCATGCGGGTGGCCCTCCTCTGGACCCTCTCAATGTTGTCCACATCCCTCCTGAAGTGGGGTGCACAGAACTGGACACAGTACTCCAGCTGTGGCCTGACCAGCGTTGCATAGAGGGGGAGGATCACCTCCCTGGCTCTACTTGAGATGCACCTGTGGATGCACAACAAGGTCCGGTTAGCCCTGCCAACCGTGACCTCACGTTGTCGGCCCATGTTCATCTTGGAGTCAATAATGACTCCAAGATCCCTTTCTGTCTCCGTGCTCTCAAGAAGGGAGCTTCCCATCTTATAAGTGTGCTGCTGGTGACTACTGCCCAAGAGCAGCACCCTCCACTTGTCAGTACTGAAACACATCCTGTTTTTGTTAGCCCACCCCTGTAACCTATCCAGGTCTTGCTGCAGTCTTCCCCTCCCTACCAGCCTGCTCACCTCACCCCAAATTTTGGGATCATCAGCGAATT
>NW_017729033.1:62238186-62241819 GCF_001723915.1 Gavialis gangeticus | reverse complement strand
GTTCCCCTCGAGTCCGTCTTGCATCACAGCGGGGAAGTCCCGGTCCCTACACAAGAAAACGGAGGTGAAGAATTGGTTAAAGAGGTCCGCTTTCTCCTCTGGCGCAACCACCAGATTGCCCAGCGTATTGTTCAGGGGCCCCACATTACCCGGTGCCTTCTTCATCCTCCCTATATATTTGAAAAAGGACTTTTTATTATCCTTGATCTTGGACGCTAGTCCTAGCTCTATGTCCGCCTTGCCTTTCCTGACAGCCCCCCTACAGGCCCGAGCAGAGGAGGTATACTCCTCTTTGGAGACAGCACCCCCCTTCCACCGGGTGTATGCCATAAAGGGTTTCTACAAGTATGTCTGTAACAAGAGGAAGATCAGGGCAAGTGTGGGTGCCTTACTGAAAGAGAGAGGCAACCTAGTGACAGATGATGTGGAAAGTGCTGATGTACTCAATGCCTCTACCTCAGTCCTCAGGCAAGGTCAGCTACCAGACTACTGCACCTGGCAGTACAGTTTGTGGAGGAGGTGAGCAGTCAACAGTGGCAAAAGAACAGATTGGAGACTATTTTAAAAATCTGGATGTTTATAAGTCAATGGGGCTGGACACTATGCACTCAAGGGAGCTTGTGAAGTTGGCTGATGTAATTGTGGAGCAGCTGGCTGCTATCTTTGAAAGCTTGTGGCAATCAGGAATGGCCCCAGATGATTGAAAAAGAGCAAATATAGTCCCCATCTTTGAGAGGGAAGAAGAAGGATCTAGGAAACTACAGACCTGTCAGCCTCACCTCAGTCCTTGGGGGTGGGGTGGGAGGAATCATGAAGCAGGTCCTCAAGGAATCTATTTTTAAGCACTTGGAGGGAAAGGTGGTGATTAAGAACAGTCAGCATAAGGCATACACTGATAAAGACTTTCTTGGCCAATTTATTAATGGGTCATATCAGTGGATAGCCAATTTACAGGAATGCAGCCAGGCAGTGTGGAGAGCAGCTAACAAAGAGAAGGGGATGGGGGAAGAGGCATGGTGGGGCAGATGAAACCCCTAGGGTGAGGGAGGGAGTAGGGCAGCTGCTGCCCAGCTGGGGCCAGGCAGAACCACAAGCTGCTTGTCCAAGAGGTGCCGCCAGGGTGGAGTGGGGAGGGGAGGGGGGCTGGCTCCCCACTGCTGCATGCACCCCCTTGCCTCCCCTCCACAGCTTCAGTTTTCTCCCAGCAGCCTAGCCAGTGGGCTGCTCCCTGGTCCAGACTCCCCTGGGCTGTGAGCAGAGTCACTTGTGCACTTGAGTCTGGTGACGGGGTGGGTGGGAATGCAGAGCCATGCATGTGTGTGTCTGCGCGTGTGTGTTGTGCTGTGCTGTTCTGCCCAGCCCCAGTCCTGGGAGTTGTGGGGCTGGAAGTGGGGGAGGGGTATGCATGCACCTGGTAGGGCCCCATGGTGGCTTCCCCCCAACCCCATCCTGGATTTCTCTCATGATTTATGGTTACCCTATTTAAACCTGGATCTCCCGTAGTCCAGTAGTTTGGGCTCTCACCCAGGATATTAGGTAAATGGGAGATTGTGGCAGGACCCTTTCTGCGCTCAGTTTTTTTTACTTTAGCCTTTTGGTTCCTCTACTTTACTTTGAAGTACATAAAGGGGAAATGTTAAACTTCAGGTGCAATGAAAAGATTCACCAACTCAAAATGAACTTTCTGTTCTGCTAAAGGGGAAAAAAAGTAGAAGGAGAGATGAAGCAATTTTCATGTGGTGGCACCAGTGATCCTAGAATTTCAAGCTTTGTGTTAACTTCCTGTGTTGGGCTCAAATTTAGTTCTGTATCTTCCTCTAAGGAAGACTACCTAACTTTCCTGGCTTAAGGACCGAGTTGTCTGATTGGTTTCAATTGCATATTGTACTGCTGCATCATCTGAAAGGATCTGAATCATCTCTTAGATAACTGGAAGAGCATCAGTACCAGGGAAAGCTCCAAGCAAGAATGTGAAATATCAGGCTGAAATGCAGGGAACTAGAACACTTTAGAGCAGCTCGCTAAATTTTTGTAATGCATTTTAACTTGACAAAACATGCCAAAAGAGTTAAAATATCTCTTTAGAATCACTTTTTCAAAAGGATTAGGAACAAATAACGTAGCTGAAAAAAAGTATGTACATCACCAAATGTCTACAAATGGGTTGCAGATGCAAGCAGTTGAATTCTGATGTGTCTTAGGAGTGATAAAATGTTTAATGGTTTTGGTAACGGTAGGGAATATCAACATGTCTCTAATAAAAGTTAATTGAGTGTGTCTTCTCTTTCAAATCCTAATTTCTGTCCAGGTTTCTTTGCCACCTGATGAATTCTGAGTAACTAAGTTAACAGGAAAAGCCTGATTTACTGTTGATCTCCACTATGTGTGAACAATCCCTTCTTTCACTACATTGGCGTAACCACTGGCCCTACTTCCAAGATGCTCAATATTCTCTTCCTTCCCACAGGTGGCCCTAGTTTTTGTTGGCTCTTTCCTGACTTTCAGGCAACTAAATTCCTCATGGAATTTGACATTGACAATGGGCGATCAGCTCTAGAAATGTGCCTCCTAGTTCTGTTGCCCTGGACAACTGCCCAGTGTGCTAATAGGACAGGATGACTCTGCTCTCACCTCTACCTAATACTCCTGCTCCAGAAATAGGTTTGGGAACAATGTATGGCATTTGACATGCTGTATGGCTTAGTGCCTAAGCTTGGCAAGAGTAGGCCTGACCCTGAAGAACTTAACACTGGATAAGCAGCTGCCTCTTATTCTGCTCAAGATGGAACTATATCCTTCATCTTGGAACTGGAACAACCATTCCAAATGGCTCTTCTACTAAACTCTTAATCCCTGCAGAGGTTTTATTGCTTCACTGAACATTAAATATGCATAGTATCTAAAAGTGTACTCTGTGGTACACTTTTAGAATTATTCTAGTGTCATAAAGGTAGCTGTATGACTTCGCAATCCATTAACCCTGCTATAGAATTCAATGTTTTTCTCCTACATAAAGGGAGCAGAAAGAGGCTTGGGGCACAGATACCTATATTAAGCAGTGTAACTATAAGGTGCGGAGGCAAATCATTGTGGTTTTGCTTCATGTGGGATAGGAGTGGATGAATTAACTGGTTACACTGGGTCAATAGCAGCACTGTGGTATATTTTCCTCCTTGTTAAAATAGTGAAACTTTCATCTGCTTGTGTCCTTGACTAGCTGGTTCAGGTCTACTCTGAATAAAGCCTAGAACTTGTAAGGGATAAGTCTCTATTGAGTATATAACACTGTTGGAAAATAATTATGTCCAGAGAACTTATCTGGAAACTGATTTTTGTCTACATGCAACTTTTTCCATTCTGGCACTGTGAACATAGTTGTACTGGTACAGCTGTATTTAATATAACTTATCCTCATGCTAGTAAATGGAAGTACAGTTCACAGTTGTATAACTTGTCTGTGCTCTGGGTTGTATTATAGTTATCTTGGTTTAAAAAGAAAATCACACCCCTAACCCAGATAATTACCAGTACAGAAACTGTGTATAGTAGAGTCTTACATTGGGTCGGTAATCTGCAAAGGCGGGAATGTGAGCTACTCTTACATTTTACAGCTTGCGTGCAGGTCAGAGAGAG
>NW_017729033.1:62231205-62233186 GCF_001723915.1 Gavialis gangeticus | reverse complement strand
GCTAGTAAATGGAAGTACAGTTCACAGTTGTATAACTTGTCTGTGCTCTGGGTTGTATTATAGTTATCTTGGTTTAAAAAGAAAATCACACCCCTAACCCAGATAATTACCAGTACAGAAACTGTGTATAGTAGAGTCTTACATTGGGTCGGTAATCTGCAAAGGCGGGAATGTGAGCTACTCTTACATTTTACAGCTTGCGTGCAGGTCAGAGAGAGAGGAGAAATAAAACAAACAAAAAAAACCCCAACAACCCATTTTGAGTTAGCTTTGGGTCAGAATGTAAGCCTTACCACTGGCTGCTGACAAATGTGGGGAAAAAAATGCTTTACCAGAAGAAGTAGCATGAAGAAGGAAGAATGGCTGCAAAGGAGATTAAAGAAAAGATAGATCAGGGTGTGTCACTTCTAGATCAGCTTTAGACATATTCTAAAAAGCCTGATTTTTATACAGATGCTGCAGAGCCAGATTGAACTACCATGCTGTTGCTGCTGCTGGGAAAGCATGGGGTTTTGTTTTTGTTTTTTTTGTTGCATCTGTCAGCAGCACAGATTGGACTGTAGGTTTTGCCTACAGTAGGTCAGGTCAGTTCATGGGTAAGAGAACTTGCTAATGCAGGTTCAGGTCTGGTTATATAATATCAGGTGTGAGTCGGAAACAGGCCTTTAAAATCAGACTTGGACAGGACTCTGGTGTATAGCCTAGGCCTTGGTGTCAGCAGTGGAGCCATCTACAGCTCTGTTCTTTAACAGTGTCTCATACTGCTCATTCTGTTGTTCCACTTCCTAGGAAATGTATTGGCAGACAAAGATGACCGATGTAAGTGTGCTAATTTATCACCACCTCGGACCTCTGTTTGCCAGATCACTTCGTTTGCACTTTCTCCTTTCCTGCTTAAATCCAGGCTGAATTATAATTTATTAATGGCTCTAGTCGTCATCCTTAAAGCTCTTCACTCTCTGAAAATGTGCCTGATAGAAGTTTTGGTAACATGCTTGCCAGAGTAGACAGCTGGATGGGCTTATTGTTACGGTATGTACTTTGTCTGGAAGATCCTGATTTCAATTCCTGACTTCTATAACAGATGGTCTGTATAACCTTAGGCAAGAGTGAGATCTCTCTGCTTCTCCATGCCCTAGTAGGTAGTAATAATTCCTCCTCTCCAATTAAGTTATAAATTCCTAAGAACAAATGCAAAAGGCAAGGGTCTTTTGGGGAGGGAGAAGGCTGGTGGGGAGGGGGTGGTGATTAGTTCTCAGCCATGGCCCAGGGCCAATAGAAGACAGACAAACTTTCAAAGGCAGTGGCATTTGCCATGAGGTTACAAAAACAGGAATGGTTTCTTATTGTGTATTTGTGCAGTGGGGTCACAATTTGATTAGCAGGTGTAGGCACTAAAAGATATCAATTACTACTTAATATGGAGCAATCAGCCTTTATATGCATTTTGGGACACGTAATCTTCAGGTAAAGGACCTTCTGCAAACAGACGTATCCAAACTGGCCCTATTCTCAAGATGGAAATGCCAACTTCAACAGAAACATGGCTGCACTGTCTCAGTACTGCTTCAGGGCAGGTGTCTTAGTGAGGCATGCTTCACCTGCTCTACACATGCTGCCTGCCAAAACCAGATCTCTTGCAGCTGAGAGAGAGCTTACTGTGTTCTCACTCAATACCACATAAAGATGGTACTTCAGGAGGAAGTGGGAATAGTCTGCCTCACTGCTGCAGTCCAGCACAGTACTGAGGTAGTACAGATATGCCTGTATATTCCTAAATTCAATGTAAAGGAGTATATCCTTAGGCTTTTTTTAATATAAATGTCAGTTATAAATGCATGTGTTTTTATTTCCTGCACTTTTACTACTGCAGTTTAACTTAGCATTCTGTGAGCCTTGGTGTTTAAACCATTTCTCAACTTGCATTGCTTAATTTAGTCACTAGAGGACTAGTTAACAGATTTTTATTTTTAAACTATTC
>NW_017729033.1:62225913-62231119 GCF_001723915.1 Gavialis gangeticus | reverse complement strand
CAACCTGCCAGCAAACTTCAGAAAAGCTAATGTTGAGGGAGGAATTCTGAGGGGTTCCAAGGAATAAGCAGAGGCCACAGTAGAAGTAGGGCTTGTTTGCCAAACATGCCTCTTTTCAGGCAATGGAAAGTTTATTGCTTCACTTTCCTGAAATAATAAACCCTGCACATGGCTATACTTAAGAGTTTTCTACTTAGACTTGGGTTTAAAGGCAGGGAATACCTGCATTTAATTCTTTTAAAAGTGCTTGGCAGCCAAACCCTAGTTTTGCGTAAGTCAATGACTTAGGTACCCAAATATAGAGTTTGGAGCCTAATGTAGGCAACAACTTTTGAAATGTTGACTTCTGTATATTTTTCATAAAGGAATAATGTCAGCACAACTTCTTCATTGTAGATAAGCAAACAACGTTATAACACCTGGACTAGTAATTCCAGAGGCAGTATTGTTTTGATATTCCCTTACTTCCAGTTTCCTATATCAAAGCATATCTTTATCAGGCACACACAAATCTATCCAGATGCTGCATCAGGTATCAGGTTGAAGACAGATTTTTGAAGCAGTCTAGGCTGAGTTTGCTTTGCAATTATAGGAAACTCTTTTGAAGGCTGCATCTGAAGTTTCCATTTTGTGGGGTGTAATCCAATGCCAGTGTAATGTAATTCTTCTCTGAATGCGAAATTCTAAAATGAGACTGAGACTGAGACCCCAAGAAATTAACTTAGTGGCAAATTCCCCCTATAAATAAATTCTGAAGTTTTCAAAACATGGTACCTGATATAAGAAGGGAAGCACTGTGCATCAAAGAAAACACTTTGATTTTCCTCTTCTATTTGGAATAGTAAAGCAAAGCAGCACCTATGTTGATAGGTCCCTGGTTTAAAATCGCCTTGGAAAGATGTCATAAATATAGTCAGGCAATTGTAGGTGGACAGTGTCTGAGATTTCTTGACTAAAGCCACCCCATAAATCCTATAGGTGAAGTGTAAGAAGAAAATGAAATTTGTGAGCAAATTAGGCTTGGGCAGCAGGTAATGGAGTCTGCTCTTCCACATTAAACCTTCCTAGGATGATTATATTGCTTTTCTAAACAGTTATTTGAAAAGAATGAAGAATTAATATTTATGTACATTTTTAGATTATTCAAGAAAATATTGATACTTTAATAAATGAAAGCTTTGATGGGTTTTATTAAAAGTACTAAAATTTTATAATCCTGATCACTGCAGGGGCGCTCTGTTCCTTGCCCTTTTGCCCAACCATGCAGGGACCGTCTTCTCCTCCCTGTGAGCCTGGGAGCAGATGAGCACCAAGTCTACCAGACTGCCCAGCAAGGGGCCCCTGGGATGCCAATGGAATGCAAACTAACTTGAATTGCAATGGAATCTGGTACAGACACTTGATAAAGAACTCTAACCTAAAGCACTTCAGCCTGATAACACATCCATTCAAAGTTAACGTAGAGCAGGACCTGCCATTTTTTTTTAAAGTTCTCTATGAGCCATGAACATCGGTTTAGTTACAGCTGTAGGGCTCTTTCTGTGCACTTATGTAATAGGCTAGGTACAGATGTAATACTCAAGTCACTCTCTACCAAGCCTGCCTGATGACTTAGTTTCTGCAAGTCTGTTGATACAACACTACAGACATTGGAACTTCTACCTCAGACTGAATTTGTACAGGTTAGATTACTAAAATATGCCTTAGTTTGGTGCATGTGTTTTGAGATGGTAAAAGAAAACACAAAACCTTCGTCCTGCCCAGCAAATGAATGGGGTTTTTCCCAGAGCGTATCAATATTTAGCTTCCTCTCGGAGCTAACCCAACCTAGACAAGATACTAGAGCTTTCATAAAGTGTCACCATCATGCCGTTTCATAGCTTACATGGTAACCAATACATTCTCCCAGGCAGTCTTTGAACCTGTTGGACTTCCTAGTATCTACATTACTGTTATATCTGAGTGCTAGGACATGCCCTTGACCACATCTGCATCTTAATTTAAGTGGTCTAGTGACCGTTCTAGCCTTGGACAAACCTGCCCCCCCATCCCACTGCATCTGCCAAACAGAAGACAATGAGTCTTTTTACTTTTCCAGTAACAGAAAGACATAACCAAGCTAGTCCAGTATTAGACTCTCATAAGTGTCAACGATTTCCAGGACTTCCTGGGGGGAAGAAAGCTGTCAGCCTTTTATGGCTAAATGTGATAATGTATCACTCAGATACAGCTGTCTACTATTTTAATATGGATGCACTCATACTGAAGACAGTGATTACAAGGGAAAAGACTATCAGTAGAAACTCTGAACATGGGTGATGCAAAGCACACAGAACTCATTTAAGCACCAGACATTCATGATTGCCTCTGGTACTTCAGTGAATATAACCAAAAGATCTTCGTTTTTCCTCACAACAGTTTTCAAAATTTGGACTGGAGAAAAATATTAGTGAGCCATCTAATACATATAGGCTAACTTTGCCCAATTGCAGACTGAAAGGAGTTAGTATTCTCAAACACCACAGATATCCAAATACAACAGTGATAAATTAAGCTGACCTCCATAGTATGTGATTATCACCAGCGTAATTTGTCCAGTACATGAGAGAGAATAAGTGCTGGCATTAGAAATTAAAATCTACCAATCACTTCGAAAGACATTTTGTAGCAATCCCCAATACTCAAAACACCAATGGTGCAAATCAATAATGTTACAAATTATTGGTTTATATCTATTTTTCTTTTAATTATTTACAGAAATGCAAGATAACACCTGGATCCAAAAAGCTTCCAATTAATGTTATTGAGACTGTGAATCCATTTCATTAATATTTTTTTTGCAAACATCTTATACTCCAAACCTTTAAAATTCAAAACCCTGTATATGGGGCAGGTGCATTGATCTTGGTACTACACAAGGGACTAATATCCATGTGCTTCTTGTTACATCTATTAGCAAGCTCTGAAACCACCTGCCATTTAAAGGCTACTTGTAAGAGAGCCGAACTTGAATGACTTATATTAAGATGGAAACTCATGGATAAATTCAATAAGGTGGTGATGGATAGCCATAGCTCCCATTGCAGCTTATCCAATGTACCAGTCAGACTAGAGGGGAAATCAGAGTGTTTTGTATTTAAATGCCTGCAATATACATATAACACTGTCACAGATTGTTACTCCTTTAGCCAGGCCCAGGAGCTAGCTTTTTCCTTTTCCTACTCAAACTAAACAGATTAACAAAATATCAACAAAACTCCCCCCTGCCTCACCCTATCCAGAGGAAGGGCGTCACCACAATGCTTCAGCACTACCTTTCTTCTCAGGTTCTTTCCTCCCCAGCATTATCTCTGTGGGAGCTTTTAACTTCTTCCAGAGCCAGCCAGACATCTCTGTCAGCTGGCCCAGTGTTCCTAGGCAGGCATGCTATTACCCTCTAATCCCCTGCAGCTGAAGCACACACTGTGTCACACACCCATTATCTTAGCTTTATCTACTGCTGAGAGTAATCTGCCCACTAAACCACTGCTTCAAATATCTAAGCCCTTAGATTTTTGAAGCAGTGGGTCAAGGTGAACTCTGAAAAGAAAGAGGCAATGCTGTCAAGGACTGGAAGAAATCCCAACCATACCTATTACTGTGGACATTTTTGTTGAGTCATCAAGGTGATGCATACTGCATAGCCTTTTTGCAATATGGTTGAACCATTAATTCCCAAGCAAGGTGCAATGGTACCCTAGGGTGCCACCAGATCCTTTGAAGGGTGTGATGAGGTATGAAGAGATAAGCAGATAAGCACAGTCTTAAGTGCCCAACCTGCTCAGCCCATCTGCAAGGAGGTAAGTTCTGTAAAAACATAAATTAGGTTTTGAACCTGTATGCCACTTAATTCACAAAAGTTGTGGAGGGGTGCCTCCAGTCCAAAAAGGTTGAGAAGGCTGAGTTGGATTAATGGTTACTTTTGAATATACAGATGAACAACAGTGACCAGGAACACACACTTTCGTCTGTGACAACACAAAAGCAGATGTGATTGGCATCATAAGGAAAAATTAGGTACATGAATGTTTAATATATGCAGGTGCTTTGCATCCTACAGGTAAACAAACAAAAATAATTGATCACAAAATCCAAAAAGCATTATGACATTGTGGCAGTTACGTAGTAGGCAGGGAGAGATAATTAGCTATGTTAATCTAAAGTCAGGGAGAAGGCAAGGTAGACTTGTACCTTATAAACTAATTAAATCAGAAATGCATAGCATAAATTGGTGGTTCTCAACCTTTTTTGGACTTGAGGCAGCCCTCATTGGTTGGTTCTGTCACTTCTAAATTGCGGCAAAAGTTCACAGTGCAACAACACCCTTAATCTTGCTCTTTTTGCTGCATGTCCTCTACTGCTGAATGGCCAAGAGGCAATTGATGCTGCAGTTTTGCCTTTCAGCCACTCAGTGAGGGGATGTGCATGGCAAAAAGCAAGATTAAAGGTGCTGCTTGTGCTTTGATTTAGGTCAGTCCCTACTCATTGGCCTTGAGGCACCCTCCATAACTTAATGGCACGGAATTAAAAAAAATAACAACACAGCACCATGCTTACCTCCTTGCAGAGGGGCTGGGCAGTGGGGGAGTGGGATCACTCAAGCAGCGACAAGCCTGAGCCTGTGTTTATCTACCTATCTTATCTACTTATGTCTTCACACCTCATGGCACCCTTCAAAGGATCTGGTGGCACCCTAGGGTGCTCTGCCACCCTGGTTGGGGAATCACTGACATAAGTTTTCCTAAGCAACAGGCTGACCTAATTTGATGGGGCAAACCGGTTGCTCAAGAAAGCTTATGTTAGACATCTGGATTCGGTTAGTCTATGAGGATATTAACAACCTTTTACAGAAGCAGGATGTAGGCTGCTGCCCTCCCCTCCCCTTGCATGTGGCAAGTGAGGGTGTTATGTTGTATCAGGGTTGACTGTACTTTTACAAAGAGTTTAGATTAGATTATGGCATGGGCAACTGGTGCCTCCTGAGTTTGGGGGGCACCTACAGAAGCTGCTGACAGAATTGGCAGCGGAGACAGCCTAGTTGGGGGGGCACGTCACCTATGAATTATATATTTGTATGGGATGGTTTAGGACTGAGATGTGAGTCTGCCAGGTTGGACTAGCTGACCTCTGAGGTCTCTTCCAGCCGTGAGGTTGAGGTTCAATTCCT
>NW_017729033.1:62219416-62220913 GCF_001723915.1 Gavialis gangeticus | reverse complement strand
GGTTTAGGACTGAGATGTGAGTCTGCCAGGTTGGACTAGCTGACCTCTGAGGTCTCTTCCAGCCGTGAGGTTGAGGTTCAATTCCTTATTCCCAGTTCCTTTTTCAAAGCTAATCTAGGCCCAATAAAAACTTGTTATTAATGAATTCCACATCCTAAAGAGAAAGAATTTACTTATGTACTAATTAATATGTAAAATAATATTCCACATCAAGTACAGAGCCCTAAATGAAGGTCATATTAGGATGGGATTATGGGGCAAAATACTTCTTAAGCCACCCCAAATTTCATGGCAATGCCACTGGGGAACTGTCCCAAAGAACCCTGACCACAGTCCTGCCCGGCCCAAAATACAGTTTGGCTGTGCCAACTAACAGCCTCCATGCCCACTATGCTAAGTATAATTGCTTGAATAAGGAACTTTCAGGATGGGATTATGGCTAGAAATTCTGCTTGGGCCACCCATCAGAATACCTCTGTGCCATTAGGGGACTGTTTAGCCGCGCCAGGTTGTCAACTGATACCACCCTCCAGACACTGCTAAATGAATGGCCCTGAATAAGGAATTGGATTTTGGGCAGGGATTATACCCAGAAATAATTCTTGAGCCACCCCAGACCATACCTGTGCCACCGGGGGACACTCTGGAACATCTCTGACCAGAGACTTCCCCAGCCCAAAATGCGGTTTCGCCGCGCCAGGTTGCCAACTGACACCACTGCCCAGACACTGTGCTAAGTATCTGGACCTGAATAAGGAATTGGAATTTGGACCAGGATTATACCCAGAAATGCTACTTGGGCCACCCAAGGAAGCATCTTTGTGGTACTGGGGGACTCTCCTGGACATCTCTGACCAGAAACTTGCCTGGCCTAAAGCATGGTTTGGCTGTGGGAGACTGCCAGCTGACACCCGCCCCAGACACCGTGCAAATATCTAGACCCGAATAAGGAACTGGCTTTTGGGCTGGGAATATGGCTAGATGATCTGCTTGGGCCACCCATTGGAATACCTCTGCATGACTGAGGGACTTTACCAGATGCATCTGACCAGAGTCTTGCCCGGCCCAAAGCATGGTTTGGCCATGCCAGGCTGCCAGCTGACAGCACCCAGGCAACGGTGCTAAGTGTCGGGCCCCAAATGAGGAACTGAATTTTGGGCTGGTATTATGACCAGAAGTCCTCCTTGGGCCACCCAGTCCCCTGCCTCTGTGGCACTGGAGGGCTGTCCTGGACATCTCTGAGCAGAGACTTGCCCGGCCCAAAACCCGGTTTGGCTGTGCCAGGCTGCCAACATACACCACCCACCAGAGACTGTGCTAAGTATCTGGAACAGAATAAGAAACTGGACTTTGGGCTGGTATTATGACCAGAAATCTTTCTTGGGCCACCCTGGAACACAACTCTGTGCCACTGGGGGACATTCCTGGACGTCTCTGACCAGAGACTTGCCCAAAAGCCAATTCCTTATTCAAGCCAATGCATTTCGTACAGTGGGA
>NW_017729033.1:62216004-62218127 GCF_001723915.1 Gavialis gangeticus | reverse complement strand
CCCTCAACATTAGCTTTTCTGAAGTTTGCTGGCAGGTTGGAGCCCTACAAGGTAAGTCGGGTATGTAGGTTGCCACAGTTTTGCTCACGATTCATGGACTATCATCTAGGGCACAGACAGAAGTAGCATTTGTCACATCAACGACCTCCCCGAAAGTGCACTATAGCTGTGCTGTGACACAGGTGCATGGCTGCAGAGCGCTTTTAAAGTGGCTGATCACACAACAACTTAAACCTTATCAAGTGAGGGGACTTAGGGGACTTGTGTTCCCTAGACTTAATCTTTGCTTGATGATCAGGGCTGGGCTGATGCAGCCATGCCCCACCCCCAGGGCTGTCTGCAGGAAGGGAGGGAGGGGGAGAGAGGAGGGAGAGCAAACTGCAGGCTGGGGTTTGCCCAGCCTGAGAGGGGCAGGTTGATTGGAGCCCCCCTGCCTCATGGCCCCTCCAGAACCTCTCTCTAGCTCAGACGGGACAAACCACAGCCTGCAGCTCATTCCCCCTGACCTCTTCCCACCCCCACCCCTTCCTGCAGACAGCACTCCATGAAGGGGGGGCTGCTCCATTATAGGCATGCTCAATGCCCCGCCCCCAACCCAACAGTGAACATTGACTTTTTGTATATCAAAGCCTATTTGCTTTCACCAAGTTACCCTTGTTCTGAGCCCAATAACTTGTGTTTTGGTACATCATAGAGTGGACCCTACAGCTTTGTGGATGAGGACTGCGGGAACATTGAGAGGATCTATAGGGGGATTTGATCCATGCAGATGGAAAGTAATTCAAGGGAGCAGAGTTTTAGTGGTGTAAGAGGAATCTGCAGTTGTGCTAGGAAGTACCATGCAGATATGGGAGAAAGCTCTGCCTTTCTCCTCCAAGCTGCTCAGCCCCTCTCCGTAACTGTCCCTTGCTCAGCTGATTGGGTGGCTGGGCAGGTTGTTCCTAGACAGCTCATGGAGAATCCCAGCCAGCCACCTTTAGTGCTCTCTCTCCCCCTTCTCCCCCTGCCCCCCCCCAAACATTTTTTTCTTTTTAAGTTATGAATCTATTCTGATTTGGTAGTAGGCTGCTGTAGTCTGTGTTTCTTTAGGTTAGGGCTCCACTCCTCAAAGTAACTTTGCATACCAAGCTCCACCCTGACCAACCTATGGCAGAGATGGACTAGAAAGATTTGTAACTAAAGTAGGTATAAGTGGGGAATTGCCAGAGACGGTATCCCAAGCATAGCACATGGGTGCTTCTCTTTTGAAATTAAGCATTGCTGGTGCATTGATGACTGTATATTAGAAGTAAAACAACAGCTGGTCTCAGAGACAGAGATCCATTTGCATCTAGAATGGGGTACTCGGAGGTATTCTTCCACCCTCCTGAACTGGCTAAACTGTTGTGATTGTTTGCAATTTTTGCAGTCTGAATAAAATAGAGAATCTATGGAAAGCCACTGGACTGAAACATGCTATATCTGATAACAGTATTTTCTGTAAAGAACAGATTACCTATACAAGATATCCTGACTTTTCGCAAGCATTTCCAGGTGGATATTCTGTTTGCACACCTAGATTTTGATTCATTTATTACATTTTGAAAACAACCTGACATTTCATTTTATAACCATGTTGTAGGGTTCATGCAAATTGCTAGTATTGACCCAAGCAAACTGCTAGTATTCAGAAACTAACTGTTCACAAAAGCCCAGCGTAGCGCAACAGAAACAGGAGAGATGAGTGGCATTTGATTTGTATATTTGAAGTTCAAAAAGAGATGCAATATATTTTTCTAGCTGTTTTTGAAAGTAGGGTGGTTTGTAGAACATGGCTGTAAACGTAACCATTTTATTTACCAGTTTATGTTGACAACTGTTGGAACATGAAGTGGTTACGAGCCCTGAAAACCCTAATTTATATGAAATTGGGCTGCTAACTGCAGTCAGAGTAGAAAACAACATCTTTCTCCTCTTTTTCTTTGTACTCCGTGCCTGTCTTGACTCGTATAGGTTTGTCATTCTAAGCGTAGTCACAAGTGTACAGCAGTCTGACAAGTGAATGTGTGATAAAGAATTCTCTATCATGTATGACGTTTTCAATAGAATAGTTTAAAAATAAAAATCTGTTAACTAGTCCTCTA
>NW_017729033.1:62212468-62215639 GCF_001723915.1 Gavialis gangeticus | reverse complement strand
CAAGGGAAACGCCTCTTCCCCGCGCGGAGGGGCGCAGCCCCGAGGGAGGTAAGGAGCCCCCCCCCCCCGAGTCGTGTCCCTGCTGGAAATGTCTTTAGGCGGCCGGGAGAGTTTCTAGTCAGCAAAGGACACTTCCCGTGGCGGGTGTTTTCCGCCCCCCACCCCACTTTGGAGTGGAAGCTGGATAGAAACCAGCTGTGGAGTTGTTACTGGTTTCTGAGCACTAACTTCACAGTGGGCTGGCTCTCTGTAGCTGGATAACCGTTTTTATCCGGTGTTAGGACTTTGGTCCTGTGGTGGATCTAAATTTAGTGCGCGCTTCTCCCGTTACCTGTGTGGTGATGACTTTGTACCTGTGGCTGCTCTGAATTTATCCCACACTTCTCCAGTTAATGACATGAAATACGTAACATGTAGCAGGGGCTTATGCCATCTTTGAAATGTCACTGTCTCAGCAAGCATGGTCGGGGCAGGGGCCGCAAATCAGACTGGGGATTTTTTAGTGTTGGAGCAACATTCTTAGCCCATCATGGCTACAGTGTTGTGAGAGGCAGGGATTTCTTTTTTTGTGGGGGAGGGATTCTCTCTTACTGGACCAGTTGCATTGTTAAGATGAAGTTAGACAAGCTTTCAAATAAGTACTCTTTCCTTTAGGATATTTATAATTTTGAAACATGGTCTGAACCATTCTAATCAGAAGCAAATGTGGAGTTTGTTTCATTTGGAAAAAGCCAAGTATAGAAAGGGTATGAATGTTGAGGGATACAGTCTGCCATTTTTCTTTGGAAAGTATCTATTTGGGATGAAGGCGGTGACCATTATAACCATCTGTCTTGATTCTTCCCATTGTTCCATAGAACTGGACTTGTTAGTAAAGTAGTCAGTGTTATTTCATTGGTCCTGAGCCAATTTGACAGGTAAAATATGTTGCACTTTGCCATTCTTTTGCATTCATGTTATGGGGTTTTTTTTATATTGCTATCTCTACTGTTGCCCTTAAATGTGTTCAACATGGTTGTGGGCCCAGAATTTAAGTAAACATTAGCATGTAAACGTGTTTAGAAAGTAATGGGATTTTGTGCTGGCATTAGCTTTTAAAGTAATATAAATAAGATCATATGCCAATGGATTGGAAGAGGTAAAATTAGATTAAAAAGCGTGGTTTGAATGCAGAATTAAAGAAATTGTTTTACTGATGCTAACCTGGGCTTTCTACGTTCAGTACTTCAATTATGGGAACTGGTTTGGTCCTTGGTTATGAAGCTTAATGCTCACTGAAGTCAGCAGAAATTAGTCTGTGTCTCTGAACACTGGCTAGCTTTTAGCTATTACTTGATAGGGAACCCTGAAATAGTGTAACTGATTTGCACTGCATACTTTAGACTGAGAACTGAAATAAGTGCAATTTAAGAGCTTACTAATCACCCTCGCTAATCTTCCCTTCATCAAGGTGTGTGCCATGTTAACACACAATTAACATGCCAAAATAGTCATCTCCTACATTCTCAGAAAATAGCCCTGCACTGACATTTCACAGAAAAAGTTGCTAGCATGCTATAAAGTAAGTGAGGATTCATCAGCTTTCCTTACTGTTTACATTACCTGTAAAGGCACACAATTCTACATTTATCTTTAAATAGAAAACTTGTATCCAAAATGAGAATCCATGTCCTTGAGTCAATAGCAGTTAGAGCAGTGATTCTCAAGCAGCTCCTTTCAAGGGTGCCTTGAAGTATGAGGCGATAAATAGATAATCTAAACAGATAAGCAGGCCCCTCCCTCACAGGCCTGGCTAATCCACCACCCCAATGCCCAGCTCTTCTGCAAGGAGGTAAGCACTGTAATATATAAATGAGTTTTTGAAATGTGGTGCTGCTCAATTCACAGAAGTTATGTAGGGGTGCCTGAAGTCCAGTGAGCAATGGCTTGAGCCCAAACAGGTTGAGAGCCACTGACTTAGACCTTGTGCATCATGTATAGTGTTAGTAGTCTGAATGGAGTAATACCTGCATATGAAATAACTTTCAGTATGAATTCCTGTAATGCTATAGGAACCCAAAGCCTAGATGCGGATAAATCACTTAGTTGCTGTTGGCAGTTTATGTCCTTTAGTTCTGTGTCAACATGTGTTATTGATTAATTCTAGATCTGATATTGTCATCGCCATATGTTTTAGTTATTTTGCTTTTTTTAAATGCCTCAGAATTACAATGTCATGCTATAACTATTTTCTATGTAGCTAACTCAGGAAATCTTCACCACAGTAAGGGTGGCCAAAATTTGGAATGGGATCCCAAAGGAGGTGGTGCTCTCCGCTACCTTGGGGGTCTTTAAGAGAAGGCTGGATAGGCATGCTTTCCTGCTTCTGCAGGAGGTTGAACTTGATGATCTGTTGAGGTCCTTTCTGACCCTAGCATCTATGAAGAACTCAGTTTATTTAAAATTATTCTTGTTTGAACATTTAAGATGCTATTGTGATCCTTTTAAAATGGTCTTGTGGCAGAATTGCAGTTCTAACTTCCTTATGTGGAAGAAAGCAAGCTACAGTAAGCGAAATAAAGCATATATTTTACATTTGGAACGAATTAGGTTTGCTTGGGTTTTTTGCCTATTGGGTGAATTTGAGGTTTAGAATTTTCAAGAAAAATAATAGTATTAATATGAGTTTGAGTGTGTATGACACCTGACTTGGTTGCAAGGATGGAGAGAATTCTCAGTAAAACAACATAAGCATATAGACATTTAGACATTAGGCCTGGAAGGGACCTTGGGAGATCATCAAGTCCACCCCCCTGCCCCAAGGGCAGGAAGTCAGCTAGGGTCAAAGGATCCCAACAAGATAAGCGTCCAAATGCTTCTTAAAAGAGTCCAGGGAGTCCGTATGTGCTGTTCTGTCCAAGAAACAGACCATAATAGTATGGATAGGATCTCCCACTGGACAGGGAACAGAACTTGGAAGTAAGACATCTGGATTGTTTTCTCAGATTTATGATGGACTAGACGAGAAATCAGTGAAGGCAAGATAAGGGTGGAATGTGGTCTAATTTTATACGGAGCTTACTGTCATTACAGTCAAGGGTAAATATGCTTCCCAGGGAGTATAAATTAGGACCCAGAGTAGTTTGCTGCAGTTTCAGAGTTTGAGTTTCAGAGTAGCAATATAGGAAGGCT
>NW_017729033.1:62196233-62207468 GCF_001723915.1 Gavialis gangeticus | reverse complement strand
CCCACTGGACAGGGAACAGAACTTGGAAGTAAGACATCTGGATTGTTTTCTCAGATTTATGATGGACTAGACGAGAAATCAGTGAAGGCAAGATAAGGGTGGAATGTGGTCTAATTTTATACGGAGCTTACTGTCATTACAGTCAAGGGTAAATATGCTTCCCAGGGAGTATAAATTAGGACCCAGAGTAGTTTGCTGCAGTTTCAGAGTTTGAGTTTGAGAGTAGCAATATAGGAAGGCTGTAAGGAGGGAATTTCAGTACTTGAGATAGCACATGATTTAGGGTTTCAGGAAAGGCAGGGTCCTGGTAAAAATGATTTGTGGTAGTTAATTGGTAGATGGTAATAATAAGTCATAGGTGCTTCGGTTGTACATCACCACTGTCTGTCAAACAATAGCATAACTGGGGGCTGCAAGCAGGGCATCAACCTTGGGTTCCAGCTTGGAGAAGACCCCTGGATGGCTTCTTCCTTTGGAAGTCTGCCATGCTGGAAGAAACTGCCTGGCCAGGGAGCTGGGCAAGAACAGTTCTATACCACCTAGTTGTAAGAGCCAGGTATGGGGACACAGTAGCAGCAGCTGGAGTCTTTGAATCCCCAGGGCAGGTTAAAGTGACTGCCTTCTTCACCCACTCCCTACCTCTCTGGCACTTGGGACCCCTGCTCTTCCTGTGGGCTCTGGGGAGATTTACACAGGGTATAAAACTTGGTAAATATACTTCTGCCCTTAAATAAAGATTACTGATGAATTTGAGTCTTCTGGACTTAAACAAATTTAAGGTTTGCATTAGGAACATGAAATACAAATGCTTTCATAAAATAAACCATACAGTATCTGTGTCTATTAACAGGGGAATTCTACACAGACTAGTATAAACTGGAAGCTCATCAGTTGGGACCTTTGAGAAGAACATGGCTATGATTGGTAGCTTACAGTAATCCTGTGATTGACTTTGTGGTACAGCTATGAAAGAGGTTAATGAAATATTAGGACTACGTTTTTTCAAGATATTTCTGGTAGAGATAGGGAAGTATTAATACTATTGTACAAGGTATTAGAAATTCCTCATCTTGGATACTATGTACAGTTGTGATTAGACACCAGTTCAAAGTGGAACAGGTGTAGGTAGAAAAGGGCTAGCTAGTTGATCAGAGGAATGGGAAACCTTTTATAAAAGAGAGGGCTAAAAGAGCTTGGTTTATTTAGTCTACTAAAAGGAAGGTTGAGAGGGGATAAGATTGCTGCCTGTAAATGCATCAGAAGGTAAAGAGGAACAGTGTTGGCACAAGAATAAAATGGGTATAAACTAGCATTAAATATATTTTGGCTGAGAATTGGAAACAAATTTATAACCATTACAAGAGTGATGTCCTGGAACGACCTTCTAGTAAGCGTAGTGAGTGCCAAAACCCTACTTCTGTTCTGGAGCTTGATCACTTTATGAAAGAAAAGCACGAGACTCTACTTGGTGGCCTAATTATTCTTCCCAGTCCTTTGGTTTTATGTCTGTTAAATAGTTAGTTACTTGAATACCTTTTTCTATGTTAATGTTGTCTTAACAGCTTTAGTAGCAAGCCTAGCAGGCTGCCTAAAAATGACATAAGACCAACATTTATAAATGTTTAATTACAGCTTTTCATTGGTAGAACTATTTTATGTAGTGGGCTTACTAGCCATTTTCTGAGAATATCTTACAAGTTGGACTATTAGCTCTAAAATGCATAGGAATTGAGTTGCAGGAATATTTTAATAGTATGGATTTTATTTTTAAGTCATTGAGTCCAAACAGTTGATTTGGAATTTTGTGTGCTACAACAACTTATTAAATTGACTTTAATAATAAAATAGGAAAATTATTTCCAAATTCACTTAAATTATTTTCTAAATTGCTGGAAGAAGAAACTCATTATGGAAATAGTGTTTGCCCTATAACCGAAACAGTGAAAAAGGTTATTACGTAAGTAGGATGCAACAAGGATACTAGTAAATTAATAAAAATGAGGTTAGAAATAATGCAGTTTGAGTTGTACATGGACTTTTTTAATACCTGTAATTCAGAACCAATATGATAAGCTATATAGAATGCTCATGCATCTGAGACTGTGTGGGTAGATCCGACTGAAGTCATTGCAACTGCAGAGGTGCAGGAGACTCCCTTTCAAATCAGACTGTACACTCTGGACCTTTGCAGTAACAGGGTTGATGCTGAATCACTTTCACTACTGCCTGCGGTACTGTGGGCTGTTCTAGGAGTCCTTGAAGCTCTCCTTCATTTTCAGGATTGTAAAAGGTTATATCCCCTTTAGTTTGAGATCTCAGCTGCCATTGCTCCAAGTTGTATTTTACTGGTATGCAAGTCTTAGGTAATTGTTAAAACCTGTCTTATTTTCAGGTTTCCATTAAAATTCTAACAGACTTCTTTGATCTAAATATGTGATATTTGTTTGGGTACTTGGTCAGTAGTGAAAGCTGCTGCCTAAACAAGCTGTAAATCTATGGGTAGGAATATTTAAAAGTATTAATTTTTTTTAAAGTAGCTTAAATGCTAATTAGGATGATTAAAGGGACATAGACCACTTCTTATATAGGTACCTATGTCTGAGGTTTGAAAAATGTATACGTTTCCTGTAACTGAGGCCCATAAAAAGATGTATGGTATGGTCTAGCTTGGAGGATTTCTTTATGAACTTAAATTATTAACTTCAATTTTAGCATATTATAATGTTTGATAATTTCTAGTGATAAAAAAATTTCTTTTGTTTCTCCTAAAATAGCTGAGGGTCCTTTGTGTAGGCAACATCTGTAATTGTTTTGAGTCTGTCTTAGAGCTATACCTGCTGCTGTAAATTGTTTTCAAGCAGTCCCCTGAGTTTTACATCTTCACTGTCATTTTTTTCTTTTGTCTTCTCTACTGTATGGTGCTTGAGACACCTCCCAGCCAGCAAGTATCAGTTGCCCATGGGAAAATGCTCATTTTGGAAACCCTAGATGGATGTTACAGTGATGATGTGCTTTTGACCAGCTTTCCAGTTTATTTTAAAATGCAGGTATCGCAGACACAAAAAGGAACCTTGCTCAATCTTTTATTGCATATTTAAAATGAAACGTATCTTTAAAAACCACTCAGTGGTTTTGATACTGTCACTTTAAGTTGTGTGGTTCATGGTGGATTTTATTCAGTGAAGAGTAATTTTCCATAAGTTTGCTACTAGTCATGGTCTTGCTTTTTTGTACTCTGCATAACTGTGATCTGTAAATGAGCACATTTAACTTCCAAAGGGAGAAAAATTCACAGACTCTTAAATGTTTTGTAAATTTATTAAT
Organism: Gavialis gangeticus; assembly: GCF_001723915.1. Classification (NCBI taxonomy): domain Eukaryota; kingdom Metazoa; phylum Chordata; order Crocodylia; family Gavialidae; genus Gavialis; species Gavialis gangeticus. The sequence continues at coordinate 62,204,144 of NW_017729033.1, read as the reverse complement.
CCAAAATGTTTTAATTTGTTTTAACAGCAAAAAAAATTCCTTATGTTACTATATTTTGATAATGGTATCTATCTGCAAAGACATATTATTGCTTTGGAACATGCATTACAGAGAATGCATTCTATATAATCATCAGTAGTCATTAAATTACAATAATTTGGTGTGACTAATACTGGCATGAATTAGCTAAACTTTCATCTGTAACCCCTCACATAATTTCTTAAATGCTGGCAGAGGGAGATGCTACATAGAGTACCTAATGGCCAGCTGTTTAATTCAGAAAATTAAAAACTTGACAATAAGCCATTCTGTGTATTGAATGGATATTTTTTTATTAAAAAGATAACAGTAGTTATGGCAGTGACTTGTTACAAAACAACTTTTGTACATGATGACAATTCTTCTTGTAAACAGGTTCTTAAAGGAAAGATTCTTAGCAAGGTACTGTGTGTCACTTAAACTGCCTGTGAATTGAGAGTTGTACTGGGGAAAGACAAGTTGGTATGGATGGATAGAAAGGCAGGCATGTAGTTGCTTTGGAAATTAAATGCTTACCTGATTAAATTGGGATTTAAGCACAGCATAATGGAAATTAGGTTATTTGAATCAGTAAGCACAAATACAAGACAACTGAATTGCCATTCTGGACCTTGCAAAGGAGGATTTAGCAGCAGATCTGAAAGCATGAGCCAGTAGGGCCTAAGCCAAAGCCCAATGGAAAAACTTCAGTCAGGCCCATGGAGAAAAATGGAATATGGATAAAACTGAAATGTGGATGGTTGTCAGAAGTGGGGTATTTAATAATAAAGAGTATCAAACCTTATATAATTAAGTTATCTCAAATGTTTCCTGTGTTCTTTTACAAAAAGTAGGAAGGCAAGGATCCATAGTGTGGTTGTAAAACCTTTGGCTCCAAGGAGCTTACAATGTTTGTTTAGACTGTGCGCATGAAGAAAGACTGAAGGATAGGATATAGTAGAAAGCAAGTGAACAGACAATGAAGATTTAGTTTTGTTAATAATTTCCATTCTTTGTAATCCAGCCTAATAGTTGTTTGAGGGAAGGAAATGTATTAGTAAAACAGACCATCACAGAAAAACAAAATAGTATTTCAAAAGCAAAATGAGTAGAACTAGCAGTATCTGCTAACTTTGCTCTTCAGTCTTTTAATGTTTTTTTACATTCCACCGTTCACTCACAACTTGTCTGTTACAGAGTAAAAATATAAAAATCCTCAGGCAAGAGATCCTAACCAAGGTTTTGAAAAGAAACCATCCTTATTTAGTTGACTAATCTGAAATATGTGTATAAGAAAAATGTGGTCAGTGTGTTTTTAGTTGCCTGCAAAGAACCCGGTGCCAGAAGAGGCATGCATGAAACATTAAGATGAAAATAATTAGCAGGAAAAAGCAGAAAGGTGAGAGGCTGGGGTATCACAAGCAAATTTCTTGAGTACCACAAGTCAGAGATTAGGAGGCACTGTTTCACTGTTAGGGTAGCTAGGATCTGGAACCAACTTCCTAGGGAAGTGGTCCTTGTTCCTACCTTGGGTAAATTTAGAAAGAGGCTGGATGAACACCTGTCTGGGGTCATGTGATCCCAGCATGTGCTCCAGCCAGTGGCGGGGGGTTAGACTAGATGATCTATTCAGGTCCCTTCTGACCCCTAACAACTATGAAACTATGAGAGTTGCCTCAAATATTCTAAGCCATAGATTCCCTATCAGGTTTCACTTCTTGTGTTTAATCCTTTGTTGTTTTTTCTTGCCTTATATATATCTATATGCGGGCCTACTGTAGAATCTACTGCAAGTCTAAATAAATAAATAGGGAAGGGAAGGGAGTATTTTTTTCTCTAAATCTAAAAATCTCTCTCTCTCTCTCTCTGTCTCTAGATATAGATTTCTCTCTCTTTCTCTCTCTCTCTCTCTACACATATAAAATATAATTACTTGCAGTAGATTTTTTTATCATAGGGCCTGAAATAGAGGGGTACAGACAAAGAGATGTGTCCCAAGCAGGAGAAAAAAATGTGCATGGAAAGAATGTTGAACTGTTTTATTGTATCTGGAGAGTAAAGGATAGTCTGAAGAAAGAAAGGGTCTGTCCAGAATCTGGGTGTGGGTTGTCTTTACTAGGCTGGGCTGTGGAAATAGGCCACTAGTTTGTCTTCACTCCAGGAAGCTCTGATAGCTTGCTCTTGTTGGGTTATCTCTTCATATTTTTTAAGATATTATTATACCAGAAGTGAGAATCCTGTGCTACAGTAATAGAATGATGATGGGATGACAGTATGGCCAACTTCAATGGAAAAAGCCCCCACCTTTCCCAGCGAATGTATGATAGTCAATAGAATGCCTATTTATGTAAGATCCATCCATTCTTATCCTCCTTCTTGCTGCAGGCCTCCCTTCACTTCACTATATAGATCTCTTTTTGGCACACTTTATCATATATTAAGAAAATAAATTCACAACGTGGCTCAAGAACTTTGCCCTTTTGCCAGTCACAAATGTGATTACCCATTACTGATTGCCTGGGCTGCATTGGGAACCCTGTTCTCATGGGAATGTGGTGAGGTGATGGAGATTGATGTAATTAAAGTATCTGCTGGTGATGAGTGAGCAAGACAGCAGGTTTAAGGCCTGAGGCAGCTTCCTTTGGAAAACGCATGCTTAACTGTATACATGTATAATCCCACTCTGTGAGTTAGGAAAGCCATTTGAATACTGAAAAAACTTTGACAAAAGGTTTTACAATATTATAGTAGGTCTCAAATTAGGCTTCTAGTAGGTGACAAATGAAGCCTCTATTGAAATAGTTTAAGGGCAATCAAGCTCATTCTAAATGAGCTCAGCACCTTTGTACTATCATGATTAGATGGCTTCCAGTACTAAGGGTCATTTCAGTATTTATGTGCTATACTGCAGTTTAAAGTGTGGCCACAGCCAGTGTTTGGAGGAATCGGGGGTTAAGAATGTAATATTTTTCCAAAGCGAACAATCTTGTATTTAAAAAGAAGGTAAGCAGGCTGGCTAACTAGTCCTGTTAATCCTCCTGGACTCAGAGGTGAGAGTTGGTGAGAAATTATTCAGTAGAATCATGATAATTTTCATGCCAAATAGAGCTCCCTAATCTTGCTTGACCCGAGACCCAGAAATCCTTGTGCTCTGTGCTCAGATAACAGGGTTATTAAAATGTGAAAGCTGTTTACTGGTTGCTGATTGCTGAAGGCCAGTAATTGGCTGCTACTTATGTATCTATAATAGATGAGTGAAGGAATGGAAAGAAAAATAAAACAATGCAGACTTCATCCTCTGTTGCCTTGCACCCTGTGTAATCATTTAAATTGGGTGTTGACAATCTTCTTCCAGCCTGGGCTAGAACTTGTGACCTGGCTGCAGATTTCTGGCCTCTCTACAGCAAAGATTACCCCAGATATGCTGCAGCAGAAGGCTCCACAGCAGAGGGGAATACTGCCTAAGGGATGGGTGGTATGGCACATCTCCATGCCACTGATTCCCCTGTTCTGTATCAGACCTCTGCAGCCTGAATTCAGGCCTGACGTGGCAGCCTGAATCAGGTGGGTTGTTGGCAGAAGCCAGCTTAATTTTCCCTTGATTTTTGTTGCCACCATCTCCTGCAGAGAGATGGTTAACTGAACTCGGGCAGTTGTTAATTATTTCATTAATATTATGCAACCACCTAGTAGTCCCCATCTTAAATGAGAACCCACTTTGGTGTTTGGTGTTTTTAGTATAGGACAGATGCATGAGAGAGGGCATGTTTCTGCCTTGGAGCTTAGAGCTAGGGTAGCAGACCTGTCAGGGTGCTCAGTGTCAGAAAAGATGGGAATTGCTGCATATGCCACAGATATTATCTTTGCAGAACTCACTGAGTGAGACTTCCCTGGGTATAGAAATACATCATTGTTTTGGCTAGGCCCGGGGTGCCTGGCAGATGATGTGAAAGCATCAGGGTCATATATGTACATATACTGAATGCTTGGTAAATGCAGCCCAGTGTGAAGAAACAGGTTTTTTTTCTTTTAAGAGGAGATGTAGAGGGAAATCTGGAAAAGGTAGGGTAAGGTCAGGGATATTTCCTTTGACTCCCTTTTTAAAGAAGCAAGTTGAACCATGTATTTATTCAAAAGGTAGTTATTTAAGAGCAAAGTAAAGAAGAAAAAAACCGAGTTCCTGAACATCATAAGAAATTAGTAGGTAAAATGCCAGTAGAGGTAATTGTGGGACAAAAACCATCATGGACAAGAGAACAGGAACCTGTGCAAGAATGCTCAAGGGACAAGTAATTCCTTTCTGTCAACATATTTCCACAAGAAGAAGGTAACATTCTAGAGATGGACTGGAAATGTAGCAATGTAGGAAAGTGAAATGTTAAGTCTTTACTATTTATTTACCCCATCAGGAAATAAAACTATTAACAGTAAACATATGCTAGGGGGCTCATATTTCGTAACTGGCTAGGAGGTAACAAGGAAAACTGCATGGCCTTTTGAAGATGTGCACAAAGGACTGGAGCAGCAGAGGACCAGAAGGTGACTAATATATAGTTCTCATCATTAAGAAAGGAACAGGGTGGATTCAGTTAACTGTAGACTTTGAATCTAATGTTTGCTACAGAGTATGATAAAGAGATTAAAAACAGACATGCGTAATGTAATAGTGTAGTTAAGAGTGCGGAGCTTGGATTTATTAAAAAAAAATCATGGCTGCTGCATCCATCTAAAAGTTCTATATTTTAAGTCCAGACTATTTAAATGACTATGACTGTGGACAGAATTTGGCTCATTAGTTTGTCTCTTTTTTTTATTTTTTTGACATTTATAGAAAAAGATAGAGCAATAAACACAATTTGTGTGGCCTGCAAGAAAAAAGTATTTTGCTCTAGAACAAGAGATTACAAAGTCAAATGCGTTATGTAAAGAGATAAATATTAAAAATTAAATATGAACAGATAGGCAAAGACTTAAATATGAAGGGAAGTATTAAGAGGATGTTATTAATATATAGGGGATGAAAATTGTATCTTTGGGGAATGAATTTTGATTACTTTTAGATTATAGTAATAGTGAAATATGTGCTGCTGAAGTGCAAAAAAATCATGGGAAACATTAAAAAAAAAATCCCCTGCATTCTTTCTACTTAAGTATGCGTATAAAAAGATCACATGCAATAGTGGGGGACTAACATTTTTTGACAGACGTACCATAAGGTAAGCTTTGAACCCTCCCTGAGTGCAACTCTGATCCTCTTCGCCTGCCCAATATGGTGCTTTGCTTTCTGTTCCCTGTCCTGTCTGCCGCTGTTTCCAGCTCCTTTCCCAATCTGCTGTGCACCATACACAGAGGCTGCCTGTGTCATTTGTGGCATTTTGTGCTGTGGGTTGGTCATCCCCAACTTAGGTATGGAAAATAAGCTCTCAGTTTTAAAGAAATATGGAATCTCTTCCTGTTTTTAAGGTATGAGAATTATTGCATATAACAATAAAAATGGTTGATGCTGACCACAGAGGCCCTAAATACATTTGAAAATAAGGGCGCTTGTACACAGGATGATGGGGTTTAGGCTTCAGTTTTTTTTTCTATCCCCTGTAAATTGAAACAGTGGGGTATGGAATAAAAACCTGAGGACTTAAACCATTTAAATTTTTCCATCACATTATGGCGAGGGGTTGGTCCTTTTTGTCAGAGCTGGAACCTATATGTGGCCAGGGGGTGAGCTGCTGGCAGGCCAAATGACCCCTGCCCTGTGGGGGCCCCAGTCCTTCTCTCTTTGGTGGTGGTGCCCCCCGGGGGCAACCCAGGCAGGCTGCTAGTGGCCTCACCCAGCCCAATCCAACTCTTCCCTGTCTGGGGGCAGCACCTGGCCTGCTACCAGCCCTCCTGGGCAACCTCAGGGGCGCTGCTTCATAGATTTTATAGACATTTGGACTGGAAGGGACCCTGGAGGATCATCGAATCCAGCCGCCTGCCCCAGGGGCAGGAAGTCAGCAGGGATCATAGGATCCCAGCAAGATAACTGTGCTGCCACAGAGGGAAGGACTGGGCCCCTCTGCAGCTCAGGGGCAGCTCGGTCTGCTGGCAAGAAGGGTGGCAGGAGGGCAGCTGGGTGTGCTGGTGGCTGGAAAAGGCAGCAGAGATGGTGCACAGGGTGTGGGGATCCCCAGGAAGGCTGGTAGCTGGCTAGGTACTGCCCTAGCTTGGAGGCACACAATCCAAGTCTTCCCCGAGCCTGTCTGGGCTTCCAGTGCCCTGTGAATTGTCCCTGCTGCCTTCTCTGGCTGCCACCACACCCAGGTGCCCTCCTGTCCCCTCCTCGTGTTGCCCCAGGAGTAAGCTGCATGTGCTGGCAGTTGGAGAAGGCGGTGGGGACAGTGCACAGGGAGCTGAAAGGCCTGGCAGGCTTGGGGATCAGGCGCCTCTGAGCTGGGGCAGTACCTGGCCAGCTAACAGCCTTCCTGGCAGACCCTATACTCTGTGCACCATCCCTGCTGCCTTCTCCAGCCACCAGCACAGCCAGCTGCCCTCCTGCCGCATTCCTGTGTTGCCCCAGGGACAAGCCAGCCCATTCACAGGCAGTTCCAGCTGTCCTGCCAGCTGCAGGAGCCTGCTGAAGGCAGAAGCAGTAAAGGGCCTGATCCTTTTTTTCTGCGGAGCTTGTCTGCTTGTCCTGTGGCCAGGGGGTGAGCTGATAGCTGCATCGTTGCAATTTGCAATATTGCAAACTAAACTATATAGGGATGTAGCTTAGTTTGCAACAATGCAGATGCATTGAAAAAACCTCAAACTGGCACATGTGTAATGTGTGATGCCATTAAGCCACACAAATGACATTTTTATCACGTGTACATTGTGACGATTGTCACGTGTGCAAGCAGCCTAAGAGCCTAAAATGCTCCTCTTACACCACTCATTCTTCAAGTTTTTCATTCTTAGAAATACAGGGTTTAGGTTAACTATATAATTTAAATATTTATATTGTACTTGACAGTCATCTGAGGTGATTTTAATAAATATTTTTGCTCTGTATTCATCAGATTCAATAATAAATTATTCTGAAGTATATACATGTTCTATTTTGAAAAACTATGAAAGTGGCTCTTACAGACTTGTTTACAAAGTTGTAACTTTTTTAAAAAGTGGGTTTTTTTTATTTCCATCTTTTCATCTTGCTATATCAGTAGTTATCAGACTGTATGCTTTTTGTGCCAGCTCTTGGAATTTCTGCTTTTTTGATCTTTCTGTACAAAGATTCTTTATGGTGTATACTGGTATGAATTTAAAGCATCCTAAATTTACTGTCCAGGGGCCAAACAAAATACAGGAAATAACTTGACCATGATTATAGATATGTGCTGTCTCTGGGTCCATAGATCTCTCATACAGTTCAGAATAGATTCATACTAATGTGACTAAGATGAATCTGTACATTAGTCAAGAGGATCTGTTTAGTTTGGCTTCTACCACATTGTAGCATTACCTTGGCATATCCTGCGTCAGTGTGGTGATATGGTGAAATACCATTTTGTAATATGATATTGTATATTGCTGAAGATGAGTTGGAGACTTTTAGATATTCCACAAGTGGGATTGCTTGGAAAAAATTGGATAATCCTCCAGATTTCAGGGGGAATGGCAATTCTAGGATGAACATTCATTATGGAGAATTTGATATAGCAAGTGAACTGTACTGGGTAGCGTTAATAAGGCTTGGCTCTTGACAAGGTTTAGATAGGAATCATAGGAGAAATGAGACTATGAACCTGTTTTGATTTAGAAAACAGCCAGCCTTGTTTACTTTTTTTACTGTATTCTCTTTCATAGTTAGTAGGGTCGGAAGAGGCCTGAGCAGATCATCGAGTCCGACCCCCTGCCATGGCAGGAAAAAGT
>NW_017729033.1:62195606-62196054 GCF_001723915.1 Gavialis gangeticus | reverse complement strand
CACCAGGTCCCCCCTCAGCCTTCTCTTGTGGAGGCTGAACAAGTTCAGGTCCCTTAGCCTCTCCTCATAGGGTCTGCCCTGCTGCCCCCTGATCATGCGAGTGGCCCTTCTCTGGACCTCTCCATGTTGTCTACATACCTCCTGAAGTGCAGCGCCCAGAACTGAACGCGGTACTCCAGCTGTGGCCTGACCAGTGCTGTGTAGAGGGGGAGTATTACCTCCTTGGACCTGCTTGAGATACATCTGTGGATGCATGACAAGGTGTGGTTGGCTTTCCTGACTGCATCCCCACACTGCCGGCCCATGTTCATCTTGGCATCAATGATGACTCCAAGATCCTTTTTCTGCCTGTGCACTGACGAGAAGGGAGTTTCCCAGCCTTGTAGGATTGTTCCTCCCCAGGTGCACTACCTTGCACTTGTCGGTGTTGAATCCCATCCTATTCTCA
>NW_017729033.1:62191143-62195595 GCF_001723915.1 Gavialis gangeticus | reverse complement strand
AAGAAAACACACGCTTACCTTTAGGGGAAAGGTGGAGCCTGAAAAACACAGAGAATAGATTTTTCTTGAGATTTTCCAATTTTGGACTTGGCCCAAACCAGGAAGTGCTGAGAGGTAGTCATGATGATATGTTTTTTGGTAGAACACAAGGGTCATTCAAGGACATCCTACTTCTGTCAGAAATATATCTCATATCTGCTAGTCACCTTCCCTCCCCAGCCCCATGCATCCCCCAAGACATTGTCAGGGGAGGTTAGGATTGCATGAGGGGATTATATTGTACATCCAGAGGTAGTCCTGGCAGTGCTGATACGAGTCATAAGATATAGTTCCACTTACAGCATTTGTTGTATTTATATTGGGCATATTGTGTTGTGGCAGCTTGCTGAGCCATAGTCTCAGCGTCACAGAAGTGGAGCATTTTAACAAGCAAAACTGGCCTTTGAAATGGCCTCAAAAAACAATGTGTTGCCACTTGCCCTCCCACAACCTTACAGATTCCTGTTCCCTGCTGTCACACTGGCATGTGTAAGCCTCATCTAAGGCTTTGTGAGAGAGGTTAATGAGATGGTTCTTTGGGACATACCTCAGAAATGACTAACTTGACTTTGGGTGTGTTTGTGGGACTTCCTGCAGCAGGAGTGAAGTCCAGGTGCACAGTCTAACTCTAGTGATTGGTTTTTGTGAGAGTATGTTTATGAAGCAAGACTTGAAAGCGGAGCTATTTCTTCATGGGATTTTATGAATCCTCTGTAGATCCTCAGAGCTGGGATTTTTGAAATTTAAAAAAAAAAATGCAGATAAACCACCTACTTATGCCCTTCCTAAAAGATTCCCTTGGGTTTAGCTTGCTTCTTCTGTACTCTGAATAATGCCTTCAAATGTAAACATAGACCTAGAAAAAATTTCCTTAATTTAGTTAACTGTATCCTTAATTAGCAGTTAACAAAAAATATCCTTAATTTTGTTAACTGCTCATGTTAAGGGAAACAGAAGCTTGTCTAGTAAACTTGAAATTTAGGTTCATAACTCTTTAATTTTTGACCTGATAAATCCTGTTACTTCCTCAAAGCTGGTACGGTTTGTTTCAGTAAGTGCTGAGGACTACTTAGATCTGGATTATTTGAGTATCATTTATATGCCAAGATTTAAAATAAGAATCCTAATGCACAACAGTGAGAACACACCAACTGCAAAACCAGCAGTGGATGAGACTGGAAGTGACTGAGGATATTCTCTCTGACTGCCTTGTCTAAATAGTTTAGTATTCAGAAGTATTGGTATTTCAAATCAGCTTCTGGCATCCACAGTACTTGGCAGTACTGCAGACCAGAAAAGGAGCATTCACGTAAATTCTGTACTGTATGCTTAGCGTGCTGTACCTGAACAACAAACGCACAAACTGGTTGGACTAAATTGTTATCCAAAGGATTCTTATTTTTAAATCAATGATTCTATGTGCTGTGCACCCTTCAAAGGAGGGCCTGGTCAGTTAAGGCGTGATGAAAAAAACTTTTTTTTTATAGCTCTGTCTAGATCTGTTTATCTGCAAGGCTAGTGATTATGACATCAGATGCTGAAAGGGGAAGGAAGGTGAATAGAAAAAGGAGCTCCTCAGTGTGAAAGAAGTACTTAAATTGGACTTTTTTGAACAGCTTCTGACGAGCTTGTTGATTATAAGGTATTAACTTGTCAGTATTCCTTGCTGCTGAATTGAATTAAGAGGGATAAAAATACATAAGGAGTTCTACCTGGAGAAAGTCTGAAAATAGTTTACATTCAGAATTTGGCTTTGCCCATTTTTAAGTTGGGAATTTTTTTTCAAATGTTAAGAAAATTCTGGCTTGATATGTACCACATTTAGAATATGATCTGCAAAGTAATCATTGCACAAAAGGAAGGACATTGCTGAGATTGAGCTGGTACAGAGAAGCAAAACAAATTATTTTATGTTATTGGATATTGAATAACTAATATAAAATTAACTTGACCTTGCCTACAGTACTGCATCTTGAAATGACAAAGGAAAAACTTAAGAGATAACAATTAAAATACTGGGGAATTCTGAAATGCATATAAACTGCAGTGGGTTCAGGTGGAGGAGGGGACTAACATATAAACAGATCAAGAGGGATTTTAACTGGACAAACAGGACTAGAATCTGAAGATACTGCCAAAATCTGTAATAAAATGAAAAGTCTAAATCAGCTGAAAAGGATTGGGCACAGATTTTTAACAAAAGAAGCATGTGGGTACAGTTGCTAGATGTCTTACATCCAGGATAAAATTATAACGACCACATAGAAATGTGTTTCCTGGATTTCTCAGGACTGGTCTAGATATGTCATTTTTGTTTTGATGCTTTCTATAATTATGTCTTTTGAGATTAAAGAGGGGGAAATAAGTCTTTCTTCTTGTTTAGATCTATATTTTAGGTTTTAGTATGAGTTTCAAAAACTGCTTCTCGATGTGATTACTTAGCCATTTTTAATATAGTACGTTTTGTAATTCAATATGGAAGCATGGGGTATTTTCTTCAAAGCTGATTTTAAAATACTGTAGAAGTAATTAAGAAGCCATCAGATTTGAATGTAAGAGGTATGAAATGGCCCCAACTAGATGATAAAAAAATAATCATAAAACCCCTTGTATTTTCCAAAAACATTTAGTTTGAGTTTTATGGTCTGTTGGATAAGCAATATTTGCTTGCATTTGTGGCTCTTTTTTCTTTATCAAAAACTTTACATGAAAGAGACTATTCTTAAGAAGGGGCTTTATATACCTGGACGCGTCATTTTTCCTCTTCAGTTTATACAGCCTTGTAGAAACTCCTTGAAGTGGATTGTATGCTACATAAGAGAGCTTGAGGTTAAATTCCAGTGCTTATGGAGTTTTCAGTATTTTCCCCAGGCCATTGATTTATCATGCATTTTATTATCTTTTGTGCATTAGAATGCTCTTAACTTAAACTTGAGAATTCTGCTAGAAAAAGCATTTAATAAAGTTACAGTTATAGAGAACCACTCAGTTTGAGAGTTGAGAACAGTGTAGCCAGAAGAGGTTTAATTTGTTTCAGGGAAATAGACCAAGGTCAAATTGCAGAGAGTTAACATGGGGTTAACATCTATCACAAGCCTGGTGTTGACCTGCGGTAAGTGAAAGCTAAACTGGGACATATAGGGCCCAGTTCCTATTCTATCTGTAAGGCACCTAAGTGTGATCCTATTCCACCCTGCTGATTTTTATGACTTTAGTCTCAAGGCAGGATGATAGTTTGTTACAAAAGATTAATTAATAGGTTCTTTTCCCCTAGGGACTTGAGCAGGATAGAATAGGATCTCATGTAGATACCCAAGTTCACTAGGAGCCTAATAGGCAGAATAGAATCTAGATCATACGGCCTTCATAGGGCTCAGGATTGCCTGTATAAAAACAGGTCTAAGCGGTCCTGTTTTAAAAACAACCCCCCCATCCACATTTTTCAATGATTAAAATGAAACACCAGCTAATGTGAGTGTGTGCGTACTATAAAAAAATTAAAACTCCCAAATTTTTGGATATAAAAAACCTCCGAAAATCCACATTTTTCTGAGATTAAAATGAAATGCTGCTATAGATATGAACTACATATATCTACAGTGGTGTTCCATTTTAATCATGGAAATATGTGGATTTGGGGTTATTTATTTTTATACCCCAAAATTTGGGGGGGGGTTTGTGTTTCTTTTTAATGAGAGAAAACCAGGATCCCTGGCTATCACATGTTGGATCTAGCACAGCGAAGTCCAACTCTTTGTTAATTCACTGCAGTATATTTTTGTGCATTTTCTAAGTGGTTGCAAAAAACTGACAGATAAACCCTAACAGTTGGATGTCTTCATAATTTTTGATCCTTTCTGGTGGTTTCTGTATCCTTGTGGCAAAGGAAGCTGACAGTGATCTAACCCTCAAAATGACAGCAGTTGGCTGTAGGAGGAAACTGAATAAGTGTCAAGACTCGAGATCTAGAAATGGTATTGATATTTAGCATCTGTAAACAGAAATTATATTAGAAATTATACTGGGGTACAGAGTTTCCTATGTGTACGTAATGTTACATTTGCTAAATGTTACTAAATACACTTTATGACTTATACCAAAGAGAGAAGAACCAAATGACAGTTATTTTTATGCTAACACTCAAATAGACATTGGCAATCCCTTTTTGTGGAAGTGCAACAAATACGAACTGAAGACAGTGGATTGGCAAAGGCACTTGATTTTTAGGCAAACTGATTTATTGTATCCACATGGATATTTGATGTTGGATCATCTTTTTTTTTTTTTTTGCCTGTTCATTTTTTATTGGCCCCTCTCTTTCCTAAATCTTTACTAATCAAACTGCTGAAATTGTATGCAAGGTTGCTTGAAGCAGTTAAACACTCATCATATTCTCATCCTTTTTGCAAAGTT
>NW_017729033.1:62183926-62186143 GCF_001723915.1 Gavialis gangeticus | reverse complement strand
TCAAATATGCAGCTCTTCATAGAAAAATATGGTTGCCAGCATGTATGACTTCAGAAATCAGAGTGGTGGGAGGTCAGGTAGATTTGTGCTGTGGTTAGATTTTCAGATTGACCAGTGTTTTGATCATTACAATAATTCTAATTCCCATTAAATGTACCAGGGAGTCCACTGTTTTGCGTCCATGTACAGGACTCTGTTTTGGGTGAGGGGGGTGGGAGTGGGAGGACGCACAGGTCACAGTATTTGTGGGCCCAAAATAAAGTAGCATATGGACAGTCAGCTCTTTGCCCCTTCTGCACTTATATTTTGGTGCTTTTACTGGTGTAGTTTCCTGCAGCATCCCAGCCCCAGTTTGCATGTCTGTGACCATCTCTCTGTCATTTGATGCCCCCTTGGTAGACCAAGGAACCAAGATACCAAACTGAAACAGATTTGCAAGAAAGAAGAGAGTTAGGAAAATTTAATTTCTGCAAATATTCTCTGGCACAGAGCTGAAGCAAGATGTTGGATAGGAAGTTGTTTTTGGCTAATGGGATGGAGATGCATATGTTGTATGTGACTTCTAGAGTGCTCAAACTGTCAGTAATGGGCACTTATGCACATACCTTTTTATCCTGCAAGGTACCTGAGATTCAGCAGGTTGGAGCAGACTTGATTAATCGAGTCTGTTCCTCACATGAGCTAATGCGCACTGCACTGTGTTGTGTGCAGTTGTATAAGTGGTGAAATGCATGTCAGCATGCAGAAAGTGGTGGCGGTGTGATTTTGAACTAAAACATCTTTGAGGTGTTTTATTTCAAAAGCGTGCCACCACCATTTTCTCTGCGCTCATGTGCATTGTGCCACTTATACAACTGCATGTGTCGCAGTGCCGGGTGCTTTTAAAAGCGTACAAATGCTCTAAGGTTTCAGTTTTGCCAGAAGATCATGTAGTTAACATTGCTAATGGCAGGACAGCAGGTAAATGACTTGGAGGTGCAACCTGTAATAATTTTGTCCTTTTAAGATTACACTAAAGAGAAGAACTGTAGAGAAATATTCCTGTAACTGACAGATTTTCAGTTTTTCCAAATCATTGAATATCTTTTATTGATGGGTTCCTAACATTAAACAAACGACAGCAATATTAAGCAAAACTCCAAAGGGCATATACTCACAGGTACACAGTGTATTATTATCAGTCCACTAAACAGTACTTGATATCAGGTGCATATGGGCTATTATCATATTTATTATTATTGCAATATCAGTTCCTTTCAGAATCATGACTTCCTTGTGCTGGGTGCTGTACAAACAGAAAAAAAATCTGGTTTCTATCCCAGTGGTCTTACAATCTAAATAAAAGACAAGCTGTAGGAAGCAGATTCTACAAACAATAAGAGGAAGGTAGGAAGGACAGATATGGATGATTACACTGATCAGATTATGCAGTAAAGTTAGTGGACAACCTGCTGATTTCAGTTGATTTAAATTAATTGTCTAAGTTTTGTTTTCACTTTCCCCATTTTACTATTTCTGCTTGTTTCTGTTTGCTAGATATAATTTTATGTTGATCGCAGGTTCTTTGGGGCAGGGGTGAGTGCTATTATCTAATATACCTGTCGAGGAAATAAAGTAGTCAAACCAACAAGTTTCACGTGCTAGTGCCATGTTCAAATTCCAAAGTTGTCCTGAAACTCATAGAGTCAAAGGTTTGTCCTTGCTGAACAGCCCTCTGGACTAATCTGGTTAAGTTACTTTAATGTTTCATTTTAATGCTGGCAGACAGAGGAGTGATACAGCTGGTATTGCATGTGGCTGCTTTTGATTCCAAAGCAGAGCTCAAGATCTTGCCTGGTAATGAAATGCCCTATATGCTGTGCCGGCACCTGCTGCATCTGTAGACATGCCCTTTTTATTTCAAATCACAATTGAGAGTTTCCGAAGGTGATCTGAAATTGTGCATTTGATTGCTATTCTGCTTTTCCCTGCTTTATGTTTGCCGATACATCTTGGTGTCACTTGTGATTACCAGGGATCCGGATTTTCTGTTTCCCGCAGAAAAAGTGAGTAAAACACTGGTATCTTCCCTTACTGGAGTAAAATGCAGATTTCTCATTTTAGCAGAGAACCTGTGGATATTGCAGTTTTGCAGCGAGCTCTGTCGGCTGGCAGAGTTCCAACCTGCAGGGGCTGGGAAGGGACAGGAGGGGGGGGGGGTTAGGGAGGCGGGGGGGG
>NW_017729033.1:62180443-62183770 GCF_001723915.1 Gavialis gangeticus | reverse complement strand
GTGTGTGTGTGTGTGTGTGTGTGTGTGTGTGTGGCTGCAGGTAAGAGGGTGGGAGGGGATTAAAGCCCCCATAGGGAGGAAGGGAGTTGCATGGCTGCAAGGTCCTGGCAGGAAGCAGAATGGGACTGTGGGTGTCTTGTCGAGGTGAGGAGGCAGGGCCGGCTCCCTGCCACTGCATACACTCCTGGGGGGTAGGGAGGACCTGTGCCCTGCAGATCTGTACGTGGGGTGGGCTGCCTGCTGTGGGCTCAGGCTTCCACTCCGCTGCTCTCCCCTTGGGGCTCTGCACTCCAGCAAGTGCAACCTGGTGCTTAAGGGCAGAGCATGCCTGGTTGTTCCCCATTTCCCTCCCCACACAAGCCTGAACCTGCAGCAGGCAGGCAGCAGGGGTAGAGCTGGCCCTGTGCTCTGTTCCACTGCAGCAGCTGCTGCCTTCTGTTGGGGGCAGGGGGATGGTGATCTGGGTTCCTGGCCCCATATCCCTGGCAGCTGGGGGCCCCTCCAGCAGGACTGGGGAGGCAGAGGGTAGGGGACAGGGGGCACCAGCAGGGATGAGGGGCTGTGGTGGGGTGGGGAGTAAGAGGCACCAGCAGGGCTGGAGGGGGAGGCTATGGGGAGCTTTTAGTCATGGATTTGGGGGTTTTTATCAGAGAGTTTGCAATTTTTGTATCAGGGAAAACCAGGATCCCTGGTAATTACTGATAGAAGTGGGGTGGGGTAGAGCATGCATGTTGTGTGTCCAGCATGTTGTGACTTTACTTTTGATCACTCTGTTAAAATCTCAGTCCTGAATAGTTGAGCAACAGGCACTTATTTAATTAACTGTTATTTTAAAAACCAAACCAAAAGTATGGACAAGTTAAATGGGTTAAGGAAGCCTATTCTCTTAGTGCTCTGGTAGACCTTGTCTGGGGCATAAATCACTCTTTATTCAACTATTGACAGCAGTCTTCAGAAATTTGATTGTACTTCCATTAAAATCAGTGGAAGAACTCATTGATTTCTGTGGGGTTGGATCAGGCTGAGCAGAACATAATCTATTGAAAGCATTTTCTGCGAACAAACTCCAAATGGAGAACACTAATAGAAAGCGCAGACCCATTTTAGATAAATGACTGGCAAAGGGGAATAAGCCATTTCTTAAAAAAAAAAAAAAAGGCTTACTCTATCAGTGGTAGAATATATTTGTTCGTGCTTATTACTGGAGGTCAGGAAAACAAATACTATTGTTTGCTTTTTCAGAATGCGTGGTGGTGTGTGTATCCAAATAACATCTGTTCAGCTCCCTGTACCACACATCTGTATTTCCACCATTATTTATTTATTTAGCGAATGCAAATCTGCAAAGCCAAGCAATAGCCTTCCACCACTGATTAACTTTCACTTGTTTGCATGGAGACTCCATTGTTTGGTTTTAACATAAAGAAACTTGGAAGTGCTTCCATTTTGTATATTTTCAGTAAGACCTTTAGGATCTCGCACGCAGTGTTGTGAAATCTTCCCATTTAAATTGTCAAAGTTGAGCAGTGAGAATGCTCATTGACAACTGTAGCACAACTGGTGTTGGAACAGTCATTTAAATAAAATTGTCTGTCACCACAGTACTGCAGCGACGTCAACTAGTGACAGGATGGTTAAGTAGCTGTCAGCAATTCTGTTATTAGCATTTATTTTTTAGAGACTTGATAAGTTAAAGAAAAATGCTTTTGCATAAAACTTACCTTGTTCAGTATTTGCCTGGGAGTCTATTTTTTTTTCCTCAGCAAACAGACATAAAACCTCCAAATGATACTATTTTAAGCTCCAGCTAAAAATCATTTTCCTTTCCCAGAGGTCCATCCTTCTCAAAGAGCTTTAATAGTTTCCTTGCTTTTTCTGCATCAGAATGGTTTAAGAGTCTTTTTTCCCTTCCCATGGTACTTAACCATCTCCATCCTTCCTGTGTGCTGACTTTTGTTTTCTCTGATTTTAAAATCTCAATCCTGAATACCTGAATGAAAGGCACTGCTCTAAACAACCGTCATTTTAAGTCAGATTAAAAGCATGGACAAATTAAAATGGTATGGTGGCAGTTGTTTTACCGGCAGATTTTTTTTTCAGTGTATGAGACTTTAATTGTATATACAAAATTAACTCTTGTTCTAAAAAAAAGTTCATGTACCACTGGGTATGGTGTAAGAATATAGACCAAAACTTTTAAGCCTAAGAGTTTTCAATTTGTATCAAAGCATCTAAAAAGAAGTGTCCTGATTTTTTGAAAGGTGCTAAGCAGTCAGCTGTAGCTTCTGTTGATTTCTTTGGGGAAGAGAGAGAATTGTACAGTTTTTATTGAACTAGAGTGGCATAAGACCAAGGAAAAAGACAATTCTGTTACTGGTGAGTAAAATTAGGCAAGCGACATAACGTAAGAATCAGTTTTCCAATTCATCTTTGTTGTTTCAAAATAGATGTGTAATGTACACTGCAACTTTTCTATCTAAAAATATATTATGGAAATTTTAAATAAAGAGAACCTGTTTAATCATATTAAATAGTCACAATTTGTTTTCTTGATTTGTTAAAATTTTGTTTGTCCTTAGGGAACTCTAATCTTATAATAAATCTATATCTTGTGTTTTGCACAAATAATTAATTATCTCATGCTTCATTAAGTTTTTATTATTGGATGTTCTGCAGGCACTGTGTTTCGAGTCATGTTATTGGATACAAACCCAAGAGATTTAATCAAATGTATAATTATACTAGTTGTACTTTGCATTTTAAAGTTCACAGAAGATAATTTCAGTATCTTTTTAAAAGGGATATCTTATCTCAGACAACCAAACAGACCTTTTTAATATACCCAATATTACTGTACATTTTTGAGTTGTTGCTTTGCAATGAGGTCTTCTACACACAGAGCAATAGCTCTTGTGTACTGTGAACTTGGAACTCATAACCTGTGAAGGCTGGTCTTTTAAACTTCAGTTTCCTTTGTTTTAAACCATCTGTTGGTTCCATGTCAGGGCCCCCTCTACCAATTTGTATAGATGCTCACTTTCCAATTTTTCTTAGGATGTAGTTGTAAAGAACTACAGAAACACAGTTTTGCACATTATAAAAACTGCTTTTCTTTCAACTGCATTATTCCCATTGACTTCAAGCAAATTTTGACTTGTTATGTGATCCCTGGAGCTGGATTAATTTAAAAAAGGACACTAGTCTTGCACTCTGGTAAAAGCCTTTTTCTAGAGGAAAAACATACACAAAATATTCTGAGAATGTGACAGATTCCTCCCCCCCCCCCCCCCAAAAACCAGCCCCCCGCGTTTTTTTTTTTTTTCCCTG
>NW_017729033.1:62172475-62180216 GCF_001723915.1 Gavialis gangeticus | reverse complement strand
ATTTTTTTGTTTCACTGGGCTCTGATTTCAGTTATAGTGATATAAATAGCATTGCTTTAGATTTTACATTGCTGTAACCAAAAACCGTCTGGCCTGTGGGAAGTGTGTGTTGAGGAGTGGTGAGTGAGGTTTTTTGGGGAATTTGTTAGTTTTTAGGGTTTTTTTTTTGCTTAAATTTATGTTTTTAAGTAGGATAGGTCTTAAGAGTGAGTGATGAATGGGGCAAGCTATTGGAGAAGCTTATGTGTTAGAGGAATGGGCCAGAACGTTTTTCTATAACTGTCTAGTACGTAGTGAACTAATACTTGTAGCACTTGTATTTTATTTTCTGTGTATTTAAGCTATTTTAAACTTTGCCCTGCAGCTTTGTTTCTTTTTGTTGTTTGTACATTTTTTGGCATCAGTTCTAATAGAACACGAACATGTTCAAAGATTATTTTCTTTCTAAATGGAAATAACCTTGATGTTTGAAGCATACTGTTGTATGTTTACAAAAGAAAATGAACTGTCAACCTTGTAATATTTTGAAAAAGAAGAAATAATTAAATACCTGGGGGTACTGGAAAATGGGACTAAATACAATATGGTTTTACTGCAGGTAGACCTGTTCAGCCCAACTTGAAAACTTTTTTCTTAAGATGATAATATTTTAGATGAAGGAAATGTGGTAAACCAAATGTATCCAGATTTCAATAAAACATCCACTTTGGTGCTATGTGAGATTTTAACTACAGAAAATGTGGATGTGTGAAACACTAAAGTGAGTAAGGAAGTGGCTAACTGCAAAATCACAATAGTTTGCATGGAAGGAAGAACTATTGGGCTAGAGGGAGGCTAAGTGGAACAGTATTTTCATGAATGACCTTGGCACAAAACATAGGAGCATGATGATTTTGCTTATGACCCCAGATTGGGAGGCATCATTGGTAGAAAAGTGGATTTAAACATAATGCTCCAATTGAATGACCATGAAGACTAGAGTAACAAAAATGGCATATTTAGCAGCACAAAGGATAAGGTTATGCATGGAGGGATTAATTGCAAGAGTTGAAATGGTAAACTTGGGTGCTCATTGGTTGGAAATAAGAGGGGGTGAAAGACCTAGCTGTATTAGTTGATCAAGCTGACATGGCTGATTACTTGATGAAGGAGTTGCTGGTGTGATGAAGCTTTGTAAAAGGCAAATGTGATCCCAGGATGCATTGGGTTAGGTTTTCCAGTAGAGACAGGGAGGTATTAATGTCACTGTTTAAGGCACTTATAGAAGGTCCTGTAGACTATTGTGCACTGTTAATATTCAAGAAACATGAGTTTGAACTCCTGAAGGTATAAAGAAAGACATCTGAGGTGGAGGCCCAAGTAGAGCCTAAAAGCTTGGCTTGCTTAGTCTAGTTAAGCAGAAGTGGAGATGGAATATAATGGCCCTATAAATACATTGGGAGGAATGAACACTAGGGAGCATAAATAGCTATTTAAGCTCAAGAACACAGGTATTATAACAACAAATGGACATACATTTCCCATTAATAAAATTAGGCTGGAAAGTAGAAGAAAGATCAGAGGCATTGCTCTCTGGAATATTCTTCCGTTGGGAGTAGTGAGAGCAAGAAGGCCTGATGGTTTGAAGCTAGATCCTAATCATTTTGGGAAATGGGTACTATCATATGATTGCAGAGGTCCCTTCTAGTTTCACATTCCAACATAACAGGAAATGGACATATGCATGTTTTCTCATAGAAGTTGATGGAGATTGTAGTGCAAGGTTTCTTTCTCATTAGTATGAGAAGAGGCTTCTGGCATGTAAACATGCTCGGGGTTTACAGAACATCTTCAGCTTCTCTTCAGTTATATACCTGAAGTTAATTATTAGAGTAGCATTTTAAATTTCTGTCCCTTTAAAGCTGTACTCTTTTTTTTTTTTTTTACATTTGTTCCTGCCATCAGTCCAGAGGCGCCAACTTCTATTTTTGCTGGGGACGTGGGGCCTAAGATGATGGACATGTGGAGAATTTTATGCGTTTTAGGTGACAGCCCTCTTCCCAAGGTGGGTCAGGGCTGGTGGACCCCACGTACTGGGCATGCAAGCATCAGTCGCTGTCTATTTTCATTTACAGCATCAGTTGTGTATCTAACTTGGCACATCGTTTTAAATCTCGCTTAAATACTTTGATCCAAATTCTTATGAGTTGCACGTAGTCACTGTGTTGGGTTCACTTTTACATTTAGGCACAGTTCTGGGTACAGCTATGTTAACATAATTCGAACCTAGAGAATCCATTGCAGTTCAGTTGGTTCTTACCCTGTTTCTGCCTTACTCTGGGTGAGTAGTCTGCTCCTGCTCCTTAACAGCTCTTCATGTAAATAAAGGTTCTGCCCATTCCTCACCCTTCATCCATTGCTTGGCCAGCTATGCAGGACTGGAGGCCATGATCCAAGTAGTGCCTGCACTCACTCTTCTCTTTATGTGCAATGAAGGAGGTCATATAGGTGAGACTGGGACCATGGACAGGTGTGCATTTGAAATACTCCAAATATTCTGCTCAAGGTTAGAGTGCTTCAGTGCTGTACATACATGCAGCCCCTGAATACCACTGTGTCAGAGTGCTTCAAAATTGCTGTGATGGCATGAGCCAGCAGCGCGCTGTAACCAGAGGGCATGGTAGGGGGTTGCTTAATCTTCTTTGGAAGACCAGATACATGCTTCTAAGCATGTATGGATTCCTGCTTTCTGTCTGCAGAGAGAGAGTCTTTGTATGCTCTTGGCTTCTGGAGAGCCTTGAGGATAGCCAGATACATGGGAAGAGTGCCCACTGGCTGCCCACTCCATGCACCCTCCCCTCATCACAGGATGCCAAAGGACCGAGTAACTTTGTGTCGCACCTTGTGGAGTGTATAAATGTTTTAGGAAATGCTTCAAAGATGAGACTCTCTTCTGTGGATCGTATTTGAAGTGATTCACCCTTTGGAAATTAACTTCTGTACAGTCACCATTTAGAGTACTTCATACATGCTTGGAATGCTTCAAATGTTATGTCTGTTCAAGGCCAGGGAGTACAGTAGTGTGGGAGTTAGTGCTGAGCCACAATCTGGCTGCATTTAAAAACTTGGTTGTACTTGCTTGTATCTAAAAATCCTGGGGGAAAAGCCTTGTTCAGAATTGAACTTGAAGAAATGCTGCTGACAAATATTACATATTCTATGTTGTGGGATGGATTTTGCCACCTTTATTCCTGATAATTAGTATGCTACTTCCCTAAGTAGCCCACTGACCCCCCCCCCCCGAACTGCTGGTGAATAATATACTAATCAGTGTCAGATAAATTGGTAAATTTAGCTTCTTACTATTTCAGTGTTCAGTGTTGTAAAAGGTATTAAGCCAGTAAAAAGTACCCAGTATAACCAACAAATATTTCAAGTTTTGGGTAGAGTGGAAAGGAGCGATGCCCTGAAATGGTAAGGGAGCATGATGCTTTTACTGGGGCTTTGGGAGGATACTTTTAGGAAAAATACTACGTTAGTTCCAAGTAGTATGGAAAGCTGCGTTAAGTCTTTTCTTTTTTCTCTCCCTGTTGCTTCTGTTTTTAACAGTAATTAACATCTGTAGGATCTGGATGAGTTAGGGCCTAATTCTCTTCCCACTGGGGTTAATAAAAAAGTTTCCTTTGATATCACTGCAACCTGTTTCATACTTCTCAAGTCTGTCACTTTGCTACATGATTTTATTACTACGGTTCATTTTTCTAAATCTCTGGTATTTTGGGATTTATGGCCTATGGGGTCCTTGGAGGGCACAAGCCAAAGGCAGCTTGAATTTTACTTGAGATGAGCATCTGGCTTTGGATCAGTTTGGCTTTAGGCTCAGAATGACTAAGGACTTGCCAAATCGGAGAGAATTTTTTGGCATTGTTTCCTGGCAGACAGAATGACCTTTATAGAGCTTTAGGATATTCTTTTTCAGACGTGTGCTATTGGTTCTAATGGTTCAGCTGGTATTTTTTACACACACGAATGCGCGTATGCCTGCACCCCATGCACCTGACCCTGGCTCCCCTGACTGGCCTGTGACACAGTGATTGTGAAATATCATTGTGTGAGTAGAATCGCATATTCTTTTTCTTTATTGAGGAATGTGCATTTATACCGAGAAATCTGGCTTCTTAAAATAATTTCAGTTATGAAAATAACTGTAAACACCAGGTACCATTAGCTGATATGAATTGGCCTTGCTATTTTTATTTTTGAAGTAGCCCTTCCTGTGCTAGTGTTATGAGGTAGATTCAGGTGCAGCAAAATTTACAGATTAATCCTTGGGTTTAAAGTGTCCATCCAGTGATTGCTTAGTTATTTTGGTTCACTTCAGTACAGGACAGAGCTTAGAAATTGCAGTTTTGTATAAAGAGCAGAAGTGCAGATATGGTAGATTACTAATGTTGTTCTTTGCACATGATTAAACATGGATAGAGGCAACGGAATAGTGGCATACAATAGAGGGGCTTAAATACGGACATCTGCCATTTGGCTCTTTCCTGGTTGATTAGAACATAAAAAAAACCCGCACTGTTCCTTTTGATATAGTCATTTTTTCTTTAAAACATGATAACATTTCACAGAAATTTGCTCTTACCATATTTTAATCCTGCAGTATTTTTTAAAAGGTGTGTATTCTGTAGCAGGAACAATAACAAGCTAAACAACTTCCATCCCTGTAAATAATCTTCACTGTAATTGAGCAGATCACTTTGACTGGAAATATATTGAGCATGCACAAAGGATTCCTTGTTAGATATGCTTCCAAGTTTAAATTAGAAAGAAAAGAAGTAGATACTGAGCTTCCAAACTGATTTTTGTAAACAGATAATTACCATAAAAGATTGAGAATGAGATGTCTTGAAAATTAAAGGTTTTCAAGAACGTGTTAAACCAGTTGGTCATGCCAATGAGTTGGCAAGCTGCTTTTATTTAAATAATTTTGAAATCATGTCTGATAGTTTTTTGCTGTTAATTAGGGGAAGCATTTTTATATTTAAAAAAGCACTTGTTGAACAACTTTAATTAAAACTACCCGTATTCAGAAGGTGACATTTAAAGGACCTGGATAACATAACTTTTATGTTGTCAAGATGGGTGTCTTGGAAAATGTAATACATCAGTGTGGTGGGAGTACAAAGGACTTTAGTGTCACAAGATTAGACTGTGAAGGAGCTTGTCTAAAGCAGAATCTGGGTATGGGGTGGTACTGAATCATAACAGGATGTGTGCTCAGCAGTCTGAGTGAGGAATGTAAGCCATACTCTTAACATTTGATTTAAGTGAGAATTCTTGCCTGTATCAAATATTTGGTAACTTCACTCAAAATAACAACTAATGTGTCTTGGGAAGGTTTCAATAATATAATGTTATTAAACTAAAGGTTTTACTTATTTATTTTTTAAATGTGTAGGCATTTTTCTTTTCACTGATGCATAAAAGGGCCCTTAAACTTGATCTAGGCATTGTTAAGGCACAAATTACCATGGAATCTGTAGCTGTATTTTTTTATTTGTTAAAGTATTTAAACATTTTACAGTCCTCTTTGGCTGAAGATGAAAAAGGGAGTTAAACTATTTTTCTGTTGATAGCAAAATCTCAAGTGCATATGTGTAGTAGACTCTGTTCTTTCATTTTTTTTAAATGTAATTATTTGCAAATACTTCCCAATTTAAATGAGATAGCAAGGTAAACATTCACATAAAGATGCAACCAATTGAATTTAAGTAGGAATACTTCTCTTTATTAAAAACAAAATCTAAGCCCATTTAGGTGCTTTCTTTACATTCACTACTTGTGAAACATAATGGTAGTATTTGTAACGGTATGAGTATGTATTTTAGAGGTTAAATTCAGTTCCTGGTTGACTTTTATTACTTCCATTGACCTTATCAGAATTTCATTGGTATGCTGGAGAATAGAATCTAGCTATACTCAATTTCTGAGAGTGCAAGAGCATGGTATGGTACAATTTTGCAGATTAAGAATATAAGAAAAGATATTGTTTTTATTGCTGTACTTATGATTCTTCTGCATGAGGCACATGCATGCCAAGTGCTTTTTAGTTTGTAGAGTGATCACTCTGGACTAGTGAAAAATTGTGGATGGATCAATGCATACATTTCTACAAGCTGTATGTATTTCAGAAGAAGGTTTGTATGCCACACTTCTCTTTCCCTCTGCCCCTCCCCAAGAAACCTTATGGCACTTCGCTGAGTTGATTTCTTTGAATCTCAATGGTTAGCTGTAAATATATCAACTGGCACTTTTCCTCTTTCTTTCTGTATTTCAGACTAACTTGAGCCTTATTTAATTGTTTTCACATATGCAAAAACAGTAAATGAGCTTGCAAGGAATTTTTGGTCAGAAAATGCTGATTTGTCAAAACCAGTACTGTTCATGGGAAAGGGCCTGATGATTTTGAGAGATGTTTTTAACATTTTGTCAAAGTTCACCACCTGAGCATTTTCAGAATGGATACATTTTCATTTTGAAATGAAACATAAATTAGATTTATAGCATTAAATGGGAAAAATCAAAAGAAAATATTTTGAACTTATCCCCGAAGAACCTTGTCTGCCAAATAAAATTGTCATTTGACCTAATCTTCTCTCTTGATTTTTCACATCCTTCCAGGTTTGCTTATCCCTTCAACCTGTTCTTATCCTTCATCTCTTGTACTTCACTGCTGTTTCTCTCTTTCTCTTTTTACCTCATGACATCTGCCTACCAACACTGAATTATGATGTCCTTAACTATGTCTTGAATTTGTTTTTCTTCACAATGTTTTTCTTTCTTTTTTAAAGTGTTGCAGATATTGTAAAGATTCCCTGTCTGTTTGGCTTATTTTACAGCATACCAAAATAAAAATTCAAATAGTGGAATTTCTGATATCAGGAAACTGAAGGCTGGGCAGAACCGTGAGGCTAGGTGAAAACTACTGAATTAGCTTTTTAGTAGGTGCTTTGTGAATCATGGTAAATCAGAAAGATTGAGAGATGGGGGAAAAAAGCCATTAATTTTCAAATATTACAAAAGGAGTTTTAGTCATTATCTGGAACAGATTTTCTTTACTAGTGTGTCATCTCAAAATAAAGAAAATAAAAGGTTTTTTTTTTTTTATTTCACCTGTGGCAGAAGCAGAGCAAGTAAAGTGATTTGATGATGGTGTTGTTTGTAACTCTTGACAGTCCATTCTTTGTGTATTAAAAAAAGAAACAAAAAAGTTTCTATATCCTGCTGTCCTTTACTAAATGTAGCCATAGAAAAGCTATCTTTTTGCTGAAGGGTCAGTGTAGCACGCATCAGTTTAGCCCCTGTGGCTAAGTACAGACGTTCAAAAAGTCTGGGCCTAAATTGATTTAGTCTTTGCAGGCTAGTCTAACCTGTGTAGATAGAACCAATTTGCAAGTGAATAGGCCTTCACTTTTTTGATTCTGGAAATGCAGCCACATGCCTGCAGTGGCTCAGACTAGAAGCTGGGGGGTGCTAGACCGAACCCTCCCTTCCCTTCTGCACCAGCTACAAGACTGGAGGGAAGCTGACCTGGGGTTAGGGGGTGTGGCCAGGCTCTGGCAGGCTACTGAGTATGATTAGGGAGTGGTTTAAATCCCCACCCTGGCCTTCAGGGACCCCAGCTGGGGTGTGCCTGCAAGGGGAGGGGGAAAGCAGCTCTGCCAGGTTTGTTCCCAAGGCGGGGGGGGGGGGGGGGGGG
>NW_017729033.1:62163372-62167475 GCF_001723915.1 Gavialis gangeticus | reverse complement strand
GGGGGGGGGGCGGAGGTCAGACACTGGCCAGTACAGCACCTTCGGCAAAGCGGGGCAGGGAGGGGGATTTAAATTCCTATGTCTTTCCCCTCTCCCACGCTGCAGGCAGCTCTGGCCTCTATCAGCCCCAAGTCTCCTGGCTGTACAAACAAACCTGGCATAGACGAGCAGCTGCCTGAGCAGCAGAGGGATCAGAGGGAAGCAGCAGAACCCCAGGGCATGGAGTCGCCCTCATTCCTAGCTTCCATCCCGGGGAGTCATCAAGTGCCAGGAGATGCAACACGTTTATAGCGGGTCATTGTCAGATGGGTAATTCCTGAATGACACCCTGTGAGATGGGAGAGGGGATTAAGGAGTAGTAATGAGATGCTACCTAGCCTGGCTCTGGCCACACCCCCTGCCATGTGAGCAGTCAGTGGGGCAGAAAGCCAGGCAGACACTGGCTGCAGTCCCCATGCCGGTGGGAGGGAGGAGAGATGGGGGATTTAATCTTCCTCCCTCCTCTCCTTTGCTGGAGACTGCTGCCCTGGTGGGCTCTGGCCATGCCTCCCACTGTGTGAGCAACAAACGGGGGAAAGCCAGGCAGACCCAGGCTGGGGTCCTGTGTGGGTGGGAGAGGGGAGGAAGGAGGACTTAATCCCCCTCTCGTTCCCCCTAAACCTGCTGGTTCACTCCCACCACCCCATCCACTCCAGTAGGGAAGAGTCTGGCAAAGGCTGCTGTGCCCCCCCCAGGCTGTGCCACCCAGGTTTCCCACTCCTACTGCAACCCCTTTGTCAGGTAGCTGTCACTGCTCAAACTAGAGAGCAGAGGGGTGAGTGCAATCCTGCTCTGCTTGAGTGGAGAGAACAGCTCAACCCAGAGCTGCAAGCATACTGGGATGCTGAGAGACTCTGATTTGATATGAACAAGGAAGCAGTCCGGGACAGAAGTTCCATAAACTGGTTTGACCTAAATCAGTTAAGTCTGATGCTACATTCAACCAGATTTATCTTAAACCAGTTTCTGCCATTTTGAAACCGGTTTATAGGCAACCACTGCTTAACGCTGTTTTGCTTAGTGCTGTTTTGCTATAATGCTCGTTTTACGCTGATACCTGATTCCACTTAGTGCTCAGAAAGTTTTAAAGCTCGCGGTTGCCATCTTGGATCAGCAAAAACTTTTGGTTTTGCTTACTGCTATTTCAGCTTAACATCCAGTTTTTCATGAACCAGTTAAGAGTGCTAAGCAGGGGTTGCCTGTATATGCACTGAACTTCTGTTCTGTTACAGGTTTAAACTAGTTTCTGATCACTTAAACTGGTTTCTGTTTAACTTCTGTCCCTAGCCTGTATGACATATAGCACCATTGTTGTGCGTGGTCCTGTGCAGTTCAACTGAACCAGGATCTAGAGTGAGTCTACAGTGAGTTCATACTTGATAATGGCATTTGGTTTGATTTTTCCAGTCCTGAACAAATGGGACTTTGGTTGTAAGTTTTGGTTAGACAAAGTAGAAAAGCAACATGTTGGCATTGTCTGGGGTATCCTCCTTCAGTGCTGCATGTAACTTTTGGTGATAGGTTAGCTGCTGCTTAGGTTGCTTTCCTGAGCTTTGAGCTTGTAACTATCCAATTGGCTATTGATGATGCTTGGAGCAATATTAATTATTCTTGGATCCTCTCCTCAGGCTTCTAGTGAACAATTAGAGAAATTGGGCTGGAGCAGGGCCTCCATGTGGATTTTTTTTTCCGTTACAGAATTTGGTTTGGTGTAGATTCAGGATCTGTGCATGGGAGTTAAGGGTATGACCTCTGAATCAGAACTCCCAGGTGATACCCTGTTTACTTTTCCTTTTGGTATCCACTCTGCCACTGCATGACATAGGATACTGAGCAAGGCGGACTTATAGTGTGAGCCAGTAAATGGTAGTTCTTATGTTCTTATCTGTGAAATTGGGTGGTTATCTCTTCCACACAGCAAATTTCTTAACCTTTCCCACTCACGCTATCTCCAAGAGTAAGAGCAAGGTCAGACCTGAATATTTGCTCCAGAATTTTCTTCCTGGAAAGGGACAACCTAGCTCTTTGAATTTTCATAGACTGTTCACTTGGATTTATTTAGATTTATAACATATTAAAAAATGTCTCTCCTCTGCACCAGGTGCCCTGATTTTATGAACTTGGGCACTTGTGTGATGAGGAAATAACCTTGATGAATTTAACAATGGGTATTACTGTTAGGTATGCCAAAACTTTGAAGAGAGGAGAGGCACTGTAATGGAAGAG
This sequence comes from Gavialis gangeticus, assembly GCF_001723915.1. Classification (NCBI taxonomy): domain Eukaryota; kingdom Metazoa; phylum Chordata; order Crocodylia; family Gavialidae; genus Gavialis; species Gavialis gangeticus. Next base: position 62,165,210 of record NW_017729033.1, on the reverse strand, counting down.
TCTTATCAGGTCATCATGGTCATGGATATGGAACTAAGCAAGGTAAAGGGCAGGGAAAAGAGATTTTTCTTGGGTAGAGAGCTACCTGTTTTTACCTGATATTTTACCCCCCCCCCTTTTTTTTAAGTTATGAAATAAATGGAGAAAAAAAGAATACACTGTAGAGGAAGCCTGGGATTATAGATTATGGATTATAAAAAACGTCCACTTAATCTCCAGGAATGAGAGCATAGTGATGGTGTTTTGTTTTTCAGGAAAAAATGATTAATAAAGTTGACATTACAAGAAGGATGCCTTCAAAGAATATGTTGAAGCAGAAGAATTTTTAGTGTAAATTTAATATCAAGCTCTTTTGGAGGATTTTGGCCATTAATTTGATTCACTGAGAGCAAGTAGACTAGATGGTGAAGACTTTGAAGAAAGTGGAATTGAGAGTAATTGACTGACTGACTGATATAACCTTGTGAGTGACATATGGTTTATTCTGCAGTTGCAAAATGGTGAATATGTTAAAGGTGAACAAAATCCATCTTCTCTGTTTCCACATTTCAACCTAGCCTTACCAGGAAATGGTTGCTAAGCAACCAAAGAGAACAAAATAAGTAACATTGTAGAATACAATTTTTAGTGTGGTGAGGAACACCAAAGTCTGTGGAATGGTTTTTGTTTCTTTTTCAAAGATAAAGATGACTGGACTTAATGATGTTTCTTACCTGAGGAAGTGTTTGTTGTTTGAATGGCAGTAGCACATAAAAGCTGGAGTCATGGACCAAGAACCTCTAGTGTGCAAGGTGCTATATAAACACAGGACAAATTAAAACTGCATTGATTTGTAAAGGTGGATGTACCCGCCTCCGCTCTACGGGCACTTATTTCAGGCAGAGGGCCACTTACCCAGTTGTGGCAGGCTGTTGAGGGCCACATGGGTAGCCCCGCCCCTTGACAGGTGCCCCACCCCCTGGTCACCATCTTGGGACCAATGTCCCAGGGCCAGCACCGGTGGGGCCCAAAGTGGGGCACAGGCTGGCAGGGGTCTGTGGAGCCGGGCTGGGCTGCACCAGTAGGGAGAGTGGGGAGCTGGCCTGGCTCCATAGAGCCCCTGCCAGCTGGGACCTCACGTTCCTGCCACCCTGCTCTGGGCCCCACCGGCACAGGCCCCAGGATAATGGTGCGGGCCCTGTGCTCCTGCTGGCTCCCGCACTTGTTCTCTCCCAGTGCCCCCCAGCCCCATGGTATGGGTGGGGGGCAGCGCACAGCCCCAACCCCCTGCTCGCCGGCAGGGAAGAAGCTGGTGCTGAGCGCGGGGAAAAGCGGCCCCTCGCCTGCCCTGTGGCTGGTGTTCCCTGCTGCAGCCGCTCGCAGCCCACACGGGGCTGTTCTGAGTAGGCACAGGCAGCCCCAGGCAGGCTGCAAGTGGCTACAGCGTGAGATGCTGGGCACAGGGTGGGCAAGGGACTGCTTTTCCCAGCTCTCAGCACCAGCTTGTAACCTGCCTCACTGCCAGCCTGGGCCCCACCAGCTCTGGGCTCACCTATTGAAGCTGCACATGGCGGCAGCAGCTGCAGGCCCCCCGCTTGCCGTGCCGGGCAGTGTTTGCTGCTGCTGCCCAGAGCTTGCGTGGTGGGCAGCCCGGAGGCAGTGGTGGCAAACGCTACCTGGCGTGGAAAGGGGGCGGGGGGGGCCACAGCTGCTGTCGCGTGGACAGCCCCGATGGGCGAGCCCGGAGCTAGCGTGGGACCCAGGCTGGTAGTGGGGCTGGGGTGCTGAGCACGGTGGGTAAAGTGGCCCCTTGGCTGCTCTGTGCCAGGTGCCCCACACTGCAGCTGCTCGCAGCCCTC
>NW_017729033.1:62130203-62158372 GCF_001723915.1 Gavialis gangeticus | reverse complement strand
GCACGGTGGGGAAAGTGGCCCCTTGGCTGCTCTGTGCCAGGTGCCCCACACTGCAGCTGCTCGCAGCCCTCCTAGGGCTGCCTGTGTCTGCTCTGGATAGCCCTGTGTGGGCTGCAAGCAGCTGCAGCAGGGAGCAGCGGCCACAGGGCAGGGGAAGGGCCGTTTTCCTGTGCAATGGGAAGGAACCCTGGGGAAAAGCAGCCCCTCCGCCACCCTGTGGCCAGCACTCCCTGCTACAGCCACTCTCAGCCCACATAGGGCTATCCTGAGCAGGCACAGGCAGCCCCAGGTGAGCTGTGAGTGGTTGCAGCGTGGGGTGCTGGCCATAAGGTGGGCAAGGGGCCACTTCCCTGCGCTTCTTCCCTGCCTGGGGTCCTCCCCTGCCCCTCCCCCCCCCCTTACCTGAGGTTCTGGTGCGGAGCAGCCATGTGGGTCTGGGCCATAAGCCCTGGCTGGGGGGCCAGGCGGGTCCTGCTACTGTGAGAGCCCGCCAGGCTTCCTCTGGGTCCTACAGTCCCTGGTTCCTGTCACTTTTGACAGGAACCAAGGGCAGTTAAATATTCACTTTCTAAATTTTTTAGGGGCCCCGTGGGCCAGATAGAATGACCTCATGGGCCAGATTTTGCCCACCCCTGTGCTAGAGCATACTGCTATGGAAATGTGCCCTTCCCATTTACTGTGACTCTGAAAAAAGTCATGAAGCTACCACAGAGCCATACTAGATTCTTCGAGCATGTGCCAAAAAGTAGCCACATGATATTTTTCTGGCATTCACTGTGTTTTTCCCAGAGCAGCTTTCTATCATCAGCTAATGGGGGGGTAAATGTGTCCTTTATACACTAAATGTTAAGACACTATATATAGTAAATGCAAATCATTGTTGTAAAACTAGTATCAGTCAGATGAAAACAGAGCATCAGGCTCCAATGTGTTGGAGCACTGCTACATGGAACAGTTAGTGGTTTATCTCTTACAAATGGATTTTTGTCTGTTTCTTTCCTTTAGCACTTTCCCTATAGTTATTTAAAAAAATTAAGTGCATACAATAGAAAAAATACTCAAAACAAGATAAAAATATTTGAAATTGCAATATGTGTCATTCTTCTTTCTTAATATTCTATAAAGTCCTCTGGAAGGACAAAATTAGGCTAAAAAGTTTATTACTGAAATCAATGACCTTCTGAAATAGGGGAAAGGAGGGAGAGCTGACTGAACATTTTTTTTTTTTTTTTTTAAGCTCAAGTTACTTATTCTTTCCTTTCAGACAAATATGGCAAATGTGATGGGAGAGAGAAAAAAGAACAGGAAAAATAATTTCCCTCATCAACTCCTGCTTCATGTGTACAGCATGTAGTACTTCAGTGGCTGTCAATAGAGTGCCACAGCACTCTGGGGTGCTGCAAGATCCTTTTAAGGGTACCATAGGATGCCATGCAAGTATTAAGTGTGGAATAACTACACAGGATTCACAAGATAAACTCAGAGTTTTCAAGTAGGAATCCATAGTGTCAGAAAACATTCTCACACTGTATGGTCTTTCAAAGCTCTCTGAAATAAGAGAATTGCTTTATTATTTTTCTGTAGCCAGTAAATTAGTGAAAGTAAAAACTGGCATTTTCCAAGGGGTGCCTTTGGAGTCTAAGAAGGTTGAGAACCACTGGTATACTTAAACTGATCAGTCAAAAGAAAGTGAGTTTTGTTTTAGTCCCTGCAGTTGGATCCTGGTTCACTTTCCTGGTCTCAAATGACATCTGGCTGGCGTACTCTGATCTCCTGCTAGTGAATCTTCATGCTGGTGCAAGGCTGCTTATGCTGTCTTAACTTGCCAGTCTTGTTATGATGATAGTATTATGGAATTGAATTAATTCCAAAGCTGCTCAATCTTATAATCAATTAGGTAGAAGATGAAAAGGATTAGAAAGAGAGGAAATGGAGGAGGAAGTGATGCAAAAGGGCAGTGGTGTCAAAGATACTGCCCCCAAGCTAGATCCAGCCTGCAGAGCCCCATCAAGTGGCCCATGGTGGTGCCCTTGGGTCACAGCATGTGCCACATGTGGTGTGCTCCAGAATAGCCTGTGCACCAAATATAGCTGGCACTGGCCCTAGCATGCATGTTGCATGTATGGTATGGGGAGCTGGTCTGGTAAACACTGCATTTAGCTTGTGAGGCTGGGGCCAGGGCCAGGACATATGCTGTGGGTAGTGCATGGGGCCATTCCAGGGCATGCATTACAGGTAGTGTGTAGGACCAGTCTATGGGCCCAGTCCAGCCTGTGGACCAGCCCTTTGCCACACATCTGACCCATGGGGCCTGGTGAGTTTGATACCCCTGCATGAAGGGAAGGAGCAATTAGCAAGAATCTTACGTTTTCAATTCTATTAGTTGTTTAGAATGGATCTGACAGTTAAGCACTTGGTGCCGTCATAGCTTTGTGGAGGAGCTATAGTGGAGAATTCTATCAAGTTTCCAGGCAAAAGTATGATTAGGTTACTCCTCCAGATCTGAAGATCCAAAGGGCCTTCAGGGATGTCCTCTGCTCTCCCTTTAAAATGTCTAAAAGTGGCACTGTCAGATTGTCTAATAAGGATGATTTTAATGACCCCAGGACAGGGACATATTTTGCCCTGAGAATGAAGGCATTCCTTTTTTCCTCAAATGAATTAGTGGTCCTTCCTTATGCCAAATGTGAAAGCCGTCATTCTGTCATTGCACTTCAGACTGCAGGGTATTTACCTCCGTTTTATCAGTGATTCTGTACACCTTTACAGATAAAAATGGTTTTCTGTTGCACACTATCTTTTGACTCGCTTGGACTGTTCAAAAACAAGCAAAACTGTTAGAAATCACCAGAATCATAGATTTCAAAACAAATCTTTCCTAGCCTCAGAACTCACTTCTGAGCCTTACTGTGCTTTGAGAAGACAGCCACTAGGTTTTGGAGGAGAAACTGAAGTTGAAGCAAAAGATGTCATTCTGAGTTGACATACTGGTATTTGCATGTTGCTCAGAGGCTACTTACTTAAGCTTTACAGAAAGCCGTGTAAAGTATAATTAATTGAACAGAGTTTAAAGACAAGTATATAACTGGTATTTCCCCAAGTCAGTAATTTAGATGTTTATACGAATAATAGTCTGTAATATATTATTCCATGTTGCCTCCACTTCTGTAAACTTTAGTAGAGATGATAGTGATGCAAAAATACATAATTTTAGTTCCTAATTTTAGTATTTTATATGAAGTGTGTATGCATCTTTGTCTTATACAGCTTCATTTTGCTAGTGTTGAAATGAATTAGTTGAACAGTGCAAGATATTATTTAGCTATCTGGCCATGGGTTTAGGTAAACTACTAAGTTTAGTAAATTAATTAATTAAAGCAGGCTCCTTTTATAAAAACTGCCACTACATAGGAAGAAAAAGTACTAAGGGGAGAAACCAATGCTTGGTTTGAAAAAAAAAACCCAGCTATTTTTAACTTATCCTTCAAATTGGGTCAATGTTGATCCACGTATACATTGTACAAAAAAATAGTCTTTCTCTGAAACCCTCAGTCACTGTATAAGGCACTTCAGCCTTTGTCCACAGAAGGACTAGGATATCTAAAGTGCGGTGTAGGTACCCATGTCCAAAAATGTCATCCTCAAAGTCCCTAATCCTGTGGATGTGTTGAAATCTATAGGTGCCTACACTTTGACCAGTAAAATTCCCTGATTGCCTAGGATTGTGCTATGTGTATGTCTAGAATGGCTGTCACTTTGGTAGGCCTGATCAGCTTGGCACTTACTATATGTTTGTACCTGAGGAAGATCCTCATGCTAGGCATTCCTTTTGCATGTCTCCTGCGGGGTTCGATTCCATGGGGAAGATCTGAGCATGCATAACATGCTGATGTGATCAGACTCCTCAGGAAACAGAGTGGCTACAGCTACTTTTATTCAAAAACATGCCCAGGAGCAGCAGGTCCCTTTTATGCAATAGCAGAATGTTGAGAGCACTCGCACTGAACGTGGGAAACCTTGGGGTCAGTTATTTTTCATCAGCCTGAGGGGTGCGAGTCCCCACTTCCAACCTTCCAGGAATGTTCCCTGACCACTAGGATATAGTACAGGCTGGCTGAGGGCACTCCTCACCCTTCCTGTTGAAGCTATGTGACTATGCAGCAGAGAATTCAAGAGTGGGCATCCACAAGTACCCAAACTGAGGCAGCAGATGGACAATTTTTGCTGGCTGATTGCAGCACTGGCCATCATTTTCATGGGCTTATCATAGTGTCTTCTCCCTGCCCCCACTTCCTGGTCTGGGAGGCTACGCCCCTTCCTGCTATTTGGATGAGAGGATTGTCCTTCACGTGGTGCCACCCCTTAACACTGATTGGCAGAGAGGGGCAGGGCTGCACACGAGACAGCCCTCTCAGCCAATCGGCAGCAGAGGGAGTGGCTGCCATTATGCCAGCAGTTTCCACCCCCTGAGCAAGGCTGGGTCACAGCACCCCTTGGCTCCCACTGGGGAGGCAGCATTTTATTTTTAGTAAGTCTTCCTCTCCCTGCACCTCCACTCCCGTGTCTTCATGCAAAATTGCAGAAACTGCTGTTTTTTGTAATGTGAGCAAGTCCCTAATCATGAGTCTCTAGGCAAGTGGTTCTCCACTAGGGTGCCACGAGAGCCTTTCAGGGTTGTCATGGTGTGGGCGCTGCAACTACAACTAGGTAGAACTGCCCTGTGTGCCTTGTACCTAGCCAGACTGAGAACAGCTGCAACAAGAGCACACATTCCTGCCAAAATTAGGGTTATATGATAAGCCTAAAGCAGGCAAGAGTGGCCAGTCCTGCTGCAGCCCTTCTCACTCCAACCCTGTTTTCATCCTTCTGGAAACCCTAGTGCAGGTAGGAGCCATGTACTTTTGCCACAGCCCTCTTTGGTCTGACTCTGCCTAAGGTGCAGGAAGAAGTTTCACCTGGTTGCACCAGCAGTAGTACTCTAGTTGAGAACCACTGAGGTAAGCTGAGGCAGCATAACACTGGTTCTCAACCAGGGTGCCGCTGAGTTCAATACACTTATGGAGATGTGCCCTGAATCTAAAAAGATTGAGAACCACTGTCCTAAGCCAACAAAGGAAGTGGGGCTTGGGTTCTTATTTATGCCCATAAGACTTTTTTAATAATTGTGTTATATTTGATAAGAGATCAGAAAAATGTAGAAACAGTCCTGGGACTGAAATCCAGGCTTGTCCCTTTCCAGGTGAGTGGCTTATTCATCGGGCTACAATGGGATCATTTGATCCTTGTAGGCTTCCTGCCCCTGGCAAGGGGGCTGAACTGGATGATCTCACAAGGTCCCTTCCAGCCCCTAATGTCTATGAAATGCATCCGCTTTCTGACCTAACGAACATTGAATGCTTTTCTGTAGTGGCATAAGTTCAGAAAGAGGAAGAGTGCCATTACCTAAACCTGTAGCCTGTTGGGTTTGTCATTCTCTAGGGAGGGACTTCAGGGCTAACAGGAACAGGATGCGTTTCAATACAGACAAGTGCAGGGTGCTGCACTTGGGCAGTAGGAACCAGCAGCACACTTACACAATGGGGAACTCCCTACTTGAGAGCACGGAGGCAGAAAGAGATCTTGGAGTCATTATTGACTCCAAGATGAACATGGGCCGACAATGCGAGGTCATGGTTGGCAGGGCTAACCGGACCTTGTCGTGCATCCACAGGTGCATCTCGAGTAGAGCCAAGGAGGTGATCCTCCCCCTCTACGCGACGCTGGTCAGGCCACAGCTGGAGTATTGTGTCCAGTTCTGTGCGCCCCATTTCAAGAGGGATGTGGACAACATGGAGAGGGTCCAGAGGAGGGCCACCTGCATGATCCGGGGACAACAGGGCAGACCCTACAGTGAGAGACTGCGGGACCTGAACCTATTCAGCCTCCATAAGAGAAGGCTGAGGGGGGACCTGGTGACAGTCTATAAACTCACTAGGGGGGACCAGAAGGGTTTGGGGGAGACGCTGTTTCCCCTAGCGCCCGCTGGCATAACAAGGAGTAATGGGCACAAGTTGATGGAGAGGAGGTATAGATTGGACATCCGCAAAAACTACTTCACAGTTAGGGCGGCTAGGAGCTGGAACCAACTTCCAAGGGAAGTGGTGCTGGCCCCTACCCTGGGGGTCTTTAAGAAGAGGCTGGATGCCTACCTGGCTGGACTCATTTGAGTCCCGTTTCTTGTTTTGGGGTTTTGTTGTTCTCCCGCCCTGGCGGGGGGGTCAGGCTAGAAGATCTACTAGGTCCCTTCCGACCCTGAATCTATGAATAAGTTTCCTAATTTCTGGGTCTAGGGCAGGGGGCGGGCAATTATTTTGGGCAGAGGGCAGCTTACTGAGTTTCGCAACCCATTGAGGCTAAATTTTTTACGGGCCCTCCAGGCCAGATAGAATGGCCTGGCGAGGTGCGTCTGGCCCGTGGGCCACATTTTGCCCACCCCTGGTCTAGGGTGACCACCACTGCCATTTTAAAAGAGCAGAACAACCTGTTTATCTTTAAAGAAACTGCTTAGTAACATAAGTCCAGGAAGAGTTCTAGGCTGTTTTGACATATGTGCCTAAGTGTCCCAGAAAGGTGGGATTTCAGATGCATCTTTTTCCTAGCTACTGTTTCCTAATGGCTAGCTGAGGCAGCTGCCTGCTCAGCATGCTGGGCCAGTGAATGCCGCTTTGATGTGCTGAACCATTCTAGGAGCTAGACACCTAATCTTTAGGTACTACAATACTCAGAATCTCTGTGTCTAAAGTCACTTGTTGATTTAGTCCTTAGTAAAAGCAGGAAAGGCAGGTTGTTCTGTGGAAATGCAGATGCTGATTTCTTGTAATCTCTTTGTGATTCCATGGTCTCTTAGGGGTGGACTGATAGAGATTTTCTTCGCTGATACCAATAGCCAATTATTTACCAGGCATGTCAGTTGATACTGATCAGATAACCAAGTTATAGGAATGCAGCCAGGCAGTGTGGAGAGCAGGTCCCTGCAGATAAGTCTGTGGAGGGGAAGGGGCATGGCGGAGGGAAGGGGCATGGGGGGAGGGCGCGGATCAAGACCCCCACAGTGAGGGAGGGAGTAGGGTAGGGGCAGGGGCAGAGGGTAGAGCTCAGGCTGAGGGTGTTGCCCAGGTAGGGGCCCTGGGGCTGGGGTGGGGAGTGGGATGGAACCATGGTGGCGGGCTGCTTGCTGTGATCTCAGGGCTTTCTGCCCTGCTGCCTTTGCCCCAGGAGCTGTGTGCTTGGCTGTGCCACATCCCCATAACCCTTCCCCTCCACAGACTTACCTGTAGGGCACTGCTCTCCATGCTGCCTGGCTGCACTCCTGTCCATGTGTATGCTGCAGCTGCATGCACACATGTGGCATCTGGGGTTCTGGCCAGAAGACATTTTATTTATTGGTACATTATTGGCTACGCTGGCCAAAAAAAGCCAATAGCTGCTAATGTTAATTTTCCTTTTAGTGGTGCCGATCTGATATGGCACCGATTATATCAGTGTACCTCCATTCTCTACTTCAGCATGTAATAAATGGATAAGCACCTGTGCTAAGTGTAGTTTAAACTAGAAGATATGGAGGACAATACTGGATTTGGCCAGTCTAGTGGACCTAGGGATATTGTATTGAAAGGTTTAACAATTTCATCACAGCCCTGCCTAATGTTGAATTTGTTAGAGGAATGGGTACATTTTACATGACCTATAAATAACTGGTTTTAGGCAACCAGTTGTTTATCATTTAAAAATCTTTGACTTTTTCTGATCACTGGAGGGAATCAACTTGAAGGCCTGGGTGTTGACATGTATCCTACTGATTTATTTATGAAATTCCTAGAGCTGCAAGCTATAGTCTGAAACAATTATTGTAGAATGTGGCAAATTCTAATTCAAATTATAGATAAAGTGGGAAGCAGCAGAGGAATACGTTTCCTAGGGCTGAGAAGTCAGACTATTTAAGGGAAGTGATTTAGATAGAGGATTTTCTCTGGTTTCCTTTTATAAATCCCACTTCTACTCTTTCCAAATAGGCATGTTTGTTAAACTGTCACTATAATCCCCTATTTGCTGTTCAGCATTTCCACTTCTAGGCAATACATTTCTCTTGGTTCTCAGGTGGCAGTTTTTTGATTTAGCAACTGAAGATGGGGGGATGAAGAACAGAAATAGAAGAATAGGCGTGGTATAAATTTTACGACGTTTATGTATGTATGTATACAGTTTCATCAATGCTGTTACCCTTCTGTCCTATTGCGAGAAGAAGAATAATTAGTTTGCAGAAAAATTATCACTTTGGATGCTATTCCATTATCCAGTCAGAGAGTATTTCAGCAATTTTATATCAGCCTAGGAAATATTCTTATGCTTTTTTCATAAGCCTTTGTGTTTGGTTATGGTTCATAAATAATGTGCAAGCCTAGGGTTAAATCAAAGGATGCTATACATGGGGGAAACCCACTTTAAACAAAACAGTAGCAAAGTGGATAGAGCCTCAGGCACACTTTAGATCAGATTGGATAAAGATGGTTGAGTCACCAGTGGAAGAAGTCACTTGTGTGGTTTCATCTATGGTAGAATAGCTTAATCTTTTCAGTTCAGAAGCACTGGGACCAAAGGGGATTTCTAAACCTCAAAAGACCCCCAGATAAGGGTGTGTCTAGTTGGGAGATGCTGCTCATAGTGTGAGCCTTTGTAGCCTGACACAAAGGGAGGGAAGGATGCTGCTAGCTGTTTTAGCTAACTCGGAAAATTAATTGACTAATTTGAGCTATGGATAAAAAGAGAGGCCTACCAGAGGCTAGGGAATGATGTTTGTAGGTCTTTTTAAATAGTTTGGTACAATGTACTTTTTAATGTTTGGGTGAAAGAATGTTTGTTGTAGGCTTTTTTTTTTTTTTAATCATTTTAATCAGCTTCTCTAACAGGCTCTTGTAGGGTCCAGATCCTTTTGGGACCTGTTGACTACTAGTACATTGTCACAGTTGGCTGCCATAGGCTGTAACCTAGGTTGTGCCCTAACAATGGGCATGTTGCAGAATTTCACCCTGGTGAAGAAGGACTTAGGAGGCAGGCCTGACACTGTTGGGAGGCTATTATGAGCAATTCCCTGAGAAGAGGCAGCAGTGCCACTAGCCAAGGAACTGGTAGCTTTCTTTTTTGTATGGAATCCAATCTTCTACTTCTGCCTGCAAGTAATAGTGTACTTACACTATGTACAGAACTGGTTAAATTGCCTAAATGAGGGCCCTAATCTGCAGTATGTATGGATAACGTAAGTCATGAGGTCTGTTTGTTTAAATGAATAAAGCTACTCTGCTGCTTGTGTGTTTTCAGGGTTGGGCTCACAGATACTTCAAGTACCATGTGCTTTGAGTTAGTGCTTGCAAAGCTCAATCAGATAGTCCTCAGCTTTTTTTGCAGCTCCTGACATGTATATCTAAGGGTAGGGTATGTCAGAAGAGTTATGAGTTCTTTGTTTTCCTTAGTAGGAAGGAAAGGTTTCTGGCTCCTTTGAGCGATCTCCAGAGTGTACAAAGGTGTTTTTAATGAAAGAATATTGATTTTTATCTAAACCTTTAGCCAGGGTATTAGTTCTCTTGGAAAATAAATCTTTGGCAATCTATCTTTTAACTCTGTTCCCGTGAGGCGAAAAAGGTTGAAAAGTCTGTACCAGTATATAACAGTACTGAGAAAATTCTTGAGGAATTTTGTATACTTCCTAGTGCCAAGTGTGGTGTTCTTAAAATAACTTCAGTTATATAAATTACTTAAAGCCAGGCTCACAAGTCTTGCTATAATAATTTGCATGTGGAGAAAACGCTCTGTAGCCTTTACAGATCTTATATTAGATCCCATCAAATATGTACTGGATGTAGAATTAAGAGTGTGCTCAAACTTGTCTTGCCAATCATCTGTTTTTCCTAAGTATGTAGTTATATAGTAAATTGGGTCAGATAATAGTTCAGAAGTCAAATAAAAATCGAAGGAAAACCTGCAAACGAATCAAATCTCAGGTTTGTTGTGAGAATCAATCTACTTCTATCTTATATCTGAGACTGTCCTCTTCTTTTGGTACACTTATTCAGGTTATTTTTTATAATTAGATGTTTATTGTATATCACATGAGTGTCTAAAGGACCCAGGCAGAACTGGCACTCCACTTTGCTAGGTACTGTACTGTTGCATAGTAACAGATCAGTCTCTGCCATAAGGACTTGCAGGTTAATAGTGAGATTGTAGCCCACTACATATACCTTCATGGCAGGACCAAGAGGCCATAGGGTACACTTCTGTGCCACTAAATAGGCTACTGTTTGATGTGTCACAGGGCTAGGGGGACAGCAGCCCCTAAGATCAGGGGCAGATCCAGAGAGTGCAGTGGAATAGATGCCACCCCCCTTTCAGCTGATGCCACAGGAGGAGCAGTCATGGGCATTTAAGTCCCAGAAGGAAGTAAGAATCCCCCCCCCATGCCTTTTCTCTCTTTGGCACATCTCATCACCTCTCATTACCATCTTCCCCTTTCATTGCTGCCACTATCCCTGACTGCCTTGTGGCAGGGGTTTAGGGATAGGCTCCAGAGCCACTCCTGGCCTGCTCCAGCTGGGCTCTGTGCATGCTGGGCTCAGCTGGAGACAGCAGCAGCAGTGGCAGGCAGCTTCTTCCTCTGTCCATTCTCCCTGAGTGTTCCTTGCTAGCCTGAGAGTAGGCACAAGAAATGGGAACTCACTCACTGCTCTTGCTGCTGTTTTTAGCTGATACTGATTCCTTGTAGAGCCCGGCTGGAGTGGAGCAAGAGATGCTGTGGAGCCTCCCCACCCACCCAGGGCAGTAAGGGACAGCAGCAGTGGCAGGCAGGGGGTGAGTGGAGGGGGAGGGTCATGCCACTGAGCACAGGGAGGGAGTGGAGACTGACAGGGGGAAAGGAAGATTCTTACTACTTTGGCGGACTTAAAAAGTCCCACACTACTGTGCCTGCTGTGGGAGAATCCTGCCTGGTGAGGGGTGTGGGAGAAGCTTGGGGCAGTGCCAGTCCTTTACAAAATCCTGGATCTGCCCATGCCCAGGGTGGGCTCTTCTGGAATGCTGAGAGTGAAGAAAGGGGAATGAGTGAGAACTGGAAAAACAGATGAGTTCGTAGAGCCTCGATTCGTCATCTCTGCTATTTACTTGGTAGTTCTTTCCAGGTTGGCTTGGTGGGGGATGTTATCTGCACCAAAGATGGGACTGGTGCAAGTTAGTTTGGAGCATTGGTGTTGCCAGGCAGGATGAGATGGAAAGGACTCCAGTCCATTATTCTATCTTTGACAGTGGCCAGCTTGAGACGATTCAGAGAAAGATGTAAGAACCTTCCCATAGACAGGGTTTTCTGCTACATCGTTAGGTCTGTTCCTGAACCTTAATGATTAGAAATTGGCTTAAGCTCCAAGAGACAAATTTTGATGCATCTTACCAAGTTGACTGATTAGCATAATTCCATAATTATAAGGCTCCATGGGTAGCCTTAATAACTGTCTAAATATTCAATCCCTTTATAATTGTATTAAGTTCTTGGCCTCAAGTTCCTGTATTAATAAGTTTCACAGTTAAAATACATATTGTGTAAACATTTTTCTTTGATCTATTTTGAATTTCCTGCCTCTTATTTTCATTGTTTGTCCATTTTATTCTTTTGTTTAAGATGGGGAGAACAGAAGTCTCTTTCATCATTTTCTCATACCTTCTCATCTGTCTTCTGCTTCTGCACTTCTCCCTGCCCTCAAAATGAAGTCCTCATCTCTTTCAGACTATGTATAAGACTTCCTAGGCCAGGGGTGGGCAATTATTTTGGGCAGAGGGCCGCTTACTGAATTTTGGCAAGCCATCGAGGGCAGCATGACAGGCAGCCCAGGACAGATGAATATTAATTTTTTAAATTTTTTAGGGGCCCCGCGGGCCAAATAGAATAGCCTGGCAGGCCGCATTTTGCCCACCCCTGTCCTAGGCCCTTGGCCATTTCTGTTTCTTTCCCTGAATCCTCAGCAATTGCCTTCTTGGGGTGGCATGTCCAGTACTGCACATTCGTATTCCAAGACAGTCTGCATAATGCATTATGCTGTATTCTGTATCATTCAGCACCCCATTCCTTGTGCATTTTAGGTTTTATCTAACTGCACGTGCACACTGAGCTGAGGTCTTCATAGGCATTGTTCTTAAACTGATATGCTTGATTAAAAAAAAAAGATGGGATGTGTGTGGGAACTGTAAATGTTTGTGTCCAATGTACATGGCACTGTATTTGTTAACATTGTATTTTGTTTTCTGTTTTGGTTCTCATTCACTTAGGTTGTTTGGGTGTCTGACATTCCTTACAGGGCTCCTTAATTGCAACTTACCTAAATAAGTGTCATATGCAAATTTTGCTACCTCTGTATCATTCTCCCTTTCTAGATCATTAGTACAGGAACTTTAAGCATTATGCTGCTAACCTTTTGATTGATAAAAATTGATTATTTAATCCTACTCTTCCTTTTGGCCACTTAGCCAATTTTTGATCTATTATGGCACCTTGTTTCTCACGCTGTGACTATTCAGCTTCTTTCATTACCCTTTCTGTAGGACCTTGTCAAACACTTCTTGCATTGTAAATCCAGTATTAAGCCAATGACAGCTACTGAAATGACAAACATAGGATTCAACATAAACTTCCAGTGGCAAGGAGGTACAGAGAGAGTGCTGACACTGAGTCATTATTAACTCAGTGGTGGTGACTGATAAGTATTGGAGTTTTCTGACTCCTGATGCTAAAAGCTTAGAGCAATGTGCCCTTTTACAGAACAATCAGAATTTAAAAATGAAAAAGTGAAAGGGGAGTGTTGGTCTTGAAGCAATGTTGGCACAGAATGGTATCTCGGAGAGGCACAATTTCTACTTTCTTCCCTGCGGTGCTATTTTCCTGTTGGAAATAGGTGAGCAGCCAGTTATTCTGTGCCAGCTGGATTGACTCATTAATTGGAAGCAGAGCCAAGGTTTTGTCTTCATCCTTCCACCACAGGATATGGGTTACAGGTGTACGTGGTTGACTCAGCTAACCTGTTTATAGGCAAATGGTCATTCTTATTCCCTGACAGCCTGAGCAGTCCAAAGTACAGCTACTCTCAAGTGTTTTGGGAGCGCTGTAACAATGCAGCTGCCCCTAGAAAACTGGGGTGGACTTTTCAGTTTGCTTGTGACTATTACATGGCATATCATCAAGCTGTGGACTCCTGAGGGCATCTACTGTTGATATTTGTGGAACAATCTAATTTGGAATCATTTTAAAGCTAATTTGCCACTTTGGCCAGAATGGGTTGAGGTTTTCTCCAAAGCCAGTCTCTGAAGGCTGGTCTCTTGCTCAGTTTGAAGGTGATTTGGATGCTGTTACCTGTTTTGTTGGCCACTTGCTTTTGGCAACCCTTTGTTTTCAAGCAAAATGTTTGCTGAGAGCTTGTATGGTAGAGTAATACTGTGGGCTAAATTCTGTTTTTTTACATTGGTGTAAGTTATGGAAATAAATGCAGCATATCTTACAAACTGGGCTGGTATTTTGTAACCACCATAAGGCCAGACTGTAAATCTTATTCATGATGTGTAGCACCTACTTCAACAGGGTTGCTCACTTGCTGGTTTATCCCTCATAGAATAAAGATGGTACTTCATGTGAAGAGGACCAGCAGAATCTCACCATAAGGAAAAGTATTGTATTGTGTTTCAGCAGAAATTCAGTTAACGAAAAATCTGTCAACTTTTTTTTCTATAATATTGATAGCATACAGGATATGTATATAAAGTAATTAAAATGTCCGTCATTAAGACTGCACTGGAACACATCCAAGAACAATACAATCTCCATACCTTTCTTGTTGTTCTGCTCCTCCCCACTCCTGCCCATGTTCAACTCCATGCCAAGAAATACACAGATGTAATTGCTCAAACCTGGGAAAAAGAATGC
Organism: Gavialis gangeticus; assembly: GCF_001723915.1. Classification (NCBI taxonomy): domain Eukaryota; kingdom Metazoa; phylum Chordata; order Crocodylia; family Gavialidae; genus Gavialis; species Gavialis gangeticus. The sequence goes on along the minus strand of NW_017729033.1, from coordinate 62,144,382 downwards.
CTCTTTTATTTGACTGTAACTTTGTATGTAAAATGTGTACCTGAAGTTTAAACAAGTCATTGTTTGTAATTAAAACAAAGTACTATAAAGCTAGAATTGTCTGATAATTGTAGGATATAAATCTTGTAAAGTTGAAGCTTTTGAAGAGCAGATTTAAAGGGAAGAAATATTTTTTTGAATGAAAAATGTTGAATGCTTTTTGTACTTTATAATGCTTCAGTATGACTCATATAATGGGATGATATAAAGATTTTTGCACTTGCACATTTAGAAATGGATTGGAAAATTAAAGGGTTTTTTTATTAATTAATAAAATGCGTAATTTTGGGACACTTAAACCCTAGTACATGATTAGAAGATGCAAGTTTTAGCACCATAGAAAGGTAACTTTGAGAACCTTTGTGCTTGTGTAAAATGGTTACGTTCTTTACAGTTGGAGTAATGGTTGCTTTAGTAACAGGTTTTCCTGCACGCAATGCACCCTCAAAAGTCACCATCTTTTTGAAAGGTTGAACAAAGAAATAAAAGATCTTTCCTTGAGAGCCTGGGAGTGTGGGAGGTATTGGCAGAGGGGAATATCCATAGTCAGCAGTTAAGGAGCCCTACCTGCATCATGTGCTGCTTTATTTTCACTTTCCTCTGGCAGAAGCTTAAGCAGTAAAAAAAACTGTTGTTACTGTATTTAATTATAATGTATACCCTAACTTACCATATCTGGATTTTTTCGTGAAAAAGCCTCATGTTGTATGCAAGAAAATATGGTATTCAATTTCAACAGCTCTTGCAGTGGCTTGGGCATTTTTCAGTCGTAGAATGTACAATACCTGCCCTGGGAACTCTACTTTTTCAATTTTTTTTAATACTAAACATGCCAAAATACCTAGATAACCAAGCAATGACCCTGGTGAGTTTGACACATACTAATGGATAATTTAGATTGGATTAGATCCAGGTAATTCAAGTATTCATTCATATAGATGGCATGGATTTCAGGTTTTTGTCCCAGATAAATCTTAATGTTTTCAGAGGCTTGTTTTTGATTGCTACTTAGATATTCAGATATTTATCTGGATAATGAGTCAGCCAAATTAGATGGAGCGGCTTTTCTACAAGACATTTAGTACTTCCTGCTTCGATTCGGGCTAGGAACATGATGTGAACAGCCTTTTTTTATATATAGCATTTCATCACTTCCACTTTGCAACCTTACCAGAATCAGAAATCAGAGAGACATGTATCAATGTGAAAAATTATGTTCAAAGTTAACCAACATTGTCTTCAAATATCAAAATAGTTTCTGATTTCCATCATTCAATGTTTGTTTTACAGGGAAACAGTAGTACAAACTAAACTAAAAATATTACTCTCTGAGAACCTTAAGTTAAAGAAAGTGTAGAAAACTAAGCAAGCATAAATAAAGTCTATGTGAAATGGATGCTCAGTTGAAGAATAACTAGGAAAGGATTGATTGATTGATTGATTTTAAATAGCTTGTACATTACTGTTGGGGAATTTTTCAAGAACAGTTATGATTCTTGTTCTTGTTCCCTACTATGTATTGTCATTGTGGACTGAAAATGAATAATCATTTGGAATGACAAAAATACATTTTTACAATATGGTTTCCTTGATCCTAATTTATGCAATTCCCCCCCCCCCTTTATTTTCCAAGATCTTAGCCACTTTTCTTTTCCTCCTTATTTATTTTTCATGCTGCTTAGTTCTCTTCGCTTTTGGTTGTCATTTGTAATATTCTGTTGTCACTTATTAGACTTTGTTACATGATGTCTGCTGAGGAGGCAGAGGGGGCTGAATGATGTTGAGACATAATGGTGCTGTTTTCTTTTCCTTTTGTGTTGTGTGATGTAGTTTTATAACCCAGCATTAGGTGACGAGAGTGTATCGTAACACTCTAAAGGAGCTAAGAAGAGGACATTTGTTTTATACTGTATGTTGGAAAAATTGCTAGACTTATAGACAGGTCATTACCCTTATGAAAACTTAAAGCCCAAGTTTTCAAAACTACAGTGAGGTCCCTAAATCCATAATAAACTCTTTAAATAGAAGTAGCTAAATCTTCAGTAATGTCAATAGCAGTTGCAAAGTTATGGATGATTCCCAGTTTTGAACATAATAGCCTATAAAAGTGTGTGTGTAGGGCTAGGGGAATAAAAAATAGGCCTGGTTCAATAACAGAAGAAAAAAGAAAATAAGGAAAAGGTTAAATGATGAAAAGTATTGCTAGGCTTGGTTAAATAAATGTGGATCATTTCTCCTATTTTATCTTGGCTTATAAAATCTTTAGGGAGTGGGTTGACTCCAGACAGCATCTTCTATGTCAAAATACAAGTACAGTAATTCAAACAAACCTTTTTTGTGACTTAATTGTAAAATCTGGATAGAGATGCACATAACTGTAATCCCCTGAGTGAGATTATGGTAAGGTTATACTGCATTTACAAGCAGTGAGTTGAATTCAGCAAGTACAAATTATTCTAGTCCTGTGTCTGCTTATGTAAGGGCTAAATTTGGTCCAGTACCTTTCCCTGGGAACACTGGTTTTCAGTGTACATTTTTACTTTTTAGACCTGCGGCCCTTTAGGTTATTTCTAAGGCAAAGTGGCCCAGTGGATAGAGTAGTAGTTTAGGATGAAGAGACCTGGGATAAAGCCCTGGTTCCATTCAAGTTCATGACACTATTCCCATAGACTTCAGTGGGGTCAGATTTTCACTCCTGGATTGTGTTCACAGCAATGTGATGTTGGCATATTTCTGAGCTTATTTTCTTCTGTGCCCTAAGGGTATTGTCTGTTTTTCATGTTATCTTTAGGTTTGGGTGCGTCTTGTTATGCAACTGTATGATGTGTATGGCACAAAAGGACCCTGACCTCAGTAGATGTTCTGATGCTGCAGTGGCAAAGATAAATAGTAACAATAATAATCTTCTATTGCTTTTCCCCTGTGCCATTACTTTTTTAGCAAGTGTCATTTAGCATACTCTGTGCAGTGAAACCTCATTAGTATGATATCAGAGTTTGAAGTGTTGGATAGCTCGAAGCTGTTGTCACCCCCCAGCCGAAAGGGTAGTCTTCTGTCTTCATTATGACATCGATCATTTAAAATATGTCTGCTTTGAAGTTTGAAGCCGTTTTCTGGTTTCTTAGACCAGAAAAACTTTGTTAATTTGAAATGCAGGGAACAAATTAAGCAGATTTTCTGGCATGTAGCACAAGGAGTTCCTAATGTAGACCAGCAGCAATGAATCTAGGGGCCCTTTTTCTCTTGCTTAGATCAATCTAAGTATGATGATGTCCTACTGCACCCTGTGATCCCACCAAATCCCCCATGGATCCAACATCCCTGATATAGCTGCGGCTGCTGCCCCACCTTCTACCTCTGCAGACTCTCCTGCACCCTGGCACCTGCTGTCCTGAGCCATGGCTGTTCCACATGCTCCTGTGCTGAACTGCATGTTTTCCAGGCTACTGCTTCATGTGCTCCCACCCCCTTGGGCACTCCTGGGCCAGCTCCCAATTGTGCCAAACTGCAGTTTTTCTAGGCTGCAGGCAGCGTGTGATGGGCCTGGGGACCTCCCTGCCAAGGGAATCTGAGTGCCTGAATGGGTTGGAGCATGTGGAGGTCATGGTCCTGATTTGGGGGTTGGTAGGGTCAGGGATGTCAGATCCATGGGGGGTTTGGTGGGATTGGGGGTGGTGAAGGGGGATGGGCTCTATACTTAGATTGCTGTAAGCCAGGGGTTTTCAACCTTTTTTAATAAGTATCCCCAGTGGCCCCCTTTTTTGTGTCTGTGTGGCTCTGCTGTCACCCTGCCCTGGTTCCTGTGAGGCAGCGGCACAGGGTGGTGGCGCTCCATCCCTGCCTGCCCCCACATACTCCCTGGGACCTTTCAAAGTACCCCTGGTGGTACACATATCCCTGGTTGACAACCCCTGAAGTAAGCAGAAGAATAAAGACCTGTAGGTCATTGCTGCTAGTCTGTATTAGGAACTCCTTGTGCTGCATGCCATGAATATCTGCTTAATTAGTCACTGTGATAACTCCTCATTTTGTTCTTAACAGTTAGTAAGGTCTGCACATGGGTGAACTAAGTTTGTTTGTACCTATAATTATTTTCATACATACAAATTACTATCGATACATTTATTTCAAACTTATTTATTTGAAAGTCTGTATTTTTTTTTTGGTTCCCTGCATTTCAAGCTAGCGAGGTTTTACTGTATATGCACTTTGAGACTGCTTCAATAGCAAATGTGGAGGAGCTGTAGGTCTTCATTGATTTGCCTCCAAAAATGTCATGCTTAATGCGCATAGTTAGCAGAGTATAGAAACAGAGGGAATTAGTCACTATCAAACAGCTCCTGCTTGAAAGAAACCCAAGGTCTAAAAAGTTGGGATATCTCAGTTTGGGACTGGCTGGGACTGGTCAAGGTGCATAGTACCCTATGATGGTCTCAGTTAAGCCTTGTTAGTACCTTTTTTTTGTGCCTGTGTACACAAAAACAAAATCCATGATTCTGAGAGAAGCTAAATACCTGTGAGAACAAATTCAGTACCCTACAGCAACTGCTTTTTGCCTATAATCTCTTTAATAGATATAAAAATTTGCTATTTAATGTAACAATTTCTGTTCAGTGTACTATAATGTTGTCTTTTTGTAACTGCTCTAATTAGCTGTCTGTGAGGCTTTGTGTTATAAGTCTAGTAAGCTTCCATTTCTAAACAAAAGGGGCTGACACATGGCATTTGGTGGGGCTTGGACCAAGAGGGAATTACTGTAGAGACTGTGTGTTTGAGTTTTAGGAATGCAAATAGGATTTCAGAAAAGTGTCCAAAAACAATGAATTCCCCACTGTATATTCTTTTTTGTTAATGCTTTTAGATTCCTAGGTAGCTTTGTATTTTAAAATGAAAATATTAGAGACAGGTTCCAAAAATGCAGGAATTGTACTTTCTTCTGGGTGGAGGAAAGTAAGAGTGATTGCAAATTTTTTGAAAAAGAATGTAATTGGTGCACATGCCAGACCACCTCAAAAGTTTAAATTGCTTTTATATGCGTAAAGACCACTTGTTGGGTATTTTTTGGTGGTTAGACTGAGCAGTTTCTTTCTGAAGCCCTACCTTTTCAACATATATTGCTGACAGGTGAGTAGTTTGGTTCTATGTCACATATATAACTTTTCTGTAAAAAAAAAAAAAAAAAATTAGTCAGAGGCAGAAATAGAATTCAGTTCTTCTGTGACTGAGTTCAGTGCCTTAAACATAGGAGTCCTTTGGCTTCTTGCAAGGCTATGCTACGTTCACTGTCCATTCCATGCAGTAGATGTAGCGGAGCTCCTGTAGAACAGATAGTTTGTGATCTTATAATTAAAGACCTGATGTCTGTTTTCAACACTGACAGGAGTGGAACTTGTGCAGACTCTGTTATTCCATCTGTAAAATGGTTGAAATTTTATACTTTTGTACCCTTCAAAGCAGGATTAGGTAGTCTTAGTCTGTCATGGGATGGTGAAGTGCTTAGGCTTACTAATGCTAGTAAAAAAAATAATAAAATCATCTTGGACTAGGGTTCATGGTCTCTTTCTGACTTCCATTCTACGCCAAAGGATATTTTACTGTTGCTTTATCTGTACTGTGATTAGGTTTGTAGCCATGTCCCTCTGAGGCTCCTTAGTGCAGTGGGCATACAGAAACTGTATGGAATTAAGACTTGAAGAGCTAGATTTTATGCAATTAAACTTGATGAATTAGAAAGAGATGTAGGTTTTATATTTGGGTCCAAATAAATAAGATTTGTGGTATTTCTATTTTTATTTTGTTAGTGACTTTTATAACTGAAGACTAATAGCAGTGAAACCTGGTATGCTTTTGCTCTCGCTTATGTGCGCCTCCTCAATCCACACAGTTTACTTTTAATATTGGTCATTCTAGTGATCTGAGACTGAGGCAGCCTGTCACTTAGCTTGAATTTTGGTTACCATCAGCTGCAACACTGAGTGAGCCAGCTGTTCCAGAAGGAAGAGCACCAGGGCAATGATGACAGGGATGGTTGAATAAGTTGATTGCATTTGTGTAAGTAAGCTGTATGTGATGTAATTTTTTTTTATGATGATGGGTTTCATTCCTTCCAATGCGTTTCCTTGATCAGGCTTTAGATTTTTAATGCTTTCCAAGTATGGGTACCTTAACTGGTTATCCAGAATATTTTATTTAGATGTTCACATTGGCGCTAAAAGTTAGTGCTATAGACAACTGTTATAAACCACAGAGCATTGAGCTTCAAAAGCACCATTTTTACATTGGAGCCTCTCCCCATTGGTGCATAAAGCTCTATTTTATATACCTAATGGAAGATATGAATGTCCCGAGAGTAAGATTGGGACCTGTTGTCCTTGTAACTTGGGCCTTCTTTTACAAAGCAAAGACTATAATAATTTTTTCTGTCTAACCAGTTTTTAGAAGTTTTCAGGCCATATGAATGTCATACTGCAGCAGTTCACTGTTGAGCGTCATAATACATTTAAACTTGGATCCAGCTGGAATGTTTTGACTTCTTGGAAGAATGTTTGTGTGATGCTACTTATGTAGTTGCCAGAGATATGATGCAGTGTAAATGCATCAGAACCATGTATTCTCTTTAATTGTTTTAAGGCCAACTGCAAGCACAGGGAGCCTACTAATAATGCTTGCTTCCATTTTCAGCAGATGTTGTGGGCAGTGATGGACAACTTTAACATCTAAAGTATTTGGAGAGAACAATATGGCAAAACATTCTTGTGGTTTTTCATGAGTAGCTGTGTTCATGCATTTTTAGGGTTTCCTGTGGCTAATTAAAACATCTGTCTTTAATTTTTCACATACTAAAGTCTCTAATTTGTTAGCTGAATCCATTGAATAGTATGTAAGTATACCCTCACTTTATTACAACAGCAAGCATTTTTCCAGTGCTCTTTTGGGGCAGTTTTATGGTGTGGGACAATTAGAACTGTAAGGCTGTTCTCACTCTATGCATATACAGTCTGTGTGCATATGCTTCAGTGGATGGTTGAAGCAATTAACTCCACATTTAAAGAAGCAGTAAACAGTTCATGTGTGAAATCAAGCATGCTGTTGTTGAACTAACCAGCTAAATAGCAGAAATGTTGGTTGAACACAAAAATCTATAAAGGAAATATTCTGTGAGCATAAGATAAGGAGTACATTTAAATAGTTTTGTTCTGTAACTAAGCCAAGAAGAACATAAAGGGTGGGATGGAATACACAGACCTAGAAAAGTCCATTGATTTATCTGGCATATTCTTTTAAAATATGCTGTTGATATTCTGTTTCTGCTCCCACCCAAGTGCAAGAGAAATGAGAAGGAGGACCCTCACATTGGATGTCTGTGTAGCTTAAGCACGGAAGAAGAGAAGAAATGACTGAAAAGTACCGAGGGTAATTCTGCACTGTGGAACTGTTCCAGTGCTTATGCCAGAGCCATGTAAAAATTTGTTTAGGGGAGGAAAAAAACCCCAACAAAATGAAAATTAAAATGTATGCATCTGCCAAGACAAGTCTCATGCTATAAATATAGAAGCTTCTACATAAAGTTTGTCAGAGAAGTGTGTCATGGTAATCCAAAGAAAAGGCATGTCAGATGCATAACATTAACTAACGTAAGTATTATAGGTCTTTGTCCTAAGGTTGCCAAATCATCTCTTCCTCAATCCTCTCAGTTCTGAATTCCTTAGAAAATATAGATGACTTCAGGGCAAGCCAGAAAGGTGGTTTTTTTCTTCTTCTTCCACATATGTTTTCTTCTTCTTCTTCATCTGCCTCCTAAGACTGGAACCTTTAGTACAGTAACAGTGATCTACAGTATTGCCAACCACACTGTGTCAAAAATCAGGAGACAAACTAAAAAATAAAAAGATTTGTTATGTAAATCATGAGATGCTCTGTTCTAATCTCCCCTCCCCCCACCTCCTCGTGCATGTGCCCTGAGCAGCTCCCTCCCATTGTGGCCCCAGGCTCAGTGCTGACCTAGTGGGGCTCCCTGAACCCTCCTGCATCTGGGCTCTGCCCGGGCTCTGCTCCCACCCGGGCTCCTGGGAACTTTGCAGCTGGTTCCAGGCAAGGTGGGGCCAGAAGAAAAAATCCCAAGATCTGAGAGTTCTATCATGAGTCAGACTTAATTTTACTTAGAAATTGTGACTTTCGCAATAATGTTGTGAGAGTTGGCATTACTGGGTCTAAAAATTGCTGACCCCTGCCTGCCACACTACCTTATGGCAAAGTGCACTGTATCTCATAATTGCTTTTCTTCCCCTATTCTTCAATCATTGTACCTCCAGCTCTGTCTGGCCACTCGCCACCCCCTCGCTTGGCAGCTGGGGCTACGCTGTTCCACGTCTAGCTGTCTGGAGGTAAAGTAATCGAAAAAGGTTGAAAACCACTGCATAAGAGCATGTCTTCCTGCTCAGCTGGAGCAGACAGCTTGAACCAAGGTTAGCCTACCCACCCTATGTGGGGAGGGTGTTGCAGGGGAGGTGCAAAGCTGGGCTGCTGGGGGGCTGGGAGGTGCAAATCCTGTGCTGCTGGGGGGCTGGGATTTAACTTGAATCTGCAGAGGATATGAGACAGAAGTTCAATAAACCAACTTAACCTAAGTCAGTTAAGTCTAATACTACACCTATCCAGGTTTATTTTAAACTGTTTTTGGCCATTTTGAAAGTAGTTTATGTGCACTGAATTTCTTTTGTGTTACAGATTTGAAACTGTTTCTGATCACTTTTACCAATTTAAGTGTAATTTCTGTCTCTAACCCAGGAGTTTTGTGGGTCAAGCTTCTATAGTTCTTCCTCTTTCATACCACATTTTTTGCCCCTGGTTTTCCTTTTTACTATCATTTCATTTCCAGAAACTTGGATGCTGTGCTAATCAGTGGAGTGGTCTTGTCCTGTCCTTGAAATTTTTGCAGCACCATAGCAGCCAGATATATAGTGGGATGTGTGCAAGAGACTGTGAATGCAATTGATCCTCTACTACACAAGATAAATGGCAGATTTGAGTCGCATTTGAGTGGTAGGACTGAATTGTGCCAGACTGGGCTACCCAGCAATAGCCCCAGAACATGAGATGTGCCAGTTCACACTTCTGAAATTGTCTGCTGACCTCTCCCAAGTCATATAGTGTGCACATACCACAGTGAGAGCTGCTCTGGCTATGGAGGAATGTATGGTGATTGTTCCCTGGAAGTTTGCAACTCCAGATTGCTGTTTATCTGTGGACAGGTCAGTTTAGGATTGGAAAATCTCTGGTGAAAATAGCAAGCTTTAGGTTTGCAGGCAATTAAATATGTCCTAGCACACTGACTTTACATGCTGAACAGTGTCTAGGGGAGACGATAGCTAGATTTAATGCAGTAGGCTTCTCTAATGTTTTTGGGCTCATCAATGGGTTGCATGTTCCGATTTTACCCTCTGCCTTCCCTTTGAGTACACAAATGGAGGACATTGTTCTTTGAGGGCAGTGCAAGCATGGATAGGGAGTCACAGCCAGTGTGCTGGCAGTGATGTTGATTAGTCAGGGAGGGCTCTTTATACCGAGATTGGACCTTTAGGAACATGGGACTTTTAAGAAAGCTAAAAGCTGAAATTGTTTTCCTGGGTCGTACCCTGTATGTTAATGGATCACTGTGTCAACTATGATTCTTGGGAATCCAACCTATACTTTGCCTTATGAAGACCCTTCTGTGGCTTATGAAGACCTTTCTGCTCCCTGGACAGAGGTAACAGATATTTTGTGTAATGATAGTTGTATTACAGAAACCTCTTGTTACAAAAAATATTTGACTGTTGCCTCAGCCATTAGGATAGCTTTAGGGAAGTAAAAGAGTAGACAAAGATAGCCGACAAAGCTGGATCCCAATGAAGAACATATTCCTGATATTGCTTCATGTTGTGTATTGCATAACACCTGCAAGGCCAAGAGAGACGTATCTCTGTCAAGGTGAGGTGTCTGCTGGTTGCCTGCCGATTCTGACGCCGGACTGCAGCAGCAGCGTAAACGGTGTACAGTTGATGGAAGTTTTAAGAACAACATTTGGACAGTACAGGCAGTCCTCGACTTGCAACGTTTCGAGTTGCAATGTTTCGCACTTACAACGTTTATAAATTGACACCCTGTTTCAACTTTATGATGTCAGTTTCGACTTTACAATGCTTGATCCGATGCAGCGCCGTGCCAGTGAACAAGTTTGCTGCATCACTCATCTCCCTGGAGAACATCTGCCCAAACTTCCTTGGACACTTCCTTTAAGAAATCAGACAAGACTCCAGAAAAACCTGCAGCCAAGACTCCTGAGAAGACTCCAGCCAAGAACCCTTCAAAAAGTCCAACCAAGAGCCTTTCAAAAAGTCCACTGAAGTCACCTCAAAGAAGTCCTTCCAAATCAGTATGATTACTACTTACAATATAAATACATTAATGTAGCTATATCACTCATGCATAATTGATCGAGTACAACATTCTGGGGTATTTTTGGTGAAAACAGGGTATTGGGCCTTGGTTCAGGAACCAATCCCCCATTTATAGCATTGTTTCTTATGAGAAAATTGGTTCCGAGTTACAACGTTTTGACTTAAGACGCAGGTTTTCAGGAACCAATTGTGTCGTAAGTCTGAGGACTGCCTGTATGTAATGGTCAGGTATATACCCCAATTAAGCAGCTTATCAATTGTGTTTTTGAGGGTGGGGGTGTTGTTGCCTTGTAGGATTTTCACCATGTTAAGCCAACAAAAACAAAATCTGGATTTTCACAAAAAAGTGCTTCATTAAACTGTACCATTTACAAAAAATATATAAATATGGTGCAAGGTATTGACACACAACTGGAGTTCAGCAACATAAAATAGAAATTCAGTGCAAGAGATACTGCTGTTGGGAGGGGTAGGTATATGACCTGGTTAGTAGGACTGGTTCCTCACACTGTAGTGGGTGCTGGGACCTTGTGCGCTTTGGTCAATAATACACTCTTAGCAGATGGACCTCGTGTTACAAAAGCTGCAGAGTGTCTTGCTGTATTTCTTGAATCCTCTGCCTCTCTTCATAAAGATATATACCCGCTGTTCCTAAATCTCATGGGCTCCAAAGTGGGCAACCTGGATCAGATGGGAAAATCTGTTGTCTTTGGCGTTTTTCATCCTTATGCTGAGTTGCTCACAGGGGAAGGAAGGATATTCCTCAGGGAAACCTAGTAAAGGTCACACAGGCCCCTTCCACGTGATAATTACCACATGATCTTCTGAACAGCAACCATGAGCACTCTGTACTGCTCTGGGTGGGTTGCTTCCCTCATCACAAGCCATGTAGCTGTGTCTACACAGTGCCATAGGGCAGCCGATTACTATGGGAGCAGGCTGACCTGTGCTGTCACTTGGTAGCACTGAGCAGCCTGTCCAAAATGCTGTACAGATGCAACTACCCTGCTTCTGATCTAGGAAGCCACCAACTGGGAGCAGCATGCTTGAGGATGCTTGCTGGAGGGTGTTAATTTTCCTGTGTAGACATGGCCTCATATACAGAATGCTTTGTTAGCTATAGAAGAGAGCAGTTCTCTTCTGTTGTCTGCTGTAAATACGCTCTATATTTCCTCATCAAAAGGTGTATGAAGGGGTTTGAGCAACTTGTTGAGAGAGTGGCGTAAAGGCTACTAAACTTAATGCAGCATGACCCTTCATGTTATAATTTTAGATGAGCATTTTAAAGGGCTAGGAAACGTAACTGCTTGTGAGGTCTGGTGGTCCCCCAAGGACATGTTCTTCTGGGCTCTTCAATAATGCAACAGGACGCCTTTGCAAACTGGGATGGGAAGCTGTCTTGCCGTGGTAGGGGAGAGGAAGCAACTGCACAGAGGCAACTCTGGGCAAAGGTTACTTGTGGAAAAGTTCTGTGCAGTTGTGCTAGCGGACTGTGAATGTAAGAGCAGTGGTTAACTCTGTTAACAATGAAACGTTTATCTGCTTACTAGTCAACATCTATCATGAATTTGCTATACACGGTTGCTCCAGGTTTTCTGAATCTACTGCAAGTAACTGCAGTTTAAAATTGCTCCCCCTCCCCCTGCCCGGGGTTACATTTTATCGATTGTATTTGTTCCTATAATATTGACTGTACGTTCCATGTTTTCTCATGATATTGCATTTTTTTGGTTTCACGGTTTCAAAGCAAGTGTTCTATAAAATTATGTATTTAAAATGCTTGCTTATCAGATCCACTATAGTTAAAAATCATTAATAAGCACTTAATTTTTTAATATTTATTTTTTATTTGTGACCATTCAGGATGTTGTATTTTATAAGTTTGAAATAACCATGTTTTTGCGGCTATGAAACTGCTTGTTTGTTGGTTTCACTGTAGTTTAAATTGATGCTTTGCAATTGTTTTCTTTTTCTTCTGAAAAATGACTGTTTTTCCTTTCTTGGACTATTGCCTAGTACTGCCATTTCATGCTCTTAAAATAAAGCGGCTAGTTAAAACAGAATTCCTTTGTCCTTGTGAAAACAACCACCATTTTGAGAAGGGTGAGTTGAAAAAAGAGAAATATCTGATGTGGGGCCTTTGAGAGAGTATAAAAAATGGCCTACTTTCATAGAGTAGTCCTATTAAATGATACTTATCTGAGTTGTCCCCTTTGGTGTTGACTTGGCTTTGTTTGTCAACAGCTCTTGACTGAGTCCCAGTGCTCTCGGCCTCTGTCATCAGTTTCTAAGAGTAGGACTTGGATGCTTTCCGCTGCAGGGTCCCAGGAGTCCAGTGTTGTTGGTGGGAATGTGGGTAGGGGTTGTTCTCAGCATGACTGAGTTGTTTAGGATAAGGGCATGTTTTTTGGGAAAACACCAATCTTGTAGTTGTTTTCTTATCTTCTGATAGGTCTACTACAGCTCCTTCCCCTGTGCCTGGCTGTGGCACTTGTCCCTGCTGCACTGCCATTTCTCCATGCCATTTTCAGTGTATTCATCTTTATTCCTGGAGGAATTCTGCAGCTGTTTCAGCAGGCTGAGGAAACGCATAATTTCTATTTCTGAGAAGGTAGGCTAGCAGGGAAACAAGCATTTTCACACCAGTCTAGAAACTTAAGAATATTGGGGGGGGGAGGGGGGCGAAGGAGAGGAGGGAGTGGTTTTAGCTATGGTGATGACCTCTGAGGAACAGTTTTAAAAAATAACCCAGAGTGGCCGCTGCTGCTGAGACGGTTGTTTTGTGGCCTGATGGGCAGAGAACATCTTGTAACAGTATAGGTGCTTCTGTATCTGCACTAACGTGGGGGCCAGGGCAACTAAAATGGTAGCAGGCTTATGTCAAAAGTTGAAGATCTGGCTATCAGAACTCAAAACTGAGCATGGATGTGTGCAAGGCTGTGGTGGCAGAACATGTTACACTGGTAAAACTTCGTATTGTAGATGACAGCTTGTAACAACAAAGGCTTTGCCCCTTGATATTTTGGCTTTATTCTTCAGCATTTTGCTTCAGAGTAATGAGCGGGGCAAGGCAGGGTTCCATTCATTGGAATTTCCTTTCTGTTTTTAGACTCTGTATTTTACTGTTTATAAAATCTTCACCTATTCCTGGTCTAGCTTCCTGGTTCCCATAGTCTGTTTAGTTTCCTGTAGGAATTGTTGGTTTTTTAATAAAATATCTCAGTGGACAGGAGGATTACCTCTTTGATAAAAATAAACTTTGTTAACTAGAGAAGAATCATAATTCCCACACAGTTGCTTGATGCAGTTAGTGAGAACCATTGTATTAAGGAGAGTTTGCAGCATAGTAGTTAGTCGTGAGCTGTGGAGACTGTCTTCTACAGTGCATATAGAAATCAAAATATCAGGAGAAGATTAATTTTAAGTAGTAGAGGATAGATGAATATTCATAAAAAGAAGTTGTATAAACTGTGGATTGATGTTCCTTACAGTTCAGCATGTTAGTCTTCAGCCTTGTATTTCAGTGTATAATAGTTTAAAAAGTGAAGTTGACTTTGAAGTGGGTATTGCTGATCTGCTGAAAGCTGAGAGTGCTGACAGACATGCAGGCCCCTACTCTAACTCATGGCATTATGCATAAAGCACCCCCCACCCCAACCCAACAGATGTTCTCCTGCTACATCGGGGGGGGGGGGGGGGCA
>NW_017729033.1:62105927-62130034 GCF_001723915.1 Gavialis gangeticus | reverse complement strand
GGGGGGGGGGGGGGATGCAGCAGAGGAGCCACCTCTCTCTCCCAGGCCCACTCCCCCCAGCTCCTTGGCTGTTGGCAGGAAGCTAGGTGGGTGGGGGAGGGCAAGTGAGCTGCCAGCCTAAGTTTGTCTGGCCTGAGGTGGAGATGGGGGTGGGAGGGGGCTGTGAAGTGCGGGGGCTTCAATCCAGGTCAGGCTGGGCAAACCCCAGCTGGCAGCTTGCATCCCTTCTCTCATTCCTCCTGCCCTTCCTGCAGACCGCTGCAGGGCCAGGGTTGGGCTGCATCAGCTCAGTCCTGAGCATGTGACAGATTAAGCCTAGGGGATACAAGTTCCCTAAGGCAGCAGTTCTCTACCTTTTGTACCTTAAGTCCCACCAACCATTTTGTCAAAAAACCCTGGTCCCACCATGATAAAAATAAAGTCCCACTTTTTCCAAGAAGTGTATTTGTATGTTTATTGCTATAATTGTGCGAACAACTTTGATTTTTCAATTGGGCAATGAGTTAAAGTCCCACCTACACAACGGTTGAGAGAACACTGCCCTAAGGCACTCCAAAGTGGAGCACCTTCATCTGATCCCTCGTTTGATGAAGGTTAATTTGTTGTGTGATCAGACAGTTAAAAGCACTCTGCAGCCCTGCCAATCATGCAACAAATGTAACTTCTGTTTGTGCTCTGTAGATATTTACTCATGATATCATTAATATACCAGTAGCTTAACTAGGCTTGATTACAATTCTCTTCAGTCTTCTCTCCTTTAGAAGGTGAACTATAATGCCAAAAGTTCCCCCCCCCTTTTGTGAAGTATAAAGGTGGTTTCATGAACATGTACAACTTATTTGTTTCAGTTTTTACACAGTAAATATCAGATGGTTCCCTCTCTCGTTCCCTCTCTCTGCCTTTGTGAAATGAATGAATCATAATGTCAAATGTTCCTGTAATCAGACCCCACTTCTCCCCTCCCTTCATGCTGATACTTTTATTAATATCTCTGCATTTGGGTGTACTCAGAATATCATGATCTTCCAGCAAAAAGTGGGAAGGAAGAAGTTGGGATTTCTTTTACCTTTGATGTAGAAAAAGGTCATGGTGTATACACTGTAAGGGAGATGCAGCTGTGGTTTTCTTGCTCCACAGCTCATCTTTTGAAAAAGCTAATATAAAACATACTACACTTTATTTGAGAACTGCTTAAGTTGTTGTCTTTGTTCTGTTATCCCAAAGTTAGTCCAGAGGCATTTGTTTTGTAGCAAGAAAGAGGATTTAATGGAAAAACATGTTTAAAAACAAATTACAGTTTAAACATTTTGGATAAGATAACCTGAGAACTGAACTGCTTCAGCTGCTTTGATACTGTTTACTGTAAATACAAACTGCAGCGGAACCAACTAAATGAGAGTTTATTTTAAAGCTGTAGTTTAATTATATATTGTAGTAGAATATCAACCATTCTTTTCCAATTAATTATCTGTGTCTAATGATTACCCAGAATGCTATCCTTTTAGGATCACCATGTCTTACTCTTGCAGTTAGACTCTCTCAATTGTATTCCCTGCAAAAATGTTGTGGTTTGGAAAAATAAATTTGTATCTGTTTCAGTAAATTACAGATTGAAATATATATAAGAAGAGATAGGAAAATGTAAATGGACCTCTACAAGATTTGCTTCGTGTACATATAAACCAGTTCTGAATCTCTTGTTCTACTCTTATGTGAATAAAATTAAACAGGGCATTACAAAATGAATCTGTTTAGCAATGTAAAAAAAATGGATGTATCATAGACAAATAGGGGCTCCAGGACTTTTTTTTTAAAATCTAGTAATATGATTGTTTATAATTCCTTCCTATTTAAAGAAAAGCTCCAGCTGACATATGTCTGCTGCCTTTGACTACAGGAAAAAATAACTGGTTCAAAATATATAGTCATAATTTTACAAAACTTGTTAATTGATTTGATCTCCAAGGAACATTACAACCTTCTAAGAATTTCTAGAGCACTTATCATTCTAGGTGCTGTATTTATATAATTTGCAAGGTATTTGCTAATATAGAGAATGTGTCTGTTACTGATTGTAATGCTATCTAGGGCAACAACAGCAGTCTAAACAAGAAGGAACTTATAAAGCAGTACGTTTAAATATCACATGGTGTTTTTAAATCTCTATCAATATGAATGAGGCATCTGTGCATTTCCTGTTTTTTTAATAATTCCAGCAGGAAATGCACTTTTATGACATGGATTCAGCTAGGATGATGAGAAGCACAAGCAGGGAACAGCTTGGGGCGTCTCTAACAAAGAAATTGTAAGTAATATCTGAATTGCCATACTAAAAAGATTTAAGCATGGAAATCTTCTGCTGTTTCCTGTATCTTTGAACATAGCTTTCACCCTGGGCCCAGTTTTCTGGGACAAGCAAACTGTGATTAGTGCAGGAAAGATATACTAGTAGCTTTACACTCTGATTCTGGGCCTACGTGGGGACCAGTTTGATCTCTGTTGTAAAGGATGGCAGCTTCCAATTTATTTTCATTTTAAGGCTGAATACTTATTGCCCAGCAAACTAGTTCAACATCTGAGAATACCTATAACAGGGGTGGGCAGTTATTTCGGGCAGAGGGTCACTTACTGAGTTTTGGCAAGCTATCGAGGGCCACATGACAGGCAGCCAGGGGCAGATGAATATTAATTTTCTAAAATTTTAGGGGCCCTGCGGGCCAGATAGAATGGCCTGGCAGGCTGCATCTGGTCCCCAGGCTGCATTTTGCCCACCCCTGACCTAGAACATCCGGGCTCTCTATTCTGCTTACTCAGGCTTTGCCTCTAAGCTAGCAAAGATCTGGTATCTCTGTGCTATTAGTTCCTTGCTAGTGAGATCTGTTAGTTGTCTCATCCTTCTCTACTGCTAAAGGGCATGATGCTAAAGGACAGTCTCTTGTAAGAGAGAATTGACTGACCTTTGGTGAGATGAGTCCATTAGGGGACTTCTGCCATTTTGAAATAATATTTTTAATGTAAATAATGAGGCTTTATTTACCAACAATTTATTTAGTTTCTAATAATTGGCTCCAGTGCAAGTTATTTCAGAAGCCATTGCAGTTTTGCTGGTGCAGTTTTCCTGACTATTGCAGAACCCATTGCAGTTTTCCTGACTATTGTTGGTAGCAGTAGCCATCTCACAAGAAGAAAGCTAAGCATGTAAGAAGTTTAAATGAGTTTCCATCTGGTGTTACTACTGGCTTAATAACAGGAAAATGTATGGTAATGCTTTACAATGTAAAATAACATTTTCTGATGTTGAAATTTGCTCTTGAAAACAGGATGACAGCTTATTATTTGCTTTCTATTTGCGTCAGTGTAAATATAGAAGAAACCTAGCTCCTTTTAATATGGTTACTTTGAATTTTGACTAGTGTAAGCTAGAGAAACATCTGTCCTCTTGCGTGTGCCAGTTATTTCTGTTGCTGTGATTATACCTTTATACCGATGCTCTGAAAAGGCCAAGCAGGAATTTGGATATGCACAGTAACCTCATTCCAGTTAAACGCTTTCATGAGATCTCATGTCTAAGCTCTCCCTCACATGTTAGTACTGTATAGATAAAGGTTGAGGCTCCTTGTCTGGTTGGAATTGAGGCTCTGGCAACTCTTGCCAATTCTGCAGTACCTGCTCTGTGGCTTAATTGTTTCCAGGGCTGTCAGTCTGGCACCTTTTAATGATTACAGAAATTTCACAAGAGGGAAAAAAAAATAAACCTTCATTTTTCGACACACATTTTATAGTCTTAACGCTGCCGCAATTTAGTATTGGGCAGACCTCCAAAGGGTCCTGAAGTTTGGTTTGGATTGAGCCCTGCAAGTTTCGCTGCTTTCTCAAATTAGTTTGAGTTTCCCACTATTTCTTCTCTTGAGCAGCTCCCTTACACCTTTTGATCATGTTGTGTGGGGCCATGGGCTTGGCACAGTTTCTGAGACTCCAGACAGCTGCTCAGATAGGTTAGTTATTCTGTTTTGGGGTGGCTTCCTTTGTTTAGAGGCCTGGAATGTATTCTGGGGTGCCTCTGAGACAAGAGGTTTAAATAGAAGAATTCATTCAGGGTCAAAGGAGGTTACTGTGCCCAGGTGAGGTACAAAGACTGTAGAGACTATACCTTTTTTCTAGATGCTTTTTTTTTTTTTCAAAAAAAGCCTTGACCATTTTGATTAATAATACATTTCATTACTAGAGAGTTTCAGAATGTTTTAAAACCGGGATATCAAACATATGGTCCATAGGCTGGATGCGGCCTGTGGAACCATTTCAGCTGCCCCACTGGTAGTTAGGAGGCAAAAGCTGTGGGACATTGCCTGCCACAGAATTGGGGGTCCCTAGACCCCAATAGTTATGGCCATTGGTAATAGTTCCCCAGTGCCTGTTGTCACCTGAATGCAGACCCCCTGCTGCCATAGGCCCCTGGACCTCTGCTTTACTCTGCCACCTGGCCAGAGAGAGATGCTGCCACATGCCTCCAGACCTGCACTGCCTCAGACGTACCCCATCCCACTTCCTGGCCCTGGCTGTAGGCTTCCACCTGAAGGGGGCCACACTGTAGTTGCTGCTGGCCCCACAGATCCAGTCAAGGAGGAGCCCTTGCAGTCCTCACTGCCCAGGCACCCTGGCTTGTCTGCCCTGCACCAGCTGCCGGGGGTGGGACCCATGTGGGCAGGGTGTATGACTGGCTGACTGGGATGGGGCTGTAGCCAGAGGCAGGTGGGGCCAGGGAGACCCCAGTACCTTGGGGTGGTGACAAAGCGGAGCCAGAGCTGAGCCATGATCCACTTCACCCATGCAGAAGCATGCAGGCAGGTTCCGCATGCAGGGAGCAGATCACAGCTCTACCACAGCCTGGCGTTGTCACCACCCCAAGATCCCAGCCCTGGCCTTGTAGCAGCTCCCTGTCCACCTGTGTGCCCCGTCTGCGCAGCTCCCAGCCGGTCTCCATGGAAACCCCTGGAGCACAGGGCTAGCCTGGGGCAGAGCTGGTTCTGTGGCCTGACACTGCCACTGTCCTGCTCCTGGGGTCTCCAGCTGGGAGCTGTGTGGGTAGGGGCTGCTGGGAAATGGAGTTTGGCTGCATGCCAGATCTGCCATATTGCCCACCTGTGCCCTAGGGTGCGTTTGATTCCCCTGTTCTAAATGTTTAAAAGGTACATTGCTTCTAATCCATTTTCATCCAAATTTATCAGACCTTGTTCCCATATTTCTGTGACCTTTTTTCCTGGGTTGAAACAACTGTAGAAGCAAGGGCTGCAGCTTTGGGAAGAGTGAGTCTGATTTTGTTTGGCTAATATGAATACAGTTGATTGTTCTCATAGAGAATTTCACTCTTCCTGGAGGATTGTTAATCTACCACGTGTTTGAGGATGATGAACAGTAAAAGCACTTCTATACCTACCCTGTCTCTGACCATTTTTTCCTTGAGTGGAGGGCTAATGTTTTGTGTTACTACAGATCCAGGTTCAAAATTATTCCTCTTATCTATTCTGAAAGTGACATTTTTCTTTCCTTAGATTTACCAAGTCTACTTTATTTGACAAGTTGTTCCTATCTTCTCCCATTTTCTAATTGTTACTTTAAAAAAGGACTTGGTATTTATACCCTCCCAGCTTTCAAAATGCCAAACTAACAAAAAAGCAGTCAGTTTTTTGGTGAAGTACTGTCATGGTTTATATGCTTGCAAAAAAACAAACAAAAGTAGTAGATGCTAGGTTTACATTGAATTTGAACGAGAGGTGCATACAAGGAGAGAGTATTGCTAACCTTGTGCTGGATTTATTTATTTTTTTTTTTTTTACTCTCTGGGATAGGCGATTCCTAAGTAGATTTTTTTTCTCTCTCCAAAGGATGTCCATGTTCTGAGCTCAGCTACCTGTCTATGTTGTTTGAGATCTAGCATTAGCGGTGGGAGTCTACTTAACGGTGCGAGTCTACTACAAACCTCCCAACCAGGGAGAGGAGCTTGACCAGGAATTCTTGGGTCAGCTCACAGAGGTAGTGAAGTCTAAGGACGTGGTAGTCATGGGGGACCTGAACTTCCCGGACATCTGCTGGGAAGAGCAGTCAGCCAGGTCTGACCGCTCACGTAGGTTCTTAGACAGAGTGCAGGACCTCCGTCTAACCCAGGAGGTGCACAGCCCCACCAGGGGGGACGCCTTGTTGGACCTGGTGCTGGCCACAGGTGATGACCTGGTGAGGGGGCTGCGGGTGCTTGACCACCTGGGTGACAGCAATCATCGCCTGCTGGAATTCTCCATCCAGCGCAAGGTGGCAAAGGCATGCAGTAAGGCAGCGGCCCTAGATTTTAGGAGGGCAAACTTCAACGAGCTAAGGAGGATAGTTGGAGAAGCGCTGAGGTCCCGGAGGGGAGGGGAGCCAGGTGTCCAAGGAGAGTGGTCGCTCCTCAAGGAGACGATCCTCCAAGCCCAAAGGAAGGTAATCCCAATGAGGATCAAAGGGAGCAGGAGGGCGCATAAGCCCCCATGGCTCACCAAAAGCATCCGGGAATGTCTCCTTGCTAAAAAGGAGGCTTACACCCAATGGAAAGAAGGGGTCATCACCAGGGA
The DNA here is from genome assembly GCF_001723915.1 of Gavialis gangeticus. Classification (NCBI taxonomy): domain Eukaryota; kingdom Metazoa; phylum Chordata; order Crocodylia; family Gavialidae; genus Gavialis; species Gavialis gangeticus. Next base: position 62,123,432 of record NW_017729033.1, on the reverse strand, counting down.
GGGCTATTCTGCAGTTGCTCGGGGATGTGGGGGGGTAGTTAGGAAGGCCAAGGCAGAGATGGAACTGGGACTAGCTCCCCAGATTAAGGACAATAAGAAGTCCTGTTTTAAATACATAGGGGGTAAAAAGAAGGTCCCGGGGGAGGGGGCAGGGCTGTGGGTTGGGAGTGAGGGGCATGGGCAGGGCTGTGAGGCAGGGGGCTGTGGTTTGGGAGGGAGGGGCACTGGCAGCACTGGGGGGGCAGGGGTTTAGGAGTGAGGAGCAGAGGCAGGGTATAAGCATATCACTGCCCCCCCCCCCCATATACTCCTCCTCCCCACAGGTGTCCTCTTTTTTGATCCTGGAAATATGGTAACCCTAGGTAGGTGGGTAGTTACCCACTCAGGCTCGTGTACTGGTGAGGTCTGTCTGGGAGTTCTGCTTCCTTCCCAGCCAGGCCTATAGTGCTCTCGGTAGTGTGAGGACAAGACTTTCACTCCCCCCAGCCCCTCCCCTTCCAGCTGGCTAGACCTGTTGTCCAGTCTGCAACCCTGCTCATTAGTCTTTGCAGCCCTGCCAGCTGCCTGTCCTTTGGCTGCAATCCCTTCTGAGTTCAGCCCCTCCCTGGGGCAGGGTTACTGGCAGTTGTAGGGGCCCTTATCTCTTCTTTTTGCTGCTTGCCACCCAGGGCTTTTCCCTGGTGGTCCTGGCTTCTGTCCTTTTTTTCCTTTTGAGTCCTCATCCCTCTGCACCACAAAAATCCTACTTTTAAAGGGTTCTTGCCATTTATGTTTGCCTCTCAGCCTTCTCACCAGTAACAGGGCAAGGGTTCCCTGTTGCATGACATTTTCAGAAGTTTCCAGCAGTGGCTTGACTCCCCCGCCCCCCCCCATTATAGTTGGTTGGAGTTATACCATTGTACAGAGTTAGGGGAATCAGGACTGAGGACTGCATCAGCTCCCATGTTCCATACTCATGACCTGTGTCAGATTCTAGACAAACAGTTAAAAAAAAGTGAAGTTGTGTGATGTAGGCAATCCTTTTACTGAGACAAGTAATGCTTTGGTAACATGAAGTTTCTTACTTAATTCTTGAATTATTACCACTTGTAATGTTATGCAAAGCAAACAAACTGGTCATTCTGCTTTCAGAGCGTTAGAATCATAGTGTTGGAAAGGACTTTAGGGGTCATCTAGGTCAGTGGTTCTCAATCTTTTTTGTACCAGGACCCATTTTTTAAACATTGATGGCCAGTCCAGACCCTGTGCCCCTCCGTCCTGACCTGGTGTCCCCTGTCCCCAGGCCCCAGCCTCCAGTGTGTGGGGCCAGGGGGTAGGTGTGTGTGGCACAGTGGGAAGTGTTGGGAATGGGGGCCTCAAGCAGCCCCTTGCAGGCTGGAACTCTGTCAGTCTACAAGGGAAAAACCATGTTTTTCTTCTTTAAAGGATAATCCATATTTAAAGTTTGTTGATCCATTTTTAAAGTTTGTCTGCAATCCTTTCATATATGCTTGCAACCCACTTTTGGGTCACAACCCATGAGTTGAGCAACACTGATCTAGTTCAGCATCTTGCGCAGGATGTACTGTTCCTAAAACCAATCCAGACAAAAGCTTATTTAACCTTCTGAAAATTTCCAGTGGAGAAGTCACAGCCGTGTTCCACTGCTCTGTAGTTCTTTGGGTAGAAAGCTTGTCCTCCCCCTGCCCCCACCCCAGTCTGTGTTGATGTAGTTTGAACTTACTAGCTAATATCCTGCCGCCTTTCTCAAGGGAGAGCACTTATTTTGGAGTTTGTTCATGCATGTTCTTGCTATTTCTTGGTATAGTTCTTTTGTGACTCGCGTTTTCTTCTTTTGACTGCATTGTCTTTTGATGTTGAGGTAGCTGCACCACTCTTGGTTGTAACTACAGTGGTCTCTGTGGTTCTTATCTTTCCATCATGCTGGAATACCTTCTTGTTGTACCTCCAGTTCCTTAGTAATTGCTTTTACATTTTAGTCTGCCTGCCTACGGGATGTGTCTTGCTATTTCTCTGAGCTGGGTGAAAGCTGCCATTCTGCAGTCTGGTGTCTTTGTTTTGCTATTTTCCTCCTTTCCCTTTCTTAGGAATTCAGGGACATTGCTTTCATTCTCCACCCCCCGCCCCCACCCCAATTAGCAGGGCTGGGGTGGCATGGTGGGTAGGCAGTGGTGCCTGTCTGCAAGGTGCTCCATGCTGTTCTCACTGTTCCCTGTGCCCCTGCATTTCCAGGACGTGCATTATCATTCCCAACAGCTGGCTGGGACCAGCCTCTGAATTCCAGGACTGTCCTGGCTAAACCAGGACACCTAGTCACCTTAATCATAATCACCTTCACATTTGAACTAGCTCATCCTCACTGGTGAGACTAAGATCCAGGATAGAGGACCCCCTAGCTGTACCCTGTACTTTCTGAAAGAGAACATTTTCCTTTACACATTTAAAATTTATTCATTCAATTTATATGCTGCTCTTCCCAACAAAGGCTCAGGACAGCTTACAATGGAAAAAATAGAATAGGTTAAAAACAGGGAAGGACAAAAGGACCAAAACAGGTTTAGTCAAAGGAGCAGTTAAGGACTTGTTCAACATTTTGTTATGCTATGTAATACATCTAAAAATGTCAGGGTAGTTAAAGTCCCCAATAGTACTATTCTGTAAGTGGCACTATTCCATCAGATATTCTTGTTAGCTGTTTGGAAAATACTTCATCTATGTCTTCATTCTAACTTGGTAGGGTAGAGTAGACCCCCACCATAATATCATTTCTGTTCTTTTCCCCTTCTATCTTCCCTATGATGATCAGCAGCCTCTCATTCCAAAGCAAAGTATGTTCCTCCATGTGAGGATAACTTTTATTGGACCAACTATATACTTTGGAGAGATCTTGGGCACACTTTTGGTCACAGAGTACCATTCTCCAGAGGAGGTCCCATCAAGTTTGTCAATTAAGTCATAATCTTTTAACATACTATGACTTACAGTTCATCTCAATTGTTTTTTCCATGCTCCTGGTATTTGAAGAGAAATATTGAAAACTCCACAAATGCCCTACTGGTTTTTCCCCTTGCATCTTGTATTGTGATTTCTTAGCCCAGTGGTGACCAATTGACAGCATGTGTGCTACGAGTGGCACAGGCAGCTACTGTTTTTGGCATTCAGGAGACTGCAGAGGGAGCAAGGAGCAGAGCAGCAGGTAGGACAGGGAGAGGAGACCGGAGTGGTGGGGGTGGGGGGAGGGTAGGACTTAACTCATGGCACATCAAAGATTGGCCACCCCTGCCCTAGCCCTTTTTTGGAATTAAGCATCTTCCCCCAGCCCTCATCTCTTAGTCTTATTTGCACTTTGGTCAGTGGGTTTCTTTACTGTCCTTCATGGAACCTACTTTAAAGCCTTCCTTACTAGGTTAGCTGAATGATGGCCAAAGATGCTTGTCCTAATCTTTAGGAAATTGAGCCCATCTCTTACTAAAAAAAAAAACAACCAAACAAACAAACAAACAAACAAAAAAGTACAAAAAAGATTCATTTTTGCAGAATGTCAGCCCATTGTCAGAGATTTCAAAGTCTTCCTGACGACATCATATTCGGAGCCAGGAATTTACTTCCTGCTTGAGGTAAAAGCTTAGGCAGGGACTATTGTAACACGGGAAGAGCAGCACAATCTGTGCCTCAGCTCAATTTAGCTTCCTACCCAGAGCCTAGTAGTTTCCTCTGATCTCTTCAGTGTCTTCCTGACAGCCTTATGGGTGTCCAGATGGACAGGCAGGAAATGATAAGGTGGTCTGAAGGATCTGTTACATCCTGGATTCAGGCTTTGGGACATTTTCCTGGTGACTCCTGCCTGTCTGGGGATATGCTTCTGATCCCTGCCATCTATTGCTCCCTCTGAAACATTCTCACCATTAGTTCCTATGCAGCGAGCCTGAACACAATTGTTTATTTGTCTGTGACTCCTAAACTTTGGTTATCTGTCCTCTGGAAGCCATATGGTGCCACATTGCTTCCTTATTCTTTGCTCCTGCTGGGCGCAGCTCGCCATGCAGCTGAGCTGTGCTCCTTATTGCATATGTGTTGTGCTGCAGCTACGCGCATGCATGCGGTGTTCATCGGCCACATTATTGGCCATATCAGGCCAATTTCCAATACAGTCACTTTTCTTTATATTGGTGACGATCCAATATCAGACAGATGTATCAGTGCAGCTCTAACAAAAATATTCCCCCTTTTTCAAGTAATACTATTGTGATTGGTTTGTGATTTCTATGGCTCCATAAATTCTGTGAATTTGTTGCCAGTTGCTGTTTCTGGTGCGATTAACACCCTAATTACACTAGAAATGTCATGCATGCCAGGGGCTATAGTAGCTCTGAGCAGACACTGAGATATGCAGTACTCGGCTTAGCAACTTCCTGTGGGCTGTGAAACCAGACTGTAGTGGCTGCTGGCTCCTACTGGGAAGCTAACATTTTATTTTTAGTCCCCCCTGCCGTAATTCCATGAAAAATTACAGAAATTGCAGTTTTTCAAAGTGTTTGTTGAAATGGCCATTCTTTGTGATTTCCATCAAAATTGATATGAGGAGGTCCCTATCTATTAGCTTCTCTGCTTTGTGTTCCAATCTCACATAGATGTGTAAGTGTATTATGCTTGCAGAACTACTAGAATGGACGTGTAACTATATTAACCCATGACGAGATGAATCGATTTAAGTGGATGATCAAAGCCCTGAAATAGATGAGCTTATATATATAAATGATATTTGAAAGAGTCTTTCATCAGTCTGGTGCACCCTTTTCACAAATCGCCCTGCAAAGAAGGTCACTTTCACCAAGGCTGTAAGAAAATAGAACCACTGAAAAACCTTGGGAGTTTTTTCACTGATGTGGAGTGGGTTCTTAGGGTACAGTTAAAAAAAATCACTAACTTGCTGTCTCAGTGTTTGGTTGTACCACTTGATATATATATCAAGATTTGATTTTTTTAGAGGTGTCTAGCATGCATAAGTAGTTTTAGTACTATTGGATTCTTGGATAAACTATACAGTGCAAACATGAATTATTTTCCTGGTCTTATGCTAGATTCATCTCAACTATAAGCTTTGTAAGAGGCTAACATGAAACTCTTTATAGTGGTAATGTCCCCCCCACCCATATCCTTAATACCACAAGCAATATCATCCCTGCTGTTGTTTTTGTTTTGTTTTCCTGATGAGCTGAGATTCCCCTTCACTTCCTTTTCATTATCATGTCACTAATCTGAATTCCCAGTAGTATCAATCTCTTATTTTCAGATGCAACAATAAGGAGATTGACCTCAGTATGCTTCTTAGTCCTCTCTTCCATGCAGTAGTTTATTATGTACTCACATAAAAGGGTGAGTACATAACAGAAAGAAGAAAAGGGGTGTTTGCTTAAGATGCTTCTGGATTCTCACTTCTACTCTGGCACTGAAGTTATCAGCAGTCATCAATGAATCTATTCATCTTCCTTTAAGAAAATCAACTTAAAATCATTAAATGCTGCATAAACAATCTTCTCTCTTGTTAAAATTGCAGCAGACCTCTGCCATTACACATTCAGACTTCTGGGTGCTAGTACATTTGTGCTTTCAAAGGAATCAAGCACACAATATCCTTAATAACTAGGTGTCAGAAAAGAAAGGGGTTTCAAAACATAAACTGTCAGAATTTTATGTTAGAACTTTCTTATTGCAGCGTACTCCAGCAAAAATGAGTTGAAGCTTTGGAAACTTTCCAATATATTATACCAGATTTAAATCAATTGATTCTATTTAAACTATATTAGGACCCAATCTCTGACCTGATTTAAATCATAGTTGCATTGACTTCAAGGGAACCTCAGTTGTTTGACATCAGCTAAGGGTCTGGCCCTGTGTCTCTGAATGTGAAAGGTTAATGCATTATGGTGCTCTGGTCTGACATGCTTTAAAAAATGCTATTCAGCTTCATATCCTATCATTACTTTTATTTATATACTAGCCAATTCCCTATCAAGAATGACGGAGCTGGGGGGAGGGGGCTGGGAAGGAGTGCTGCCACCTAATGGCCCATGCTGCCGCAGTGCCTCCTGCAGGGAGTGGGGTGGGGGAGCCAAGGCCAGCGCTGCTGCCCTTGGCTCCTCCACCCTCTGTCCAGTCCTCAGTGTGGCTTTGGAATCATGGTGGCACTCCCCCACGCTTGGAGCACTCTGACTGTTTCCGTCAGCCAATCAGAGTGTGAATAAAGCGTTACAGACAGACAGACGGACAGACTTAGGCCTTTATAAGATTAGAAATTAATTCATTATTCTGTGAAAAGCTCAGCATCTCCTCTAAGATACGGAGCACTTTGGCAAGGTAAAACTATGAATTGTTAAATGATACAAATTCTGAGGTGCTGAGCTTGTCTTTCAAATAAGTTGTGAAGAAATGGAAAATGACATTTAATAAATTACTAGTAATAGTTTCCATACATATCAGTGATTGGGTAATAAAATGGTTAAGATTCAAGCAGCTTTCTCCTGAAACATTTTGCTGCTGGAAATTAGTCTATCAGCCCTACTAATGGTTTCTCTTGTGAACAATAGGTTTAATTTCCTGAAAAGACCAGCAAGATTTGTTAACAGGATGGTAAGTTTTTATAATTTTTTTTCATTTGTTATAGGGTTAGGCTACAATTTATAGTTTAGTTCTTAATTCACATGTTTGTTTGTTTGTTTGTTTGTTTGTTTTATCATTTAATTTTTTATAGTAAATATATTCCAAGTTTATTGCTGTTTAAAGAAATGTATTTGTTGGGCAGGACTATAATGACCATAAGTGGTCTAGAATTTTTTTTTATAGTTTTGATTCTTAAGAATTGAGATGAGTCTTAACTTCAGTGTTCTGCTCATTTGAACTTGGGTAATTATTTCCTGGTTACTTAATTCACTTCGAAAGCTGACACTTACACTGTAGTTTTTATAACTTAGCTTAAATTATCACTGCTGTGCTCCATATGTCACTCATGGCATGGTTATGCTTTGTTGTTTAATAAAACAGTCCTTGTATAGTTAGTATTTTAATCTGTTAAGTGCCATAGCTGCCATTGGAAGTCAAGATAACATATATAAGCCACATGTGATTTATACTATAACTTATACTCATATAGCATTGTTTATCCATAGTGCTTTGAAAAACTTAAATATGCCTCTCCTGTGCTTGTGAGATAAGTGAATGTGGTTACTTGAAGATCTTTAAATCAAAACATTAAGACCTAATAGTGAAGTAAATACTTGCAAAGTTTGTAGATCTCTTCTACCTTATATTACTAGATAGAATTAACTGAAGTCACGGAGGTCTGTCACATCATGAGCTGGGCTCAGCATTAAACTTGTTGGGTTAGGCTGAAAGCTATCTGTAACTCTCATGACCATTAAGCCTACTAGTTTTCACGAACAGATGTGACATTTCTGGTAGCATGACTTAACCAGTACTGTTTCTCTGTCTTGTGATAATTCTGTATTGAGCTCTCTAGAGAAGAGACTGTTTTATTTATCTGTATAGGATATAGCCTAGTGAGACCATGATTAGGGTCTCTAGGCAATACCACAACGTAAATGAGTAATAATAAATCTGGGAAGGATTTTTCCCAGATTCTGGGAAAATATGGATTTAGTCTCTTAATTTGGTTGCTCTGATGTCCTAGATAGAAACCCAGAAATGTGTGTGTTTTTCCTAAATGGGTGGATGAAACATGTCACATAGAAGATAGGTAATTTGTATAATGTTATAAAAAGCCACTGGCTGTAGATTCCAAGATCCCAGTTTTGGGATCTACTGCAGTGCATAATCTGGACTATGACTCTTCTTCAATTTAATGTTTTTAGAAAGTAATTGAGAATTGTAGAAAAGTAAGGGCTTTGTTGCACATTAACATCCCCCTCCCTACTGGCCCAAATTGGGACCAGTGCCCTTCCCCCTGCTCCCCAGATCCCCACTCACTTGTCCCTCTCCCTGCCTCTCCTCTGTGGCTGCCTGTGCTGTCTCTCAGGGGAGCAGGCAGGGAAGGGTTAACCTGCTTGCCCAGCTTCTACCCCTGCTGCTCTCTAGGCCAGGTTCATCCAGAAGAGCCACAGTGGGTTGGGTAGGGATTAGCTTCAAATGGGAGGCGGGGAAGGGGTTGTATAACCTATTCGTTTAAACCCTGGAATCAGTCTTGTCACACAACTACAAGGCAGATTGCCAGAAAACGCCAGAAGTACCCTAACACGAGGGTTGGTAACTAAGTCCACAGGATGCATCTGACCCATGAAGCCGTCCCTCCATGGATATGGGACTTCAGCAGCCAGATTGACCCATTCTAGGTCAGAAGCGGGGGCGGGGGCAGTAGGTGGGTGCAGAGACCCAGCCACTGCTGACAGTTTTTTCCCAGCAGCTGCACAGGGAAAATGCCTGATGCACTTTTCCCCACAGTGGCACAGGGAAAGCGCCACTTTTCCCCACAGTGCTGCTAAAGGCCCCTGCTGCTGCAGGGAAAACCACCAGCTGGGGACAGTCTCCATGTGCTGCCACCAGAAAAAGTAGCCGAGATATGGGCACTTTCCCTGTGCAGCTGCTGGGAAAAGTGATGGTGGCAGCAGATGGGTCTTAGTACCTATGTGCCTGCCTGCCTCTGTGGGCTAGACTGACGGAGTTTGAGTCAGTTTGAAAAGGTTGTCAGCCTCTGCCTTAATTTGTCACAGGGCCACGCTTCCTGTTACAGAGGAAGGTAAAACCCACCGTGTTCTTACGATGTCAACTTAAAAACCCGAATGATAAAAGTAAAGGCCAGAGACATATGTGTGTATGTGCACGGGCATGTATGCTCATGTTTAAAGAAAATACGTATCACAAAGATGTGTTCTTGTGAATGTGCATCTATATTCATACACAACTGTGCATTTTAAAATACTTAAAATTTCCTTTGGTTTACGATGGTGAATTGTATTACAGAAAGCTGACCCTCCCCTTGATTGAAAAAGAATAATTGAAATTCCAGCAGCAAAGCATCAGAGAATTTTCTTGTCTTTGATTTTTTTTTTTTTTTTTAAGCCAACAAAAAGGTGAAGATTTATTGGTAGTGTCAAAGTGAAAGGATGGTTAAATTGATTTAAACCCCCCCCACCACAAAACTTTGTTAAACCATAGCTTAGAAGGAAAAAGAATTGAGGCTTGAACCCTCAAGTCATTTGGAATGCAAAAGAAGCCAGATTTGATTTTTTAGCAATATTAAAGAATATATGATTTAAGATACCCCTTCCCCCCCAACTCTGAACCAGTACCTTTCTACTTTATTTTAAGTCATCCTTAGTCTGACTTACGGCCATGGCCATATTGATGTGAAGGTGGTATAGGGTAATGAGAAGAGTATACTTTTTGTAAATGCAAGATACTTTGTGGCAGGGAAGACTGAAATGAATAACAACACTTAAATGCAAATGTAGATTTATATTTGGAAAATCCTTTAGGAAAGCCAAAAAAATGAATAGTAAAATTCCAGGAATAAATTTTAAATAACTCAATTTCTTATGCAAATAATGCATAGTAATCATGGCTAGAACTCCAAGAAATATATTATTGCTTTTCTCTTGAGTCCTAAAAGTTTGCTTTTTTTTTTTCTTTCAATAATATTATTTTCTGTCAACTCTTTACTGTGTTCCAAATCAGATAGTTTACAAGAATCCAGGTTGGCATGAAAGAAATCAAATAGCTCATGAATGTCCAACACCCTGCAGGAGTTTAGAAGTAAAAGAACTGTTATTCAGTTGCATGCCCTTTAAAGCACTGTGGACTGTTGAACTTGGTAGAGCAGTGGTACTTAACCTTTTGGGCCCTCTGGCTGGGTGAGGAGCACGTTGTTTTTCCATGGGCCATATCAGGCCCAGTTCCACCCAATTTGGCCTTGTGTCCCTGATCTAGTGCTCAGGGCCATGCTGACCACTCTCCAGGCTCCCTTTAAGGGTGGGTCTGGAAATTTGGCAGCTGAGGAGCAGGAGTGCTGCCACTGCTCCCCCACCACCATATTTTTGGACCTATGGGGAGCTCTGTGGGCCGTATGACATTTCTCTGTGGGCCAGATCTTGGCTCCGAGTTGGATGTTGAGCATCCCTGTGGTAGAATATGACTAGCCACTAGAGAGGAGCTGTGGATGAAGCAGTGTTAAAGTAGAAGCAGTTTTGCTCCATTTGTACCATTCCTGGTTTGTCCACAGGTAAGAAGTAGAATGTAGTGCTTCCCTTTTCAAATGTTGGGCTTTTAAAGCTGCTCCAAATGTCTATGCATATATGTACCCTCAGGTGCTTAAACAGCTCCTGACAACCTCTTGAGGTCTCTCAAGGATATGGTTGTGTTTTGCAGAAAGCAGGGGAAGCTTCAGGTCTGGTGCTGTATACAGCTCTACTGTCCATGCCTAAATGATATGTCCTCAATACTGTACACCCACTGGATTACTAAAGGAGTAATCCAACAGTTAAATGAAAACAAGGGCTCTGCCTCTGTTACTTAAGACCATCACAGAGGTGTACTGACAAGCCAGCTACATTCTTCACTAGGGTTGCACTATGTAGGCTTCACTGGTGTTGGCTTTAACTGTATTTGTTTTAGGCTGATAAGATTTATTTGCATTTGATTTTTAGGTAGAAACTGAAATCTGTAATAGCATAACCATCAGAGTATGAGAGTCCAGAAACCTGAAACCCTGACAAAAGATCACATGACCAAGGCCAGACATTAAATTTGGTCTTTACCATCACTCTTGTAAGTCAAGCTTGTCAGGCATTGGACTGTGTAGTTCAGGTGCTCTTCTAGTACCTAATATCACTTAAGGAAAGGGGCAGATGTTGTCCTTGGCTCCTCAAAAGCAGGAGTAACCCATGGATCTGGTTATAATCTGCCAACTAATATTACGGACTACTGATACCTCTTCCTTCTTGATTCAGTACTTCCTTTAAAACCCCTTGCTCTGCATAGACCGTTGGTAAATGTGATGATGCTCAGATAAATCAACTCAAAGCCTCATATGCTTAACTTTGTAAGAACAACCCTTGGGCCTTGGCTTAACTGCGGCTAAAATTGCACTTGACCCTGGTTTTCCCCGTTTAATCCGATGTGTTCACACACTCGTATACCACTACCAGTGCATCACAGCAAGGCAGTCACTATGCTCTGTGCTATTGGGCAAACTTCGAAATAGCTTTAATGATGTTTTGCTACCACAATGTTAGTGCAGTGAATATGTGCAGTAATAGGACCTACAACACTTGAGATGTGGATAATCAGTCCCTTAATGCATGGGTCATCCATTCATTGATAGCATATTGCCATCTGCTTGTGTTCTGACCCCTGACCAGCAGTAGTCTACCTTTTATATCCCTCTGCTTGTCACTAGTGTTGTGATCCTACTTGCAATTTCTCCAGGCTTCTCCAGTGTTTTTGATTTGACAGCAGAACAGCCTGAGCGGCTGCCATGTGTTGGAGTGGGGCCACCTGGCTGTATGCACATACTAGAATCTCAGCAGTTTTCGGCTTTACCCTGGCTCAGCTGCAGTCACTGTTTACATTACTTATGCTACATTGCCCTCAGTGCAGATACCATCTTTTTTGGAAGTTGTCCTTTGCTATGAAATCTGATTGGCACTTTACAGAATAATTTCTTTTATTTTATTCATATTTTGCTCTGAACAGAGCCCTTGTATGTGAAAAATGAGTGGTAAGAGTGACATGCTAAATACTGTAATACAAGTGGTAGCTGTGATAAAATGACACTCGTGTCTGCTTTGGATTAATTTAATTCTTATTTATTCAGTTTTGCTGAGATAAAGGAAAATTGTCAGGTATGTACAGTAGACAAATGCAGAAAGAGAGTATTTCCAGCAGTTGCTTGTGAAGGAATTGCATTTATTTTAAAGATGTGAAAATTGGAGGAAACTGCAAATGGATCAAGTTGAAATAGCATGCTTTGAGTAGCACCTGACTTTATTTTATTCTGACTTGAAGCCATTGCTTTTCCACAATTTAATACATGCTAGAGGCATAATATATAGAACTTGTTGAACTGTGCCATCAGTCACCTAGCATTTATTTTAAATTAAAGTAAGTGTTAATTTCAGGACTTCAGTTCGGAGAAGTGCAGAGAACAGAATTTTTAGCAACATGTAGCAGTGCTTGAAACCAGAACCAAACACTAAAATTTTGGGAAAACTTACTGGACTTCCTTTCTTTGTAGACACCCAAATAAGATGCATATATACCTAGATCAGGGCTGTCCAACTTCTAAGTGGCCCAGGTCCACACAGGCTGTGTGCCTTGTGTGTCTGGACACTCCCCTCCCCGTCTCTTGTCCTGCCACGTGCAGAACCCCACCATACCTTTTGGCTGCCTAGCTGTGGACTCCCTCAGTGCACCAAACTGCACGGGTGCTCCAGGGGATGGAGTGCATCACTCTGCCTCACCCCATGCATGGAGTGGGGGCATGCAGAAGAAGCCAGAGGAAGGAGGATGTGCCCTAAGACCCTGGCTGCTGCTGCAGCTGAAGTGGTAAGGGCTGCAGTGACTGGGTAAGAGCATGTTAACATCTTGTGGGCTGCTATTTAGTCAACACTGACATAGATAATGAGTAGCCATGACTGATTTAATATGGACTTCAGTGGATTTAAAAAAAATCTTGATCTAAATATATGGAATTAAATAGCTTGGTCTGTTCACGTATGTTAAATTAAGCTAATGTTACAAAACACCCAAAAGTTCCCCTCTAACTGGGTAGAGAGGGATTGATTAGAAAAATGAGCTTAATTTATCTTTGCTTCTTCTCTTTAGGGAAAACTTTGGTACCTCGTATCTCTCGTTTTGTAGCATTGCTGGTCTCATTAGTTCTACAAAGTTTGTTGCATGCTATTCTCAATTACATTCCAAATAGATATCTGTTAGGTTAGGGGTGCTCAACCTGCATGCTGTGGGCCAAATATGGCCTGTGCAGCCATGGCATTCAGCCCACAGGGCTCCCCATGGGACAGGAAATTTGGTGGCAAGTAATACTGCCACTCTTGCTGCCAAAATCCTAAGCTACATTGCCAGGAATGGGCCATGCTCCCTTCTTCCCAGTGCAGTCAGATCAGGGCTGGGCTGCACCACAGCCTTCCTGCCTTCTCTCCCCCATAGACAGATCAGTCCCTACTTTACCTGAGTACTCGGGTCCTCTGGCCCATGGATGGACTGAACACCATCCATTGGGCTGGAGTGGGGAAAAAGGTTGAGCACCGCTGTATTAGGGGATTGTTAAGGATATAAAGTGAAGCTTTTGGAAGCTAGGAAAGGCCAAGATTAGAGTTTCCTGTGCACCTTTAATCTGCTCCTACCCGATTCACTCACCCTTTATACGTGTTATAATAGTCTTTAATGACACAGTCCTACAGTATTCTTTCTACAGAACCCCATGAGCAGTTAGCGCATTCATGGACTTTGCTGTGTTACCACAGAAGATGCAGACACATAGACTCCTATTTTTTGCTTTAAATAGATGATAAATGTTTTTGGTCTTATTGATTAGGGGTGCCTATACACATGCATTGAGGCTGCACTGATGCACTGTAATTACAGCACGTCGGAGCAGACTCGATTAATCAAGTCTGCTGGAGTGTGGCAACTAACGCACTCTAGCAGACTTCAGTGTCATGTGCATCAGCGTCCCTGCACTGAAAAATGGTTTAACTAAAGCTCTTTCAAGCTTTAGTTAAAGTTCTCCCACCACCACTTTTCAGTGTGGGGACTCTGATTCAGGTGATGCTCCAGATGTTTTAATTAGCGTGGCTCTAGGAGCCATTCAAGCGCCCTCTTCCCTCCCCAGAGCCCATGTATAAATGTTCTAGGGTGCCAAAAAAGAACTTCCATGTGGTTTTATCAGTGTTGTGAGTTTGGTTTAACAGAGTCCTAGTTCCTGGAGCCTTATGATTAGGTAAGAATCCATTTAAGATTTTTTTTTTTTTTTTTTTTTAAAGAAAGTGCTTAGCCATCATGGTTGTATGGGGAAAAAAGACCTTGGGAAATCACATGGTTATCAAACCTATAGGTTTCAAAAAGCCTGAGTCTGAATTGATTAAATCTTTGCAGGTTAGTCTAACCTGCATAGATTGAACCAATTTTTAAGTCAATAGACATTCACTTTTGATTCTGGAAATGCAGGCACATGCCTGCAGTGGCTCAGGCTAGAAGCTAGGGGTGCTAGAGCAAGCCTTCCCTTCTGTGTAGCAGCTGCAAGGCAGGGGAGAAGCTGACTGGGGGGAGGGGGGAAGGGAGAGAGGAGGCTGGCCATTGAGTATTATTTGGGGTGGGGTTTAAGCTCCCACCTTGGTCTGCAGGGTCCCCAGTCAGGGTCTCTCTGGCTTTTGCCAGCTTGCTACTCAGGCAGCTGAAGCGGGGGAACCAACGTCATGGCTGCAGGTTGAGTTTACAGTATGGGTGTGTACAGGATGGTCTGGACAGGGATGCTTCTGCCTCAGGCAAGGGCTGGGCTAGATGTGACCCCTGCAGGTCCCTCCCAGCCCCACTTCTCGGATTCTGTGACCTGATCCAGAGAGGAACTCTCTGCCCTGCTCTTCTAAGAACTGAGTGTTTCAGGCCCCCGTTCTACTGCAGAAAGAAGAGGGGGGAAGGCCCATGGCTTGTTGCCCTGCTGGGACAATGGCCTCTATGCTGGGACATGCACGAGGGGCTGCAGGTCAGAGTTGCACGCATGCACACTGAAGCAGGGCCTGGTGCTGCACAGCACCTGCCTTTCCTTCTCTGTGGGCTTCCTCCAGCCACGAGCAGGGGTTAGGGCCCTTCCCTTCAGCCCTCCCCCGCTGCCCCCCATGTATTTTAAGGGGCTGGAGGGAGTGAGGAGCCCGACCCATACCCTGGACACAGAGAGGAGTTGTGGATTTCTTGCCACTGGGCCTCTGTCTCTTTGAGCGTGCCTGGTGTGGGGGTGGTAGCTGCCTGATCTGTAACACAACAATGGGGAGAATGCAGGGCATTCAGAAGCAGGCGCCGGACCCTGGGGGCACCAGCCAAGCAACTTCTCCTCCTGCTGAGGCCGTGTCCAGACACAGGCCCAGCGCAGGGTGGGTGTCCCTGGGGGAGGGGAAGGTAGTGGCACTGATCAGGATACAAGTGGGGAACCTTCTCCCCCAGCCCCTGTTGCTGACTCCGCTTGAGTTTCTCACCCACCTCTGGGAAGCCATGGCTGCCTCTAGGAAAGCTACCAGTGCTGGCGCACAGTTACCTGGCTCTACAGCTGCTTGATTGCAGCCTCCTGTTTCAGACTGCCCAGCAGCTTGGTCAGCTGCTGCAAGCACTGGTGGGGCTTGGTGGAGCCAGGAGCAGCAGCAGTGATCAGGCAGCTGCAGTACTCAGTAACTTTGCAGGCTAGTACCAGCAATTTCCCCAGTGGCAGCTGCGGCTCCCCAGAAGTGTGTGAGAGTGACTTTGGAGTTGGCAGTGGGGGTTGGGAGTGGGGGGGATCCTTGTTTTGTCTCCTGATTGGTGCCACCACCTTCTCCTCCTCCAGGGACACTCACCCTGCACCGGGCCTGGGCCTGGCCTCAGCTGGAGGAGAAGCTGTTCAATAGGTGCCCCGAGGTCCAGCAGCCACTTCCGAATGCCCTGAGTTCTTCCCATTGTTGCATCACGGAGCGTGGCAGCACCAGAATCCCTCCAGGGGCATCTGCCCCCTGCCCACCTTCCCTCTGCTTCTGCCTGTGACAGCACAAGCCCAGCACCTCCCTCTCCCCCTTCGCCTTGGGCCCAGGGCAGGCATCTGGTCGTATTTCCCCCCCCCACACACACACACACACTGCCTGTTTCACCCTCAGCTCGCCAGAGCACTGATTGTGGTCTGGTTAAGGAGGAGAAGGGTGGGGCCAGCCCTGCTAGCCCAGCCCAGGGCTGCAAAGCATGCTGGGAACCTGGGGGATTATGAGGTAACTTAAACCAGGAAGGGGTCTGAGATAGAAGTTCCATAAACTGGTTTGACCTAAATCAGTTCAGTCTGATACTACATTCAACCAGGTTTATCTTAAGCCAGTTTTGGCCATTTTAAAAGTGGTTTATGTATGCTGAGGGTCTGTTCTGTTACAAGTGTAAACCGGTTTTTTATCACTTGAACTAGTTTATGCGTAACTTCTGTCCCTGACCATAAAGGCTCAAATAATAAATATATATTTTTTTTTTTTTACATTTTTGAGAGAGAAGTCAATGTTAAGATTTTTTTTTTTGAACTGCCCAACTTACGGTTTTTCAAGGTTTTTGGAATCGTATTAAAAACTTTACTCAATACTCCTGCTAAAATCTAGCTTAAACATTTGCTTTAAGTTTTTGTAACATAGGAGCACAAAAATATCCCATTTGTTAAGGGAAGTATTTGAGGATGCTTTACAATACCCAGTTTCCACACTGGTACTTGATTAGATCTGTATGTAACTTACATTTCCTAAACAAATGATGTGTACAATTTATTCATGTATTGCCAGATGAATTAGTAGCTAGTCTGTGTTTGACGTAATTACTGTGCAGCCTAAACCATCTTGGAATAACCATCTCACACTGCTGCACTGAGATTTTGCAACTGCATTTTTATCACATTTTTAATTGTCTGTATATTTCCTTGAAAGCAATAATAAAATACTAACGTGCAATCTGTCCATAATTATGATGGAGAGCTTGCATTTTGCTAGTACGAAATATGATCAGATTGGCAAAGAAGTTATGCCTTCTAGATTCATAAAAGATTTATGTGCCTAACGTAGGACCAGATGAAATTTAGATGCCTGGTTTATACAAGAGTTTTGCCAAGGGAGTTGTGGAGGAGATGGGCAGCACAGTGGTGGATAGGGTAGAGAGAAGAAAGCAGAGCAGCATCTTGGTTAAGGAGCACAGGTTAGGGAGCAGAAAAGCAAGGCATCAGATTGGGCAGAGGAAGGAGATCAGACTTATGCTTGGGGGAGGGTGTGGGGCTAATTTGTGGCATACCTGCTAAAAAGGCTGCCCCCCAAAGCAGTAGTTCTAAACTAGGGTGCCATGACACCCTGTAGTGCTGTGAGATCTTACCAAGGGAGATGTGGTGCCCAGCCCCCGTGCCAGGAGATAAGCAATTGCTCCTCGTCTTCTGGGTGCCACAGTATCCTGCAGACCAGTGGTTCTCAACCTTTGGGACCTTACATAACCCCTGCTGACTGACGCAGCAAAAGCGAAACCGTAAGTCCCACCGTAGCACTTTGGTTTTGCCGCTGTGAGCTGAGTCCCACTCTTTCCACCGCAGTTTGGGGCAAAGCAACCTGCCTGGGGCCTCCCTCCCTATCCCTTAGCACACTGACGCTGGGGGCGCACCGGACACGGCGGGAGGGGTGGCGGCTGGAAATTCTGGTCCAGCTTACCATGGGTTGAGAAACACCGCTGCAGACGAGCAGTGCCTGTAGCTGCTTCTGCTCCCTGGGAGCCCCCACACTGCCAGTA
>NW_017729033.1:62097137-62100927 GCF_001723915.1 Gavialis gangeticus | reverse complement strand
GGAGGGGGGGCGGCTGGAAATTCTGGTCCAGCTTACCATGGGTTGAGAAACACCGCTGCAGACGAGCAGTGCCTGTAGCTGCTTCTGCTCCCTGGGAGCCCCCACACTGCCAGTAGTGCATCCCATCCTGTGTGTGCCTGGGCTAGTGGATATGGGTGGAGGGGGGGGCTACACTTTTTAGCCTGTCACAGCTGCCTGTTACTGCAGTGTTTCCGGAGCCAGTGGGAGCAGTGGTGGGTGCATGTGGCTCCTTTTGCTGGCATGTGAGTTGCAAGAGGAGCAGCCCAGGTGGTGGGGGCCATGCTTGCACCCTCAGGTTTGGACCAGGGGCGGGGAGGGGCAGAGGGTAGAAAAGTGGGGTGAAGTCCTGCCCTCACCCTCTTCACTTGTCATGAGGTAGATTCCAGCTCAGCGCTTCTCAGTCAGGATGATGCTGAATTACAGAAAGTTATGGGGGTGGAGGGTCCCCTCTGAGTCAAAAAAATGTTGAGAAGCACTGGCTTAGATGTTAGACCTCTCACCCAGGAAGTCAGAGAACCTGAGTTTTAGGCTTTCTTTAATCTAAGAAGGAGATTCAAAACCACATCTCCAACCTCTCAGGAGAGTGCCCTATTGGGCTGGCAACAAGACCAGGCTGGGGATACTCTATTCTTATTCAGTTGAAGGTTTGCCACTGTGCAGCAGAGTGAAAGAATCCCAGTCGCAAGAAGCTAAAGGGAGCACGGCTCGCTCTGTGCTGAGGGAGCTGTCTTGGTAAGGGGAGTCCTGGGATCTGGTCCCTGCTTCTGACATGCTTTTTTTATTTTATTCATTGTCTACTTAATGTAAAATCATAAGCAGGGGCCAGAACCTAAGACTCCCTCCCTAGGCTTCAGCATGCCTCAGGGCAGTACCATGGTAGCTAACTTGGCTTGCTACTCCCAAATTCCTTTATGGATATGACCCTTTATTGTAAAGGAGAATGACAGTGAACCTAAGGCACAGGAATCAAGAGACTTGAAATCAGCTCCTGCTGGAATTTTCTTGTATGCCCTTGGGCAATAGATAAACTTCTCTTCATGCATTTCCATCTGTAAAATGGGGATAATACTATGTCATTGCTCATAGTCTTTTCTGATAGGAGAGTATTACGTAACAGGTGACAGATAGATTGGTCTTTGCTTCAGAAAGAGGGGAAATTCTGGTAATTAAAAAAACCATATTGAGAAAAAAATTGGTTGAATTTCCTTGAAGGCATCCCTTTACAGGGAAGCTATTCAGTTTCCATTTGGTATCGGGGTTTAATGTTTCCCCAAATTATGAAAGTGATGTTTCATATATGTTTGGCTTCTAGTTTGGGGCTTTTTCAGAATCTGTTTATTTGGAAGCATACAGTTATGCTAATTGTTATTTCATACACAGTAGAAATATAACACTTAAGAGTTGTATGAAATTAAATTAATGCTTTTCCTGAGCTGTGGAAATGGAAGGTAATGTGGGTGTATTTTGAGGAAAACTCGTTAAGATTTTACATTGTTCCATTTCCTATGTGTTTGTAGTATTTCTGTGGTGGAGCTCCTTTCCAAGGCTGGGTATGCTGCTGTTCCTCAGTTTCACCGAAGTCCAGAGTTAACTTACATACCAGGTGGTTGCAATCTGTTTCCTTAAGCCATAACAAGAAAATAGTTTTCTTGGCCTCTTTGAAGAACAGTCACTTCCTTCCCTGATTAGCAAGGTTTAACAAACGAGCCCATCTAGCCTTTTGTTACAAACTGTACAGTCCTCAGAGAGTTTTCACAGGAAAAGGTGGAGATGCATGTTTCTTCTACTACATCCCTTTCTTCTACTGATTGATTTCTTATGGACAGTGGAAGGGAGACTCCTGTTCTTTTCAGCTACCCCTACCTCCTGCATGCTTTCACAATGGATGTGAACAGGTGTGGCCCTTCAAGAAAGTTAACCCTTTCCTTGCTAATACAACATGAGGTCAAGCTTCCTGATTCAGGCCCCAAGTACCCCAAGAAGGATGCTGTTTTCAGAAGTTCCATCTATGCTGAGTATTACAGATGCATTAGAAAATACAACAGTTGACATAGATAGAGCTTCAGTTTCGTAGAGTCAGATTCTGGGTCCAATCCGCAGTGGCCAAATGGGCCATATTGGAACGTGAATTAAGAGAGGTTATCTTTGAGCGGTAGTTGGTTTTCAGTCACTGATGTAGCTACGCTGTAGGCCAGGCCATGTTGGCCCTTTATGGTAATACTTGGTTTCTTACCAGTGTGTTGGTGAATAGAAGCTGACTTACGGTCCTAGGCTGGACCAGGAGGATTTGGTGTGATTGCTGTTACTGTGATGTAAAAATAATCTCTGAACAGAGGTAGAATCTGAAATTCCATACCCCTGAATGAAGATAACATGTGCTATATACCAAGCAGTTAAATGAACAAGATGCAGTTCACAATGTAACAGCCTCTTGCCAGCCAAATGTCTTCTGAAATTTAATTACTGAAAATTCAAGTCTTATCTTCTAAGGAAGTACACCTTTAGAGCAGTGGTTCTTAGCCTCTTTAGACTCTACTGCATAACTTTTCTGAATGTAATGGCACCCCATTTCAACAACTAACTTCGCTCATTTTTTGAGTATGGAAAAATTAATTCTCTTACAAAGAACTCAGAAAGACCTTAAAGGGTCAGAACGCTTCTGACACTATGGATTCTTATTTGAAATTTCTGGGTTTATCCTGTGACTCTCATGTAGGTATTCAAACACCTAATAGTGGTACTATATAGCACTGTACCTTTTAAAAGGATGTCATGGCACCTGTGTTTGAAAATCATTGCTTTACAGAGTGTGGTAAGTGTTTTAAGCTATCTTATGTTTTTCATCATTTCAGCACAATCATAATAGCAACCTGTGAAAAGCTCCTAACTTTATTATGTGCTGCAATGAATGCAGGAGTCTCCTTCATAAAGATTTTAAATTAAAAACAGAGAGTAAACATGTATGCAGCTATATACTTGGGTTGTGATAAGTGTGAAGCTTTTATCATTGGGAATCAGTTGTTTGTTTTGTTCTTTCCTGTTTACTTTCTTTAAATGAGTGCAAAAGCGAGGGTTACTTTTTCCGATGATTCTTGTTTCTGCCTCTGCATTTATTTTCAGCAACTAAGAAGGCAAGATGTTAGTTTACTAGTATAGTATCTGAATTTGTTTTACAATATGTAATCTGAAGGAGAAATAACATATTTTTGGAGTATATTTATTAATATAGATTGTATGTGTACTTAGTTGCTTTAAACTAGGGATCGAGGTGACTAAATTTGTCTGATTACATAATTGAAAATGACAGTGAAAATCACCAGTCCTCAAAACATCCCAGCCTCATTGATCTACCCAATGGTAGTTGTTGTTTTACAAAGAATAACTTAAGTCTGTGGGTAGTTTCATGGTTCAAATAATTGCTGAAGCCAGGGAGAGGATTTCTGCTTCAGTTATGGACAGGAGAATAAGGATCAGAAGAAAAATGAGAAGTTTTATTTTTAGTCAACTGTGGCTATACTTTCTATAATTGCATCTGTGTTCAAAGTAAAGTTACTGACTCTGCGTTATTCAGTTCTGGCTCTAAACTGTATTTAAAAACAAATAAAAGTGATACTAATAGAATCTTATTTTTAGGTAAGGGTTTTTTTCAGACCTTGTCAGTCTGTCTGAAAGTGAAACCTAATAGTTTGCCCATTTTTAAAAAAATTGCTAGTCATCCTTTTCTTTCTTTCTGGCGAGCAGGGTGGTCGCCTTCCGCCTGCAGGCCCTT
>NW_017729033.1:62094838-62097126 GCF_001723915.1 Gavialis gangeticus | reverse complement strand
AAAGTACTTAAAAGTCTTTCTTTCTTTCTTTCTTTCTTTCTATCTGCCTACCTACCTACCTATCTATCTATCTCGCCTTCTGTTAGAAACATCTGCTGGTCACAGATTTAAAATGCCTATTCAAAGCTTATCACAGTAGGTAACATATGCTAGATACTTCCAGAGTTTTTCTTTGGTCTTTTTTGTTTAGACAGATTTAGACTTGTTTATTTTTCCTTTTTTCCCTCCTTTTGCTTTCCCATGTTTAATTCTGTTGGTATCAAATAATGTAACTTTTCCTGTATCAATTTCACTGGTATGGCCTTGTATTTTTTTTAGAAAACATTTAATATGTAATAAAATTCATACTGAAATTTGACAGTCTTTTGAGGATGGCTTTATTCCAAAACTTTTTTTTTTATGGGAGGCTGTCTGTTGACTTCAAGTCGGCTTTTTATCAGGTCTTACAAAAGGGCATGATTAGATTTTTCTTTTACATTTTTTTTTTTTTTAAATAAATTTAAAACAGCAAACTTATTCATGCTTGGCTATTTTTTGCTTTAGGGGAATTTTTATAATGTTTTTATTTTATTTTATTTTAAAAGCTTAAAGAAAGATATATCTCAGTCTTGAGAGATCATTATGATTTGTTGTATGTCTACATGTTCTTATTCCATTATGTGAACTCAGTTTTATGGTTTACTGTAAAGAAGCAAGACAAACTTTTTGGATTAGTTAAAATATGCATAAGAATGTAAATGCTTCAGCAGCCATAAAGCAGTCAGAAAACTATCCTAAAATAGTAACACACACAGATTAAAACTCAGGCTATTTCTTATGCAGGGTATACTTTATATGGGCACATAATTGTCAGCCAAGGACACTGAATGAAGAACCAAATGAGACTTGCTGTGCAGATAGATCTGGGGTGGGCAATTATTTCAGGCGGAGGGCCGCTTACTGTGTTTTGGCACGCCATCGAGGGCTGCATGACAGGCAGCCAGGGGCAAATACATATTAATTTTCTAAATTATTTTAGGGGCTCCACGGGCCAGATAGAATGGCCTGGCGGGCTGCATTTGGCCCACCCCTGAGATAGATACTAAGGATATATTTGCTTCTTAAGACAAAATTTGGGAGAAGTTGCGCCACTCCAGTTTAGTGAGAAGTGAGTTTCCCATTATAAATCTAGTATTCCTAGTTTTCAAAAAGTTTTGAGAAACTGTTCGGTCGTTTTGGTTTTCAGGTGCCTCCTAGAGAGATTTTAAAATTGTTTTTTTGTATTATCTGAGAGTTATCTGCAATACCCTATGAGAAATCCTGAACCTGTTGAAATCAGTGGATGTTTTTCCATTGACTTCGAAGGACAGGACTTCATCCCTTGTCTTAGCTATTCTTTTAAACAGCATTTCAGTCTGTGAAGTAATCAGTCCTGAGACCCACTGAAGCTCGAACAGTTTAATGGGCCTTTTATGTTGCTTTTAAACTCCTGATAAAAAAAAATGAAGCTGATTTCTACGTAAAAAGCATGATGGGTTCAGTTTGTGTCCCTTAAGTTGGTTGCAAAATCCCAACTGAATTTCATAGATGTGCACCCTGATTCTTTGTGCATCAATGCTATTTAAGCTGGAAGTTACACATTTCATTTCTTGATGTTGAAGAATTTCTTGTTGTTTAAAGTAAATGCCCATGGCAGAAAAATCTGTAACTGCATATCCTCTGCACAATACTGATTTTTTTCTTTGTCATAGCTTAGCTTCATAGAATCAACGTATAAAATGAAAAACTCCAGGACTTTATTTTTGTCACAAAAACACATATGTTGTCGTCTTGTAGCCACTATTTATAACCATGTAATGAGTTTTAAACCCTTTTCCCTAAGGTAGTGAAGTTACATTTTTGCTGTATCTTTGTCTAACTTTTGAAATTCTGAGCAAATTTTATGGCCTGTGGTTGCCGATGACAGTGGATTCAAGTAGCACCTGCAAGCAAAATACTGAACATAGTTTGCATTCCAGACACACTGCAACTGGGTGTGTTGTGAATTGTTAGGACCCTAGGATTAAATGCTACATTGTGTATTTAGCAAAACCTTCTCAT
The DNA here is from genome assembly GCF_001723915.1 of Gavialis gangeticus. Classification (NCBI taxonomy): domain Eukaryota; kingdom Metazoa; phylum Chordata; order Crocodylia; family Gavialidae; genus Gavialis; species Gavialis gangeticus. Next base: position 62,095,047 of record NW_017729033.1, on the reverse strand, counting down.
TGGAGGGAAATCAATTTAACTATGGCATTGAGTTTAATCTGGAAGCACAATGGTTGCAGGTAGCTAAGAATTTCCTCTTTTGTTGTGGTAATACATGTTTAAATGCCATTCAGTTTTCCAGTTGCTGGGATGCTCTAAATAAATTATTGATGAGGTTTTCAGTTTCTCTCCCATATCTTTTTCGTTCATCTAAACTTTAATTAAAATCT
>NW_017729033.1:62087721-62089838 GCF_001723915.1 Gavialis gangeticus | reverse complement strand
ACATGTTTAAATGCCATTCAGTTTTCCAGTTGCTGGGATGCTCTAAATAAATTATTGATGAGGTTTTCAGTTTCTCTCCCATATCTTTTTCGTTCATCTAAACTTTAATTAAAATCTAGGGTTACCATATTTCCAATTTCAAAAAAGAGGACACCTGTGGGAGGGAGAGGGGGAAGGGTTATATGATTGTGGAGGGGACAGTGATATGCCCTCTGCCCTCCCAGCCCTGCCAATGCCCCTCACTCCTGGCTTGCAGGCCCTGCCACTCCAGTCCTGCTGGTACCCCTCACTCCCAACCTTCAGGCCCCTGCCTTCCAGTGCTGCTGGTGCCCTGCACTTCTGACCCACAGCCCCTGCTCCCTCCCAGCCCTGCTGCCCAAGCAGCTTGCATGCTCGCTCGCTCTCTCTTCCAACAGCTGCTGGGGCCTGTGCAGAGAGCACGTGATCTTCCAACAGCCAGTCAGCTTCCCCAGTGCCTCCAACCCCAAGCAAAAGCAAAAACCCAGACACTTACTTGCATTTTAAAACACCCACCCCAACAGAGGACAACGGGCCAAAAAAGAGGACATGTCTGGAAAACCCCCAGACGTATGGTAACCCTACACATAGGGGAAAGGATGATTTTTTTTTTTTTTATCTTTTATGTTTAAGAATGACTTAGACCTGCACAAGAGGTCCTAGAAGCATATTACATTATTAATGTAGTGTATTAAAAAATAGTCCACTGGAGTGTTTTTTGCTCCATTTTTTTAAAGATTCTAGCATTGTATTTCGTATGTTTTTGTGAAAGTATCCCTCACAAAGTGTAGGATGTCTTGTGGTCTCTCTCTCTCTGGATCTCAACAATATCTCTGCAACGTGCTAAATTCCATAATTCAACTACCAGGTGTTTTATTTGAAGCAGAAATACAAACTTTGTTAACCTGGAGTCACATCTAGGCATTTAGTTTCTCCTTGGAGATATTCTGCTCTTCCAGTAGAAATCGCAAGTGCAGAGATGTCCAGGATTTTTCTCTCAGAGCAAAAATGGCCCTTCTGGGGAAAAAATAACCTGGGAACAACTGGCTAAATGGATCTGGGGTCAGTTTCTCCAGGAAAAGTGAATGTCTTTGCATTACTCCCACCTCTTCCCCCCACTCACCACAAGAACACAGTGTGTTACTCAGGATGGACTGTACTACTTCAGCCACGCAGGCAGCAGAACACATCCCTTCACACACCCTCATAGTGCTGCAGAGAGGTACAGGCTGACCTTGAGCAGTCTAGGTCAGCCAGTCAGGGCTGCCCTGTTCACTGCTGCCATCTGTCATCAGGCAGAATGAGGGAACCTGCAGAGAACTCTGAAATGTGTGCACCGGGCTCCCTTGGCTGCGCAGCATCAGCAGTGCAAGCTGTCTGCTCCCCAGGAGTTCAGCATTTGAATGTCTATTTAGGGGGTCTCTGGGTAAGTTTCCCGCCGCTCCCCCCCCCCCCCCCCCCCCCCCAACCAGGAAAATAAAACTGGAAGAATTCTCCCAGATCTCTTGAACATGTGTACACAGCTATAGTTAATCCTTCATAGTCATTTTACTAGCAATTATATGAAGCATAGTATCAGTTGTGCAAGGAATTTATGGTAATAATGTTGGCTCTAAATGTACACGTTTTTTTTCTTTTTCAGCTGGAGTAGCAGTTAGGTCAGTAAAGGTTTTTCACTTGAACAAGATTAACATCTTTAATGCATGTGTGTTGTATGTAATAAACATCTCTCAAAGTGTTAGGACTCAAGACTTTGGAAAGAACTTGAATGAGCATCTTGGACTTTGGGTATAATAGTGGAGTGTTCTTGACTGGTGTGTATGTTTACTGTTGTGACTATATTTCTTTGTATCAACATGAAGTATACTTTTTCAAGAGCTGGCTGTACTTTAAACAAGCTGTACTGAGAGTGCAGAAACAAACCATCCCAATGTGCAGGAAGACTCACAAGTACGGCAGAAGACGAGCTTGGCTTAGTTGGGAACTTTTTAGTAAACTAAACTTCTACTAGTTTTTTTTTTTAGTAGCAAATTTAATAACTATTGTTCCCTCTTTTTTTTTTTTTTTTTTGGTTTTTTTTGGTTGGGTGGGGGAAAAAT
>NW_017729033.1:62083549-62087698 GCF_001723915.1 Gavialis gangeticus | reverse complement strand
TTTTTTTTTTTTTTTTTTTTGGTTATCTCTGGATGGTTGGGAGAAGAGATTAGCATTTCATGGCTAAGCCATCAGAGATGAGCAACATGAGTAGTTACTGAGGGAACTTTCATTGTGACAAAGCAAATAATCTCAAATTGTTTATTTAGTATGATATCCTTTTAATGTTTTATATTGTCTCTGAATATCAAACTGTTTTCCCATGGCTAATGGCTGTAATTGTATTGATAGTATGATAGAGTTGTAGTTAGGAAAATAACTGATATCCAGTCAGTGTTTCAGAAATTACCATCTTAATATATTTATTTAAAAAAACACTCAAGCTTCATTTGTCTGGTTACATTTATATTTATATTTAAAAAAAAAAGACTGTTTAAAAAAAAATCTTTGTAGTAGGGTTGGAGTGTTACTGCAACCATGATGCTCTAGGAGATGCATGAGATTTTTGTAATCCCTTCTACTGGACCAGCTTTGTTTTTGGAAGAGCTGTTGCATGAGCTTTTAAGCATAGTTTGCCTGAAAGACCTGAGGAAGCATATTTGATCATAGCACAGGCAACTGGTGGGGGTGGGGGCACGTGCCCCCCCCCGAGATTAGCCCCCTGCCTGGCCCTGAAACAGTTTTTTTGCCGCGGAGGCTGGCAGCATGTTGGGGGGGGACCTCTGGCCCCCAAGAGTTTTTGGCCCACCCACAAATTGTGCCCTCCCCCCCCCCGACTCAGGAGGCACCAGTTGTCACTGGATCATAGAATCATAGAAAATTAGGGTTGGAAGGGACATTGGGAGGTCATCTAGTCCAACCCCTTGCTCAAACAGGACCAGCCTCAGCTAAACCTTCCCAGCCAAGGTTTTGTCTAACTGCATCTTAAAAACCTCCAAGGATGGAGAGTCCACAACCTCTCTGGGTAACCTGTTCCAGTGCTTTACTACCTTCCTTAAGAGGAAGTTCTTCTTCATATCTAACTGAAATTTCCCTTGCTACAGCTTGAGACCATTGCTCCTTGTTCTGTTATCTGTCACCACTGAGAACACTCTAGCCCCATCCCCTGGAACCCCTCTTCAGGTACTTGAGTGTTGCTATTAAATCTCCTCTTTCTCCTTTTCTCCATACTGAATAAGCCCTGTTCCCTCAGCCTGTCCTCAGAAGTCATGTGCCCCAGCCCCTAACTGTTGTTGTTACCCTCTGCTGGACTTTCTCCAATTTGTCTAAACCCTTTCTGTAGTGGGGTGCCCAAAACTGGACACAGTACTTCAGATGTGGCCTCAACAGTGTGGAATAGAAGGGAATAATTATTTCCTTCTGTCTGCTGGCAACAGTCCTACTAATGCAACCCAGCATGTCATTAGCTTTCTCTGCAACAAGGGCACAGTATTGGCTCATATTTAGCTGCTTGTCCACTAACCCTCAGGTGCTTTTCTGCAGAGTTGCTACTTAGCTAGTCAGTCCCTGGTCTGTAGCAGTGCATGGGATTGTTCCATCCTAAGTGCAGGACTTTACATTTGTCCTTATTGACTTTCATTGGATTTCTTTCAGTCCAATCCTTCAATTTTTCTGTTACTCTGAATCCTAGCCCTACCTTCCAGCATATCTACTACTCCACCCAGGTTGGGGTCATCCACAGATTTGCTGAGGATGCATTCTATCCCATCTTCTAGATTGTAAAAGAAGATATTGAACAAGACTGGCCCCAGGACCGAGCCCTGTGGCACTCCTCTTGATACCAGCTGCCAACTGGATATTGAATCATTGATTACTACCCCTTGAGCTTGATGATCCAGCCAGTTTTCTATCTACCTTAGAGTCCATTCATCCAGTCTGGACTTCATTAGCTTGCTTACAAGAATGTTATAGGAGACCGTATCAAAAGCCTTACTAAAAAATCAAGGCATCTTCCATCCACTGCTCTCCCTCCATCCACCGAGCCATTGTATCTCATCATAGAAGGCAGTCAGGTTGGCCAGGCATGACTTGCCCTTGGTGAATCCATGGCGAGTGTTCCTAATCACCAGGGAACCTGGTTTTCTCAGTTTAAAAATGCAAAATACTTTGATAAAAATCCAAAATTCACATTTTTTCCATGATTAAAATCAAATACCACAATATATATGTTGGTATCAGTTGAACACAATATTTTTAAATATATTTACCTTTTTAAAGCAATTTGGAAGCCTATTAGTGCCTCAATAATTATAATAAAATGAATTCTAAACATATATTATGGCATTTGATTTTTTTGGGGGTGGGGTGGGGAGGTGGTTTATCATGGAAAATCAGACCTCCCCCTGCCCCTTGCTCACCAGGACGTGGGTCCAGTTGCAGCTGTCCCCCCTGCAACTTTGTGGTGCTGAGCAGCCCTGTATGCTGGTGCCCCTTGCTTCCAAGCCAGTCCCACCCCAGCCCTGCCAGTGCCCCTCACTCCCAACCTGCAGCCCCCTAGCCCTGCTGGTGCCCTTTGCTCCTGGCTCACAGCTCCCTGTCCCTGCCAGTGCCCCTCACTCCCAACCTGCAGCCCCCTAGCCCTGCTGGTGCCCTTTGCTCCTGGCTCACAGCTCCCTGTCCCTGCCAGTGCCCCTCACGCTCGAGGCCCCCAACCCCCAGCCCTGCTGGTACCCCTCACTGCCAACCTTCTGCCTGTAGCCCCCCAGTGTGTGTGGGCCAGGGCAGGGGTGTTTGGGTCAGGGGAGGGGTGTTGGGGGCGGGGGCACGTGTCTGCCTATATTTGTGTGCCCACAGCAAGCATAAGTCTGGAGCCTGGCTGGAGTGGCACAGGCAAGAGTCAGCTCAGCGGATGGGACCAGCTCAGCAGGTGGGACGTGATGTAGGAGGGCACAGCAGGGAGTTGAGATTTGTTTCCACCATCACTAGGATCCCTGCACCAGCTGTGCTGCCAGCAGTGGGAGGAGTAACAGACTGTAGGGGGGCCCTTGCTGTCCTCATCTACTCCTGCTGCCAGCTGTTTGCTTGCTGGGCTGCAGCTGTACCCTGCCACTATGGCCTGGCTTCAACTACTCCCCTCAAGCTGTCCACACTGCTGCCCACCCCACCTCACTTCCAAGGTATAACCACGGCTTAAAGGTAGCTGGACCAGGCCATGGTCACGGGGTAGAGCCTCGGCCTTGTGTGAATGAGGCTGGTGGCAGGAGGGAGGTGAAGACAATGCAGCAAAAATCTGAGGGGGAATATGCTCTTCCATTCCTCCCCCTCCCGTTACATTGCCTGTGCCCACCCACCCCCGTAGACTTACTGGTGGGGAGCTGTGGGAGCTGGTCTCCACCACGCTGCCTTGGTGCCACGTGCTTATTTACACCCTGAACAATTTATACCCATCCACAACAATGCTCCAGTCATGGTAGTTCTCCTATGAAGTCTCTGTTATTCCAGTTGTATCATAGTTCCGTGACAGTGCAAGCACTTTCAATTCTTCTTGCTTGTTTCCTAGGCTCTGTGCATTCATGGACAGACACCTGAGGTAACTAGCCGATTGGTCTACTTTCTTAGGAAGAATGAGAAGGCCTCCTCTATTGCTCCCCCCTGTTTCTTCTTCCTCCAGGTCACCACACCCTTACTTACCTCAGGGCTTTGGTCTCCATCCTTCAGCAAACCTAGTTTAAAGTCCTCCTCACTAGATTAGCAAGCCTGTCTGCAAAGATGCTTTTCCCTCTGTCAGATGGACCCTCTCTCTTTCTAACAATCCTCCTTGGAACAGCATCCTGCAACACCCTCTGCAGGTTCATTCATTGGTCTGCAGGGATGTGCCCGCATCTGCCCGGGCTCTTTCCTTTCACCAGAATGATCAAGGAGAGCAGGAGAGAACCTCATCTCTTGCACTCAGAGCCTTGTAGTCACTTTTGATCTGCTTAGTGTCCCCTGTGGCAGCATCATTGGTGCCCAAATGAATGCACAGCATGGGGTAGTAGCGTGCACGGTGCCACCCACCACTCAATCCGCCACCAGCCGAATGTGGGTGGGGAGGCGGGAAAGCTCGCACATGGCGTATATATAGCCCTATGCTGTTGCTGCTCTGTGTGTGGCCTCCACCATCCCCCTGCTCCATGTTACCAGAAAACCCTGCCGGGTTATTTCAGATAACTGGAGTTTTTACATAACCAGCAATTCCCTCTCTCTGGGGATACCGGATCACAGAGATTT
>NW_017729033.1:62062937-62078549 GCF_001723915.1 Gavialis gangeticus | reverse complement strand
GGCGTATATATAGCCCTATGCTGTTGCTGCTCTGTGTGTGGCCTCCACCATCCCCCTGCTCCATGTTACCAGAAAACCCTGCCGGGTTATTTCAGATAACTGGAGTTTTTACATAACCAGCAATTCCCTCTCTCTGGGGATACCGGATCACAGAGACTTTACTGTATTAGAGTTCTTATGGATTTTTTAATAAAATTCTTCAGGCGGTGGAGCACATTGACATAGTCTTTTCTTTTCCTAAGAATCCACACCTGACCCTAACTTGTGGCCCTATGGCAGTGGTTTTCAACCTGTGGTCTGCAGACCCCTGAGTGTTTGCAGGTTATGTCTAAGAGATCCACAAAGGTGACTGTGATCAGTCAAAAGTACATGAATGCTCACATTTACAGTTCAAAGGAGTCTGCACCTCCATTTGAAAATTTTTAGGGGTCTGTAAATGAAAAAGGTTCAAAACCAGTGCCCCAGAGAAAAGTCATCTCAGCAAGTATGTGGCATAAAATTATCCCTCCATAGGACTGAGAATTGAGTATTCAGCACAATCAGCTTTATAGATGTATCCTGTTTTGGGCACGCTGAGTTCTAGATGAGTTTTCTTGTGTGGTACTATTTGCATAAATAACAGTGTAAGATCCATCAGTGTTTCAGTAATAAACGTTGTTCTTTTTCAGGAGCTCAACTTTGACTACAAGGGCTTATAATTTTTCTCTAAAAAGTACCATGACAAATGTTTTGGGGTCAGTCTTGAGTCTGCAATAAGCTCTTGGGTTTTTTTGTTCTCTTTCTGAGAAGAAATTTGCTCTTTTTAAAAATAGTAGTCTTCTAGTGGATTTTTTGCAAGCACTCATCCCAGGTGTGATAGACCACCTTTATAAGGTGTGGTATCAAGCTCCCAATTTATCACTTCTCTTGTCATCTTTCTTCTTTCACTCCCCTACCTGATCATCTCTTTCTGGTGTTCTGCAGCTTTTTTTGTTTTGCTTCTCTGTGGACTACTGATTGATTACTTTTTCTTTCTTCTTCTCTCTCTTTGGTCTGTCTTTCCACTGCTCAATCCATCAGTTCCACACCTTTGAGTGTTCTACCAACCTACAGGTGGTTCGCATAAGCAACTCAATAACTTGGAGGCAGGATGGAAAGCTAGTCTTATGAAGTCACTGGTACCCCCAGACAAAGCCTTTAACTGCAATCTGAAGCAATTTGTGGGTCGATAACAGTAACTTGATTAATTTGTGTTGGCAGGCAACATCCCTTCTCCCCCAGTTTCCTGAGAATATTTTAGGGCTTAGCTTTAATTTGCAGGCTCCTACAGTTGAACAGTGTGCAATATCTAGGATGGCCTGAGCATTTGTTAACACAACTGGGGACTCCTGTCAGTTAAATATATTTATTAAAATTTATTTGAAACACTCCAGGCTTATAAGAAGTATCTGTCTTTGAAAAAAAAATAAAGTCACCTTCTTCATGATACGTAAGTCCATCTGACAGGTAAATTTCAAGGCTAATATGAAAATTGAGCGAAAGCCAGTCATATGGGTAGAACTATAGGCTCTGCAGCACATAGTTGCATCTTTTGGCATTTCCTAGCTTGCCTACATTGCAAAATGCTTCAGTCTGTGACAGTGAATCTTTCTGTGGGCATGGACAGATGAAACAATGTTATTGAATTAAAATGGCAGAGAGAGGAAACAACTTAAGCTGATGTATGCTCACAAGTGGCATCTATTGTAACTGTTTTGTATGTCCATGCAATCCCCACAGTAAATGGATGCTGAATCAGGGCAGTCTATTCTTGCTAACAACTGCTAAGTTAGTACAGTTTAGTAAGAATCAGCTTGGCACGAAGGGCCCTCTCCTTTTTAATTTGGTATATATGTATTTAATTCAGTGTAATTGTTTTGTGTCTATTCATATCTTGTAATGTGTTGCATAAGTCAGAAAATGCTTCTGAATTTTATGTGGGGTGAGGGAGAGCTGGAAGATGATACCGTTTTGTACTGAGTCCCACTCTGAGCTTAACTAGAAGGTGCATTTATGCCTAGTACCATAGAGACTGGTCAATTTTTTTGTGGATAGCATTCTGCACAAATTTGGGTTTAACTTGGATTTAATTTTTAATTTACCTTTAGCAATCTTTCTTGCGTTCAGAGTTGTCAGTAAGAGCTGAGATTGAGGTCCACCCTCACCTTAACCACATTACCTCATATTCTGTGATGCTTATTGTTTTAAGGCTCAGTGATGGGTAGATGTATCTTCTGAAAAGCAACAGAAAAAAGGAGCAGCTTTCAGGAAAAAATGGTGTTGGTTTCTCTTTTGTCTCCTAATTCCCTGATGACTTTAGTTTAAACTGGAAGTAGAATACTGTAACAATGTTTGTTTGTAACCATATTTGACATTTTTGTCTGCATGGTATGAGTTCTTCTGAATCAGCAATCAGGTCAGACCTGGCCAGGTCCACATGCAAAACTAGAATGATGGAGAGGGAAAGAAAATAAGCCTAGTGAGTCTCTGTAGTCTAGGAAGAGAACGATGACTTATGTGAAGCTGCCTCTTCATCCCGGGGTACATTATGTGGTAGTGACTAGATCTCTTGCATTATTCATTGCCATCAGCTTCTGCTGTGACGTAGGTGTTTATCACAGGAGTGGTGCCTTAGATTGCAGCAGAAAGGAGCAGCGTGTGATGAATACTCATTTCTCAGGGTTGCTTCTCACTAAAGCTCATATATAATCTGGTCTCTCATGTACTGTAAGTTTGCCAAGAGAATTAGGACTCTTGGGGCTGTTCCTCTCAAATAAACATCTTCAGCGACTGCATCTCTAATTATCTCTTTTTGTGCTAGCTTTCAGTCATGTGTACCAGTGTGAACCTCCAGGTCTTTATTTCTGCCTCTGCTTTGACAGGCAACAAATTCCATTTTGTTTCCCACTTGTATTTAAAGACTTGTCCAGCTGATTACCTTTATCTTATGTTGTGAAAACTCTGGTACTAGTTTATTCGCTGATTATAAATAAAGGCTATTTTCTTTCCATTTTTAATATATTTTCCTTTCCTCTCATTTTGATTTGCACTTTGGGAGAGGAAGTTGCCCTTCTCCGGACAGAATGTTTTGCTTCAGAAGTGGGAAAACTTTGTGTATTATTATTTTGTGGGTTTTGAATGCTTGGATTGCAAAAGATGGATGAAAGTGAAATATAGCTTGGATGTCATCCACTGGGAAAATAAGTATTACAGTGGTTCTCAAGCTGTGATCTGTGACTGTTGATCTGCAGTGCAGTTCCATGTAGCCCTCAAGCTGTTTTTGTCACGCTAATATGGTTTTCCAGCCCTGCTTCTTTTATGTTTTTCAGTTGTGGTTATAGTTAAGTTCAAGGCTGACACTTGAGATGAAACCAAAATTGACGAAGTGGAGGTGGGGGGGTTAGGCTCGAACCACGGTGGCAAATCAAGACGAGTAGTGGCAACAAAGTAGTGGCTAATGCTTTTCATCTGAGAGTATGTGGGAAATTGTATTTTTTTTAAAGAAAAAATGTACATTAGTTTTCTCCACTGGTATGATTATTACTGGGATTGGACAAATTAATTTATATTTTGGGATAGGGAATGATAAGATACTTACATGGGCAGTTAGGGGAGGGTAAAAGTGAACTATCAAGAATTGTCAAAGCATTAACAGGGTTATTTTGGGGAAGTAATAGAAGATGAGACAAAAATATTAACTTGCTAGCTTACCTTGACAAACAAAACCAGAACAAGTGATGATACAGCACAGGTATAGAGGGAAGAGAATGCAGTAAAATACCTGAAACTGTAAATTAATTATCGTTTTTTTTTATCTGGTCTTTGGTACCATTTGTAAATAAAGCAACGCTATAGTTGCTTCATGAAGTGCAGAAAAAGTTGTCTTTTATAAATGCACCTCAATATGAAAAGTTTGATTGCTCTTTGTCTATCTGATTTGTACATCAAGATGCTCAAACAGAATGGCAACTGTGTTTCCTACTTAATAGTGGAAACTTCAGCTGTTAAAGATTGAAGACTTGACAAGTATTTCCTTTATTGCAGAATACAATGATTAAAATCAGTGGATTACCTTGATGGTGTAATGACTGTCTATGGGATACTATCAAATTTAAAGAATTTAATGTTTTGTATACAGGCTGGCAGGGACAGGGTGATCTGGACTCAATGCCCAGTTCTTGCAGGGGGGAAAAATACTTGCCTTTCTCTTTGAGAAGCAGATTTTGAGTTCTGATGGGGGGATTAATCCCAACCTACTTTGCATTGTGGTGCTATGGGAAATAGTGTGTACTGTTCATGAGAAGTCATACTTGCATGCAAGGAGACTCCCTACCAGAAGACCAGAACAAGGTTCCTGTGCAACAGGAAAACTCCTAGGTTATGAGTAGACAATGTTCTTTGGGTAAATCTGATAGCTTTTATTAGACCAACTTAGATAGTTGGAAAAAAATTTCTTTGCATGCTTTTGGGTACAAATACCCTTCACCAGGCTAAGGAAGCATCTGCAGTTGGCCTGTGCTTTTCCTGGATGGAATGAATAATAAAGAAGCCAGAGGCTGGTCTACATGCAAGAAAGGCAGTCAGTGTAGATGTAAATTGAGGAGTCATTGGGTGAGAGAGTTGGGGGGGTGGGAGCAGGGAGACGGGGAATTAATGTAGCTGGTAAATAGTGATGAGGTACCTGGGGAGTCAGATGTTAGGTGTGTTATAATGTGTCATAAATCCAATGCCTACATTTAGTCCATGATTTTTTGTATCCAGGAGGTTGATGAAGTGAAGTTCATAGGCTCATCTGTGACAGGTGTTTTGTAAATTCCCTTTGAGGCTAGGTTATGGGTAGCTGTTTACAAATAATTGATTTTTTTTTTTTCAGTTTGGTGATCAAACCAAAAAATAAAAATAACATTGGTTCTGATTGACACAGAAATGAAAAGTGCTTGTTTTTTCCCACCAAAATAAACAGAGGTTGCATTATGGGAAATTGTACGAAAAGCAAAGCAGAGGAACTAAAGGGCTAGATTCAGGCATCATTCACACAACCAGTGTGGAGGAAGAAACCACACCCTTTTTATCCAGTAGTTAGAGTTGCCATGTGGGGTTGTAGGAGACCCACATTCAAAGTCATCCTTAGGTTCAAGTCTTCTCAGCCAGTATCCTTCAGCTCCCAGAAAAGTCTTAACTACCAGGTTATAGGGCATTCTGAGATGGGGTATTTATTGTCTCTCTCTTGCTGAGTATAAAATACTTAACTAATCTTTGGGCCAGAGAGAGCAAGAGTGATTTTCTACATTGGTGATTAGAATACTTGCCAGTCAGGGAAGCAACCCGGATTCCAGTTCCCTCACTCCCTGAATATTCAGTTGTATTGCATAAAGTGAATTATCTTCAGGAAGAGAGATTTGGAGAGACTCCGTACAGAATAGTCATGTAAGACAGCTATGGTAGGGGGTGGTGGCAGAACTACTTCTTACTCAGTGTTTTGGTGAAACTTCACTTTTTCTTTGGTTCTTGGAATAGAATTACTGAGAAAAGTATTTGCAAAATATATAAATAAAACAAAATACAATACCTACCTTCACATGCCCCCATCACACAAAGGGAGTCTCCTTAATATAGGTTGAAATAAGGTGGAAGATAAATAAAATCTATTTTTTTTTTTTAGATATGAGTGTATTACTGCTACAAACAGTATTTAAGAAAAAAACAGTATAAAATGGGTGTTTTTCTCTTATACCCTCTCAATAGGTAAATGAATTAATAGATTAAATGCTGGCTTTTGAAGGCTTGTCTTAATATCTAGTGCATGTTTGGCAAAGCCTGTTTTCAACGAAGCCAAGCATTTTTTCTTTCAAGTTAGGAAGACAGATGTTAAAAATCACAGGAAATTCTTGAGGCTTTGACAACAATTTCCCTTGTCTTTTGGTTTTCTTATGCTTCTTTTACTTACGATTCCTCTACTTACATCAAATTGAAGTGAACTTTGTTAATAGATGTTGATGAGTTCCTGTTTGAAAAGGGGGGGGGGGGGGCATCTCTTGAGTTTCTTTGAAAACAGTTAAAAACTGACTTGACGGGGGAAAAATTCCTGTTTTCCCAGGAGAGTTGTAATACAGTTACCAGAAGCCTACAGGATAGACTACATTTAGAATTTAGATAATATACTATTCAGAGGAAATGAAAGAAAAATGTGTCTCCAAAATAGATCATCATCCAGGAGCTTTTAAATGTTGACATTATGTTGAACTTCCCTCTCCCTCCTTTCTCAGTTGATTTTGTGAGAGAAGATTTTTTTTATTAGAAGAGAGGTGAAGGAGGGTGGGGTAGAAACAACTTGGTTGCCCTGTCCAAAGACAATTTCAAATGCACAAGTCCCAGTTCACTTTTGCAGAATTCTGAAGTGTGATCTGTATAGATGACAACAAAAATGTGTGTGTGTGACAGAGACAGGGTATAAGAAGTGTATGTGAATGCATCTGTTTTATATTTACCATATACATTTAATGCTGCACACTTATAAAATATCCAAAACCCCACTCTCATGATAAGATCAACAGTACAAAAGTCAGGAAATACAAAGTTACGGTTCTCAGAGCAATTGGAATCTTCCCAAATTGCACATATATGCAGATATATTAATTCGGCAGATGTATGGTTACTGTGGAAACTGTGACCTTCCTAAGGCCTGTTGCACAGAGATGCATGATATGAGCAACAAATAGCCAGTGTTGGAAGAGTTAAGGGTTCACAGGCCTCGCTGTCTGTCCTGAGAGTCCTTGCTAATGCTAAAAGACAATACCTTTCCTAATTCCTTGCTAACCTGATTCTTCAATGGGGGCAGCATAAGAGGATCATCTGTCTTACTACAGACAGTATTCTGGCACTGACTTCTGCTGTTTTGTACCAGATGTCATAGAGAAATAACTCACAGAGCTTGTGGATGAAATCAGTAAAAAGTAGATATAGGACCACATTCTTAGCTGATCTAAATGAGCAAAGTTCCACTGATATTAGCATAAATACTTTGACCTGCCCCAAAGGGTCTCACCGAAAATGTTTAATTCCCCCAATGCTTTTTATTTAAACTAAGTGAAATTTCTGAGTTACAGAAATTTTGTAACATATGCTTAGGAAGAAGAATTGGGTAGAACAATATGACTTGCTTTGCATTTTGATTTTTGCCAAGAAACCTGGTCCTTTTTCCTTTTACCATTAATTTATAGCTCTTCCTCCAAAAGCAGGAATAAAAGAAACAACCCACCTACCTTCTAGGAAAGGATAGCCAGTAACTAGTATGATCTGCAGTGGAACAAGACAGAAAAATGCTGCAGCAATTTCTCTGTCAGCAAATTCCTGCCTGAGCTCAATGAATTTGCTGTTGTTTGAGGCTCAAAATAAATATGGAACATTTATTCCATCAAATAAACTCCCTCCTTTTATAGGGCATCTTTGTTCCAGTATCTTACCGAGGGACAGCTGGTGACATGCATCGGATTATACTCCATGACATTTTTCTGTAATTTCTGTATCACTTGTTGGCAGTTGTTTGCACAACAGGATTGCTAGTGCATTGGGTATATCTTGTCTGCTTTTGCTTAGTTCTCTCTCAAAAGAAGCAACTGCTTCAACACAGAGAAGTGTGACTTTCTTAAAATGAAGTATCTTAAGAGTGTCCTCCCCTGAGATTTGACTGATTGATCAACCTCAGTGGATTTGTAGCAGAATGTATTTGGCCTTCAAACTTCGTATTTTTTGTGGGTATTCATTCGTATTTTTTGTGGAGAGTATTGATTCCTGCGTACTATCAGTCTTCCAATTTGCTGCTTCTAATGAAGTCTTAAATGAATTATCCTGGCTTATGTAGGTTTGGGAAACTGGCTTCATTCTGACTTTGGCTGTCTGGGACTTCATTCTGTGATCTAAAATCTCTCCCTTTCTCATTGCTTTCAAACTGAGACGTACTGAAATGGTGGCGTCAATGACAAGATGGAAAATCCAGGTGATTTGTGGGGGAAGAGGGTGCCTGTGAAAAGTAATTGTGCCCATTATGGATAACCTTTCTCAAAATTTAAAGGTTATTTTAACAAATATCATTTTCTAACTATGGATATGGTAGTAGAAATCCTTAATTTGCTTTTTGTACTTGGCTATTCCAAATTCTTATTGGAATATAATGTTTTGCACCCAAGGTTCTTTGTTCTGCTGTCTAATAATGAAAACAAGACCAGATTCAGAGCTGGCTATTTATTTTTTTTATTTATTTATTTTTACGGAATTTCAGTCAAAGCTGGTTTGGTTTTTTTTTGTCTTATCACTTTGCATCTTGTTTCAAGATCATGGTATGCTTTCTGATCCATTATCCATTTTTTTTCAAAAAACGTTTCTTGGTGAACTCTCTATAATTTAGATGGGATTAAAATTTTGGAGACTAAATATGGAGGTCTAATAATATAGGTTGCCACTTCTGAGTACACCTGTGCACATGCTGAATTGTCCTCCTGAACATCCTGTTTCCTATAAATGGGTCTAGTGCAGAAGCAGAAAAAAATCTTCAGTCTCTGGCTACAAGCTTGAAATTTCAGTACTGTAAGGAGTATAATCTAGTACATCAGTTTTTTTTTAAATACTGAAGACTAATCCTCTTGTTTAATTATGGAATTTTTGTCCCCATCAATTTAGATTGCTAGATCAGTTCACCAAGCTGTTCATGTCTGTTTCTCTCTCTCTAGACTAGAAGGATTTGACAAAAAATGTTTAAAGTACTAATAAAAAAATGGAGCTTTGGTATTGACTTTGTTTTCCTTGAGCCTATTCAGCTATGTTGAATAATTTTGTTGTGTCAGGTCAGACTAGGCCAAGTCTGCTGCTGTTATGACAGTAGGCAGTACTATCTACAACTGCTTGAGTAGGCATAGATCATGACTCTTGGCCAACCTGCCTGGGACATCATGGCATCAGTAAAATAAATGAAAATGGCTGTCTTCTCAAACTCTGCACCTTTAAACCATCTGTACATTACTAACACCTACTTTGCAGGCAAAGAGCACCAAAGAGTATCATGGAGACCTATGCTCTGGCCACTGGCATCAATTAGACTTTATGATCACCAGAAGGGAAGACCTGGCCAGTGTGCTGCACACCCACACTTATCATAGTGCAGATTATTGTCAGCAAAGCGAGAGTGATACCAAAGTAGCTGCACAGAACCAAGCACAAGAGTCAGCCACAAATTAACATCCGTAGTACAAAAGTACAAAGCAAGTACCTTGACTTTCAAAGGACCTTTGATCTATCTGTACCTATGAAAGCAACAACTGCAAATGCTGAAGAAACTTGGAATGGACTAAGAACAGTCATCCAGGAAACAGCCACAGAAGTATTTGGGGGGAAAAAAATCATCAATTAAAGATTAGTTTGAGGCACACTCAGAAGAGATGTTGCCACTTGTTGAGGCCTACCCGAATCCAACAGAAAGTTCCAAGGCTAAACTGAAGCATACCAGGGCAGTGGTACAGAAAACAGCCAGGTGCTATACAAACCTGTACTGGATTGACTTATGTCAAGCAATACAGTTTGCCTCAGACACAAGAAACCTGCGAGTCATGTATGACGGCCTAAGAAAGCCCTTGGCCCAGTTGTTACTAAAGACCCCCTCATGTCTCGACACGGCAAAGTAAAAATCACAGATAAGAACAAGCAGATGTGATGCTGGTACCCCAGGACATGCATGATGCTAACATCATCACTCCCTACAAGAACAAAGGAGACAAGGATGACTGCAAAAACTATAGGGACATCTCTCTCCTCGGCATCACAGGCAAGGGTTTTTCCACAGTCATTCTGAAACACTTGCAGTAACTTGCTGACCACATCTACCGGGAATCACAGTGTGGATTCAGAGCACAGAGGTCAACAGTGGACATGATATTCTCCTTTTGTCAACTCCAAGAAAAATGCAGAGAACAAAACAAGCCATACGTAGCATTTTTCAACTTGATGAAAGCTTTCAACATGGTCAGCAGAGCAAGCAGGTTTGTTCAAGGTCCTGGTAAAGATTGGATGCCCCCCAACTTTACTCACTATGATGCACTCCTTCCAGAAAAACAGCAGGCCATAGTTCAGTTTAATGGATCAACCTCTGGCAGGTTTGTGATGAAGAATTGAGTGAAGCAGTGTTGTTTTCTGGTGACCACACTCTTTGGGAATTTCTTCTTTATGCTGCTGCATTACGCTTTTGATAGCTTGGAGGAAGGCATGTACTTTCACACAAGATCAGATGGCAAACTCTACAATTTATCATGTCTAAATGCCAAGACAAAAGTGAGGCACTTATTCATTAGGGAGCTCCTTTTTGCTGATGATGCTGGACTCGCCCATGAAGAAGGCCAACTACAAATACTCAGGAATTGCTGGGCCTTTGCTTGCAGGGTGTTTGCCCTGACCATCACCCTTAAGAAGACTGTGGTCCTAGGACTGTTCACCAGTCAGCACCTATCAGCCTTGACAACACACCTCTCGAGGCAGTGAACAAGTTGTGCTACCTTGGATCTACAGTGAGTGGCAACTTATCACTTGATGAAGAGTTAAATGTGTGCATTGGAAAGGCTGCGACCACTTTCAGTAAGCTGTCCAAATGAGTCTGGAATAATACAGAAGTCACAATCAAAACTAAGCTGCTTGTATACAACACCTGCAATCCTCAGTGTTCTTATGTACAGCAGTGAGACATAGTCAACATATGAATATCAAAGAAGAAGCTGAACAGCTTCCACCTGTACTGTTTATGGCACAACCTTGACATCAAGTGGCAAGACAGAATTACCAACACAGAGGTCATCACTAAAGCCAACCTGCCAACCATTACTGCACTATTCAAGCACTGGCACCTACTGTGTCTTCGCTGTCTATGCAGGATGGATGATGGGCACATCCTGAAGGACATCCTGCATGGGCAAATTGCAGGTGGGGAGAGAAGAGTAGGGTACCTGAAATTGCACTTCAAAGACATCTGCAAGCAGGACATGAAGGCCTTTGGAATCAACCCAAACCTTTGGGAGGCCTTAGCAGAAGACAGGGCAAAGTGGCACTCCCTTCTCAATCATGGAGTCCAACATCATGATGAGAAATGGTTTCTGCAATTACAACAGAAATATGACTGAAGGAAATGGCCTGTCAGTACAGTAGCCCCTAATGTCATGTACACCTGTGACCACTGTGGCAGGACCTGCAAGTCTAACATCGGTCTCTGCAGCCACAAGAGAAATGAGCCACCAGTCACTAGAATAACTGCAATATCCACTGTCACTCAACAATGAACGGATGCCATTCAAAAATATTATACCATTTTTTAAAAGACGAGTGCCATTTTGTTTTGCGTATGGTTTAGTTCATATGACTCATGAGAAGTTCTTATTTTATCTGTCATCTCTTGCAAATGATATGTTGCATTTCAGGACTTGACAGTTAGCTGACTTAGAACGAGAACAGTCTAAGGCTGTATACAGATATTCATTTCACGGGAAAAAATTTCTTTCAGTAGAAAAATATCTGGGGAGCTGGACTGTATAGATGTTCCTTCAGCCTCATGGCTGGAGAGCTTGTCTGTAAAGCTCTTCAGCCAGGGGGCATTAGAGGGCTACTCCCTGGGCCATCCCTTCTCTTAGGGTACCCCATTGCTTTACAGGCTGTCCTCTTCTCTGTCTGGGATGGGGACAGACTATCAAGTTAGGTGGTAGCTGCTGAAAAGCAGCAGCTGTCACAGACAGCCAGGGAATGGAGTGTTCCCACCCTCGGAGCATGCCCACCCCCATCCTGCCAGTCAGCTGATTGCCAGGAGGGGGGCATTCTTCCCTGGTGGAAACTCTCCTAGTTCTTGCCTGCAGGAGAACAGGTCTGCTCCTTGCACTTCTAGGACAAGGGGACGCACTTAGCCACTGGGGCAAGACTTGAGGTACCTTTTGGCAAGGGCACAGTAGATTAACTGGGAGCCAGCAGGAGAATGCATTCATAGGTCCGGTTCCCAGTTCCTTCAGGTTCCTCTGGTTCCACTTCACTCAAATGGGTGGCATGGTGGTGATTTAAAAGTTGGAGGGGCTGGTAGCCAGGTATGCAGAGGCTTTCCCCAGTCTGGTTGGACTCCTGGCTGCTCCACTACCCAGCTAAGCTGTGGGGCAGGGAATTGCCTGATTTGGGGAAGAGGCAGGGGTGTTGGCTCTTGGTACTCACGCCTCCTGGTCTACAAGCAGGGAAGGGAATAGCTGCCCCCCCACGCATCAAGAGTGGGGTAACACTGGTCTCAGGAAGGCAGGGAGCTTTTACCTGGCTCCACTAAGCCATGGGAAAGTGCATATAGACTGTCTCATGGGAGAAACTTCCAGAAGCAATTTAACCCTGGTTGTGGCCAGGATATTTTTCACCCAAACCAGGCATTTTGTTTTAGGAGACAAAGCCTGTATATTTGTACACTTTTCATTTCTGCTGGGAAAATGGTGACTCTCCTGGTAGGAACTGAATATCTGTACCTAGTCTAAGATAGAGAAGATAAATTAGGCTTTTAAGATTTTTTTTAATTGAGTGACAATGCTCTGGTTTTGTTTTATTCTGATTTTGCTAAGCAAAAACAGAATGTTCTTGCTTGAGGTACTTTGAAACAGGACATATGATTCAGGTCCTCAGTTTCATATATTTAAATCCCAGATGGCAAGGTTGGAGGGAATAAATTTAAATGAAAAAATGATACTGTGTTGGTGCAGGTATAAGTTACGCTTAAACCATACTAAATTTGTGGAAGATAAGTGGTGTTATAGTTGAAATGTGCTTTGAGCAGTTGCACATTGAGGGTTAATACTGTTTCTAGTCTGCACAGGTCTGATTTGTCACTAGAGGGCTGGTGAGCAGGGACATGACTAGGAGCCAGGACACCTAGGTTCTATCCCTGCTGGGGCTGGGATGGTGCATCCTGGGATGCTGAAGAACAACAAATTGCTTGTTTTATCTCTGTGGAGCAGACTGAAGTTACCATAACAATAGCTGGGTAACAGGGCCCATGAATTAATCCCTTCCTCAAGTAGTGTAACTTTGAAATGCTCAGAGGGCACTTTGCATGAGTTTAATGAGCTTTAACATGTTGATGCTCATGTTGTGTGTCCCTTAGTGTGGTCTAAGTGTAATGTGTAACTTCATCCTAAAATAATCTGTTTTAAGTAGATCTATCGCTGTTTGGTTGGTGTGTACATGTAACAGGGAAGAACCCTACTTTCTGCATCTGTGTTAATAGTCAAGAGTCCAGTGTATTTTTAGTTACCTAAAAGCCTCAGCATGACTTTATTTGCTTGAGAAAAGAGAATTCATATCACAGTCTGGACTGACACAATGTACAGATATGATGGTGCACAGGGAGGCTGAGCCCAGAGCTGAAAGCCCCCCTGAGCCCAGCATCCTGCCTCGGTCAGGTGGTGTCCCCTCACAGAGCCAGCACAGAAGGAAGTGGCCCCTCCCGCCACCCAGGCCTTTCCCAGGGTGACCTGGGCCTGCCCGGCAGTGGCAGGCACATGGTGTCCCATGCAGGTTCGGAGCCAGCAGCAGCATAGCGCAAAGCCCAGTGGGCAGCCCACCTCTGCCCTGCGCACAGATCCAGGAGGCCCCAGGGTGCACCCAGCAGGGGGAGCCCTCCCCCCCCACATCCGTGGAAAGGCCCAGGCCACCTTTGTGTCAGCCCTGCCCTGAGGATGGGGTGAGCCAGCCTGAAGAGAGAAAACCCCCGGGAGCAGCAGGCTGCTGCTGCGCTCTGCACCATACTACAAATGCCTCTGGAGTTGCACAGGATGCCATGTGCCTGTCACTGCAGGGTGGGCAGGCACGTGACGTTTCACAAGGCTCCTGGGTCAGTGGCAGCGTGGTGCAGAGCCCAGTGTGCAGTGGCAGCCCTTCTCTGCCCCACACAAAGACCCAGGGGGCACGTGCCCCACATGCCTCCCCCAGGATGCGCTCAATGATTGGGAGCCCCCAGCCCCGTCCCCTGGGTGAGGTGCCTAGGCTCTGACCACCCCACTACCCACCCTGGGGCCCCATTCACCCCAGCCTCTGCCTGTACTCCCTTGCCTCCCTCACCATGGGGGCCTTGATCTTTCCCTTCCCCCCAGCACAGTTACTTTCTGGGTGCTGCTCCACACACGGTGCAGTGTTCCTGGCTGTGTGCAGCAGGCTGCTGTTGGGCTCTGGGTGTCTGTGGCCCCTCTCCCTGGCCTTCCGCGTACCACTTCCAGGTCTTCTGCATACCACTGGTGATACGTGCATCACAGTTTTGGAACTGTTGCTCTAGTGGCTTGCAGACAACTTTTTGTGTTATTCTGACTACAGTGGAAGTCACTGACTTGAGCTTCCCTACCAAATCTTATGTAAGAAGACTAGTCTTTAGCAGTTTTTATTTTCTTCTCTGCTGACTGGTTTGTTAGAACTTTTGGACACCTGTGTTAATGCAGTATACCCCTGACCTTTTTTTCTTTCCTTGCACAGATTTCTTTCTTTAGTCTGTGACCTTTGGGGGCGAGCACTACTGGTGTTGGTGGCAAGGACTGAAGAAGCTGGTGTTTCATACATTGGCACACTGAAGAGCTGGGGAAGTAAGTAATCTGTTAGCTATATTTGTTCATTTGTATTTTTCCATCTTCAAGGAATTTGAGAGTTTTGATCCTTCCATACAGAGAGAAGTGAATGGAAATAGATTTGGGGTACTCATTTGCACTAATGCTTTTTCATGAAAGCAGGAAAACTTGCATGCCTCATTCAGAACTTCAGGAGGATAGCTCTGATTATAAGGACTTGCTTACTCTTACAAATTGTTTCACTTCATTCACACTGATACAGTTAAAGGAGTAGTACCACCCTGTATAGATGCAGTTATGCTGTGTAAAGGTGTATTCTTACAGGATTGTTGTTTCTGTATGGGAAAAAAAAATACATCAGGGCAGCCCCTTATTTTGACTCACTTACATTGGTGACACACACTTAAAGGTGCTTCATAACAATTTCTGTGTAAGAACAGCTTCTACTGTTGTATTGGTATAGCTTATTCCCTTCCCTGTACAGGAAAATCAATACCTGTATCAGGGATTTTTATATTGATATAATTAGGGGTGCACCGATAAAGATTTTCTTCGCTGACGCTGATAGCTGATGATTACCCAGCCATATCAACCGATACCAATCTGATACCTGATTTACAGGAATGCAGCCTGACAACTTGGAGAGCAGCATCCAGCTGCTGAGTCTGTGGGGGAAGGGGTATGGGGGGGGGTGCAGATCAAGGCCCTCATGGTGAGGGAGGGAGTAGGGCAGGGGCAATGTCCAGCCAGAGCAGTGAACGCATTCCCAGAGCAGGGTGTGGGGCAGAGCTGCAGGTGGCTTATCTGGGCCGGGTGGGGGGAGCACTCCACGCCACTACGTGCACCCTAGGGGAGGCATGGGGTACATGTGCCCCCCAGATTTGTGCATGGGGCAAGGGTGGGCTGCCCACTGTGGTCTTGGGGCTGGGGGCTGTGCCAGCCTTTTTCCAGTGTGGGGGTGAACTGGGGCTGTGCTTGGGGTGGGTGGGGGCAG
>NW_017729033.1:62045621-62062918 GCF_001723915.1 Gavialis gangeticus | reverse complement strand
GAGGCTGTGGGGGGGCTCCAGGTACTTTTGGGGTGGCTATAGCCCCCGAAGCCTCCTTGTAGTGTCACCCCTGCTTGGGGCACTCTCTCTGCTGTCTTTCCCTTAGGAGCCCCACACTGCAAGGTGGGCAGGGGACATATGGCCAGTGCAGGGTTCCCGAGGGAAAGGCAGCAGAGCAAGTGCCCTGAGCAGGGGCAGTGCTAGGGGGGATTTTGTGGGATATCACCACGCCAAAATTGCCATCCCTCCCAGTGCCACCGCCACCCACCCCATGCAGCTAAGCCCCCCCTGCCCCAAGTGCAGCCCCGGCCCAGCCCCCTCACTGGGAAGAGGCTGGCATATCCCCTGGCCCCAAGCTCACAGTGGGAAGCCCACCCTCACTTTGTGCACAAATCCAGGGGGCACATGCCCCCCATGCCTCCCCTGGGGGTGCTTGCAGTGGGAGGGAGCTGCCCATCCTCTTGCACTCCCTGGACAAGCCGCCTGCAGCTCTGCCCCACACCCTGCCCTGGGGTCGCATTTACTGCCCTGGATGGGCATTGCCCTTGCCCCATTCCCTCCTTCACCCTGGGGGCCTCAATCTGCACCCCCATACCTTTTTTCTCCCCCCACACAGACTTATTGGTAGGATGCTGCTTTCCAGGCTGTATTCCTGGCTGTGTGTATGCTGTGGCACATGGCATTTATTGGTGACATTATTGGCCAAAAAAGCTTATTGCCAATGATGTTAATTTTCCTGTTATTGGTGCTAATCCGATGTGACTGATATGTCTGTGTACCTCTAGATATAACTGTATCCATCCTAGGGGTTGTATTTTTGCAATGATTTTGCTTAAAAAAGGAGAAGCAGCATTACCAACATATAATGTAGGCAGGGTTTTTTGGGTAGATGTGATATCATTTATTAGACCAACTAAATAGTTGAAAAATTTGTTCTTTGCAAGGTTTCGGGCACAAACACTCATTTTCAGCCATAAGGAGAATCTCTTGGTGTTTGTGTGCTGTCCTTGTGTTTGTGGGTAGAGTTTGTGTGCTGTCCTTGTGTTTGTGGGTAGAGTAGATGCCAATATGCATAATGCAGGCCTGTGAAAATGGAAATGCTCCAAGCCCCTCAGATCCTTTTTTATGCCCCATTATGATCCCAAATGTCATCAGAAAGGAACCTCATGCAAATACCATCAACACACCAAGTCCACTTGCCAAAGTACGGGGGTGGTTTTTCTTAGCAATTGCTCCTCAGCTCTAGAGTTCTCTCTCTCTTGAGGCCTG
Source organism: Gavialis gangeticus (assembly GCF_001723915.1). NCBI lineage: Eukaryota > Metazoa > Chordata > Crocodylia > Gavialidae > Gavialis > Gavialis gangeticus. Next base: position 62,061,649 of record NW_017729033.1, on the reverse strand, counting down.
TGAGAGCTGAAGTGTCTTTCAGAAGTGATGTAACACCTTCCTGTCTGGGCATGCATTTAGCAAACACAGCAAGGCCTTGCTGTTGTTTAAGGGGATTCTGTGTTGATGTTGATATTGTAGTTGCCTGTGAAATTTTGTTCATTCTGCTGTTTTATAAGTTAATCTTATTCTCTTATGGTAAGCCCTTCCGAGCCATTGTTGGGAAGGGTAGCATATAAATCACATGCATACATGTGATTGGCATACATGTGGCAATTTAAAATCTGTTGCAAATTTAATTAATGCCCTGGTTTTAAATGCTACTTGCCAACTAGATGAGGCCATTTATTTTCCAAATGTGGAAGAATCCTCTTTGCTCTAATTTCTTTCTAAAGAAATGAAAATAATTCTGTAAAATGTCTCTATGCATCAATTATTAACTGTTGAACTTTGTTGTTTATTTTCATAACAAAAGTCACTTAGAGCTAGGTAGAAATAAGAATAGCTGAAATAAACAAAATCAGTTTGCTCTTTCTGTGGTATTTTGGTTGTAGTCTTGTTTTTGCTATCTTGTTGCTTATTATAATACAGTTCTACAAACTGTACTATAGTACTTGTACTATTTAGTAGATTTGTCAAATGTCCTGTATTACATAAATTTTAATTGTTTTGCTTATACATTTTTTGCTGTACATTAAAAAAAAAAAATCCACTCTGCTTCCAATAATTGGGAGAGAGAGAGACAAACAGTAGCAAGACCAGATCTTAGTGTAGCATATAAAATACTTTTAACAAGCCTATCATAGAATCATAGAGTTGGGATAAAGCCAAGAGCATCATCTAGTTCAACGTCCTGCATGAAAGAGGGATGTGCTATTACTAAATGAAGACTTTTCTTGAAAAAGCTACCTTTGGCAGGATGTTCAACTGGACTACTATTTTCATGGTTAGGAAACTGTTCCTGGGATTTAATCTAAATTCACTTTTCTGCAGTGTAAAATCCATTGCCTTGCAGTGTTTAGCTGTGTTAGTTTGAAGTCAAGCAGAAGGCAGGGTAGGTTTGCACCGTATAGACTAACTAAATCAGAGATGCATGAGCTTTTGTAAACAAAGACCTACCTACTTCATTGGCTCCTGGTAAGTTATGGCCTACAAAAGATCATGCCTCTCTGAACTAGTTAGTTTCTATGGGTTGCCTATACATGTACATTGAGGCTACTCTGACGTGCTATAATTACAGCACTTTGAGCAGACTCGATTAATCAAGTCTACTGGAGCATGGTAATTACCACACTCCACCAGACTCCAGTGTCATGTGCATCAGCATTCCCATGGTGAAAAATGGTAGCAGGGGTGCTTTAACTAAAGGTCGTTCAATGGGGACACTGATGCATATGATGCTCTGGGAGCTTTAAAGTGGCACTCAGAGCCACTCTAGTTAAAGCTCCCCCTCCTCCAATTTATCAAGATCCATTTTTATTTTAATCCTCCAAAGTTTTATTTTATTTTAAAATAAATAATTTTAATCCATTTTATTTTAATCCTCCAAAGTTGTGTGTTGTCTGAAGATTTGATCAGTATACTCTGTATTTTCACATCCAAGTCATTAATATGATGTTAAACAACACTGGACTCAGAAAAAACCCCTATGGAATCTTAGTTGAGAGCTCTTGCCAGTCTGTCATTGTTCAATTAATAGTTGCTCTTTCTTTGTGGTTATTAAACCAATTATGTATCAACATAATGGTAATTTTGTCTAGCCTATGTTTCTGTAACTTCTTATGAGAATGCTATATGAGATCATATTAAAGGCCTTACCAGTGTCCAGGTATATTATATCGGCCACATTCCCCTTATCCACTCAGCTAGTTACCCTGTCAAAAAAACAAGGTGGTTGGCTTGGTATGATTTGTTCTTAACAACTGCATGTTGGGTGGTAACCAATCACCTCTTCATCCTCTGGATATCTACAGATTAACAGTTTTTATCATTCGTTCCAGGAACTACCCAACTATGGAAGTCTCTATAGCTGGGATCCTCCTGTATGTTCTGCATTTAGAATTGGTTTTTGCTGTATCCATAACTTGATGGAATGCTGTGATGTGAATGAAAATTAAAATAGTCAAACCTATGACCTGAATCCTGTTCAGAGGTTTGGCCATATGGAGCTTGTTGCAAGGTGGGAGTTAGAACTCCTGCACTGAATGAAATTAGGTGTATGCTTTGGAGTCTCACTTGATCTTCAGGGCCTACAAACACTAACTCTAGTAAATTTAAATGTTTTCTTCAGAAGGCAAGTCAGGGAGAGAGACAGGGGAGAGTAAATGCTAACCACCTGTAAAAATGTAATATTCTGAAAAAACCCCAACAACTCATGAGTCAGTGTGGATCCCACTGTAGGTGAGCATCTGCCTCATGCTTACTAGAGTACTGTCTTCTGAATAGCAGTGTCTCTTCACTCTCAGCCATTGCTTCACTGGAAATGGCACTGGACTAGCCAATATCAGACAGACATGCCTTAGACTGTACTATGTCTGGGGCTCTTCACAGCAGTAAGTGTTCACAAATTATCTGGGGCAGTATATTTGAGGGAAAAGGGAATGGATGTCTTCCTGCACCTAGGTGTCTGGTCAGAGGTAGATCCCAGAAGAGACTGAGGTGGTCCTAAGGGACCTTGTGAATTCTGAGAAACTCTGAGAATGGTTCACCCCATCAAAACCAGCAGTATGGTAGACCTCAGTTGGCAGGTACATACCTACTAGTGGAGTTTCCAGTCTACATTGTGACAGGAGACCTAAAATCAAATGCAGTGACAATAACATGTACATCTCTGGGGCTACTTGGCCTTATATTAGCTTGTACATATGTGCCTCTGCTTGCAAAACTTTTCTTGCTGCCCCTGAAATTATAGATAAGGTCTGTGTACTTCTTTGTATAAATGTCACCTGACCAACTGAGACACAGTTCATTTCCCAATTCCAGTAAGAACTTGAATGCTGGCTGGACCCAGGGAATATGTGAAAGATGTTCCCTTCTCTGCCTCTCCCTAACAACATTCAGGAGCAAGTTGGAGAACTCACTAAACAGCCTGCAGATAACTTGAAACTATATGAATGAAATATATATCGTATATATATAAATATTATATATTATATAAATATATAAATCTATATAATAATAATATATTTATATATAATAATATATAATATATAACTATATTTATATATAACTATATTTATATATAATAATTATTATATATATATATATATATATGAATGTGTGATGGGGCCAAGCCAGGGGCCGGGTCCCATGCCAACCCGCCCACCTGTCTCTATGGGGCAGTCTGCCCGATCTCACCTGCCACAGCTTTGGTATTCCCATAAACAAATGGTAAATACAGGAGACTGCCCATTACATGCCCCAGTGCCAGGGAGTGCTATCTGCACCCGTAACATCCCCTACACCACAGCTTATGCCTCACAGATGGCATCAATGTGATGTTCTTAACCCATACTACGGCTGATGCTCCAGGGTCTCATGGGGGACTCTCATCCCCCCCCCCCCCCCGAGCAGCAGGTCATTGTGCTTAACTACAGGGCTTAATTTTGTCCCACACTCAGCCTCCTAATGGTGGAGGACTTACCGGAGTCAGGACTCGCCTCTAACTCTATGACTGAACACCCTTACTCGGCCTCTGGCCCAAACTACGGCCTCAGGCATCTGAAGACATACCTTGGCCTACTCCCCTCATATGGGGTTCCTACTATGTCCTCTCAAGGACCTGTGCACCATGCCCCACCCTGGAGGCTGCTCATCCATCTTCCAGATCAACTACTCATGGGGCTGGCCCTTGTGCTGCTCTTTAGGCTTACTCCCTGGCCTACTTCTGTTTCAGCCCTACTCAACCCCCCTCATGCAGTCCTTCAGGCCTACTCCTGTTCAACCCTACTCTGTATGGGGCCACACAACTCTGCCCTCTTCCCTAGGGCCTCGTGGTCGACCACCCCCATAGGCTTAGGTGGCGCTCCGTTTGCCATGCCTGGCCCCACTACGCTTACTCCCAGGGTCTTACACCCCACTCATGAGCTCAAGTGACTCATGGCTGGCCCTACTCCTGCCTCCAAAGCCCACCTGAAGATGGGGGTTGGGGTTAAGGTGCCCCTCCTCACCTTTCACCGGGGAGGTAACTGGTCTGGCATTTCCTGGGGACTCCTGCACCACCAGGCAACCCTTCCCTGGCAGGGTGCAGTTTTAGGTCATGCCCAGGACCATGAGCCTTGAGCTCCTACCTCCTAGATGTTCCGTGCAGGTGATGTTTCTGCCTTGGCCAGTAGTAGCAAACTGCTGTGTTTATATAGGCAGCCAGTGTTTTAAAATGGCTGCTGCAATCAAGCACCTGCTGGCTGCTTGACTCAGCCCTGCCTAGCTGACCTGCAGACCATTCCTGCTTATTTTGTGGGGCTTAATTTAGATCCTAAGGAGAAGAAGAGATGTCTCTCTGCTGGGGTATGCATTCTGCTACTTTGAAAACTGAGATATTTGGCCCATTTAGACTCCAGGCTTGATTTTATGTTTTTGGGGTGGTATTAAATGAGCTGCAGTGCACAAGTAGAGCAGTGGTCACCAACCAGTGCATCTTGATCCACCAGTAGATCTTGGAGCCTCTTGGAGTCGATCTGAGGCTGGGGGAGGGGCTGAGTGCCTGTGTGCATGCATGAGCGCCCCAGCTCATCAGGTCAGTCCATGGGGGAGGGAAAGGGTGAGGGCTAGATTGAGGCCCCCGCAGTAAGGGATAGTGCTGCAGAGGCAGGAGCAAGGGTTAGTTGAGTAGGGCCCTGGCCGTATGGGACTTACCTGCTGGGGAGATGCACCCCCAAATAATTTTTTCTTCCTCTGCCTCGATCTGCACCCCCTTCTTTCCCCACAGACTTACCTGCTGGGTGGGGGGAGACAGGGTGGCAGCGGCACACAGTAGATCTTGGGTTGCTTTTAAATGCTAATGGTGATCTCCTACTTAAAAAGGTTGGAGACCACTGAGGTAGAGAAAAGAATGAAATTTTCCCTTTGAAAATTAATTTCCATGAAATTGTACTTGCCCACCTACTGAAGTCCCACTTCTTAGGTGAGATCTTGACCATATCCTCCTGAAACTGAGTGCCTTTATTTAAGCCATTGGGTATACTATCTTGCTCCTAAGATGTTTTGTCTGGTTGCTAGTACCTTGGCTGGAAGAGTCAGGGAGCCCCCTCTGTCCTCATGTCCAGCTTCCTGATGCATCTTTAAACTACTTGCAAAGAAGCTTACGAGCCCTGTCTTCCCTTTTTTTGCCGCAGTATCCATCCCCACATCAAGAGGCTAAGCCATCTCATCATAGAGCACCTCTAAGGGGATTATGCAATGTATGGCAAACAGCTGTCAGAGCTGGTAAGCCTCTTCAACATTAGGGCTTGGTTGACAAGACATATAAATGGTATTATCAGTCTGCCTCAGATACCAGCTAAATATTATGCCCTTTGTGATGGTCTAAGGACCAAATTAAGGAGAGCATTGCTGCAATCGTTCTTTGAATAGCACAGTTGGAATTCCTTATTCCTACCACACGGGAACTGTACTATTTGTCATTCACCTTCAGAACCACTGTGACACTTGACTGAAAAGAGAAAGAACAGTTCTTTATCCTATAATGACTGTGTTTTGTCAAGATGTTGGAGTTGGTGCACTCTCTGCTTTTTGGTGTCCTCGGTAACACGGGCTGTAAATTAAAAGAGCACTGGAAGGAGGGTCATAGCTTCCCCACTGTTTATGACCTTCTGGGGATACAGAGGAGTTCCAGGGGTGTGCGCAACCTCACTGGACCCTATTATTTAGAACACCACAATCTGGATTGCATATCTTTTATGCAGTCTACACTGACATCAAAGGATCACAGTTACTGTGGGGTGAATATCCTTCTTTCCTTGGCCTGTGTGTGATTATGATCTCAGTCCTAAGATTGAAATGACGTTCATTACATACAAAAAGCAGAGATGTTTCAATAATACTGCATATTAAACTCATTGGATCAATTTCTCTGCTGTGCTAGTGTCAGCCTAGTTGAGGGATTTGCCACATCTGTCTAATTTTTGGGGTTCATCTGAGCTAGCAACTGCCTTAATGCAGGTTGGAGGAGCTCGAGGGCTGCACTAAGTTGCATCATATGCCAATCATTCCTGAGAAACCAAAGGCCAGTTGGCAGGTGTAGGAGCAGGTGTAAGAGGTAGCCACTCACTAATACAGCTCTTCCATACCTTGGGGAAGTAAGCAAGATCTGGCTGCTTTGGATTCCTTTTGCAAATGTCAGCAGAATAAAATTGTCCAGCAAATACGATTTTTAGGCTAAAATTGGTATTTTGTGCTATGAAAAAGATGCCATTTTTACTTTAAAGAACTTAATTTTTTTAATACTATTTTCCAAACATAAAATATTTTTTTATTTATTTTAATTGTTTGGGAAAGGCAGTGTGGTTTAGGGGATGGAGCACTGCATAGTCAAGTGATTCTTGGCTTGGCTACAGACTTGCTGTTTTACCTAGGGAAAGTCATTTTGCTGCTCTTCAGCTCCCCTTTATCTTTTTCAGGTGCTGTTTAACCTTTTGGCCCTGTGGGCAAGATTAGTGGTGTGGGGCTGGTCCATGGGCTGGATACTGCATGGGGTCAGTGCATGTTATTGGGCCCCATACTGCTTCAGCCAGGGTCCACATGTCCCAGTTGGGATTTGGATAGTCTGATATGGCCCCATGCTGCCACACCCTGACCCTCCCTGGCCAGTTTAGCATACAGAGTCATGTTTTGGCCCGCATGGCTCCCCACAGGTTCAGAAATTTGGCAGTACAGGTACATTAAGTAATACTGATGCTGCTTCCCCACCATCAAATTCTTGGCCCCATGGGGAGCCCCATGGGGAGCCGCATGGGCTGAATGACACAGCTCCACAGGCTAGATTTGGCCCAGAGGCCGAGCATCAGGGCTAGGGACAGACATTCAAAAAGCCTGAGCCTGAATTGATTCAAACTTTGCACGTTAGTCTAACCTGCAGAGCTTGAACCAATTTGCAAGTGGATAGATGTTCACCTTTGAATCAAGAAATGCAGGCACATGCCTGCAGTGGCTCAGGCTAGAAGCCAGGGGGTGCTAGAGTGAGCCTTCCCTTCCTTTTCACATTGCTGAGCTGAGGAGGAGCGTGGCCAGGCCCCAGCAGGACACTCTCATTAGGGAGGGGTTAAACCCCCACCCTGCCTGCACAGTCCCCAGCTGAGGTGTGCCTGGAGGAGGAAGCAGCCCTCTCCAGACTTTTCCTGGCTTGCTGCTCAAGGGGCAGGAGTGTTGCCAGACCCTGACCTCGAGTAGCACTGTGAGGGAAAGATTTGGAGGGGGGTGGAGCAGAGTGTAGGGAAGACTGCTTATGTGGAGTGCATGCATCTATTGATGATACTGAGCTTTTCAATCTCTCTCTCTCTCCCTGCTTTTTCATACTGTCTGCAGCAAACTGGCATTCAGAAGGCCCATGGATTGCAAAACAGGTCATTTCTCACACCTCTGTCCCCTCTTGAACACTGACAGATTGCACTTTTGAAGCCAATAGGCAGCTTATCAGCCTATTAAGAAAGCAAAGCCTCTTTCATTATTTCCAGCTCTTCTTAAACTTTTTTTTCCCAAGGAAGGAGCAAAGGGACATTACTAGCTGACCTGTTGATTAGCTCCAAAAAGCTGTAAGCGGACACTGCCCTGTCTGCCTTTATCCCAGTGAGTGAAATTAGAGACACACACCCACAACTCACCAGCCCTGCCCAACTGAGTTGAGTCTGGTACTGCATTCAACCAGATATATCTTAAATCAGTTTTGGCCATTTTGAAACTTGTTTATATGCACTACACTTATGTTTTGTTACAGGTTTAAACCAGTTTCTGATCATTTAAACTGGTTTATTTGTAACTGCTGTCCCTAGTGATCTATTTAGATTGTAATTTTTTTGTAGCAAGGATGGTCTAATAAACTGGAGCCTTGATCTCTGTTGTGGCATCTGTAATATAAATAATGTTATAATTAATGTGGTATAGAATTTCCTGTATATTCTTAGACTGTAATCTTAATTTATATGTAAGTTGTATTGTTTTTCTTTGTTTGTATCGGGTAATTTTTAAGTTTAGCTTCACTTGGTAGAAACAGTATTGCAACTTACTTTTCTCAGGGTCAGTAGCTGATTTTACTGATTTTCTTTTCCCCTGATAATCACATTGCTTAACATTTTTTAATTTCAATGATATTGTTTGCGTTTCAGTCTATTTACTGTGGACATTTTTACAATATCTTTCTGTCAAACTGGGTATTCAGTACCTCAGGAAAACCAGCCTTCAAACCCTGAATTGCTTTTGGCTTGTGTTGTATTTTTGCCCCACAGGGGGCTCGTAAAAAGGTGCTCAAATTTCTCTTATTTCTGGCCCAATATAAACACTGATATTTCTTGGCATATAGCTGGAGTCTAATTGTAAATATTATATTGGTGAGTGGGGTATAATTTATTTTGCCAAGCAAGTTGCAGTCCAACGTAATCAGGAGACCATAAAAAAGATATAAAGCTTTGCATAGTTTCCGATCTAAAAAAAATAAAAATAAAGCTTTACTTTATTGCTTGAGAAGCTTTTTAAAAGTTGTTCAATTGCTTAGAACAGCAGGGGAACAGGTTTTTTTATTGCTCTTATAAGCCAAGGTACTCCACCATGTTTGCTGCTTCTATGCTAATGTTCATGTATATTGTTTAGGATTTTCATAAGGAAAACTTGCTTCCCTACCTTGTCCAGGAAAATGTGAAAGATATTGTTCTGAATAAAGTTGGACTGATGCTATGATAGTAGAATGCATTTTTTTATAGAAAAGTCATCTGCTTCCCTGAAAACTGCTGAGTATCTTTGTTTTGAAGACTAAGTATTTTATATAATAACTGAACAATAGCCATTATTTCCATACAAGCTACAGGCGAGTAGTATTTCACGTTTTCCTTGAATTAGAGATAGGAACTTGCCTAATTTCCACATAGGAAACCCTGAAAAACCATTCTGAGGAAAATTCAAATCTTTACTAGTTCCACTTCCTCCTACAGTTCATGTCTTCATATATTGTTTATTTAATGTGGGACATATTTTTGTTAAAACACCTTTCTCATGGAAGAAACTAATAGTATTCCTATTTGTTGTCAGATCCTGGGTCAGAAGAAGAACTCTGGGTAGGAGAAGGAGCAGAGATCCCTTTGAAAAGCCTTCCTTCCTCTCTAAAAAGGGCGGGGGTGAGAAAGACAACACTTTAGCTTCTATTTTTTATCTTTGACTTAATTACTTGAAACTTTGCAGAGGGTCAGAGTTAAGCAACATAGGGCACGTCTACACGAGCCACTAAATGTGCAGTAGATTAATTCTACTGTGCATTAGTGCGACAGGCAAAAACATGCTAATTAGTCTACTGCGCATTAGCGTCACAAGAAAGTGTGTGCTGGTGCTACTGCACAGCAGTGCCAATTGCAGCATGTTAAGTTAGTACCTGTTATTGCAGGTAGTAAACCTATTGCGCTGCAATTACGTCATATTAATGCACGTGTATACGTGCCCACAGACAGCTGAATAAGCTATGAAAAAAAAATTTAGAAAGATCAAACAGCTTGTATTTTTTTTAAAAGTATTTAGATGTGTTTGCCTGAGATTTGCAGAAGGTCTTAAGCACAGATCATAAAAAAGCAGAGCTGGAAGGGCCCTCAGGATATCATCAAGTCCAGCCCTGTGCTCAAGGCAGGATCATCCCTGACAAAACCATCCCAGTTGGTGTTTGCCTAACCACCTCTTAAAAACTTCCAAGCATGGAGATTCCACAGCCTCTCTGGGTAATTTGTTCCATTGCTGAGGTACCCTTGTAGCGGTATTGCCATCATCATAATCATTGCTATCATGTACTGTATAGCCCAGTGGTTTGGATCAGGGCTTTCAGCTTCTGAGGGGCTGGGAGTTGTATGCTCTTAGACTTCATGCCCCCTCTTTACTACAGGGGCTTCCCTGCTGCACACTCTCCCTGTATGCTGTTTTCCACACTGTGATTTCCGTCCCTCCCTCCCCATGCCATGTGGGTACCCCAGGCTGTGGGGTTCTGGGCTCCCCTGGCTGCACCATGCTGCACTGCCCTGCCCCTCCCCCCTTAGCAGCAGGAGTAATGTGGGGGAGCAGTGGCTGGTGGGGAGGGAGCCCACAGGCTGTCAGTTGGAGAACTCAGGTTTTGATAGTTGGCTGTGATGTAGGGGCATTTATACACATACCTTTTTGTCCTGTGATGTGCCAGAGATCCAGTGGATCGGATCAGACTCGATTAATCAAGTCTGTTCTGCATGAGAGCTGACACGCAGTGTGCTGCATTGCGTGCAGCTGTATAAGTGGCGAAATGTGTGTCAGCATGGAGAAAATGGCAGTGGTGCTCTTTTGAATGAAAATGCTTTTGAGGCGTTTTAGTTCAAAAGCGTGCCGCCGCCATTTTCTTAGCACTGATGCACATTTTGCTGCTTATACAACTGCATGTGTCGGGCAATTTTAAAACTGCCTGGCATTGCAGTGCAAGCATGTGTACAAATGTCCCATGTGACCCTGATTTGAAACCCTGCTCTGCCCGATTCAGAACAAGGCACTGTCCTTCCTGCCAGGAGAGTGCCCTGCTTACTGCACCGTTGGGTTTTCCAGAGTGACTGTCTCCTGCTGAAGCTTGTCACTTGTGTGAAATAATTGTGTTAATTGAGGTATAGAGAGTATGTAGTAGAGAGTAACACGTTAAGATACATTCATAAGTTATTGTTGTTTGGCGTTTTTCTTTGGGGTATTTTCATTCTTTAGCATAATAGCACATTTGAGTTTGGTACCTTTACTGAAACAAGGGTTACATTAGCAAACTACTCATCGAAACAATGATTAATTTGATCCCTAAATATTCTGGAAATTCCAGTGTTAACTGTACTTATGAGTAAGCATTAGTCACCCCACAGAGTAGAATAAGACAGAGTCTTAGAGCAGACTTCGTATATTCCAATTCACTGACATTTTTCAAGTACTTGTAGTTGGAGCAGTGAATTGTCTTCCCCTCTTATACTGACTCTTTACTGGTCGCATCAGGTAAGTCATTTTGACATGATTATCAGTGTTTTTGAACACCCATTTCAGACAGTGTGTCCTTTATCCAGGGATCCTGGTTTTCTCGGTTTAAAAATCCTGAACTCTGATTAACAACCCCGCCCATCCTGCCCAAATTCTCTGATTTAAGAAACCCCAAATCCAAGTTTTTCTGCAATTAAAATGAAATGCCACTGTGTGTGTGTGGGGGGGTGTAGTCCATCTGTCTGTCTCTCTATCCGTAATGCTCTTGGGGGGCATGGCTCCCAGAAGGGCAGGGCTCCAGCCAGTGCTGCACATGGGGCGAATTGCCTGTCAAGAATGACGGTGGGGACAGAGGGCGGGGGGCGAGAATGACGGCGGGAACGGAGTGTCGCCATGATGGAGGGGACAGAGTATGGGGGGGTGGCGGCATGGGGATAGACACAGAGGGGGCTGGGAGGGAGAGAATGATAGCGGGTTCAGAGCGCCACCATGATGGAGGGGACGGAGCAGTGCTGGCCTCCCCCTCCCCCCAGCCCTGCTCCTTGGTGGTGGTGTGGGGTGGTGGCGGTACGGTGCTGGCCTTGCTCTCCCCTCCATCTCCTCTGTCCCTGCTGTCATTCTGAGAAGCAATTCCTGTGTGTGTGTGTGTGTGTGGGTATCAGTAGAATGCAGTGTTTTGATATTTTTATTATTTTAAAGACATTTGAAAGCCTGTCAGTACCGTAGTAGTAATAATAAAATAAAATCTAAATACACATATGTTTTGGCATTTATTTTGGGGGGTTTTTTATCATGAAAAATTAGAGCTTCTCCTGCCCCCTTCACTGGCAGTGGATATAGTTTTCCTAGACTTCAGGAAGGCTTTTGATACTGTTTCTCACCCCATTCTCATTAGGAAGCTGGGGGACTGTGGCGTAGACACCCATACAGTCCAATGGGTCGCCAACTGGTTAGAGAGTCGCACCCAGAGAGTGGTAGTGGATGGGTCCTTCTCGACCTGGAAGGACGTGGGAAGTGGGGTCCCACAGGGCTCGGTCCTTGGGCCCGCCCTGTTCAATATCTTCATCAGTGATTTGGATGAGGGGGTGCAAAGCACCCTGTTCAAGTTTGCTGATGACACTAAGATGTGGGGGGATGTGGGCACAATAGAGGGGAGCAACAGGCTACAGTTGGACCTAGATAGGTTACAAGGATGGGCGGAGGAGAACAGGATGGGGTTTAACACAGACAAGTGTAAGGTGATGCACCTGGGGAGGAACAATCGGCACCACACATACAGGCTGGGGAACTCCCCTCTTGTCAGCACGGAGGTGGAAAAGGATCTGGGAGTCATTATTGACTCCAAGATGAACATGAGTCGGCAATGTGGGGAGGCGGCTAGGAAGGCCAACTGCACCTTGTCGTGCATCCACAGATGCATCTCGAGCAGGTCCAAGGAGGTGATCCTCCCCCTCTATGCGGCACTGGTCAGGCCGCAGCTGGAGTACTGCGTCCAGTTCTGGGCGCCGCACTTTAAGAGGGATGTGGACAGCATCGAGAGGGTCCAGAGGAGGGCCACTCGTATGATCAAGGGACAGCAGGGTAGGTCCTATGAGGAAAGGTTGCGGGACCTGAACCTGTTCAGCCTTCAAAAGAGAAGGCTGAGGGGGGATCTTGTGGCCTGTTATAAACTGGTTAGGGGGGATCAGCAGGCGCTGGGGGAGTCCCTGTTCCCCCGAGCGCCGCAAGGAGTGACCAGGAACAATGGTCACAAGCTGGCGGAGGGAAGGTTTAAGTTGGACATCAGGAGGCGCTACTTCACGGTCAGGGCGGCTAGGGTCTGGAACCAGCTTCCATGTGAGGTGGTGCAGGCTCCCACCCTGGGGGTTTTTAAGAGGAGGTTGGATGACCACCTTATTGGGGTCATTTGACCCCAGTGCTCTTCCTGCCATGGCAGGGGGTCGGACTAGATGATCTGCTCAGGTCCCTTCTGACCCTAGAAACTATGAAACTATGAAACTTACCAGGACATGGGTCCAGCTGAAGCTGTCCCCTTCCGTCTGCTTTGTGGTGCTGAGCAGCCCTGATATGCTGGTGCCTTGCCCCTGCCCATACCAGTGCCCCTCACTTCTGACCCACAGTCTCCTGGCTCTGCTGGGGCTCCTCATTCCTAACCCACAGCCCCCAAATCCCACCCACAGCCCTGCTGGTGTCCCTCATTCATGACCCATAGCTCCCTGCTGTATGAGACCCCCTGCTGCCAGGGCTATGGGATCAGGGCCAGGGCCCACAGCCCCCTGCCCTACCCTGAGCCTGGCTTTTGTGCATGGGAGGCAGTGCTTATCATGGCTAGAATGGAGCAGGAGAGGAAGCAGGCTTCCCACTGTGGGGCTTGAGGCTTCCTGCCCTGCTGCCACCCCCCAGGGGCCTTGGTGGCCCAGCAGAGCCCTGTGTCGGCCACACTGCAATGGCAAGATGCCCCCTACCCACACAGCAGCAGGGGGGTGGGCACAACTCCATGCTGCCACCACTGCCAATCCCACTGCTGCTGGGTGGGCAGGGGGTGTGCCTTGCCATGGCAGTGTGGCTGGTGTGGTGCTCTGGGCAGTGGCAGCAGCACTGAGTCTCTCCACCCTGCTGCGCTGGGTCCTACCTGGTGGGCCACGGAGCAGCCCCAGGGAGCGCAGCAGGGCAGGGAGCCCTGAGTCTGCAGCAGGCAGCCCAGAACCGCCCCGACCCTGTGCAGAAATCTGGGGGGCATGTGCTCACCCACAGATTCATAGATTGTAAGGGGCTGAAAGGGACCTTACAAGATCATTGGGTCCAGTCCCCCCCAGACAGGACCCCCCTGCCAACCCTGCCTCACTCTCAGACAGGAGGACAATATCTGAGCCCTGTTTATTGTAAAACACTTCAGTGTCATTGATAAGATTAGGTAAAGGTAAAGTCTTATTTTTATGCATTTCTATTTATTCTGTTCTAATTGTGATAAGTATATTTCTGTGAAAGATACCTGTGTCAAGACCTCTATCCACAGAGCAATATTAGCATGGATGTAGCAACAGCACAGTCTTTTCAGAAGTCCTCATCAGTGTTTTTCCTGCATGCCCTAGAGGGACGCACTACTATCACTAACAGAGTCGTTCAGTTTCCATGACCATTTTGGTGACTCTGCTGGGACTGCCAACAAAAACACTGGCTGAGATGGTAATGGTTTTTGGTTTTTTGTTTTTTAACCTAGTCACTCGGAATGGGACTGAAGCTATCAACTTGTTTCACAAAAACTGATGTTTACTTTCAGCCACGGCGATTTTGAAACAGTGACCCCCCCGCTCTGGGTAGTTAATATAAAGGAAGATATGGAGCAGTTTGCCTCTGTTGCCTGTTCAAATGAATCTCGCAATAATAGTTGTCATAAGATAATTCTCTGTGAAATGTATTGATTTTCTCATCACTTTCTAATGAGCCCACATTTTATTAATTTGGGCTGAAATCTACCTCTCTTGATGTAGTTGCTGCCCTTCATCAGTGTGGAAAGGGAACTTAGCCTTGGTGGTGTTATCTACATTTACTTTTCTCCAGATAAATGGATGACTTTGTTTCCTGTCAACTGAAGAGTTCTTTGAACAGGAAAAAATATTCTTCCAGAAAAATGTCTGCTGTTGCATCATATTTAGTGCTGGAAATACTAGTTGTTTGTTGATGGAAAATGTTATTCACAAAATCAGTACAACATGACTCTAGAGTTTGACTTGCATTCTATAGAAGCAGCACACAAATAGACGGAAGGAAGGAAATCAAACTCTAGGGGGATTCTTGCTGTCTGCCTGTGCTACTGCTTCAGGTAGATGACAGTCAAGGTACTCTCTGGCTATATTTAAAGTTTTGAACTTTCTAGCTGTAACACATTGGCCATAGTACAGTTTTGCTACTGGGGGAAGATGTAGCTATGGTGTAGGATGTGGCTCAAGCATTTTCACTACCTGGTACTTCTTCCTTTCAAACAAAGTCAATTGCTTACTATACCAGTAGGGTTCTTTCAAACAAACAGGACAGCAAACCAGATCTCACGGGGAAAATCTGGAAAGGGAATTTAAAAACAAATTGCAAGTCACTGACCACTTGCTTAAGCTTATCGTTTGCACTCACTAAACCAGGGGTGGGCAATTATTTTGGGTGGAGGGCCACTTACCCAGGAAGTTGAGGGCCGCATGAGTAGCCCTGCACCTTAACAGGTGCCCCACCCCCTGGTCACCATCTTGGGACCAGTGTCCCAGGGCTAGCACTGGTGGGGCCCATAGTGGGGCGCAGGCTGGCAGGGGTCTGTGGAGCTGGGTTGGGCTGCACCAGCAGGGAGAGGGGGGAGCTGGCCTGGTTTCATAGAGCTCCTGCCAGCTGGGAACCCGTACTTCTGCCACCCTGCTCTGGGTCCCACCAGCACTGGCCCCGGGACACTGGTGCAGGCCCTGTGCTCCCACTGGCTCCCCACTCACTCACACCCAGAGCTCCCGAGCCCTGTGGTACAGGCAGGGGGCAGTGCACAGCCCCGACCCTCTGCTCGCTGGCAGGGAAGAAGCTGGTGCTGAGCATAGGGAAAAGTGGCCCCTCGCCTTCCCCATGGCTGGTGCCCCACGCTGTAGGTGCTTGCAGCCAGCCTGGGGCTGCCTGTGCCTGCTCCGGGTAGCCCTGCACGGGCTGCGAGTGCCTCCAGCAGGGAGTGCCAGCCATGGGGCGGGGGAGGGGCTGCTTTCCCCCCCCCCCGCCGCTTTTCCCCAGGCTGCTTCCTGGTGTGGAGAAAAGCAGCTCCTCCCCTGCCCCGTGGTTGGTGCTCCCTGCTGCAGCCGCTCACAGGCCACGCGAGGCTGTTTTGAGCAGGCACAGGCAGCCCCATGTGGGCTGTGAGTGGCTGCAGC
>NW_017729033.1:62037782-62045231 GCF_001723915.1 Gavialis gangeticus | reverse complement strand
GGCTTCTCCCACACCCGGTGCCCCATGCTGCAGGTGCTTGCAGCCTGCATGGGGCTGGTTGGAGCAGGCACAGGCAGTCCCATGTGGGCTGCAAGCAGCTGAGGCATGAGGCGTGGAGGGGCTGCTTCCCCCTGCGCTCCTTCCCTGCCTGGCTGCTCTCCTCTGCCACTTACCTGAGCTTCCTGCATCATGCTCCCAGCCCAGAAATCCCGGCTGGGGGGCGGGGCCGGGTGGCCATGCTGTTGTTGGAGCCTGCCGGGCTTCTCCTGGGTCCTACTGACTGCCCTTGGTTCCTGTCATCTTTTTTACAGGAACCAAGGTCAGAGAAATATTAATTTTCTACATTTTTTTAGGGGTCCTGCAGGCCAGATAGAATGGCTTTTTGGGCCAGATGTGGCCCATGTGCCATATTTTGCCCACCCCTGCACTTAAACTCAGCTTCTGTCTTCTTCAAGCTTAATGCAGAACTTTCACATAGATTACAATACAGTTAAACAATCATACAGGATGTGTGACGCCCTGACCCTGGATGTGGCCAGAGGTGCTTTTGAAACCACACTCCTGGTGCTGTCGCACCTTTAGGGGTGCTCTTCAACCCCAAAGTCCTCTCTGATGTTTTCTGATTGACAGCTGAGATGTTCCAGAGGTCACTTCCTGGATCATTGGTGCCTCAGCTATACCGGCCTTACCTAGGTCTTGCCAGCTCTCAGCAGATGGAATTTTGCCACCTGGAAGAATTCCATGCTTGTCTGGTCATGCATTTAGAAAAGATGGATACCCCCTTCCAGAGAAGAGGCCTGCCTTTATGGTCTGATACACTGAAATTACACTTATACTGGCAATAAGTGAGTTATACAAGATAGCAAAGAAGATGTATTATAAAAACAAGCATAAACATAAGAAATCAGTTACCATATGTTTAAGATACATAGAGGTACAAGAATGAACAAACGAAAAGAAATATCAGAACAATAACCTGTTTTCACCCTGCACTTTAAATCCAAGAATTCACTTTCTACTCAGTCCTCTAATCAAAGGACTCTAGTTTGTCCTGGCATAGGGAAACACTAAAGACAAAGACTTGTTCTCCTGGCAAGGGTTAAGTATAGTGTCTTATCTGCATTAACATGCATTATCCATTGGATTCTTGGGGGAACCCATAATAACACCCCCTGCCCCCGAAGTGCAGGCTCACCAGACTAAAAGTCTTTCTGATCTAATTATGACCCACAGAATATTTGCACCCTTTCAAACATGACAATTACTAGTCCAGTATCCTAAAGATATTTTTTCTCACATAATTTCCCCCACTCTGAGAAATGTCCTTCTAGTGTTATTTTTAGGGGTCTGTTCCATTGAAATAAACTTATCATGATCTGAAAGGGCCTGTTTGATGACTAAAGAAACTCACATCAGATGCTAAGTCTTAGGGATCCCTTCCGTTATTATTTCGGCTTTGAGCCTCTCCCAGGCATGAAAAGAACTCTTATTTAGGGAGTTTAGGGAGCTGCACTTGACACTTGTTATAATGCGCAATCCTGGTCCTGTTATAGCATGAGGAATACATTTTATATCAAATGTGAGAAAGCACAGGGATGATGCAGTGAATTTAGCTTAACGCCCCATATTTCCATACTAGTAAAACAAGCTCAAAGCATGCATGAAACCCCACAAACACCTTAAATTATAGTGGAGTCTGTGACAGCGTTCAATACTAGAGAATTTGTTCTTTCTGCAGATGCAGTTTTTTAACACCATGAAAATGTATTGGCTTTTTCTTAATGGAATTTTTCTGCATTAAATCCTGGAAAGATGAAACCAACATGTAAATTATAAACTGAATACCATACTGTAACTAGTGACTTGGTTTTTAAATTCAGTTTTGGTTTTTTCCAAGAGATGATGGATATTTTTCTTTTTCTTGCATGGATGCATCATCCTTGCAAACAATTAATTCCTTCTAAGTTCATATCTTATACAGTTTACCAGTTCATGTGGTAGGGAGTGCAGCAAGGGGACACAAAAAGTCCTCTGTGACTGTGCTCTTTATATTTAAACAATTTACTCTGTGTTAAACTTTTGATGAAATGATTACAGAACATTAAATACATAAGATCTGATTCAT
This sequence comes from Gavialis gangeticus, assembly GCF_001723915.1. NCBI lineage: Eukaryota > Metazoa > Chordata > Crocodylia > Gavialidae > Gavialis > Gavialis gangeticus. The sequence continues at coordinate 62,043,106 of NW_017729033.1, read as the reverse complement.
CACCATATTTGGGTTACTTTATGTTAGTGATTTCAGCTGACTTGCATCAGCATGGAACTTGAATAGCACTGGTGAATCAAGCTGATTAAGTGTATTGGACTTCTAAAAGAATGACTGAAGGTTCATCCCAACATATCTTGTGCATGTTAGAAATACGATTGCAAAGAAAGAAAGACTTTGACTCATGCTGTGGTCATCTTCAAAAGAAATTCCTTTCGTTGAAAAGTTATAAGGAAAAACAATCATTGTGACAAATTTTCTAGCCTAGTTGTAAGATGCCAAGATCTCAGTGGGCACGTCTCCATGTGCAATTAATATGAAGCAATAAGCACTGGAGTTTACTTCTATTTGAATGTGCGGGTGGGACCACAGCACATTGAGTCAGGGGACCACAGCACAATTCACAGGGGGCCTGGGGGGCCAGCCTGCCACTTTGGAGCCGCTCCCCATCGCCCAGCATGCTGTGGAGGGGCTGACTGGGGCACAAGGGTTCTTTAGTCCACTAACAGGGCTGGCCAGGAGGCAGTCCCCACACTGAGGCACCTTTGTGCCCCAGCCAGGGCAGCATCTACAGGTGTGCTACTGTGGACTTTTTTACTCTGCAGCAAGATAGTACAGACAGTCTTCAACTTACGACTTTTTGAGTTACGATGAATGGCACTTAAGATGTTTATAAATTGACACCCTGTTTCGACCTTCTGACGTGGGTTTTGACTTTACAACTCCAGATACCAACTGGATGCAGCTGTAAGTCTGGTGTGATAGAAGGGGAGGGGGAAAGGAAGGGGTGTGGGGGGCAGATCAAGGTGCCCCTGTGGTGAGGGAGGGGCTTGGGCGGGGCAAGTTGCTCTTCTGGCAGCTCCTGCCACTTGTTTGGGAGGGCATGGCGGGGGGGGGCGGTGTCCGGGTCTGTGGTCTCTTGATCATCCAGCCAGAAGGCATAGCCTCCACTCCAAGCACAGCCCAGTGCAGCTCTGCCTGCCTCACCCTGCGCAGATCTGGGGCCCCCCTGCATCCTCCCAGATGAGTGCCAGGAGCTGCCAGACGAGCAACTTGCCGCAGCCTCTCCCTCACTGTGGGGGGGTCTTTATCTGTGCCCCCATACCTCAACCCTTCCCCCTCCCCTTCCACCTCAACAGATTTACCAGCTGGATGCAGCTGTATCCAGCATCATAAAGGAACTAATCCCACACTTATAACATTCCTATGGGAAAATTGGTTCCGAGTTACGACATTTTGACTTAAGACGTGGTTTTCAGGAACCAGTTGCGTTGTAAGTCTGAGGACTACCTGTACTTGTGTTTACAAGCACTGTCCTGCTGTGGAGTAAATTAGTTTGCTCCAGGCTAATAAGGGTGCATATGTAGATGCTGAGACATGTAAGCTGTGCTACTGCTTGTGTAGACCTGCCCAGTCTTGACCTGTGACAGTATGTCTTAACTGTACACTCTACAGGATAAATATGAGAATACAGGGCTGAAGAGACTTCCGAAATACTTGAATCCAGTACACTGCTGCTGCAGGTAGCCTTGTCATTTAATTCCGATAATATATTTAACAGCTTTCACCTTGAAACTAGCTGGGTTTCTTGTGTTCCTTATTCGTATTCACTGGATCATAGGAAAGTAGGCCTAGAAGAACCATACAAGGTCATCTAGTCCAGCCCCTTGGTCAAGGCAGGACCATTCCTACCTAAACTGTCCCAGCCAAATGTCTGTCCAACCTACTTCTAAAACCTTCTAAGGACAGAGATTCCACAAATTATTTATAATTGCCGTTCAAGTATTAGAAGCCTGTTATTAAATCCCACCTCAGTCTTCTCTTCTCCAGCTCTTTCAACTTCCTCATCACTCTTGCTTCCAGGGCCCTAATCGTTTTTATCACTCTATGCTGAACTCTCCAATCTCTGTACACCTTTCTTGAGGTATGGGGCCTATAACAGGACTGCTGTTACAGTCATGTGGCTCCTGTCCTGTCCTGTTCTAGGGTGCTCTCCTTTCCTTCCCACCTGCCACACCTTGATGTTCTTAGTTAATTTTGGAAAGGGAAGCTGCCCAAAGGCCCTAGAGCAAGTCCTGCCTTGTCTTGCTGCCAGCAGGTTCCTCTCGGACCCAAATAATCCCAGTCCAGTTTTCTCACTAAATGACCCCCCCTGCCCATATGTGCCCCAGGGCACTTGCTGCCTTGTAAGCTATTCACAGCCTCTGACCTCCCTTACAGCTGTGCCCATGTCTTGCAGATGTTACTGTTTAGTCACTTCCCCTTGCTAGGGCCTCAGCCTTCCCGGCTTCCGTCCCCTTCCTCTCGCTGGGCTTTCTAGCCCCAGCACACCGTGTTGGACCTGGCTGCCTGGCTCCAGGTCTTGTCTCTCCTACTTCGTGGTTTTAGGCCCCTGACCCTGACCTTGCCCTTCTAGGCTTCAGGCCCCTGACCCTATTTCTTGCTTCTTGGGCTCCTTGCCCACTTAGGTTGGGGCCTCTGGCCTTGGCTCTGGCCCTGCCCTGCCCTGGGCCCTGGCTATACCCTGCTCTGGGTGCTCTCTCCAACCTGCTCAGGGCACTGGGCCCACTGGCCTGGTCTGGCTTCAATCTGGGTTAGACCTCAGCCTTGCTCTCAACTACCAGCCTGTTTACCCAAGCTGATTCTGGGCCCTGAGTCCCCAGCCCCTGGCAAAGCTCACAACACACACACATGTCCCTCAAGCATTAGTGGTATCTCCTCTCACCCCTAATAGTTCAACTGCTGGTCATAACTGTAACAAAAGAACAAGCCGTTTTGGCTATAACACAGACCTCACAGTATCTTAACTCAAACAGCAGCTCCTTGGCTGACTTCTATAACTTCCCCTTACCCTGAGTCATACTTTCTTTTAAGTCAGCAGCACTGTGTGCCTGCCCCAGGGTAGCCTGAGTGTCTACCAGGGGTTCTACTGCATCTCTCCTGCTTTGCAGTGCCTTCGTTTACACTGCAGGGGTGGGCAAAACACAGCCCGCGGGCTGGATACAGCCCACCAGGCCATTCTATCTGGCCCACGGGGCCCCTAAAAGATTTAGAAAATTAATATTTAGCTGCCCGACTGCCTGTCATGCAGCCCTCAGTGGCTTGCCAGAACTCAGTAAGCGGTTCTCCGCCCAAAATAATTGGCTGCCTCTGGTTTACAGTCTCCAGGTCAGGCTTCCTCCCTGGGTCAGGCCCTGGGTTTATTTTCTTCCCCAAACCCTACCCCTTTTTGGTTAGATGATTTCTCCCTGCCACCTGCAAGGGTTTTCTTTTTGTTTTTTTTATCAGGGCCTGACATCTGGTTTCCATGGGAGCTTACAGTCACTGTTCCAACTGAGTTATTGGCTGGCTACTCTCTACCCTATTGTCCTATTACAGCATAGCTACCCTGGCAATAGGCACTAAGGGTGCACCAATATATTGATTAGCTATTGGATCAGCACCGATAAAAGGAGAAATTATGTTATCAGTTATTGGCTTTTTTGCTCATTGTAGCCAATAATTATGGCCATGTGCCTGGAGCACCCAGGCTAGCTCAAGTCTGGTCCCTGTATCCTGCCACCTGCCTGAGCCCATGAGAGACTATAGGTCCTGGCAAGCAGCTGGAGGGAGAGGGGGTGCTGGGAAGTGTTCGCAGGGCAACCTGCTCAGCAACAAAAGGACTGTTACTGGCTCCTGCTGCTGTGATGGCAACGCTGTGTGTGCTGCAGGGGCCTGAGTGCTGGGACTGTTCAACAAATACATATATTGTACCTTAGTGAATTAAGTCCCATTGGAAGAAGTAATAAAATGAGTCCCTCTACAAGGATGTTAGAATACTGCAAAAAACATAGGATAATAGATAACAATTTTTTATCAGGAAAAAAAGACAAGGAATAAAAAGTAACTAAACATGCTTTCATGAGGACTCCTCAGAAATGGAAAAAGAGTTGGCAACCAGTAAGAATATTCAGGTTTTATTTATGATAAAGACAGCTAAGAGGCAGAATATTATTCTGTGCCATAGTAACTAAATCAGTGGTACTCAAGCTTTTGGCCCTTCAGGCTGAGTGAGTGGTTTGGGGTGGGCCCTGCATCATCTTGGCCTGGCATCATCCACCTAGATTGGTTCCCATGTTGCGTTCGCCCAGCCCTGCACACCAATTCTGGGCCCTGTAAGCCTAGATTGGGCCCTGCATGCGCTACCTCGGCCCAGCCTTGCTTTTCCAGATCGGGCCCCCCGACACCTGGGCCCAGTTTTGTTTGCCCTGGATTGGGCCTGCTACCCAAATCAGGCCTTATCCTGCTTTGGTCCAGCCCTGCATGCTGCATCAGAGCTCATGCTGCCATCGGCTCTCTGTATCCAATCTAGTGTGCAGGGCCAAGCTATCCAGCCTGCTGGATATTTGTCCACTGGATATTTTCCCACTGCATATTTGTCAGTAGGGGAGTGGCAATTAACACTGCCTTGCTTCCCCCGCCCCCCCCCCTTTGCCCCCTACATTTTTGGACCCATGGGTAACCCTGTGGGACCAATAATGGGATCTGGTCCATGGGTTAGGGGTTGAGCATCCCTAGCTAAATGAAATAAGAGGTTTTTAAAAATGTATATTCCAGGGGAGAAATAGACTTATAAAAATAAGGTTACCACATTTCCAGTTCCAAAAAAGAAGACGTGTGTGTGTGTGTGTGTGTGTGTGTGTGTGTGTGTGTGTGTGTGTGTGGTGGGGGGAGTGACCCACACTCCTGACTCTCAGACCTCTGGCCCTGCCCATGCCCCTCACTCCCAACTCACAGCCCCCTGCCTTCCCGGTGCCCCTTGCACCCAATCCACAGCCCCCCGCCATGCCGGTGTGCCCTATTCTGGGCTCACAGCTCCCTGTACCCACCCCCCCAGCCCTGCTGGCGTGGGCCCCCAGCTTCCCTTATCAGAACTGGGTGAGAAGATGGTGGTTGTGGTGGCTCTAGCTCATGCAGATGACAGTAGAGCAAGTCTGGCCCTGGCACAAGCTGGAGGAAGGAGGAGGGGAGGCCTGTGGCACCCCCCACCCAGGGCTGTGGGGCTGTCATGCCATGTCAGGCAGCTTGACTATGGCCCTCCCTGAGCAGTGTCTCCCAGGCACCCTGCCCTAGTGAGCAGTCCTGGTGCCAATGACCTGGCCCACCTATGCAGCTCCATACCACCCTCTTCCCCCAGGGGCAGGCGCCTCACTCCTACCCCCCATGCCCTACTGCATCCTCAGCACCTGGCCACCATCCCCCAGCACCACCAGGTACCTGATTTCCTGCCCTGCCCCTTACACCCCCTGCTACACACACACACACACACACACACACACACACAC
>NW_017729033.1:62030222-62036950 GCF_001723915.1 Gavialis gangeticus | reverse complement strand
CTCAGTCTTCCCCCCCCCCCCTTCCTTCCCCCCAGACCTGGCCCTCCAACCCCCACTCTCCATAGACTTGCCTGAATCCAGCTGTCAGGGCTGGTCCCACCACCCTGCCTGCCTAGCTGTATGCTGACCGTGTGTGCACCTGCAGATGCATGTGGTGCCCCCTGCCTCCTATCGCCCCAAGCTGCCAGCCTGCAAGGGGGGAAACCTGTGGTTTCTTCCTTTGAAAAGGAAAATCCACATTTTTTCACAGCAAACAAAATTTGGATCCCTGATGAACACGCATGCCATTAGGGCAAGCTGGGAAATGCAGTTCTAGTAGCAAAATCCTGGACACTTACTCCTATTTAAAAAAACTGCCTGGATGGAGATTGGAGGACCCAAGAAGAGGACATGCCTGGGAAAACCTGGTATGGTAACCCTCCTTTATAAATATGTGGAGTACTTATAAACATGTGGAGAAGGGGATGGTTGAGGGAATATGCTTTCAGGCAAAGAAAATAAGGATAGCAAAGAAGTTTGAGTTAAAGTAAGAAGTAAGTATCTGATGCAATTGCTGAGGTCTCTTTGTACTGCCAGTTCTTGAAGAAAGGAGGCATTAGGAATGTGTGCATGGCTTACAAGGATGCATAGTGTTATCCTGTCAGGCTGCATGGGAGAGGAAGAAATGTATCTTTAGTGAAAGAGGCATGGCTTAAAAATATTGGAATAATATGTTTAGAAATAGCCACTGATGTTATTTCTTAGATGAAGAATAATACATACAGATTTTTAACACACACTTCAAAAACTGCAGACCTCAGTGGCAGCAGGATTTATGTGGCAGGGAAAAGCATTGTGCTTCAATGAGCAAATAGTTTGGAAAGAGAGAGAGAATCTGATTTCTGCTCATTGTGCTTGATGCAGGGAGCATTTGTCTCCCCAAGTTTATTTCTTGATGGCTGATTTAGTAATTTTGCTACCAGTTTAAATTCACTGCCACTGGTGCTGGTAGGCATTTGACATTCTGGGCTGCTGCTTTGGCAGATAAGCTGGTGGAATTAGAACCAAAAGAAAGTATCAGAAGCAGGTTTACTATGTACATTTTTACTTTTGTATGGCTGATTGCACAGCCAAGATGAAGGCTGAAATTTTTTTAATGGCTCTCCCTAGCTGAAATTTTTGCTACAGTTGGCTTAATAACACAGAGCAGCCATTCTTCTGTAAAAGCCTGTGGTTAGGGGCATGCTTTTAAAGCGGGGAAAGGCATTCCCTGCAACCACAGTCTCCATTATGAATATTTGCTGACATTCACACAAAAGAAGGCTTGTTAATGAAAAAGTTTGTGATGGGATGGTAAATTTTCATAAGAGTATCAGCCAGGGTGTGTTGGAAATAAGAGGCATAATAAGTAGAGTCTGTACTCTGGGCAAACCCTGTGGGAGAGCAGGAGAGCAAGGGGAGATGGGGAGGCAGAAAGGAATCCAGTGAGTGCCAAAGAGGCAGGGGTTGGACCCAGGAGTCTTACCTATGCTGGGGACTCAGGCACAGTTCCCAGCTGCTGCCACTGCCTCCACCACCATCACACTGCAGCATGGTTTGCTTACCTTGGCTGTTGCTGTCACAGCAGCAGTACTGTGCGTGTGCTGCGCACTTGGATGCTGCTGCAAGAGCAATGCTGGGCAGTTGCTTTTGCTGCCAAAGCATGGCATGTATGGGGGTGGGGGTGATTCTGGCACTGCTCATCCACCTGTAGTCACACTGTTGGCTTGAAATTTGATTTCTCAGGCAGTTTTCCCAGCTGGAACACTGCAAGTGATTTTAGCATGTAGCCTCTTGCTCTGATTGTCATATAGCCTGAAGCCACATATGAGAGAACGTGGTGTTGTAAAATTATATTCAGCATGATTATGTTCATGCATACTTAGAGGATGGCATCTGCATGTAATTTGTGGGCTTTTTGTTTTCCCCATATCTTGCTCAGCAGACATATGTTATGTAGGGCTACTGTAACATATGCAGTAGAGGCTCTCAGCATATGTTCATGATGTTACAAAGCCTTGGGAGAGAAAATATTTCAAAGGGGACTTTCTGCCAAAGACAGCATGTCTGATTGACCTGAATGCTACACTTCCCTGCATGGGCTATGCTGCTCATGAATAAACAAATCAACTGTCATAACATCAAGAACTTTTGATAATTAATGCAGTTGCTACTCGGTTAAAAACTGAGTGACACTGTTTGTAAACAAAGCAAGTGCAAGGGGAATACTTGTAATATCTGTACTTGTGACTTTTAAATTCATGATGTCACATGATTAATTTTCTTTATTCCTTTTCTATTTGTTCTCAGTGACTGAAATCTAAAAGTGAAAGCTGTCTTTGTCTAAATCCATGGCAAAAGTCCCTTTGACTTCAACAAGGACAGGATTTCACCTTGTATGTCTAGATTCTTATGGTGCAGCTACTGTAGTAACAATGCCTCTTGAGATGCATTACTAAACATGGAGAAAATTATCTCCTATGCACCATTCTTTTATTATATATGAATATATGACAAACTATTTCAATGTCTGTATAAACGTTTGAAGGCATCTAAGGTTAAATTAACTGCTGTTAACCTCTACTGAAGTTAATGAGATGTCTAATACTTAAAACAGCAGCAAATATGGCCCTGTTCTTTGGGATTTAATGATATTTTGGTCCCCCATATTAAACACTGGAAAAAGCCTAGATTAGTTGAGATGTATTTTTCCTCAAGTTGATCAGACACTGAGGCTAGTATTAGTGGAAGGAAATTCTTTCAGCTTTCTTGAAAAATGTAATGAAGAATGAATAGATAAAAATGCTGCAACAAACTGGGCAAGGAATTAGTTTATGAAAACAAAGGGTTAAAAGGAATAATGACCACACCAGTGAAACTCTGGGGAAGAGCTTCTTTCAAATGGACTTTATATTCCTGCTAACTGTGGTGACTGATGGTGGAGAGCTCTCTCATTGGGACTATTAAAACACTGGCATATAGGTAAAGTGCACACCACCTTTAGGTGCTCACTAACATGGCCAGCCTAAAATGATATTCCTTACGTATGTTTCAGTTGTCCTTCAATACTTGTTTACAATGCATGTCTAAGGCTGTCTTCATCACCTGAAAATGCTTATCTGTATTCCAGGGAACTAGGGTAAGGTTATCTTGGAAGATCAGAAATTAAATCTTGGGCATCTAGGGCAAGAGCAACACAATACATTAAAGAGAAGTAGGAAGCTTGTGATACTCTAGCAAGTACATCTACTTGTAGAGAAGCTTAAGTTATTATAAGGACAAAGTAGTTAAGGAGTAATAAAAATGAAACCATAAAAAATTAGCTATTATTTGTAGTTATAGGGCAAGTTAGAATTGGTGACATTTGGGGGCAGATCCAGTGGGCCAGCCACACTCCCACCTCCCCCCTTTCTGACTGTGCAGCAGGAGCAGCAGTCAGGGACTTCTAACTTCCTGAAGAGGGCAAGAATTTCCGCCTGCTTCCTCTGCCTGCTCAGAGGCATGTCCCCTCCCCTTCCATCTCCTTCTCCCTTGCCTACCATTGCTGCTGTCCTTGATGTCCAGGAGCAAGGAGAGCTCCTATCCTGCTCCAGCTGGACTGTGTGGAGGCTGGCTTGAGTGCAAGGTGGTAGCAGGGACAGGCAGTTTCCCCCTCTCCTACCACAAGGTGTTCTGCAGCAGCCTAGGAGCGGGCACAGGGAGGCGGAAACTGCCCGCTCACTCCTACTGTCCTGGGCTGAGCCCAACCCCTGTGCAGTCTGGCTAGAGCTCCATTTGCCCCTTAGAGAGTAGGGACAGTGGCAGCAGCAGGGGGGAAGGTGAAGGAAAGGACCTCTGAGTAAGAAGGGGGGGGGGAAATCCTTGCCTGTGTTTACAACTTTTGAACAGGGTGGAAGGGTGAAAAGAATTTAAAACAGCCCCTTGCATCATTCCAACCAATGTGAGCAGTTTATTGATTAATTGACAAAGCAGAATAGTGCAAGATTAGTGCTAAGAATAAGTGTAATCTTACAGGACAGGTCTTGACTGCTGCAAAGCAAAGCTGGCCAGGCTTACAGTCTTCACAGCAAGGGGTTCCTCTAGCTGGTCCTGCAGGCAGGCAAACAGTAGAATAGCAGGCATCATGTAGAAGTTCCCCCCAGCCTGTAATCTTAATATTTTAATAAATGATCCCTGATTGGTTTTATTTAGGTTTCTTTGTTTCACTGAAATTTCAAGAATCGGCTTAAACTAGATTTTTTTTATGGGCCAAGAAGGTGCCCATTAGTTAAAATTTGTATCTTTGAGAAAGTAATGGGGCAATAGGGGTGGGCTTCCTATCTCCTTTCTTCCATGGTAGAATGCTGTTCTAGCCCTGGCTAACAAGGCTGCCTTGTTCCTTCGGACTGTGTCCAGTTAGACAGGTGGATGGTTTTCTCTGTTTTGCTGACCAAGCCACAGCATCTGCAAATGCTCACATTTATACATCGTTCAAGGATAAGCTTCAGGCCTGCTGTCACCCCTCAGCCATAGGCACCTTGAAAATGGCCAAGTCTGGCATCAACATACCCTTGGCTCATATCAGAGAGGGCTGTGTATGGCCTACACCTGTTTTGGGGACCTAATGTCCCTGACGGCCCCTGTAGTGTTGTCTGCCCACCCCAGTTGGAGAAGTGGAGAGGAGACGGGAAGCAGTGTGTGCAGCCACCTCTATGGTGCTTGTTGCTGCTGCTGTAACCCCTTTTGCAAAATCTTGGTCTGCTTTTGATGTCACTGAATGTCTGATTTTGGTTTGCAGGTATATCTGTTGTATCGAAGCTAGACTTTGGGTGCACAACAGACTTAAGTTTTGTGTTCATGTGGAGTGATTTGTGTACATGCAAAGCTGTACATTGTTGCTTGGGCCTGTTTGAAAACCTGTTTCTCCATCCTAAAATATGAAGGTGCTTGCTTGTTTAAAATGTTTAGTAGTCACATTTTACCTAGGATGTTTTAACACTGCCATATACAGAAGAAGTTATTTTACAGTGTGCATTAGCCAGGTTGCTCTGAGGCTCATATTGACCAGCTGATGCATGTTAAAGCAAACATTGCTCTGTCTCCACCAGGATTTTAAGATGTGTTGGCTAACATTTTAAAAAGTACCTTTTATCCTACCGCTACTGAGAAGTAGCATTTCAGTGTCATAAAAATAACAGCTCCCATTGCAAAACAATCCCACTTTCTGAATGGAGATACTAAAATAATGACAGGCATTTCTGAAAGCTCATTTTCTAATACATCATTAATTAGGAGGTATATGCTCCAGGGAACTACCATAAATCTCTGGAATTTTAATTTTAAGACAAAATTTGGTGAAATGTCAAACATCCATCAGATCAATCACTCTAGAAATGTCCTTTAATAAAGCATGTTTTCTTTTTCCATCAAACTCTGGCTGTTTTCTTCTTTCTAAATATCTATATATTTGTTCATAGCTCTAGGTCCTAATTGGTTTCAGTTGCATATGGTTTGAACCCGGTTGGTGGCCATTCTGTGTTGGGAAATTTGCAGTCTGGTTTAGTTTTAACTGTGCTAGAGTTATAATTATGTTTTTAAAGCTGTTGTTACAGCAGGCTACAAAGGGCCCCTGTGATGCTGCTGCGACCACAGGGGAAGGAAGGAAAATAGTGGCCTAATGAACTGGTTCAGGAGAAGGTTTAGGAATAGTTGTGCTTTAGAGAATAATATTATTGGAAGAAGTTGCAGCTTTTCAGAAGGGCTAAGTACAGACAGTCAAAAACCCCAAGGCTGAATCTATTCAATCTTTGCAGGTTGGGCTAAACTGCACAGACTGAACCAATAAGCAAGTGAACAGGCAATGACTTTTGATTCCTGAAATGCAGCCACATGCCTACAGTGGCCCAGGCTAGAAGCTGAGGGGTGCTAAAGCATGCCTTCCTGCTCTGCTGGAGCAGACAGCTTGAGCCAAGGCTAACCTGCCTAATATTCTTTGGGTAAAAAGAATAATGAATTGTTACTCCCAGTCAAACCATTTGTGTTTAAAACTATACATTAACTACAAAGGTTTCAAACCATACATTTTGTGAACTTGTAAAACGGAGTATCTCATTGGCATCCATTAAATTATCACTTTTGTGATTTCTCTTCAGTCACATACGCAGTTGATACAGTGGGTATTTCCTCTATGTAGTTATGAACTTTCCCCATAAGAAGTTTATATCCAGCACATTTAGAAAATCTACAGATAAAATAGGGGGAAAAATCATATCTTGTTGATTTGTTTTAGGTTAATCTGCTGAATTAATAGATTCGGTTAAGACAAAGAAACCTTTATGGCATATAAAAAAAAGAGAGGTTTTTTTTTTTTTTTTAAAGAATAAAGAAAATTGCAGTGCCAGAAGAAGAAATGGTTATAAAAGTCCTAGTTTTTATGGCAACAGATATCCATATATTTCAGGAGTAAATGTACTTGTCCTGTCCTGTCCATCACAGAAGTCACTCAGTATCTGAAACCAAACTTATTTCTGTCTTGTTTTTTTTAACAGTCCAAAAACTTTGTTTGGTGTAAATCAACTTCTTCATCAACTTTATGCACTGTGTCCAGTTTATGTCAGCAGAGAATCTGGCCTTACATCTTCAACAAGAGCAGCTGCTGTGCAGAGATTTAACATAAATAGCTCATAAATCTTTGAGTGTCTTTGAAATTGTTAGATAGGCAGCCTCATTGG
>NW_017729033.1:62017465-62030165 GCF_001723915.1 Gavialis gangeticus | reverse complement strand
AAAAAAAAAAAAAAAAAAAAAAAAAAAAAAAAAGGGTGGGGGGGTGATCTTCAGTGGGGATCATTCTGACCGACTGAGGAACTCTGCATTGATTTTCCAGGGAAACCCTCATAGGTATATCCAACCAAGAGAGTTCATTTAATTCATGAATAATTAATGTTCTGTTGGAGAGATGGCCTGTATGCAGATTTGTCAAGGCATGTCCTAAAGCCTTGTCCTCCAGTGCCTTTATTTACTAAGTCATGCTGCCCTTTAGATTATCAATGCATATATTTACTGCAACAACATTTCTCTGATATATTGGAGGAAAAAATACTGCTTTCTTATGTGTGTTTTTTGCCTGTCTGCTTTTTTTTTGGGGGGGGGGGGGTCTCTTTAAGTTATATGCTTGGGAGAAGGTAAGTGTTGAAGAATGTTTGCAGATACACTGCAAATAGAATAGGAGTCTGAACTCTTGTAGGGCTTAGTTAAGACATATAATCACAAATAGGAAAAATTTACATTAATATTTGCTAGTTTTAGCAACATTTCACTTGGCAGTGTTGCTGCAATATTTCTCCTCTCCAAAGTGAATACTTTTGTGCTGTGCTTTTCCTGTCTGACAAACTTTTTCTGATATTTAAGAGAATCGCTGTATTCCAGTGAAGACAGGTTGGTTTTTGAAAGAGATTCCAATAACTTAGAATGAATTTATCATGGTATTTCTACAAACAGGTTGATAAAAACTCGATAAAATAATTTCAGAATAGGCTCATTGTCCAATGAATACTGTATTTAAATTGCAATATCCTTGTTACTACTTATCATTATGCCATTAGTTTATGGTATACAAGACTTAAGAAACTTGGATTGTTCTGTTATGTGAACCAAAATAAACTGCTGCATAAAGGTATGATGTGAGGTCTCTGTTCGCCTTAAAATTTATGCATGCTTATTAACAGAGCCTGAACACTAATGATAAATTTGCACTGCATCTATAGCAGAACAGTTCATCTTTGCTGACAACAGAACTATGACTAATTTATAAACATAGTTATCCAGAAATTTGTGGAGGTCATTAGCATTTTAATGAAAAAGATACAGCTGTTGTACTAAATCTTTACTTTTTTTGTTTTGTTTTGTTTTATTCTTCCACCCCCAGTTAAACATTTCGATCTTGTGCTTTGAAAACAGCTGACAACGTGTGGTAATGTGCTGACTGGCATTATGGGCAGACGATACCCAGGGGCTCACTATCGTCCAAGCAGCTCATGTATGTATGTGATTTGGTTTCAATATCTGTCATTTGTATTAGTTTGGAAGGCTGGCTAAATTCTCTATTGTTTATTTTAAAGGCATTTGTTGGAAAGTTTATAAGTTCTAAAGTAGCCTTTATAGTGGTCACTGAAGCATTCTAATAAATGCCATGTTTCTGATATTTATAGACCAAAATTATATTACTCAGATTGCATTTATTTATGCATTCAAGCTGTTAAAATAATTTCTAGAACTTTAAAAATGATGTACAGACTAAGTGTACTCTATTGTGTGTGCAAGGTCTTCAGCTTGTTTTACTTTGTGCAACCCAGTGCCTGCAGCCTTCCTTTTTCCCCACACATCTGTACTTTAAGTACTAGAAATCTCAACATAGCTTGGAGCATAACATGAAAATAAATCAAGCTCCTTTCAACACTGTGCACTATAGCTTTAATTGCTTACAAATGCAACTAACCGTTCTGGTTTATTATGGAATGTTTCCCTTCCCCTCTCCCCCTTCTTAATTCGGCTTAATACTTGTTTAAACTTTCTGTGTTTTCTTAGCTGAAAAGCAGTTTAGGGCCATTTGGCTATGTCTCAGCTGACATGAGTAGACTTATCTCTTCCTGAAGGATCTTTTCAGTAAAGAGTGTAAATATCTCATAAACTTTGTGGCTTGCACCTTTTACCTGGTTAGAAGGCCTGTCAGCAGCTGTCTGTACAGTTAGTGTCAACAGGAATCCCTGAGCCTGCAGGCTTGTTGTGTTACAAGGTAGGTGAAATGATCTTCCCTGGAGGAAGTGCGCAACATTCCCTGACTCGAGAGGAATGCCGTCAATCCCTGTGCTTAACTTTTGATACCTCAGATCACTGAAGTAAACCTATAGCATTGTATTTACTGCATTGTGCCTCTGCAGTGTATTTAGGAGCGGTATTTCTTTGAAATATTGAGACAGTTTACATGTCCTTATCTTTGATACTAGAGCTGGAACTTGACCTGGCTTGTTTTTTTGGTCCTAGGCTAAATTCAGGTCATGAATTATATTTTATTCTCCAGGGAAGGGCAGCTCTCTAATACTTTTGTGTCAAAGGCTTATTGGAAGCAACACAAAAGCGGTACCTGGTTTTGAAAATAATATTGACGTATAGGTGATACCCAAACTGGAGGAAGTGAGAGTTACAATCTTGGCTGCTGTATTGGAGTTGAGGTCTAGGCAGAAGCAGGAGCTAGGGCAGGAGCTAAGAGCTAGGCAACACAGGAACTGGGGCTGCATCTGAGGGTGTAGGCAATTCAGGAACTGGTATAGGAGATGACAGACCAGATTTAGAAGCAGTTGGAGAATTGGGAAGAGCTAGAGGTTTTGGAGCACTAAACAGTTAACGCTTATTTTATAGGACTGGCTTTATGCCTTGGACATAACTGCCTGTGGTTAACAGAGCAATTAGATATAGATGGTGCCATTCTGTGGTTAGGCAGCTCCTGTCACGTTTTAACCTGGGTTTGAAGCATTAACTTTACAACAGGTCTCTTACTTCCAGGTGGGAATTCCTTTCACTTCCCAGTCTCCCTGTCCTCACCAGAGCTCTCCTCTTGTGGGTGCTTTGTAGAACTTCTCCATTCATCAGTCTCATCACTCTGGGAGCCCTACCTACACTTTGTTTCTTGTCTTTTAACCAGGTCTTGATCCACGGAAGAAACTTCCCTCCAATCCTGTGGCAACTCTGCTTTGATGGTGGGGAGGGAGGGGTGGTTTTGTTTTTTAAAAGAATTTGCTGAGGGATTTTGTCAAAAACTTTTTGAAAATCCAAATAAGTCAGCTGGATTTTTTTTGTCTACATTTTTGTTAACATCCTCAAAGAAGACCAGGGTTAGGGACAGACATTCAAAAAGTCTGAGCCTGAATTGAGTCACTATTTGCAGGCTAGTCTAACTTGCCTAGATTGAACTGGTTTGTAACTGGACAGACATTCTCTCTGGACTGAGGAAATGCAGGCACATGTCTGCAGTGGCTCAGGCTAGAAGCCAGGGGGTGCTAGAGCAGCCTTTCCTTCCCTTCTAAAATGCTGAGCTCAGGGGGGTGTGGCCAGGCCCCAGCAGCAGGCTCTGATTAGGGAGGTCTGCCTGCACCATTCCAGGCTTTTCCCTGCTTGCTGCTCAAGGAGCGGGAGTGTTGCCAAACCCTGGCCCCCTGCTAGGACTCTGAGGCAAGGGGGAATACAATGCATGCATCTGTTGATGATATGGAGCTTTTCAATCTCCCTGCTTTTTCATACTGTCTGCAGCAAACTGACACGGAGGCCAGCAGGGGGCTGATAACAGTGTTTATCACCCCATCAGCAAAACAGTAGCCTCTCTCCATTAGTTCAAAGGTTTCTTGAACAATTTACCAGATGACCTGTTGATTAGCTCCAAAAAGCCCTAAGCAGTCACTGTTCTGTCTGCCTGTCCCAGTGAAATTGGACGCACGCACGCACCCTCTCTCTCAGCAGTAGGTAGCCATACCACTTGCCTACGGTTCATGGGACTGGTGTCTGTGCTGTGGGAGATGGAAAGAAAGGAGGGGAGATTCCTGCTTGAACGGTGAGCAGCAAGGAAGTGTAGGGCAGGGAGAAGCCAGGCAGACCCTGGTGTACCTGCAGTCTCTGCCAGACCTCCAGCCAGGGAGCAGAAGGGAGGGTCCAACTCTCCTATGGACCAGAGAGCATGCCGGGATCCTGGGGGAGTGTGGCTTATTTTAAACCAGCAACGGGTCTGGGACAGACATTGCATAAACCAGTTTGACCCAAATCAGTTAAGTCTGATACTGCATTCAACCAGGTTTATCCCAAACCAGTTTCAGCCATTTTCAAACTGGTTTATATGCATTGAATGTCTGTTCTGTTACAGATTTAAACCAGTTTCCGATCACTTAAACTGGTTTATGTGCAATGTCTGTTCCTGGTTCAGCAGATGCATGAGGGAGGATTTCCCTTTACAAAAAACAGCCTGACTTTCCCAGCAGATCATATTTGTCCATGTGACTGCTAATTTTATTTTTTTATTATAGATTCAGCCAACTTGCCCTGGATGGGGGTGGGGCTCAGGTCTCAGGATCAGTTCTGGAGCTCTTTTTGAAAACGGGTGTTATGTTGGCCATCTGCCAGTTGTCTGGCATAGACACTGTTTGTAATGATAGGTTACATATTAAAGTATTGCCAACAGGTCTGCAGTTTCACCTTTGATTGTCAGATGAATGCCATCCAGTCCTGGTGTCTAGTTAGTGTTTATCAATTTGTTCTAGAACTTCTTCTGTTGTCACATGAATATAATCCAACTCTCCAAACTTATCTACTAGGCAGAACTAATCTGATACAGGAATTTCCCCAGTATCTTCTGTAGTAAAAACTGACACAAAGAATTCATTTAGCTTCTCTGCTGTGGCCCTATAGTCCCTGGGTGCACCTTGTGTAATCTAATAGTCCCATTCTCCCCATTCTGATTCTCCCACTAGTGCTTCCTGCTTCTGATATAATTTTTTAAAGTTTTTATTATTAACTTTGGCTTCTTTTGCTAGTTGCTACTCATTCTTTTTTGGCTTGACTTTCACTTTTACATTTAATCTGCTAGAGTTAGTAAGCTTTCCTTTTTTAATGTAAATAGAGGAATTTTAATTCCATGACAATCTCAATGCAATCTTATGTATTTTTTTTGTTTGTTTTTTATAGTTATTTGTTTTAGAGTATACCATTTCATGAAAAATGACTAACAGATTCCAAAAATGAGGAAAGTAAAAGTTAAAGGACAAGCTTTCTGGGAACTTCAATAGCAGCTCCCCTTTTTTAAAAAAAAGTTTTTCTTCAACCAAAGTCTTAAAAAGGCAAAGACAAGGTTTGCAGGACATGATATAGAATCATAACATGCGCCAGGGGCCTGGCACAATTAAGATATTAATTGTGCCAGAAATAGCAAATGTCTGCATTTGTAGAATTTGTGGTGTATAAAATCCAAAAAACAGCCATAAAGGTATTACTCAAACAATGCGTAATATCTTTGTGGCTGGTTTATTTGGAGCCATAACTTGGACATGTGGCATGGCATGCAGAGACTGCCTCGGGGCTGGAGCCCTAGAGCAATCTTGATTACCTGATTTTCAGTTGGCAGGGATGTCCTGGGACTTGAATCCTGGGGCAGTCCCTGCTAGCTGATGAAGATGAGGAAGGCCACGGGGCTGTCTCAATCAGCTGATCATTGGTTTCAGAATTCTGTAGCAAGACAACTCTGCCACCGTGTCCCAGGGTAAATTAATTAATCTTTCTAAAAATATGGGGTCAAGCATTGCTATCATTTTCATTGGTGTAAATCAGGAGTGATTGGATTGATGTATTCAAGATTTAAGTTTGCATAACTATGGAAAGATTTTTTTGCCCCATGATTTCTAACTTAAGGTTGTATTTTTAAGGACAAAATGCAGCCTTAAGTTTGACCTTCGTGGCCTTGGACTTCCTGGCAAACAAGCACAAGCTTTTCTGTAAATAAATGAGTCTTCAAGGAGAAATTCAGATACTGTGTGGAACAACAGTCTTGTTATTCTCTACATGATAATGAGATAATCTTCAATCCATCTGTGAGATCAACTCTTCGTTGAATTATTTTGTAAATATAGTATTGTGTATTTTTAGGCATATAGTGTAAGGTCTTATGTTTAAGGAATGCTACAATCAATTTAAATTACAAACAGCTTATCTACATGCCAAAAGTAATAGATTCAGCTTTTCCTGGATGTGCTTAAAATGCAGATTTTTCATGCACAAAAAGACACAAATAACCCCATCTCTTAAATGTAAGGTGCATGAAGGTGTGAATCGAGTGAGTTTTGATTTTCTGGGCAATATTTGGTCACCAAAAGTAGCTGAAAAATGTCCATGCAATTCATACTTGGATTTTAAAAGAGCAGCACCTTAGTTAAATTTGGGGTGAAGCATATTTACTTCCTGGAAGGGAAAGAGTGTATAAAGCTTCCCAGATAAGCTGCCCCCTCTCTTTACTGATTGTACTACTGACCTTCAGTACAAAGGATCTCAAGAGAGCTACTCCTTAAGAAGCACATCTTCTCTAAATAATTTTTGAAAGATTACTTAAAAATATTTTAATTTTTTTCTAAATTTAAGATAAAAGTGATTGTGTTCTTCATCCTGCTGTTATCTGGGTTTCATAGATAGAGTTTTTAATTTTAAAGGATCCTGGTGTATTTTACATCTTTAACTGATAAATGACTATATGCAAAAATCAGTTAACTATGGCTGAAATACAGACATCCTTCCTGGAAATGTGAAGCTCTTGGACAGCAAGGCTGTCCAGGAATTTCAGATGCAAAGTGAATACTTTCCTATCCAGTGGAAATTACAAGGGGAGTTCAGAGACGAAGGTTAATTAGCCACTTGGAATCTGGCTAGAACACTGGAATGAACATCTTTCCTGCTATGGAAAGCAGCATGGGACCTTTAATGACCACATGTGGTGGGATATCTGTCTGTTGCATCATCTAGAGCTTGGTTGATAGCAGACTCCTGGACACAAGGCTGCAGGAATCTTTGGCTGGGTCATGTCCTACTGTTGCTTCCCCTGCCCCCTCTCTTCTTAATCTCTTATGCTTCTCCTGTGCCTGTCTCCTCTGCCTTTCTCCTCCATGTACTTCTGATACTTGCTCATAAGAACCAGCATCACCCAAATGTCAGCAGTGGCAAACCTGTACCTTCCCACCCAACTCTCCAACACATTTATCCCACTCTTTCGCTCCGAACTTCCTCTCCATATTTGCCAATTAGGCAGTCTCATGATTACTCTGGTTGACAACATTTTTAACCTGTTTTGTGGGCTGTGAAGGCAGTTGATTTTCAACTACATTTTTTTCCGGGAAAGCCCTGTCTGTAGGGGACTAGCTGTAGTAGTTCATTCATCACTTTTCTTTAGTATTCATAGGCTTTTGACATATAAGCCTCTGTGCCTCTAGAAGAGGAATTGATCACAACTCCTTTCTGCTGGTACCACGGGTGCTAAAGGTCTCCCTATATTTTCAAATGTTAATTAAATGCAAAAACATGTATTTTACAACAATGTTAAAGTGCAAACTTTACTGATAAAAAGAAAAAAGGACAGTGTGTCCACGCACGCACGCATGCACGCTTATTTAAGTACTAGCAAATTGCTTGTCAAGAATGACAGGAGGGGGCAGGGAAGCTTGCTAGCCCTAACATCCCCCCCTCCCAGGAGCGGGGGAGGGGGGCAAGCTTGCCCCACTGTCCCCTCTCTCCCTCTCCACCAGCACCGTGCGCTGCTGCTGCGTCAACCCCCCTCCCCATCACCTCTGTCCCTGCCATTGTGGCGGGGCTCCACTGTGCCTCTGCCACCTCCTGTCATTACCGCTCTTGGAGCACTCTGGTTGTTTCAGTAACCAATCAGAGTGCTCCAAGTGCCTTATGAACAGAGGGACAGACGGACTAAACCTTTTATTATATTAGATCTTGGAGAGTAAAGAAACATCTGGATGCAAGTTATTCTGTTGGTATTGGTCTCTGAGGCTGTGTGTGCATGTCACAGTGAACTGGTCAGCAGATACCTGAGTTTGCTCAGGTACCAGAAGCAGCATAGCTGGCTCTGCCCAGACTAGCTGTATTGACAGCCTAACTGTGCTGTACCATAGACATACTCTGAGTTGAGACCAGTGAAGTGAATGGGGCATCTCATATCTCAGAGCTCCTTTTTCAGGCTGTGCAGACCCAGTGCTGCATCAGTTACATTCAGGTCATATTAAAAAAGGATTTTTTTTTAAACTGTTGCAGGGTAGAGATTTTTATTTTAATGGCATGCCACTCTCCTTAGGCTGGCGTCCTTGGTATAATGTAGTGGCAGAATTTAATACAATTATTGGAATTGGTTTGGAATATTTTTGATGTTTGTTTGGTTTTTTTTTTGGATAATACCAACTTGCCAAAAGCAATTTTTCCACCCCCCAGAAACTTTATTGGTTTAGATGAAAGTTTCATAGATCGATGGTGAAACTGAAAGAGAGAAATCAGAGCAGCCAATAAACAAATGGTTAGGGCACCCCTGTGGGATGTGGGAAACCCACTCTGAAGTCCCTGCTGTATCTAATTCATTCCTGCTGTTGGAGTTGTTCCAAATGATTAAAAAATTCATTGGGCTAGAGAGGTTGAGAGCCTGAGGGGGTAGGGAACTCTCCTGGAATCAGTTCAGATCCTTGATCTCCTTCACTGGGGACTTGGTGTGCTGTCATCCCAGGTGAATGCTCTGACTTCCAGACTATTGGCTATTCTTAGATAAATCCTTTTTTTTTTTTTTTTCTAGTTACTGATCTGGGCATATCTCTTATTAGTTTTGGCATCTCACCCTGAAACAAAACATAGACCAATCTGTATCCTTCTGTGCGATTGAGGGTGGCAGTCTGTATGATGGGATATGACTGGCTAGCACTAAACGTGTGATTGTGTGAAAGGCATGCAGGCAGAGAGAAGAGAATTTTAATTTCTGGTTACTGTGTTAGTTAGACACATGATTTCATGCCCAGTACTTTGGGGCAATATACATTTATGTTTTGTTTTTAACGTTTTTATAGTAAAAGTCTAAAATGTTAAAGTCTTTCTTTCTGTCTGTCTTTCTTCTGTGAATATTTTAAAAAGTCTCAGTATAATGTCAGTGTACAGGGTGAAACACATTTTGAAGCTTTCATATCTCCTATAAAATGGAATTCTTATTTTCCAGCCCGCCCCAATAATAATTATACTACTATACATATATACCAGTATAATTTCCCATGTAGCAATTCTTACACTGGAATAAGAATGGCTTCTTTTTGCTTAGTTCAAACTTCTTCCAAAACAATGTAAAACTAAACTGGAAACAGTCACTCCTATTTCAGAATGGTGTACACATTAAGGCAATAGCAGGATAATCATACTGGTATAATTATGCTGCTGAAGTTTCCAGTGTAGCCGAACATGCCTGGGTGCATTTTTTTACCTTCTTGTGTTACAAACATCATGATGACTGATGATTGTTTGTTTAGTTCTCTGATGATTGTATGCAAAGTTATTCTAAGTGCATTAGTCTTGCTTGTTAAGATTTCTTTACACCAGCCTGACAAAGTACAACTTATATGAACTGTAATGCTCCTTAATGCTGGTGGTGCTCAACCTTCCAGCCCAAGGGCCAGATTGGAGATGCAGGACCAGTCCATTGACAGGATCCCACAGGTGGGGTAAGTCCAACAGACTAAATCCAGCATGGGGTCAGTGTGCAGGGTCGGTCCATAGATGTGATCTGGGATGCCAACCCATCCTCATGCACTAGCTCCTGCTGCAGGGTGATTCTGTTCACTGGCCTGAGTCTGCATGGCAGATACAGCCATGACCTGACCTCATGCAGTGGTCTAGCTCTGCACACTGGATCTGGCTGTGGAGTGACCTTGTGTGCCACCATGATCTGGTTTATAGGGTTGTCACTCAACCCACGAGGCTCCCCGTGGTCTACAAATTTGGCAGCAGGGGAGTGATGGCAGTGCTACTTTCTGCAGCTGCAAGCCACAGCAATTAATGCTGCCATCACTTTTCCACTGTCAAATTTCCAGATCCCTGGGGTACCCCCTGGAATGGATTACACAGGCCTACAGGTTGGAGACTGAGCACCCCTGCTTCAGGTTAGTAGGGTACTCGAGAGAAATCTCAGTGGAAATGAGAATCAGGTTCTAAAAGCTCTGTTTCAGTTGCACCTAGCAGAGTGGTCTTCCCAGGTAATTTCTAGAAAGGTGCAAGTATCACTGATTTCCTTACATGCAGAAAATGAAGTACTGAGATACTGTTATTTATGTTTGCTCCAGACTAAAGTGTACTAAGGAAAATTGGCAAAAATTCTTTGGAAGGCTTAGGATCCCAGCTTCCCTTGAACTTCAGTGATACTAGGGCTCCATTCTTGGCTGGTGGATAAAACACTGAACTAAAGACTAGGGTTCTGTTCCCAGATCCTCCTGCAGCCTGCTTGGTGTTGTTGAGCAAGTCACTTAATAGTCTGAACCTCGGTTTCCCTTCTGTAAAATGAAGACAATGATACTGACTACTTCTGTAAAGCAATCTTGAGTTTTACAGATGGGATCATATTCTGTCACACGTGTATTATTTGGAGAAACATGCCCGTGGCGCATAATCACATCTAGCATTATCTCTTAATATAGGCATGTGTATATTAATAGTTTCTATGTTGCATCGGTGTAAAAAAATCTCTTTGTAAAAGAAGAAAGTTTTCCTAATTGAAGGTAAGGCCTTGTAAGCAAAGTCACTTTTACTGACAGCATTCAGTGTTTCTTTTTGCCTTTTTATGATGGCCTTACTCACAGAATCACAAAAAATTAGGATTAGAAGGGACCTTAGCAGGTCATCTAGTCTAACTCTTTCATCAAAGCAGGGCCATCCCCAACTATATTATCACAACCAATGCTTTGTATAGCCAGGTCTTAAAAGCTTCTAAGGATGCAGATGCTTCTAAGGATTCCACAACATTTCTGGGTAACCTGCAGTACTTTACTATCATCTTAGGCTAGGGACAGACATATAAAAAGCTGGAGCCTGAATTGATTCAATCTTTGCAGGTTAGTCTAACCTGCGCAGATTGAACTGATTTGCAAGTGGATAGACATTCATTTTTGATTCCAGAAATGCAGGCACATGTCTGCAGTGGCTCAGGCTAGAAGCCGGGGGACACTATAGCGAGCCCTTCTTTACCTTCAGGTGGAACTGAGGGGGGTGTGGTCAGGCCCCAGCAGGCTTAGTATGATTGGGGAGGGGTTTAAACCCCCCATCCTGGCCTCCAGAGACCTCACCTGGGGTCTGCCTGGCTTTTCCTCCCTGCTCTGACTCAGCATGGCCCAGAACCCCCAGAGCCCCACTTCCAGCCAGCGGGCAATCCAGCTGTGCCTTCCCAGCTGCTGGGGACAGGTTTTGCTTGGGACATCCCAGGAGCAAAGGTCCAATGGGGGGGGGCATGAGGGGGGGCCAGGAGCAAAGTTCGCTAAAGGAAAGCTCCTGCCCGATCGCCCCTTCTACCTGCTGGAGAGTGGCACCCGGGACAGCCCCAGCCCTCACAGCAGCGCACAAGGCATGGACTCACCTCCTAATCCCCAAGCCCTTTACCTGTGTCTCCTGGGTGCTGAGCTGGGTGCATCCTGCTCACTGTTTCCCTACCTGGCGGCAGTGTACTATTGCCCCATGTACTAGGCATGGGGTGTTACCCCTATGGCTTCACCACCACTGCTGTCAGGGGTGCCTGGCAGGGATGGGGACATGGCCAGATGCTGGCCAGCATGGCCCCCTAAGGGGAAGGGGGCAGGGAGGGAGTTTATTTCCCACCTTTGTTCTTTGTTCCCCCAAGGGACTGCAGCCAGGGTCTGCCAGCTCCAGCCGCTACCTCTGCCACTCGCACCTGGCCAGCCAGACCCCGGCTGCAGTCTCCTGGGGGGAGAGGGGACGGAGGGGGTGGAAATAAACCCCCTCCCTGCCCTCTTCACCTTGGGGCCATGGTAGCTGGTGTCTGGTCGTGCCCCCACCCCTGCCACTGGACTGGTGAGGGGGGAGCAAACCTGATGGGCAGCCGCCCCCATCATGGTATCCCAAGGGAGCACAAACCTCTTCCCGGTGGGGGGGCTGTGCTGTGGGCAGGAGCCAGGTCGGCAGAGCTGCTGCAGATTGCACAGGACAAGCGGTGGTGGTTGCGGCAGCACTAAGGGAGGTTTGGGGAGCTATGGCCACCCCAAAAATTCATCTGAGCTCCTGTAGCCACTCCTCCAAGCCCTGTGGCCGCCACTTGCTCTGTGCAGGCTGCGGCAGCTCTGCTTACCTGGTTCCCGCCAGCAGCACAGCCCCCCACACTGAGAAGAGGCTGGTGCTCCCCAGGACATCATCCTGCCCCCACCCTGCCCAACCAGTTCAGTGGCAGGAGTGTGGCTACATGCTGGCCAGCTTGGGCCCCTGAGGTGAAGGGGGCAGGGAGGGGGCTTATTCCCCCCTTGGCTCACATACCTTGCAGAGCAGGATCTGAAGCCTGGCTCCTTTTTCTTTTCCCTTTCCTCTTCTTGCTCCCAGCAAACTGTTTGCAAACTTATCTGTTTGCTGTCCCTGTTCACTTATTTTATTGCTGAAATATAGGTTTATGGCTTTATGGAAAAATAGCACCACAAGAAGGAAATGGTGTAAAAAAGTCTGACATTCAGAATTTAACTTTTCTGTGTATTCTGAATGGGGCTTTCTTAGATTTCAGACTAACAATAACAAATAACATTATTGCTTCTTTCATGCCAAGTTCCATGCTTGTTGTAACTTAGCAGGGATCCTGGTTTTTCCTAATAAAAAAATCAAAATTTCTCTGATAAACCCCCCAAATCCATGATTAAAATGAAAGGCTTCTGACACCCCCCCCCCC
>NW_017729033.1:62014246-62017025 GCF_001723915.1 Gavialis gangeticus | reverse complement strand
CCCCCCCCCCCCGGCCCTGCTCATGCCCTTCACTCCACAGCACCATACCTCTGCTTGTGCTCCTCATTCTTCCCACAACCCCCGCTCCCCCAGCCCTGCTGGTGCCCCTCATCCCCCAAGCAGAGCCCCCTTCCCACCCACCCCTCCAGCCTTGTTTGAGGGAGCCACCAGTTGCCAGGGCTGCGGAGCCAGGGACCCAAGTCCACAGCCCCTTGCCCCCAGCAAAAAGTGGTGGCTGCTACAGCATAGCATACCAGAGCCCGGCTCTCCTGCTTGCTGCAGGCTTGTGTGTGGGGTGGGCCTGGCTCCCTGCAACTGTGCGCACTGTTGAGGGGAGCAGGGGGGCCCATGCCTCCCAGATCTGTGCATGGGGCGGGTGTGTACTGCCTACTGCAGGCTTGGGCCGCTGCCGCCTTCCCCTGTGGCCTCCACAGTCTAGTGGGTGCAATCTGGTGCTTCAGGGAACAGTGGAGCTGCGCAGGGATCTCCTTGCTGCCCCGGTGAGGTATCGCCTATGCATGCAGTAGCTGTGGGAGCAGTGGCGCTGGGTTGCGCCCCTTACTGTTGCCGTGCAAGCAGGTGACGTGTCACCAGGGCAGTGTGGAGCTTGCAGCAGCACGGAGATCCCTGCATGGCCCCTCTGTTCCTTTCAGTGCCGGGTTGCACCCACTGGACTGTGGAGGCCCTGGGGAAGGGCAGAAGGGCGGGAGCCTGAGCCCACAGCAAGTAACCTGCATCCACCTCTGCCCCTTGCACAATCTGGGGGGCATAGGTAACCCCTGGCCCCCTGGGAGTGCATGCAGCAGCAGGGAGTAGGCCCCACCCCTCTGCCCCATGATGAGCCACCCATAGCCCTGTCCCACTTTTCTGTTGGGGCCCTATGGACTCCCATTGCAACCCTGGGCTGCAAGCCCCCCACACTGCCCAGCTGGGCAGCAGCACTATCCCCAGCCCTGCCCAACTCCCTCCTTCTCTCCCTATGGGGGCCTCAATTTCCTCCTCCCCCCACCCCCCACCTATAGGAGCTGCTCTCCAGGCTGCCTGGGACCATGCGCATGGAGTCCCCTGCTTGAGGGCCCTCCTCTCGCTCCCCCCAGGCCCCTGCAGGCTGGAAGTCTGCCAGGCTGCAGAGAGTTCACTGCAAAACTGCAAAATCTGCAGCTTTCTTTGTTAAAATGAGAAATCAACGTTTTCGTTTGTTTTTCCATGGGAAACCTGGATCCCTGTAATTTCATCAGAATATCATTATCTATATGCTAATATGTTCAGTTATTTTTTGTTCTATTTTGCTTCCACTTCCCTATGAATTGATTATTATGAGGGCCATGAGGCAGGCTTGACATCTTGATTTCATTTGTGGACATGGCTTTGTTTAGCTCTAGGCAGCTGGAATTGAGGTTTTACCAACACAATGCAGCAAAACTCTCTAGAGGCTGTCCCTTTAGCTTTTTTCTAATAGGCTAAAAGTAAAATGATAGTCAGCTCTTCTAATAATCAATCAAATTTATGCATAGTAACTGTATGATACAGTTGTTTCTTACAGCCATTACTTTCTTACTATTCAATCTGCTTAAAGAGAGCAACAGCAGTTGGTTTGTACATTAGCTGTTTATAACTGTCACTGTATTTCCTGTTTGTGCCATTAAGATTTTGTAGAAGGAAAAACTGTGATTTTTGTAGGCAAATTTAATTTCAGCCTAACTGGCTTATAGTTCTCATTTCCTTTCTTGTAATGAGCCCAATTTTAGTTCAGTCTTTAATAAGAACGCAAATTACAGACTGGAAATGTGGAGAATAACTCTGGTTTCCCTGTTGAAAAAAGCATCTTGTATTGAAGTACAGGCTGTTGAATTACTGCAGTGGATTCATAGGTGGGACATAACTGAATGACATTAGTAGAAACTGCTGGTATTCCACAGAATATGATCCCAGATACTTTCAAGGTGTTGCCAGCATGTATAATCTGCAGATGGTAAGAAAGAGCAGAAAAGGATGAAGGGAGATGCGGAAGAGAATAGGAACTATCTTTTAAATCAAGCAGAAAATGAGAGCTCTAGTAAATTGGAGCTCAGAGAATCTGGAAACCTGCTCAAATTTGCATGGGGAATGTCAGTTAATTAACATTGCTGTCTTTACCTCGGTCCTTTCTAAGATGCTTAATGATGTCTGTTACCTTCATATGATTCAGTGTTTTAATCTAAAGTCGCACACAAAATCTGTAACAGAACAGGGAACTAAATTTTCATTGGTCAAATAGTAGCCACTTAACTACTGACTATCCTCTAGTGAATCAATAATTTGTCGGCTTCTACAATAAATATTGACACACAGATAATCCCTGGTAGCTCTTGATTCTGTCTCACCTGCCTAACTATTTCCTTTACTTTTGCTGTTTTTTAATTTACAATTTAAAAGTACCACTTTTAATACTGCCAGATGATCAGTTATTACAAAGATATGGGGGAAAAATCTGAATTCTCATCCAGTTTTTAAACAGGCTCCGACTTTTAGCCCAGATCTCCTTTATGAGCCAGAGAGAAATTATCTTACAGTTCATTAGAAATTCTTTATTAATTTTAAATAGTTTAAAAGTTCAGGTAAGATAGTTGTAGCCAGGTAGAATATAAAACAGGGGTGGGCAAAATACAGCCCACAGGCTGGATTCGGCCTGCGAGGCCATTCTGTCC
This sequence comes from Gavialis gangeticus, assembly GCF_001723915.1. Taxonomy (NCBI): domain Eukaryota; kingdom Metazoa; phylum Chordata; order Crocodylia; family Gavialidae; genus Gavialis; species Gavialis gangeticus. Next base: position 62,014,338 of record NW_017729033.1, on the reverse strand, counting down.
GGCCCATGGGGTGGGCAGTAAGAGCAGCAGCAAACACTGCCTGACACGGCAAGTGTGAAGTGTGAAGTGTGAAGTGTGAAGTGTGAAGTGTG
>NW_017729033.1:62009074-62014119 GCF_001723915.1 Gavialis gangeticus | reverse complement strand
GTGTGAAGTGTGAAGTGTGTGTGTGTGTGTGTGTGTGTGTGTGTGGTGGGGGGCGCAGCTGCTGCTGCCGCCGTGGCACAGCCCCGACGGGTGAGCCCAGAGCTGGTGCAGGGCCCGGGCTGGCAGCGGGGGTGGGTTACAAGCTGGTGCTGAGTGTGGGGGAAAAACGGCTCCTTGCCCACCCTGTGGCCAGCACCCTGCGCTGCAGCTGTTTGCAGCCCACCTGGGGCTGCCTGTGTCTGCTCAGGACAGCCCCGTGCAGGCTGCGAGTGACTGCAACAGTGTGCGCCGGCCATGGAGCAGGGGAGGGGCCGCTTTCCCCACGCTTTGCACCAGCTCCTTCCCTGCTGGCGAGCAGGGGGTTGGAGCAGTACGCTGCCCCCTGCCTGTACTGCAGGGCTGGGGGGGCACTGGGAGTGAGTAGGCATGGGAGCACAGGGCCCACACTGGTGTCCCAGGGCCAGCGCCAGCAGGGCCTAGAGCACGGTGGCAGGGGTACAGGGTCCTGGCTGGCAGGGGCTTCACAGACCCCTGCCAGCCTGCACCCTGCTCTGGTCCCCACTGGTGCTGGCCTTGGGACATTGGTCCCAAGATGGTGACCAGGGGGCGGGGCACCTGTCAATGGCCGGGGCTACCCATGCAGCCCTCGACAGCTTGCCAAAACTGGGTAAGCGGCCCTCCACCCAAAATAATTTCCTGCCCTGATATAGGAGGTTCACTTTTGGACCATGTATTCAAATCTTGGCAATCTTTATTTGCTTTATCTGAAAAATCAGTAATTCTGTCCTGGAAAATAACCTGATGGTCTCATCCAGGGTCAAGTCTAGAGGGAATACAGTGGCATGGTCACACCCCCTTTCAGGCCACACTGCAGGAGGAGCAGCGGGGACTTCTTAAGTCTCCAAATCAGATAAGAATCCCTCCTCTCTTCCCGTCTGTGCTCAACAGCACTTTCCCTCCCCTTGTCATCTGAATTCCCCTGCCTGCCTCTGCCCCATCCCCCCATTGACCTGGGGGATAGGAAGAGTTCCAAAGATACTCCAGAGTGAGGGCTGGCCAGGAACAGGCAATGGGGGCAGCTTTGGGTGGGATCGTCTATCTTGTCTAATCTTCTTGGGTATTTCCTGACAGCCCAGGAGCAGGCACGTAGAGGGGCAGCCAATTTGCTGCCTCTGCCACTGTTGCTGTCCCTGGCTGAGTCTTGCTCCATATGCAGTCCAGTTGGAATGGGAGTGACTCTGCAGCTCTCCAGGGTCAGCTGTGGACAGTAGCTGCAGTAGATGAGGTGGGGTGAGGGGGAATGGGAAGGGAGGGAAGGTGCCACTAAGCATGGAGGGGGAAGGTTGTAGGTGCTGGGGTGGGAGGGGAGGCAGGAATTCTTGCTTGTTTCAGGGGCTTAAAAAAGTCCGTGGCTGCTACTCCCACAGTGTGATCTGTCTGTCCCAATGGTGCAACCACCCCTGTCGCCCTGGTCGCTACTTCTCTACTCCTTTTTACCAAATCCTGGGTTTACCTATGACCTTAGAAGAATATAGGGCATATATGCTCATGTCTTGTGGTACCAAGATATACTAAATTTCCAAAATATACTTTCACTAGCATATAATAAAATATAAATAATTAAAACTAGATGACCCATAAGTAAATGAGCAGAGGTTAAATTTAAGGATGCAAGTGCCTAAAATTATACCATTTCACCCATATTTCAGGATCCAGATATATGGATTGAGTTTCTGTGGTGTTGATCATCTACAATTAGTATTAGTTCATCAGAGCAGCAGCAACTCAGCATTTTAAAATCAGGTCACTTGTATTTAGATTTTGAAAATGTGCTTTAGGTGTCTTATTTGAGCATTTTAATTAAACTGTATTCAACTCCCCTAATTTTTATTCTGTTTTATACTGTTACTGTTAACTTACTGGAAATTACAGTTCAGTAAACTGGAATGAGTCCCAGCTTGCAGGAATTAATGAGGATCTGTGGAGTTGGGTTTTCTTGCCATACTGTACAATTTATACTGTTGTTGTTATTGTTATTACTTTTCTTCTACTATCTCCTATAGGGTATTAATGAATTATTTACAATTTACTTAATCATCTAATTTGCTTCTCTTATCCCCTACTGCTTGGAACAAGGTCTGAGTGCCAGAATGCTAAGGCAATAGGATTCATCTTGTCACATCATATTTGGTGTCAGAGAGATTTAGGTTAATCACTCTGATCTTGTGATTTTGCTTTATTTGCTGGTTTCTGGATATGACAGTCATCCGTTGTCAGAGGTTGCAAACATCTTTAGCATCCTGGGCAGTGGGGATCATGGCAGGGAATGGGGCCAGAAGCATGCTTGGGTAGTGTTTATGTCCTGGACAGCTGCAGTTCTGGATGATGTCCAGGACCCAGGGGTTGGAGGCGAGTGGGTTGAAGGATCTTGCCAGCTGCTGGCTACAGCTGCACAGAGGGGGAAGGAGACAAGGGATAGAGCCAGGGAAGCCTTGGGGTCCCAGTAGCTGCGGGGGAAAAGAGTCTCCCCAGCAAGGCGTTAGACCTCTCACGTGTCCCCCAAGTGCTGCTCAATATCATGCTAAGCAAAGAAATAAAACACCTAATTCATGGGGGGGGTTGGGGGTGGTCTTCACTCCCTGCTCCTTCTCCCCAGTACTTGACTGCCATGACTCTGGAGCCTCCCTGAAGGCACAGCCAGGTTCAATGTAGCCTGAGCCTGTAGCTGCCAGAGTAGCAGCATAACTGCACCTATTTAATGTTTCCTACCCTCCAACCCCAGCCTCTGTTCTGGTGTCCATGTCTTAATCAACACCTGGGGTTTGGGTTCCCCTTGCCCACTCCTAATTACACTACTGCCAGTGGTATATTAGATTGTGTGCATTATGTATAAAAACTAATCAGATACGGCTATTACATTTAAAGGATTATTTAAATTGATCTGAGTGCTTCTGGCATTGGCAATGGGCAGACAAACTTGCCAGGACGCTTTCAAAGGATAACAAAGTCTTCTGTGGTATTCTAACAGAATCATGAGACTGCTCTGGCCATAGACAAACAGCTATTGTTTGTGCAGCATTGCTTCAGTGTAAGGTGCTCTTCCACATGCATCTTTCTCAGTAATGAAAAATTAACTCAAAATGCTAAAATGACCAACTTTGGGTGAGCAAGTGAAAGACAGTCCTAGATGCTGTACACACCTCTGGAAATGTAAGTCTTCAGCATCACTATCGGCTCCATTTAGCGTAGCCAATTTAGCTTCTGCAGTGTTGTAGGCAGATATGATTAGCCTGGGCTAATGTGAATGAAGTTACACTGCTTTTGGGTTAGGGGGTAGCAGATACCTCCTAAGCTGGAAGCAGAATAGCAGTGTTTGCATGGCACGGTACCTGACCTAATCCACTCTGCTTCTCAGAAGACTTAATCATTGTAACTGCATTCTTGATTGACCAGATGGCATCATGTTGCACCCTATGAGCAGGTGCAACTGCATGTTGGTTGCCCTATGCAGTGAGGTTGTTAAATTAGGGTCCAGTTTTTCAAATTCAAGTCAAATGTCTCATTTCAGCAATACCTTGAGGGTGCTGGGACACCCCTTAAATTTTGGACTGTCCTGCAAAATTAGGTACAGTGTTCAGGTAATTTGGAGGTGAAATAATTTCTGGATAATCTGTGGATGGCCTTAACCTGATGATGTATCCTGATGCTGCCAATACCATGAAAAGTCTGCGTTTCATTCATGCAAGGCTGTCAACCCTTTGCTGATTAAAGGGTAGTGTAAAATGAGAGATGTCTGTAATACATGCATAGTAATTAGTTATTAATATGCCAGTTGCTGGGGCTTAAGAATATGTAGCATTTTTCTGGGGGTTTGCAGAAGCAGTAACAAAACTGGGATTCAAAAAATAACAGAAATTTCAGCCGACCTTAGATGGTTCCCATCCCTCCTGCCTGTTTGTGTTTGGTTTAGTCCTAATACTGCTCATGTTCTCTTGCTTGATAGTTAGGGTGTTGGTTAACATCTTTCCCTGTTTTGGCTGAAACTGTGCTAAAACCCAGCTTTTGTGCTTTGAGTCTTATTTGCATCTGTCCTGATCAAAGGGCTTGGTGTTGAGTTGGTGCCATTGAGAACAGTTGGAAACCTGGCATTGCGAATGGTTCCTGCTTGGCTTTTTAACCCTGTTCAAGAAGCAGTCATGCTTGGAATATATCTCCTTCCTGATTTAGGTGTTGTCAAATGACCTGTGTCACATATATGTGGAAGCTGCAGATCTTCTAGTCTGAATAATACAGTCTGATTTTAGATAATATAATTTTGTGTGCCAGCTTTAAAGATCTTTGATGACTGTTTTCTTTTCATGATTGTATGATTGATCTGGATGGAACATTTGCTTTCTGAGGCATTGTTTATATGTTTGTTTCAATCCCTTGTAGACTATGTGACACAGAGAATGGCTTGTCCTATTCTTTTCTTCCATCAGTCTTGTTAGGATTGCTTCCAGTTCCCTGGGTACACCGAGCTGTTTTTGTAATAGTAACATATCACTCTCCTTAATGGGTTAAAAATTGTGTGCCGTTGTAGACAGGGACTATAAGATCTGGGGGGAGTCTTGCACGCTGTTTTTCCATCTTAATTATAAAAAATTCCATTTTCCATCTTCAAAATTTTCTTTTTCAGCTTGCATGTGCTTTTAAAGAGAGAATGAAGTACATACATTTCTAGGGGGAGCGGTTAAGTTGTTGAGGGTGAATGTTATAGTACATTTTTTATTGTAAAATGTATGCATTCCTACAAAGGTAAACTAAATAAATCAGCTCTTAGCCCTGATACAACTTGAGTTTGAACAGAAAGATTCAAAAGGAGAAACTAAGGTTTACTGGACAAACATTATTGCTGGAAGAAGAGTTCTGGTGGTAGACCACCTTATTCTTGCATGTAAGGAGCCAAGATATGGCATGCTCTTCATCTTCATATGATGTTAATTCTGGTTATTGTCTGCCAGACTGCTTCCCTCTGCTTAGGGGAAAAAAACTAATTAAAAAAG
>NW_017729033.1:62001547-62004074 GCF_001723915.1 Gavialis gangeticus | reverse complement strand
TTCACCTGAAGCAGTAAACAGAAGATCCCACATTTGCAAAAATAAATACACAAGGAGGAAAAAGCCTACACTTTATGGCAAGTTGGACAGCATGACCTAGTTCATCCTTTTCCATTTAATTTTCTTTTTTAATTAGGCTTTTTCCTCCTTGTGTATTTATTTTTGCAAATGTGGGATCTTCTGTTTACTGCTTCAGGTGAATACAAGATTTAAGAAAAATCTTAAGAGATGAGGTAACTAATATGAAACTAATAGGAAATATTGTTCTGAAGAAGTGTGTTTCAGATGAATAGTCAAATATATATGTTCATTAGTATCTTTGTAGAAGTTATAAATAGAACTAACATCCTACAAAGATGGTGGAAGGGACAGTGCATCAGACCTAACATTTCATTCTACCTTTAACTGGTTACAATATGGTTGCATGTATGTCTTCTTTTCTCTTTATTTTAGCTTTTAAGGAAATTGGGGGTGGTGGAAAGGAAAGGAGAACTTCAACATATATGAGATGCACTCCATTTGCTAAAGTCCATGGCAGGTTTTTAAGTTTGTTGTGCCTTAATATCATTAAATAAAGACAGATCAGTATTCTTGGTTTCGATTATCAAGGCTTATAAAAGCATCACTAAAGCATGGTAGTATTGTTGCTAGGCTATTGCAGTCAGTTGTTTGCATGTTTAGTCCTATAATTACAAATGTAATTATGTGGCAGAGGAGGCTGGCAGCCTCAGCCTTAAGCTGGAAAAGAGCCAGAAGCGGAAACTTCTCAGTGAAGAAACTAGCGAGGGGAGCAGGAGCTCAGCAGGGCCTGGTGAAGTGGCCAAAGCTGAAATTGAGACAAGTGTGAGCAGAGAATCAAAAGTTGGCTTAAGTTTCAGGAAGAGGTTTAAGGAGCCAGAGGGAAGTCATAAAAGACAGTGGTGTTTGGTGTAGACTGGGCACCTTGCAAGCAAAAGGAAGCCTAGTTAGTTGTCTGCACCCACTCTTTTCCTGCTCCCTGTGTCTCCCACACTGTTTTTGATGTCTCCTTATAAGCATTCACTCAATAACTCCCTTTCCTAGCTCTGCTGGGCTCCTGTTTGTCTTTCAGCAGCATCTCGTCTCCAGCTTCCATGTTCAGCAGCTTCTCTTGGTTTCACTCCAGCTGAGCCTTTCTTGCCACTCCCGAGAGTCCTCTCTCTCTCTTTCTCCTCTTACTGTCACGGGCTGTAGAAGCAACACCTAAGCTTCAGCTTCCCCACAATAGTTTTCCTAGTGTGTTCAGGCTTTGGAGTAGGAGTAAAGTTCTGCAACATCTGGGCTCTAGACTCAAAACCTGATATTGTGTTTTATATTGGGGGAAAAAAAATCTTTGTAGGAAACAAAATATCTGCTTTGAAAGTTTTCCCTGTGTCTGAGTCTGAAACGCTCTTACCTCAGATACTGCATATTTGTAACCCTAGTCAAAGGCTCAGAAAAAATATGTAGGCTTTACAGTGTACTTATCTGTCTAATTCAAAAATTACTTTACGCCCTACATAGTAAAACAAAATACTACATTAAAGAAAGATATTTAGGTTGCTTTTCTGCTTTCTAACATTGGACCAGTTCACTAAAATATTCCTTAATGTTCAATGTCAGCTACCGGGTAGAGCAGTTGACGTTTCAACAAACTCTTCCTGCAAGTATTCTTTATTCATGCATGCAAAGTCAGTGTGAGTGCTTTCTTGAGCACTAAGCATCAGCTGAGCAAGTGAGAGCTGCAAGATCAATTTTTGTTTTTTTTGAACATGATGGGGTTTGTTTTTTTTATACCTACAATATGTTGCTATAAAAATGAGAATACTGTTGACATTGTGCTTTTCTCCTTACTGAAGCGTACACTAAAAATATGCTATCGAGACAGTTATTTTTAAGGACTTGTTCTAATTAGTTTTAGCCTGGCCCCACTACATTCTGCACCTGTCAAATAGTCACAAAAATCAGCAACATCATGCTGTCAGTGTTTACTTTAAACGTATAACATTTCTTAGCAATTTTTATAATGTGGTATCTTATGTGTTTTTCTTTGTTTTTAATTTCTTAAATGATCCCTTTTTTCAGATTTCAAATTATAATCTATTTCCTGATCCATTGCTGAAGCCCTGTGATCCATGTCAGAAGTACTTCCAGGTCAGATGCCCTTTCACGTATTTCCATAGCAATCTTTTAAAATCTTTCTCTTTTTACCAGGCCCACATGTGTGTTAAATTTGTATTCACAAGTAAAAAGAAAACAATCAAAAAACCTACCAACCAAACAAAAAACCACCAGGAGTTTTAATTTCTTTTTACCAGAACCTTTTTATCATTCACTCTCTTATTCAGCTTCATAAAACCTTGCCTAAAAAAATCCAGTCACAACCAACCACATTTAAAAAAAAATGTATTTATGTTTTAATATAGAGGCTGATATTCTTGTGTTTTGTAGTAACTCTCACTCTCAGCTTTGTAAAGTGTGTGACATGATATTTGAAAAAAAATCAATAAAAGCTGTTCACTTTTATTGT
>NW_017729033.1:61991317-61996547 GCF_001723915.1 Gavialis gangeticus | reverse complement strand
AGTCATTTGAGCCCAGTTTTTCTCCTGCCCAGGCAGGGGGTCAGACTTGAAGATCTACAAGGTCCCTTCCGACCCTACTTCTATGATTCTATGATTCACTTAATAGGAATATTTGTATTATAGTAATATGCAGAGATCCCACTCAGAATTTGAGCTTCATTATGTTAGGCACTATACAAGCATAAAATAAAATGAGTGCAAGTGTACATATAATATGTGTATGGGGGGTATAATCACTAACAGACCTTTAAATCTTTATTATAAAGTTCCTTTTCAAGCACCCAAAAATGCTTCCCTTGATTTTTATATACCAGTCACCATCCCTGGCTAAAGTTTATAGGTTTGATATATATATATATAGCTATAGCTATAGCTGTAATTAAAATTGGTGACACTTTCCATGATAACATTCTTCATTTACTTTTTTATAACTTTGCCAAGCGTTTAACTAGTTTGGCTGAAATTTTCCATGCTGTCTATATCAGCCTGATTTCTTTTTTTTTCTTTTGAGCAAAAGTAGTTATACATTATCTAGACTAGAGTTGGAGAACAAAATGCTGTTTTGCCCATGGGGGAAATTTTTTTGTAAATTTTTGTTGAGATGCTTTAGGAGTCCCATGATTTGAAATAGGAAGTTGGAATTTGGCACAGGATTTGGTTTGGTGTGAATAATGTACCTTTTGCCATCCCTGTGAAAAATCACCCAAATTATGAGCCTCTGATAACCTGTTTGCATACATTCAGTAGAACGTTGTTAGTTCGACAGCTAAACTATCTGAAGATTCTGTCTGTACTGACGAAGCTGCAGGATTTTTCCTGCGTTTTTTCAACCTGGAGGTTAGGGGCAGTGGACACAAGAAGTGAGAACAGAGATTGTCTCTATCGTGAGGAAGTGATGTGAAGCCAAGACTGAACCACAGATAGGAAAAGAGCCGCTAGAGGCATTTTTGTACCATTTTGTACCATCATACAAAAGTCCACAGGGAGATTAAGTGGAGTAAACTATGGAGCTTCATGCTGAAGGATGAGGATAAAACAAAATATTAAATAGCTACCCATATAGTGACCATCATCCATCTTGCAGTGAATGATTTGGAAGTCGTGGAGAAAAAATGAATGTGCTCATGTGACTGAAGACATGATGCTAATGCAACTGAGAGCAATTAAGGTTGGACAGGCATTACCTTTCAAGTGGTCTTTGATCCATCCGCTTTACCAGTGATGCTGTCCTGTAATGCTTACCCATTTACTTCTCTCAAAGCTGACCTTACACCCTCTTCAGTGCTGCTCTCTGTATAGAAAGACCATCTTAAAGTGATCCTAGCTCTCTTCTTCATATTTCTTACAAAGACCCATTTCTTCTGTAATAGCTTGGAATGCTTTTATGCATTATTTTTATAAAGGTAAATTAGAGATGCCTATAAAAGTCATAACTATTTTGCTAGTATCTATATAATACTTGTCATTCTATATTGTAGGTCCATTGGATAAAGGGGCTGTATTGTATTTACACAATAGAATCTCCAACAATCCTGGGAACTTGAGTAGCACAAATAGGGTGAAATTTTTAAAGTCCCAAGAGAAGAAGGTACCCAGTGACTTAAAACCTAAGCTGCTGAGGTTGGAACCTAGTCCAGAGGTGGTTTTTGAAAATAAAAACTTAAATATAGTACTATTAAAAATCATATTAACTTCCAGACGTGTAAAACAAATACAGACATTTTGGATGTGTTCCAGGAGCCCCTCAGTTGTTTTTTTTAAATTTGGTTTGCATCAGTTTTGTTAAAAGAAGCTGTAGGAGGATAGAGTCTTTGGTAACTTTTTTCAGGCCACATTAAAGTGAAAAGGAATCATTTATTGACCCTGATGGGAGTTGAACCAGATCCAGAGAGTTGAAGTACACCTATACAATGCTGTTCATGAAGTTGGGGCCATATTAAGGCTGATTAAGCAAGTGTTACTTGCCCACAATAAAAATGATTATTTTAGCTTAGTCCTTCAGATTGTTCTCATGTACTTCCCTTTTACTTTCTTCTTCTCTTTACCCCTTTGCTTGTACTTCATTTTTCTCTTTGTTTTAATGTAGTATTTAAAATAGCCAACAGCTGGTTTCTGCAGTAAGGAACAAATTGCTGTTTCAGACTAACTCCTCAAAAACTTGTATTACCTGTGTTTTCAGTTAACAGTAATGGAAACTCGAGAATATTAACTTATTTAGTTCTTTTACATTAAATGTCTGAAGTGCTTCATGCTTCTTTTTTTGTTTTTTGACATGCTGCATGTCCTAGTATAACATGCCTACCTGCCATAGCAAGACAAGTGTCAGAACTCTTTACTTGTAAATGTTAAGAGGATATTGTCTACAATGCCTGTTTAGTGCATTTTAGCTCCTGTAGTGGCAATAGAACTATTTTTGCCATAGATAAGTCCTGCTTTGTTGTCCTTGTTCTTTGTGCCAGTGTGGGGACTTGTATGTCAAACTGAGGTTACTGATCCATTTTCTGAACATTAAAATTCCAGATTTATTTTACATCCTGATTCCTTAGGAGCTCATGAATAAACAACATCCATATCAATGTGAGTGGAGGCTGCTCCTCTCCTGAAAATGAAGGGTAGACTAATACTGAATTTACTTGAAATCCAAGACAAGATTTTTCCATCATTTTAGTGTGAGCAGAAAAGCTCTTCATTTTGGTTTTGAGTACAAGGCTGGGGGCAGGGGAAGGTGCTCCATCTCCAACTCCAGCCCTGGGGTTAAGGTTGGAGCTGCAGCTGCTGGCCCCTCCTCTAGGCCCACTCCAGCCTGGGGAACAGAGCACGTGTTTGCTCTGGCTCCAGCCTGCCCCAGTAACAGTGGCAGCAGTTTCCAGGTTAGGTTCTAGCTGTGGGGCTCAGCCAGAGCTTCTGTCAGGATATCAGCTGTGCTGGGGTCAGAGTAACCACATGCTTTGTGCCCCTGGGCTGGAGCCCTGTCAGAACTGGAGGGTAAATGGCTGTTGAGGGGCAAGTAACAGGGGAGGCCAGATGGTGGGGCAGGTGCTAGGGGGGACAGGCCTGTTTGGGGTGAGGGGAGTAGCAGGGGTCAGGCACCATGGGCGTAGGTGCTGGGAGGTAGGTGGGAGGGTTAGGGGGAAAGGGGGAGAGGTCAGACTGCTTGCCTGCCATACTGCATGCCCCCTGCTGTCCCCTTCTCCCCCATCTCTCCCATCTCCAGTCCCCCTTCCAGTGCTTTCCCTACTGCAGTGATGGGGGGTGAGTTTTAAGATGACCACCCAGCAATTAAATTCTCTGCATGGAAAATTATAGCAAATTTATCATTTTTCCATGTATAGAATCTAATTATTGGGGGTCTGCCTTTATATTCAGGGTCATCTTGGATTCAGATAAATACAGTACTTAATTTTGTCAGTAAAACAATGAATAAAACACTGGGGAGACATGTAGGTAAACAGGACTAAGAGTGACTCTAATACTAGAAGTGGGACTGCAAGTTCATGAAATAGGCAGAAAAGTGGAGGGAGCCCTTTAAAGGCAGCAAGATACTAGGAGATGTGCAAGTACAAATTTGAGGCCTGATTCTCAAGTTCCTTGGCCCTTGCATCCTCACTTACCCCTGAGCAAAATGTTGCAGAAGATGTATCCAGTAATCAAATTAATATTGAAATGAGTGTGGTATCCCTGGGATTCCATAGGAATTTCATAACTGTGAACTGAAGTCAAAATTTAAGCAGGTGGGTGAGGAAGAAGAGGTGCAAAATGCAGTAGAATTTGTTGGTGTTTTCAGTTGAAAATTAGGATTTACTTCTCTGGAAAACTGACAATCTGGAGGAATTGTAACACTGAAAGTAGGATGTTAAATTTCTTTTCTTCCTCTTCATTTTTATGTTGTTTTGTGTTTTCACTCCATTCTTTATGAGGGTGATAAATCCTGTCCTTCTGCCTCCTGTATTTTCTAATACTTAAATTAATTATTTTTCATGCAGCATCTCATATCTTTGATAAATAGGAAGTGCCTGCCAGGCAGGATGGATTTCCAGCAACCATAAATTTTCTTCCAGGTTCGGTTCTTGTATTTATCTTTCTGTCTCCACCTTTTTTTTTTGTCCTTACTTTTTCACCTACTAGTCTGAGGACCTTGTTACATGGTAAATTTAGGCGGTTTCTGCAGCTCTTAGCCCCTAGATTGGCTCCATGTTAACACCTTTAAGTGGTTTAAAGCGCTTGTTATTTGGTTTAAAGTTATGCCACTTCAAGATAGGATTATTTCTAACCCACCGAATTTTGTTTCTGTTCCATTAAGGTGTGGCCACTCCCTGCAGCCATTGCACCCAAGCTGAAGTCCTCCAACGTTTCAGGATGGAGGCGAGCAGGGCCCTCAGTCAGGGCGAGCAGGGTCACTGGGGCTCAGCTGGACCGGGCACGGTGCCTCAACCCGCAGGGATGTTGGGCAGAGTGAGCACGACAGCCCCAGAGCACCTAGCAGCTGCAGTGCCTCTCACCACTGCCTGGCCTGTCTGGCTTTTCCTGCCAGTGTCAGCACAGAGGGGAGGGTGAGCTCTGGAGGAAAAAAAAGGATCAGACCCCTCAGAGAGCAGGTGGTGCCCAGCCAGCTGGCACCTCACTCCCCCACTCCCTGCACCACCCTCAGCCAGACTGCCAGCCAGCCAGGTGCTCTCTGAGCTCCAAGGGGCCTGACTTTTCCTATGGAGATCACTCCCCGTGCTGCCATCGGCTGGGCTGCTGGCTGGCTGGGCATCACCTGAGCTCTGAAGGGCCCAATCATTTTTGGAGCCCAGGTGGTGCATGACTGGCCAGCAGCCAGGGCAAGGGTGGTGCAGGGGGTGGGTTCCAGAGAAAGAAGTGTTGGGCCCTCAGAGATCAGATAGTAGCAGGAAACATTGTGGCTGCCAGGTGCTCCGGTGCTCACTGCCTGGCAGGAGCAGCAAGCTGGTCCTGCCCCTAGCTTCTACTTCAGCCCCTAATCACCAAGCTTCTAGTGGCAAGTCACAGCTGTGCAGGTGAAGGATAGTCAGAGATGGTTTTTTACCGCAAGGTACAAATGCTTCACTCAGCCAAACAATATTAAGTCAATTAACTTTTGTTCAGCTTACAGCGTAAGGTGTAATGAGGTCCTGATTTTCTATCCTCATTCTTTAATTTTTTCCCAACTTGTACTGTTCCCATTTGAGTCCTTATCCTCTCTGCCTCTCCCCTCCCCTCCTGCATTTAC
>NW_017729033.1:61986023-61986317 GCF_001723915.1 Gavialis gangeticus | reverse complement strand
CACCTTGCAGTTATCAGTGTTGAAACCCATCCTGTTCTTATCCGCCTACCCCTGTAACTTGTCTAGGTCTGATTGCAGCCTATTTCTCCCTTCTAGTGTGCCCACTTCTCCCCACATCTTAGTGTCATCTGCAAATCTGAACAGGGTGCTTTTTACGCCCTCATCCAAGTCGCTGATGAAGACGTTGAACAGTGTGGGTCCAAAGACCGAGCCCTGGGGGACCCCATTGCCCACGTCCCTCCAGGTTGAATAAGACCCATCCACCACCACTCTCTGGGTACGGCCCTCCAGCCA
>NW_017729033.1:61974579-61985562 GCF_001723915.1 Gavialis gangeticus | reverse complement strand
CTGGGTCCTCCTTCCTCCCTTTTTTGAAAATGGGGACCACATTGGCCCTTTTCCAGTCCTCTGGCACCATGCCAGAGCACTACAAGTGCTCATAAAGCCATGCCAGGGGTCCCGCAATGACCTCTGCTAATTTCCTCAGCACTCGGGGGTGGAGATACACATCTGGTCTTCCCCACATCCATTAGTACCTATCTGTTTCACAATGGCCTCTAACTGATACTGCTCCTAGCTCTGTGTACTACTTCTGTTTCTGGTAGAAGAGTGGGTAGCACTGATGGGCACTGCAGGACCTAACCAGTAACATAGAACAGCATTTTGCAGATTTGACAGGACAGAGCCAATGAAAGTTAACTAGAAATCTGTACTATGAGAAGACATGCTTTTCTTACTCGCATTGTTCCTCTAAATGCGTGTTCCACTTAGCTTATGAATAAAGATTAGAAATTGCATGTTCAGATGTTTGGCCCATCCATTATCATTTGCAATTATATATGCGGTGACAGACTAAATCACCTGGAAATGTGTTTTGAATTTTTACTTAGGAAGATGCTTTTAAGAAAAAATTCTGTTCCATTTAAAAAAACAGTTAACACAGATATTTGTTTACATGACACATTACAGTGGACACTGGAATCTGCATAGCAGAAACTGAATTGGGCAGCCTACTTATTGCATCATTTAGTCCCATAGAGACAATAATCTTATAATTAAGATTCAGGTTATCAAAGTAATTTTTATGGTATAAAATTGAAAGCCCCTTTCATTTGGCTGAGACATTTTGATTTCAAAGAGTGGCATACACCGTACACAATTGTATTCAATGTAAACATGAAACCAGAGTCAAAATATCCATGCCATTAAACGTTTTTACACATAGTATCTAAATTCTAGATTATTTTTAAGGTTCAAGCAAACTACAGAACGTTTTAAATAGCAAGTCAATTCATGTAATTTACTTTAAGTTTTAAGAGGAAGAAATACACGTTTTTGATAGCGGAGAATTATTGTGCCCAACTTCATTTTGAAAATTGAATGAAATCAAATACGACTGACTTTAATTTTGAAAGGTCCATTTGAAAGACAAGATGCAAGAAGGTAACTGAAGTATGTAGTTACCTCTGGAATACAAAAATGCACACACTTCACAATTTTAAGGCACTTTTAAATTAAACCTTTGATATCTTCTTTGTTTACAGTTGGAATCTATAAAAATATATGCAGGCAAGGTTCTTTGGATGGATGTGATATCTTTCATTAGAGCAACTCAATAGCTGGAAAAAAGTTCTTTACAAGCTTTCAGGTACAAACACCATTTGTCAGATATAGGGATAAAGAATACCACATCTACCCAAAGAACCTTGCCTGCCTGTGTCCTTAGAATAACGCAGCTACAACCAACAACGCTGCAACATAAAATGTATGTGCATTATTAATAAAACCCATGACAGATGCACTCTCTTTGTTGGCCTATGTATCTTAATCCATTAAGATTAAGGAGGATTAAAGAGGAAAGAACTAACAAGTACATTAATTTAATATTTTCTTATTGTTCCTTATTTCTGTATGTAAAGAAAAATGCCCACAAGTACTTCATGATTTGAAAATACATGTTTTACTGCAGCCCCTTGTTTTACCTACTAAATACTCAAAGGTGCAAATCATCTTTACTGGAACAGTTTCCCAGGGCTTGGCTCAACTATAGTGTTTCATCATACTGTAGTTTTTCGTTCTATAGCCAAACCTTAATTTTAATGTGCAACAGCTGTGTCAGCATTCCTGCCTATTTGAAAACTAGGAAAAAACAGTGTGTGCTTCATATTATATCAGATAGGAGTGTGTAATAATTGGTCTCTAATTTAGTTGCCTGCTCTCAAACAAGCAAACTACAGCATTATATAACAGGAAGCATTCATGGAGTAATTATTTGGAGTATTGGAGCCACACTTTATGGTGGCAGTCTCAATAAACCAAAAGTGAGGGTACAGAGGGTATTTTTTTTAAGGCAGTGATTTGATCATTTCATCATAATCTGAAAATATTCTCCCTGCCCAAGCTTAAATTTTAGAAAGTATGGCAGTGACATAGAAGAAGTAAGGTCATATATGTGCCCGCAACTCAGAAACAACTAACAGGCAAAAGGATGTTCTAGTCTAATTATGGAATATGTGCAACTTCCTTGTGGATGTAAAGCTGATCACTGTGCAAGATCTATTCAAATGGCGGGCTGATAATGGTATCACCTTTTGAAACAACAGAACTGCATTAGGGATGAGTTTGGCCCAGTTCTGCTTTTGTGTAAAAATGAAACATTTACAGCTAAAACATCAAAACTGAGAGCAACATTGCATGCAGGCATGAGAGCACAGGAGAGTCACCAAAAATTAGCTGAGGGTATGAACAAACATAAGGAAGCTCTGGCTCAGGTTTGGCAGCTTACTCTAAGCCACCTAAACCTGAGTCAGGTTCTGCTGCATGCAGACATTCGCATAGGCAATCAGAGGCAAGTAAGGCTGGAGAGGGGGGTGGTTCCAGGAGGGAGGAAGTGGGGGGAAGGTTCCCAGCCCTGGGGCTGTGCTGGGGACCCATGCAAGTATTCAGTAGTTTGGGTTAATTCATGTTAGCTAAGGTTAATATGGTGCTGATCTAAAGTTAGTTCTTTTAAGATGACCTAAAACATGTGAGTGTTTGTTTGCAAGCCCAGCCATTTAGATCACCCTAAACTTGGTTAGGGCGATGTAAATGTACTGTTTGTATGCACCATTTCTTGGAGCTATTCAGAGGTATTAGCTGCCTTGTTTGTTTTTAGGGGGGGACTAGTCAATACCAGTATTTCAGTTCTGTCAGGGGTTGAAAGGAAGTAATGTCTTGTTTTCTGGGCAGACATGCACTCCTTAATCACTTATCTTATAACTGGTGAACCCTAAGGAAAGCCTGACCCTGCTTCTCTATCTGATGAGGAGGAAAAGCATTTGCATCTTAATAGGAGAGAAAATGGTGAACTTAAGGACTCCAAAGCGTTTTGAGGGACATATCTTCCTACTGAATGTTTACCTAGCAGGATATGGTAGATCAAACATGTAAAAAGCTAGTAAAAATTTTTGTGGTGTTCTCCTGACTTAACACCTCCTTACCTTCATCTCCCTTTCTTACCTTTGGATCTCCTTATTCAAGAAATCAACCTTGTGTGGCAGAACATCTGATCTCTTGTCCATCACTTACTGCATACAAGCTATTCAAGTTACCAGTACATAAAACAGTATACCCCATTTCCAAAAATGGTAACATAGGGAGCATATGGTGAATGCGTTTTGTGAATATTTTCTTTTCTCTTGTAGTTGACTCCAGTGTGGACACTTTGGCAGTGTTTATGGCAAGCAACAGCACAACGGACGTTGTGAATCGCAATAATCCCGCCACTCCACCAAATACCCTTAACCTCCGTTCCTCCCACAATGAGCTGTTAAATGCAGAAATAAAAAACACAGAAACCAAGAACAGCACTCCTCCAAAATGCAGGAAAAAATATGCATTAACTAACATTCAGACAGCCATGGGCCTTTCAGATCCAGCAGCACAGCCTCTTCTGGGGAACAACTCTGCCAACATAAAGCTGGTAAAGAATGGAGAGAACCAGCTTAGAAAAGCAGCAGAGCAAGGGCAACAGGATCCCAACAAAAACCTCACAGCCACTGCAGGCATAAACATAACTTCTGAGAAGTTAGAAGGTAAAGAGCCAGTCCCCCAGGATTCTTCTGGCTGTGAAATATTGGCCTCACAACCCAGGAGAACCAAGAGCTTCCTAAATTACTATGCAGATCTGGAAACATCAGCCAGGGAACTAGAACAGAATTTTGTGGTGATGGAAGAGAAATCTGCACAAAGCAACAGCCAGGCTTCTACCATTATTGTCAATGGGGATGTCCTGCCTGGGCAGCAAACCAAGCTGTCAAGCCCAGAAGATGGCCAAGTAGCTACTGTATCATCAAGTCCTGAGACTAAGAAGGACCATCCTAAAACTGGAGCCAAAACAGATTGTGCGCTACATCGGATTCAAAACCTGGCTCCAAGTGATGAAGATTCCAGCTGGACAACATTGTCACAGGACAGTGCTTCTCCAAGCTCCCCTGATGAAACAGGTACAAAAGTTGAAGACATATTTTCTTTGTTTTAATAACTATCGTTTATTCAAAATGTGTTTGGAGTCTCTTGGATTCTATTGCATTGACATCTGGGGATAAGTGATAGAATTTGGAACAAGATAAGTGACAGTACAGATAGCAGGGATGCCACTTCATGCACCTTCCTTATAGAGTGGGTGCCTGCTTTTGTGGTAAAATAAATCACAGCTGAATCTAAAGGTTAGATTAATGTATAGATCATTGGAAAGTTGAGAGTTGACAGTTTTTTTTTAAAAGGGGCAGCAGGGGGACACTGTTAGACTTCATGCCTGAGGTCCCAAGTATGGAGGATGTTAAATTTTACCTTTTAAACTTTCTTCACCCAAAGCACTTTTTCCAGTTCTTTGTAATTCTTCTTTGTTGTTCTTAACTGTTGGTCGCTGAGGAACGATTAATTTAAAAGAAATCAAAGATGCAGCTAACACTTCAGTGGTGATGCTAGCCGTTACTTCTGGCAAACAGATGATATACAAAATCTCCAGCTTAAGAAATGTTATTTTCCAAGCATTCAAGATTTCATAGGCAGCAAAGTTTTTTATTTTTCTTTAATACGTATCTCTGGGGAAAAGCAACTTGTTGGTATCCTTTAAAAAAGGATGTTTATATGATGCATATTATTCTGCTGTTACATATGTTAATTTGGTGGCTGAAACCATAACGTTTCACATTTAAAAGTGTGGGTCCATTAATTATCTGAACAGTAGTGGTGACTACTGCAGTAGTGCTCTTGCAATGTATAATTCATCTGTATTATTTTTTTAAGATGCAAAGATCTCATTTACTGTGGTTAATGGACTCTGACACATTTTTAATTTTGGACTTGCATAAAAGAATATCACTTTGGGGCAGAATCAGATCTCATTCTTGCTTTGAACCTGATCTACAGCCAAAGAAATTGCATTGTTTTAAGTCATATAAGTATGTTTCATTACTGCACTACAGTAGTTTTGTATCAAAATTGTTCAGTAGAACATTATTAATAACATCGAATAACAGAAGTAGTGCAATTGCCATGATTTCATGAGAGTGGTGCATGTTTAAGCAAGATTTTTTGGTTCTGTTAATGCAGATAAGTACAAAAAATACCTAATATCAGGCATTTTCTAGTTTTAGATGGATTTGATATTTCTCTTGCATTAATACTTTGCTGTTAAAACTATTCAGTTAGGTAGATTTCCCTTCAGGTTAGAGTTAACAAAGTGGTGGTCAGCTTAGTTAAGCCTGCAGTTTCTGGTTTGATATTCTTTCTTGGTGTCTGTGGCATTGTGATCAAGCAAGAAATCAATTTGAAGTAAATGCTAGTGTCATCTATAGTCGATGTTAATGATTACATGATTAGAAACCCTGCTAGCTCTGCCTAACTGGCAGTACCTAGAGGTGGAACAATTGAGAATTGTGGGTACAAAAAAGCTCTTTGATTTCATTGCCTGGAGGGTCTTAGAGCAGTTTCGCATTTTCCCCCCTTACTGTAGAATCTAAATGTTCATTTAACACATTTTTTCCTGTTACAACAAAGCCCCCCCCCCCAAACTGTTAATCTCCTTCAGACAATAGCAGCCGTAAAGTGCTAGTGAAGTATAAATTGTAATAATTTAAACACTAAGCTGATTAAATAAGAGTGGCCGAAGTTAAGACTAGCTTCTTAAACTGTTATCTTTAGGCTTCTCTTGAACCCACTTTATTCCATCATTCGGTGAGCTCTTTCACTGTTTATTGAGACTGGGTTTCCCCGACAGACCGCCCAGGTTTCTATGAGATTGGAGGTGCAGGCAATTTTATTTAGTAAGTTGGCTTGTACTATGTGGAAATAAATAGGAAGCAGTGCCTGTTACATGTGGAAGTGTCTCACAAATCCATGTGGCTCACTGCTTTTATACGACAGAAAAGAAGTTGCTTTTAACTTTTCCCAACCCCACCACCTTGTTAGTGAACAAATAGAAACCAGGTAATTATGACAGAGTCATTGTCAAAGCCCTTCAGAGTTCAGCCTGCTGCAGGAAAACACGTGCATGCATACGCACACACATCCGAGTACAACTAAGTCTGTTGTGCAGGAGCAACTGCATGCCGGCGGGCGGTTTCTTCTGCATTCCACCAAAGCCATGGGTAGCAGGTCTTTCACCCAGCTTCCATCTCCAGGCCAATCAGCTGTTTTCTGGTTTGTCCAGCCAGTTTATTTTCATGGGCACACTTGTCCCACAGAAACAAAACAAACAATAAAATGACCAACTGTCCAAACAATAGACAGACCGATAGATAAACCAACATCTGAAGTCTTTCTTCAGACTGTGAGAGGGTAACTTGGGCTCTGCACTTCTCCTGCAGCACCACAGCCTTCCCCCTCTCTGTCTTTTGCACTCTTTCCCAGTGCTATTTAACTGCCTTTGTGACTCCACCCTCACTTATCTACCATAAGTTACAGCTGACCCCTAGCCTCCCAACAAGGAGGCCTATGAACTGCTGCTTACTTGCAACTGGAGCTTCAGCCCCTGAAGGCCATGCCTTCTAACACAGTGGGTGTGTCTACAGTGCTATTAAAGTGAAGCAATAAACTCTGGCACTTACTGTGTCCAAGTTCATTGTTTCCAAGTGCCGTGTTTACATAGTGGGAGCAGGGGGTCCACCTGGCAGCCCAGGGCTGCTCTAGCCCTGCTCAATGTGCTACAGAGGGGTTGGCTGGGGCATGAGGGTGTTCCAGTTTGGAGCTAGCTGGCAGGCAGCCCTCACATTGAAGCACCCTCGTGCCCAAGCCAGCCATGCCAGCGTCTACACATGTGATGCTGCAAAGTAAAACAAAACAAAACAAAACAAACCACAAACCAAAACTGCATAGCAGGACTGTACTTGTATTTACAAGTACTACCCTGCTGCAGAGTTGATTAGTTTTTCTGCAGCCTAATAGAGCCACACATGTGAGACATTTCCCACAGAACTAATTCGTCCTACTGCATTAAACATCTCATGTAGATGCACCCAGCAGTTCTCAACCAGGGTACTGTTGCACCCTGGATGCCTTGAGGCCCTTTCAAGAGTGCGGTGGGGTGCCACACAATATTAGCACTGTTAGGTATACAAGCATGATTCACAAGATAAACCCAGATATTTCAAATGTGAATCCACAATGTTAAAAAAACCCACTCTGACCTGTTTTGCTATTATTTATCTGCAGTTAAAAACTGAATGAAAAGTAAGAGCTGACACTTTTTGAGGGGTACCTTGAGTCTAAAGAGTTTGAGAACCTCTGCTCTAAAGCGTCTGTTGGTCACCCATGGAGACAGAGTGGCTAGCGTGGCAGTTTCTCTGTTCTTAACAAACAAACTTTGTACTTTTAAATAGTTTAACTATTCATGTCTTTTAAACTCTTGCATGTTATGCTAATTTATAATATTTAATTCACCTCCAGCTTGCCAAGAAGTTTACTGTTGAAATACTGTCTTCTCTTCTGTCAGCTGATGTGACAGAAGAGTCAAGAACCCCAAAAGGATATTTTCCATCACAATAGCTCACTGATACCATGATTGTTTTCCACAGGATAGCTTAGGTCCAGTTTTTCAGTAGTACAAAGCATTTGCAGCTGAGATTTAGGGGTAAACCCCTTCCCCCACACTTGCTGAACAAGAATGACAACAAGGATCCATAGAAATATCTGCAGGCATTCTCAGTATCAGGCAGGTTTTCTGAAAAGTCCCGTCACGCTTCCATTCACATCTGTCTTCAGTGATTTGAAAGTTCTTCTACAGCCAGGAGGCCAGAGAGTGTTGTTCATGGTCAAATCCATTTATCAAGTGCTGCCAGAGTTGTAAAATAAGGAATGTGAACCATCTGTACTAATTGATAAGTCCAGTAATTAATTTGAACTTGCTTTCTTGTGAAGGATCAAGGACATTTATGGATAGTTTTGCATCATGACCATCTGTGCTAATATCCAGTATCTTTGTATTAGCTGGTCAAGGCATTTTCAATCATATACTGTACATAATAATAATTTTCATGACCTGGCTAATCATTTGGCATCTATCATAGATATTGCAGTGATGGCTGCAATATAAACTTGAAGGGAGATTAAGTAACATTTTCTAAACACTTTAATGGTGTCAGTGATTGTTGAAATTTTGCTTTAAGCCCAGTGAGCCTTCCATTTATTTAAGTTAGGTTTTTACTTGCATCAAATCCAATTCAGGTAGAAGCAGTTGGTGGAAAAGGGTATGTATATAAGCCATGCTTTTGTGAAGAGGTAGATGAATTGGAGAACATCTACCTGCATCTCGAGCAGGTGCAAGGAGGTGATCCTCCCCCTCTATGCGGCACTGGTCAGGCCGCAGCTGGAGTACTGCGTCCAGTTCTGGGCGCCACACTTTAAGAGGGATGTGGACAGCATCGAGAGGGTCCAGAGGAGGGCCACTCGTATGATCAAGGGACAGCAGGGTAGGTCCTATGAGGAAAGGTTGCGGGACCTGAACCTGTTCAGCCTTCAAAAGAGAAGGCTGAGGGGGGATCTTGTGGCCTGTTATAAACTGGTTAGGGGGGATCAGCAGGCGCTGGGGGAGTCCCTGTTCCCCCGAGCGCCGCAAGGAGTGACCAGGAACAATGGTCACAAGCTGGCGGAGGGAAGGTTTAAGTTGGACATCAGGAGGCGCTACTTCACGGTCAGGGCGGCTAGGGTCTGGAACCAGCTTCCAAGTGAGGTGGTGCAGGCTCCCACCCTGGGGGTTTTTAAGAAGAGGTTGGATGACCACCTTACTGGGGTCATTTGACCCCAGTGCTCTTCCTGCCATGGCAGGGGGTCGAACTAGATGATCTGCTCAGGTCCCTTCCGACCCTAGAAACTATGAAACTATGAAACATCTAATTTCTAAAGCCTAAAAATTATTCCTGGGGCAAGTTGATGAATTGGCTAGGATGTTGGTGCAAACTTTTCCATGGTATGTAGAAATTATTTGATAATATATATTTTTTAAAGAATTTGAATTTGTAAGGCATATACCAGGAAGTATTTGCCATATTTCCCACATTAATTGTGTGGGAAGTCTGGCTTGCTTAGTGTATTGTACCTTTGGTTA
Organism: Gavialis gangeticus; assembly: GCF_001723915.1. Lineage (NCBI taxonomy): Eukaryota > Metazoa > Chordata > Crocodylia > Gavialidae > Gavialis > Gavialis gangeticus. The sequence goes on along the minus strand of NW_017729033.1, from coordinate 61,976,324 downwards.
CCAGACTGTGGGGCACAGATCTCAAAAGTGTTGCAAGGATTTCCCAAAAACTTTGAGCTCCAGGCATCCAGTGCCTTACTGCTGAGTCACTGAAGGCTGTGCCTTACAGTGAATTGTATTCCTGCTTTGTAAAATCTCAGGTCCTTTCAACTAACTGCAGGTGTAAGCTTGTTTTATCTTCCTGACTTAAAACTCCCACCTCGAATGCAAGCTTAGGTATGCACCTCTCCACTGTGTCCTTCCCAGGGAACTTCCCTCACCCTGGTGATGAGCTGGTGTGGAAGGTAGTAAAGCCATCCCAAGCACTGATGCCAGTGGAGATTCTCCCTGGACTGGGGGAAAAATAGAGGCCATGTAGTATAGTGGACTGGAAAATCTGGTACTAAAAGGGATTGAGACTGTTCCCTCTTTAAGGATGCTCCTCAGACAAGATGATGCACACATTTTTTCCCCTTTGTTTCACATGGTTTTTCTTCCCATTTAGTTAATCTATTTAAGGGTTTATTTTTGGTTTAAATCTGATCTATAAGTGATGTAGCATTGTCTAGTCTTTGACCTATATCTGTGCTGTCAAAAATATCTTTGTATTCTGTTCTTATTTTGCCTTCTGTTGCGTGCAGGTAGTATAGGATGGACTGTTCAGATACTCAAAAACTGTGGTAAAGGGGAAGCTTTCTAGACAGGTCATATTAACAGTAGGAAACAGAAGCATTTACTGCTAAGTAAGAGATAAGAGACACGTTTTGATACTACATAGTTCCAGTGACACTTCAGGTCATGAAAATAATCTATCAAGACAGCCCCAGCAGCTTGATGTTCTCTAGACCTCTCCTTGGGGCACCTATACATGTGCCCGGTGTCTGCTCTGATGCGTTTTAATTAGAGTGCATTGGAGCAGACTCAATTAATCAAGTCTGCTGGAGTATGCTAATTAACACATTTTAGCAGCCTTGGTGTCAAATGATTTCAGTGTCCCTGTCCTTCAAAGTGGTGGTGGGGGCGCTTTAACTTGTTCAACAAGCTTTAGTTAAAGCACCCCCACTGCCATTTTGAAGTGCAGGATGCCAAATACGTGAGACGCTGCAGGCAGTTTAATTAGATCAGCTCCCGAGAGTCAGTCTAATTGAAGTGCCTTTCCTCCTTCCCTCCCACTTTGGAGCACACATAAAGATGCCTGTTGTGCTCTGGCAATAAATGTCACAGAGCAAAAAAGAAGAGACAACAAGGAAGAGATGCACAAAATATGGCAATATATGGACCTACAATACATGGCAATGTGGAAGAATTTGGTGTCCAGTACACTTAACCCTGTCAAAGAATTTGGCCTAGTAGATGCCTTGAGAATTGCTAATGTCCAAGATGGAGATTATACTTAGTATTTCTCCACACCCAAAGTATACCATAGAGTACTGATGTACTGGAAATCAAAGCACCAAATACCTATCCTTTTTTCAATATTATTTTCTTTCTTAATGCCCTTGGAATTAACTTAAATCCTTTACCAAACTCCTAACAATTTAATAATTCACTCGGGGGGAGGAGTGGAGGGGAGGGCGTGCATTTCAGACTCTGAGGACAATACTTTGTCTAAGTTGCTCCTAAAATGTAGTAATAATAAAATGTCTCTGGTATATTTTTGAAGTAAAATACTTGTATCTCTTGAACATAGGAAAAACAGTTGCCCCCCCCCCCCCCCCCCACAAAAAAATCTCTTAAAAAAAAATATTTAATTAAAAAAAAAAAAA
>NW_017729033.1:61972771-61974083 GCF_001723915.1 Gavialis gangeticus | reverse complement strand
CCCCCCCCCCCCCCCCGAGAATTAAATTCTTTCAAAATAAATTTCTTAATTAAAATGCAAGATAAGGAAGCCTAGTCCGGAAAAGTACAAGAAACATTAACACATGTTAAGACTCAGAATTGATAATATTGAAAGAAAAGCTGAACTGTTAATATAGATATGTAAAACAAACCTGTTACAGGGCAATTAGGCTGTAAGAAACCCAGTGGAGGAAAAGCTTTCTCCTCCAGAGAAGTCCCAGATTTTCTACTTGGCAGAAACTATACAGCTAACAAGTCGAACAGAATTACTTCTGCGTTCATTAATTTCTGTAAGTATCTTTAGAATGAACAGGAATCTCTAACCTTCTTACTGCATATAGTCCTTAACAAAGAACTATTGGAAATGTCAGAGTGATAAATGGTAATTGAAACGCCGATAATTTTGAGACAGTTGTCTATAGTACCATTCCTAAATCAAGGTAAGGAACCCTACTGTGACTAGGGTTCACTCACACTAAAACTTCCCTTACAAAACAAATTCCCTGGTTTGGTGAAGAGCAGCCCATATACTTTCCTTAAGCAAGGCAATTACTGTAATGTGAATGTGGGCTGTAATACATACACTAATGTAAGAGGTAACCAACCACCTAAACCAAATGATCTTCCTTTTTTACCCAAGCCAAATCAACTTCATACGGGGAAAACCTAGTTCAACTAACCAATGTCTTCATCTAAACTGTGAAAAGCAAAGTTTGTTTTTTTGATGATGGCTTTTATTGGGCTAATTATAGTTGGGAGGAATATTGGACAAGCAAATGCAGGCTAAGCTAAGCAGACCTGAAGAAGGGCACTTTGTGCCTGAAAGCTTGTCTCTTTTAAACATGCAGTTAGTCCAATAAAATACATCACCAAAAAAATCTTTGCTTGTTGCATATTTCCTGGACTATCATAGTTGCAATTCCAGAACTATTTAATCTGAACTGAAAATACCAGCGAATAGGCTGTTGATTCCCCTCCCCCCCCCGTTTCTCTGATCCTTTCCTACAGGCTGGGCTTCCTGCTTGGATTACAATGCAATATGATCTTCTGTCATGGGGAAAGTAGTTTGAAGGTAGTCCTCCATAAAGGGGAATACAAAACTGAAAAAAACCAAAGTACAGCTCCCATAACGCAGTACAGGCATACCTCGTTTTATTGCGCTTCGCTTTATTCCGCTTCGCAGGTGTTGCGTTTTTTACAAATTGAAGGTTTGTGGCAACCCTGGGTCGAGCAAGTCTATCAGCGCCATTTTTCCATCGGTTAGCATTTTTTAGCAATAAAGTATTTTTTAA
>NW_017729033.1:61960551-61967771 GCF_001723915.1 Gavialis gangeticus | reverse complement strand
TTTTTTTAGACATAATGCTATTGCACATTTAATAGACTACAGTATAGTGTAAACATAACTTTTATATGCACTGGGAAACCAAAAAATTCGTATGACTCGCTTTATTGTGATATTCACTTTATTGCGGTGGTCTGGAACCGAACCCGCAATATCTCCGAGGTATGCCTGTATAGCACCATTGCTAAATTAAAATATTTAGGATTTCTGCTGTGATCTTACTGGTTTGAGGGATTTGGCCTTTTTTTTTTTTTTAAATAAAATCATATAGGCATATGTGGTTTTACTAGACACAGAGAAAATATTTTGCAGAATTGGGGTTTTATTTTGTTAAGATTTAAACATTGTCTTTAATAGCAGAGATGTGGGTTTTCTGGAAAATTTTGAATTGGAAAAGTTTCCAATGCCCTAAATAGAGCGTGATCTGATTTTAGCATGTTTATTGGACTTGTATTTAGTAAAAAAAAAACAACCCTAAAAATGTACCCTCCATGTTAATTTTATGTCCCAATAGCCACAAGCATTTGAACTGAAATATTTGATATGGGAAAAAAATAAATGCGGCACACATAATGTGGTTTAAATGTTATATTCAAACAAATTCAAAGCTTTATGTGGAAAGAAATTCTTTGTATTGGAATACTTGTAAAAATGTAAAGACAATACATAATAGCATGTACTTCCTTTATATTGTTTGTTTAAATTTAAGAAAAAAATGAAAGCACCAAAAACTGTTGACACGCTAATTTTAGCGCACCCAAAAAACTGCATGATATGCTGTGCTTTGGTTTTTGATTTGACTTGCACAGCCAATGGGATGAATTCATAACTTGATTTTTGGTTTGGATTATAGCTCCAGTGACACTTCAAGATTATGTAGTATCCAAACATGTCTGTGATCTCTTACTTGGCAGTAAATGCTTCTCTGTGTGCTACTGTTAACATGACTTGTCTAGAAAGCTTCCCCTTTACCACAGTTTTTGAGTATCTGAACAGTCCATCCTATACTACCTGCATGCAACAGAAGGCAAAATAAGAACAGCATAGAAAGATACTCTTTGACAGCACAGATGTAGGTCAAAGACCAGACAATGCTACTTCAGTTATAGATCAAATTTACATAAAAACATCAACCCTTAAATAGATTAACTAAATGGAAAGAAAAATCATGTGAAACTAAAAGGAAAAACAAGCAAACACGTGTGTATCATCTGGTCTAAAGAGCAACCTTAAAGAGGGAACAGTCTCAATCTCTTTTGGTGCCAGATTTTCCAGTCCACTGTACTACATGGCCTCAATTTTTCCCTCAGTCCAGGGAGAATCTCCACTGGCATCGGTGTTTAGGATGGCTTTAATGTGTATTTACCCTTCTGTTTACAAATCAATAAAACATATATGTACTCTCTCACACACTTCCTAGGGATATTCACCTGAAAAACATTAATTACAACTTTGAAATGGCCAAGCTTGACTAATATTGTATTGGCATCCATTCATTGGTACTTATGAATTTTATGAAACAATGACTTTTTAGAAATGAAAATTTTCCCACAGAAAATTAAAGCACTGGAAAATTTTCCAGAAAACGTTCTGTCCCACATCTCTATTTAATAGGATAACTTAAGAATGTTGTAATATCTTTGAAGAGTTGCAGCTTAAAAAAATGATCACATTTGTTCTAGGCAGGCAAGGTTCTTTGGTTAGATGTGATATTTTTTATTAGACCAACTAAATAGTTGAAAAAATTGTTCTTTGCAAGCTTTTGGCCACAAACACCCTTCTTCAGGTATTTGTGCCTGAACACTTGCAAAGAGCAATTTTTCTTACTATTTAGTTGGTCTAATAAAAGATATCACATCTAACCAAAGAACCTTGCCTGCCTGTTCCTTAGACCAACAAGGCTACAACCAACAACGCTAACACATTTGTTCTAGTGAGGTAAAGTGTTCTGATGAAATGAAGCCCTATCTATGCTGAGCTCATTCTTCAAAAACCCACACTTACGTCTTGAATTCAGAACCGAGGCTAGCAGAAAACAGTATTCGTTTTCGCAGTGTTTCAGAATCTTTGTTTATTCCACATTGAGATGAACAGAGACCTGTTAAGATTTTGTGGGGAGGAAAGACAGATCCTACTACAGAATAGTTAATAGCTGAGAGTCCCAGCTGTCTGAAAATGTATAGATGGTCCATAAAAAAGCAGCCTAAAATTGCCTTTTCATAAATTCTGTAAACATAATTTTGCCTCTGTAAAGCTAAGAAAACCTGAGCCTATTCAAGATCCATTGCCTAAAAGAAACTACATTTGAGTGTTGATGCTGGACAGGGAGAGTGGTGCAGTGCCACCTGTTGTCGAGCACTTGCTTGGTGCTGTGTCAGGGCTTTCTGGCTTATTAGGCTAGGAACAGACATTCAGAAAGCCTGAGCCTGAATTGATTCACTCTTTTCAGGTTAGTCTAAGCTGTGCAGCTTAAACTAATGAATAACATTCTCTGTTAAATCAGGAAATGCAGGCAGGTGCGTGCAGCTGGTCAAGCCAGAAGATGGGGGGGTGCTACAGCATGTCTGCCAGCCATTGCCAAAGAGATGCACTCCAAAGCTCTCACCCCTCCCTGCTGGAGTGGAGGGAGTGTGGCCAGGCACCAGCTGGGGCTAGCAGGACATGCAGGATACCAGCCACCAGCATCCTGGTGTCTGGGAGAGCTGCTGTCAGACTGAGGAGTGGGGATGGGGAAAAAAGTCCTTTCCCTGAAGCAAGCAACAAACACAGCAATTTGCAAAGCATACAACAGGAAACTTCCAAAAATCCTCACGTAGGCTAAGATACAGCCCAGTAAAACACAGCATACACAACTTAGCCTAACCTAAAATGTAAAGGAGGAAGTCAAGAGAAAGTCGTGCATAAGTCTTACTAATCCTGAAGGCACAGTGTCTCCTTACAGCCAGGCATTCAGAAAGGCTTTGTTTAGGTTTTACAGGTTGTGCTTTATAATGTTAATGTAGCTCCCTGCATTCTTTGGTCTGCAACTTTCAGCCGGAAGCTGTCCGCAACTTCCCTTAACTCCTTCTCCAGCAAGTACGTGTGATGATTGTTAGGTCTTTGCCAGCACTTCCCACCTCTCAGTCTGGTCCTGCAGGTCTTAGCTCTGGGCTTACAGGTGCAGGTCTTGGATCTGCACACAGGGTTTGGCTCTCTCCCCTGCTCCAGGACCACTGTGGAATTAATGCTCTCCCTGGCTACAGGAGACAGAGGGAGGACTTAACTCCATCCTGTCTGGCTGCAGGAAAGCCATGGATTTATGGCTAGGGCTGGCAAACCCCAGCTGCATGTTTGCAGAGTTTGCCAGCAGGGGAGAGAGGGGGATGGAGGGAGGAATTTGCCTCAGGGGCCATCTGGCCATGCCCCACCCTTGCTCCAGCTAGAGAGCAGAGGGGAGGGGCCAGCCCAGCTCTCTGGAGCAGAGCCCAGCGGAGAGAGCATACCAGGATGCTGGGGGTCTCTGATTTAACTTAAACCAGGAAGGGGTCTGGGACAGACATTGCATAAACTGGTTTGAGCCAAATCAGTTAAGTCTGATACTACATTCAACCAGGTTTATCTTAAACCAGTTTTGGCCATTTTCAAACTGGTTTATGTGCACTGAATGTCTTTAAATCAGTTTCTGATCACTTAATTTGGTTTATGTGTAATACCTGTGCCTAGCCTTAGAGTCTCCATAGTCCTTGCACCTGGGATGGAGGTGGGGGAGCAGACGTAGGTAGGGTCTATGGCAGGGAGGCAGGTTTGGCGGGGTAAGGCTGGGGAGTGGGCACGTGGTACAGGGGTGTCAGGGTGTGAGATGAGTAAGGGATCCCTGTGGAGGGGCAGTTGCACAAGGTTGCCAACCCAAGAAAATTGAATTTTATTTACTGGGAATAAAAATATATGTCAGTAAAAAAAGGTTGTTTTTCAGTAAAAAGTTTGCAGGATGTTAGGAAAGAAAAAAGTATTGGATCAGCAACCCTATTAATAGCCAACAAGATGAGGCTAAGGTACTCATTGGGCATGTAGTAGACAGTCCCAGATTTGCTTGATTGAGAAGACTGTAGAATCAGTCTCTCTGGCCCAACGTATGTTTGGCTGTTCATACAAGGTGGAAAAGCTCAAAGCGACTGAAAGAAAGACTGGCTTTAGCTTGCTGGTATGGGTATGCACCTGGAACGTGGGAGAGTAGTCTGTCTCTTAAAATGAGTCCGTCTCTGACTCCTGCTGGACCTTGTATAACTAAGTATTTGTTCAGTTATAACCTAGTGGTCAGGACACTGACTTTCCTTCTGAAGATCAAGGACTTGAACCTGGGTCTCTGGCCTCTTGGGTGAGTGTACTGACAACTGGGCTATTAGACATTTGGGTGCAAGTGTCTCTCTTGAGATGTTATCTTGGGTCTGAGCTCTTCCTGCTGAAACTGATAAGATTCTGTGAAAGGTTTCAGTGAACTGATGTTTTTCAATAGAAAATCATTTAGTATGAAGATTCCTACCCAGCTCTACTCAGAACTGTTCATGTGCAAAGTGTAGTCATTATTCCTCCTCCTCCTCTTGGGTCCTAGGAACTGCTCCCTGATTCAAGATATAAAGGGTGTTGAAATGAAGCTTCCCTATTTGTCAGAAGCTTTCTGTTTTAGAGTACGTCACTAAATTGAATGCTTTCCTGCTGATGGTCCTCAAGCCAATTCAGGATTTTAGTTTAATTACTGGTCACAAAATTTAAAAAAATCAATACAGAAGTTAAAATAGTGAAAGCAAGCATTGGGGAATCAGGGGCTTTAATTTTATAAATAGAGTACTGTATGTTTGAATAATGATACATTCAGATAGACTATCCCTGTCTGGTAAAAAAAATTGCACAAAATCTTGAACTAATCAAAAAGATTTACACAAATAGCCCTGCTTATGATTCTAACTAGAATTTTAGGGTTCCTTAAAATGAACGGCCTCACAAGATTCTATTTTTTTTTCCAGTACCTTCTGTCTGACATAGACAACAAGCCTGTTCTCTTTATTCAAAGCACATTTCTGAGTTTACATTTATCTGCTATTTGGCCAAACCAATGAAACTTTTACAGGCTTGTAAAGAAATCCAAGGACTTGCTTTCCCAGCCCTGTCCATATATTATCCAGTAACTTGCATAGTTAGTAGCTTTCAAAATATTCTCAACAAGCAGCTTGATCAGAAAAAACTGAACTTACTATAATATAGAATTAGAATGCAAACTCTAACTTTTCAAAACAGTGAAGAATGCCATTTTAACTATTCATTATAATATTAATAACTGCTAGTAAAAGTATCCTCAGGATGTATCTCACAGTATAAAATGTGTTCAGTTAAATATAGCTAGACAAAATCCAGTAAATATGGGAGGGGAAAAATATTATAACCTGGAGAGGTGAAGGATCAGTTTAAGGAAGAACCACTACTTTCTCATCTTTTTGGATAAGATGTCCAGGTAATTCCTAAGGTAATTTACTGATGGCACGCTCATTTTTATATACATACAGCAACACTCCACCCCTCCCACCCACAGATACTGGTAATGGTTGATCAATTGATGTTAATGTTAGAGTATTAAAACTGATTTGACCAGTTGCTGTCTATTACCAAACAAAAGTTACTATACGTATTACCACATATTTGTTGCGTTAATCTATGTAACTTTTTGCATCCTAAGTAGCTAGTTGCTTATTTATCCACCTTTAATCATCCTTTAAATACTTATACACGATTAGAAAAAAGATAGCAAGCTAAAAAAATGTGAAAGCGTAAACTTAAAGGGCCAATCAATTATTTATGCAGTGTTCCAGTAATAAGTGCTTTGGACCTAAAGAACAGCATAAAATATATTGAACTTGATAGCTATCTTTGGAGAGATGTTGAATGCTCTTTGAATACACTAGTATAAATTTTACAGCCCTGTATTTATTATGGAGATATGAAACATGCAAGGAATTTAAAACACCCCCAGATGTTTGGTAAAACTGGGGTTCCTGCATGCTACTTCTTAGAAGTGTGCCATTCAGGCCAAGCTTTCAAACATGGGTTCTGAACTGAGGCACCTTTATATTTAAGCAACTACATAAGTGGCCTGACTTGAACCTCTAAGCACCTATGGTAAATAAGGATGTTCAGTTACTTTTTTTAAAAATAAGGCCATTTGTTAAAAATAGGTCCCTAAGACCCAAGACATTACATTTCTTGTGTGAATAACACGTTAATCGCATGATAAATTGTAACAGGCTACATATGCAAGCAGTTTCTGGCAAGATAAAATGGCAGCCAGCCACAAAAGTGCTCTACACTTAATGTGGAACATCTTTGCAGCTGTCTTGTATCCAGCTATAAACTGAACATATAGAATGTGTCCTGAACCTGAAGCGGTTGTCTGACCAATCCTGCAGATGGGTTGGTAATTGGGATTGGGCAGGGGGAGCCCCAGGGGCTGGGACACAGCCTCCCTATGCCCAGTGCCCAGGATCAAGTAAGGACCAGCTGTACCCAGTTTGAGCCCTGGGTTGTTGGGATCAGGCAGGGGGTAGGACAGTCCATTCTGCACAATCCCATAGATCAGCTGAGCAAGCGACAGCCCCTAGGTCCAGAATTAACTGCTCCATGCCCACTGAAAGGCACATCAATGTGCAGCCTGATACTGAGGACCAGATTCCCTATGTGCTGGCAATTTGAAGAGCCTGAGCTGGTGTCGGTGGATATAGTTGGTATTGATCACAGTTGACTTTACCAGCTGAGGAGACAGCTGGCTGCGACTGGAATTTGGTAAATTGGCTTTTTATACTCTTTTCAGTTGTTCCTTCTGATTAACTTCATGGTCTGTCTGTTTAAGGCTCATGTTACTGACTCGCATTGTCCTCCATCTGGGGGAAAATAGCATGCTGCTTTTAATCGTACAAATTGAACCCAGATACTGTGAAGTTAAGTGCCTTAGAATATATGTAATGTATTAAGTATACCTTGTATAACATTGTACTAAATTTTAAATTTCCAGTTGTTAGCTGGACTACATAGAAAGGCAAAGACACATATACTCATGTGCTACCCAGATAACAAGTTAATAGCAAATACATGTAGAAAAATGACTGATGGCATTGTGTTAATCACAAGATTGAAATCATTCCAGTTTTTAATATCTTTTAAATGGGGGGGGGGGGGGGAACCCCTTTTTTTGGGTTTTG
>NW_017729033.1:61953532-61960309 GCF_001723915.1 Gavialis gangeticus | reverse complement strand
AGGGGGGGGGGGGGGAAGCCCCTTGTCTTGGATTTGAGTACAAAGCTGGGCAGGTAGGGGTAGGTGACTGCTGTGACTCTAACTGGCTTCTTCAGAATGACATTTATGCTGTTTTTGGAAGCTTTTCAAGCTTTTTCTAAGGAGTGGATGAGTGTAACTGCAGAACCAGGGCATCCTTTGTAAGGTTTTTCATAAATTCTTCAGTGCCTAGGGTAGAGGGTTTCAGAGTGGTTTCAGAGCTCCAGTTTGAAATCCATTAATGGGATCTGTTTCAAATAGATATATGACCTAGTCAGGAGGACTGATAGATATCTGAAGAAGAAAAACAGAATAAAAATAATGTATAAATAGAATCTGTCTGTGAGAAATATGTTCATATGTCTGCTCTTATAAGTTAAGGAAAAGGTAATGAAAAAGTGTCCAGTGTAACTGACATCAAGCTTCATAAAATTGTTTCCACTACATAAAGCTATAAAAGAGATTGATCTGATAAATCTCTGCCTCAGCATTCTTGTGAAGCATGTAGAATTCCAGCCAAAATTCAGTCCAAGCTGTCTATACTCCTAAGAGGGCTACCAAAATCTCTGAGGAGGGGAAAAGGGTCTTTTTCCTTTTGAAGAATTAGAGGCCAAGAACCAATAGACCTTACGGAAACTTCAGGATTTAAAAGGCACTGTGCAGAAGCAGGTGGTAGAGTTGTATATGCAGGTTTAGTTTCCGGAGCTGGTCTCAGGTATATGCTCTGGGCCCAGGGCCAACACACTGAACTGGGGAAGAGGAGTTTAAACCCCCTTCCTTGCCCCAGCCCACCCAGGGTTTGCTGGGGGGGGGGGCAGTCCCTCTCAGACTGTTGCTCCCCCTGCTACGCTGCCCGCTCAAGCAGAGAACAGCAGGTAGGGAGTGTGGAAAAGCCTTGGAGCTTCAGTCCCTTCCCTTTGGCAGTGGCTGGCAGGTTGGGAGGCATTCTATAGCACCTCCTGGCTTCTGACCTCAGCCACTGGAGCTTTGTGGCTGCATTTCCTGAATCAAAAGTGAATGTGTGTTTACTTGCTTCCCAGTTTAATCTCTGCAGTTTAGACTAACCTGCAAAGACTGAACTGACTCAGCCTTTGGCTTTTTGACTGTCTGTATTGATTGTCTGAATCTGTTCTTTCAGGTTCAATAGGCATTATAGTGCAGAATTGGCATTTGGGGGAGAGGGCGCAAATACTCACGGTGGTTATACTGACACCCACATTTCAGATTAATTATGTATTTAATTGCCCATCAGCTACTAGGATTTTAGTCACTAATGTGGTGGTTAGACAAGGTGGCAAAGTCTAATGGCTAATATGGGTTTTATCTTATTCAAGTGGCCTGCTGTCTAGAGGAAATCTGCTTTTTCAACAGGACCTGTATTCATTGATGGTTTTTTCCTCAAAAAACAGTAACATAATGTTCTTATTGCTCTGAAAACGTTGTTAAAATAGTTAAAAATGTATTTGTACCCCAAGTTAGAAGCAAGTGAGATGAGAAACCTTTCATGAGATTCAGGTTTCCTTATTCCTTGCAAGAATCCAAAGACAGAGGAAGAAGTGGTGAATTCTCTTCCTTTCCTGCCAGTCAGCCAGAAAACTCCTTCACAGTTTCTGTAAACCTCTGATTGAATTGTAGCAACCCCCAGTGTACAGAAATCCAGTATGCAGGGACCATGAAACCCTTGCTGCCAATAGAGATGACTGTTCTGTTTCTCATAAAGACAAAGCTATTAATTTCTTTTACAATCCTGAAAAAAGACAGGGATTGGGTCAGTTGATGAATGATTCAACAGAAACCTTCCTCATACAACAATGATCCGTGTTCTTTTCCTTGAGGGATAATATTTAAACAGAAAAACAAAACTAGTTATTAGAAGTGGAAAACTTCTGTCAGTATTGTGGCCCTGCATTCCAGGAGACATTCTGCATTTTTCTGTGATGTGTCTATGCTATTGCTACACTGTCATGGACTAAGTACTGACAGTCAAGAAGCTCAGGGCTGAAACGATTCAGTTTTTGCAGGTTAGTCTAAGCTAGGTCCCTTTCAGGTCCCTCCTGGATTTGCAGCCAGCAGTAAGTATGAGTGGGGGAAAGGGTGTTTAAGTCTGCTTCCCTGGCCCCAGACCCAAGCTGGGGTTTGCCTGGTGGGGAAGTCCACCCCGCACTCCCCTGGACTGGGCTGCATCGTTTGTCAGCTAGCCCTCACTGGTCCAGCTAGGGAGCAGAGGGGCACTCTGGAGCAGACAGCACAGGCCAGCCCAGAGGTGGAAAGCATGCTGATAGACTATGATGTAACACTCTTGGAGTTCATGCTCTTCTTAAACAGTTTTTCCCAGGAAGGACATTAAGCTACCTGTTGATTAGTTCCAAAAAGCCTGCCTGCCTTTGTAGTCTCCCACAGCATAGACTGTAGCCAGCTGCTGACTAATGCTGAGGTGTCTGCATAAGGCAGAGGAGCCGGGGTGGGTAATCCCTGCTTGGCAGGGAGAAGCCAGGCAGATATTCTGTGCCTGCAAGTCTCTGCCAGAGCTCTGGCCAGGGAGCAGAGGGGAGGGGCCAGCCTTGCTGGGTAGGGGGGACGTCTGCCGCGCCCAGCGGGCATGCTGGGATGCTGGGGGTGCCTGGTTTATCTTAAACTAGGAAAGAGTCTGGGATAGAAGTTTCATAAACCAGTTTGACCCAAATTGGTTAAGTCTGATACTACGTTCAACCAGGTTTATCGTAAACAAATTTCAGCCATTTTGAAACTGGTTTATGTGCACCTAGTTTCTGTTCTGTTACAGGTTTAAACCAGTTTCTGATCACTTTAACTGGCTTATGTGCAACTTCTGTCCCTAGCCATGGTGCCCAAGCTAGCTTCAAACTCTCTGGCACAGGCATCTCTAGTAGTTTAGCTTTGGCAGTGTAGAGCACTGCATTTGCTAAGCTAACCTGCTAAGAAATAAGATAAAATTAGACCATTTTAAGCTCTGTGCTGTTGCAGTTAGACTATTTTTGCCACCCAAGGTGATTTGTATAGCGCTAGCTCTGGTATCTCTACTACACTATACTGCAAACCTGTAATGTAGGTGGATGCTTTGTTTCCTGAGTAACTGTTATGTAGTCCTGCCTCAGGCACTTGTATTAAAATGAGGTGAAAGCTGACCTGATGTTAATTTACATTTTTCCCCTGGGCCAGGGGAAAGCTTTCATTGAGCCCATGAACCCTTTCATGAAGGAAATTGGGCATGAGTTAGTTGGTTTGTAAAGTTGCTATAGAACCAGCAATTCAGTCACAACTGGTTATCTTTTAATTAAAAGTACAGCATGCTAATCAGATCATCATTAACCCTGGATGCCTGAATCATCTTGAGTGAATAACCATTGGGCTTTTGGTTATTATGGAGGGCTGATCTCACTCTCTTCCTCCGTTTCTTAATGTAGTTGTTTAAAAATGTCAGTTTCATCTGGATGCAGAACAAGAAGAAATTTCTAAAGCTCTGAAGTTTTTAATTAAGTTGAGTACTTATTTTCTGGTTAGGTTTAAACTTCAGCCCTACAGGTATTTTTTAAATCCTGGCTAATCTGATAGTCACTCCCCAGCCACACACAGGGGTTTCCCCTTTGCTTAATGGCCAGCCTGTGCTACTCTGTTGCAGCCCCACTGCTGCACTCTCTACTTAAAGACAGCGGCTTCTGGCTCCCTGTCGCAAATACAAAGCTGTCTCCACGAAGGGACACATTAGAAGTATTGGGGGTGGGTTTTGCAAGGTGATGTGTGGTGAACTAAAAAGAATTTATAATGAAATAACTCATCTCTTAAGGATAACTGTTTTGATCTAGGGCAGATTCAGAGGGGGTTTAAGGGCATGGTTGCACCTCCCTTTTGGACTGTGCTGCAGGGGCAGCAGATGGAGACTGTGTTTAAGTTCCCAAAGCAGGTAAGAATTCTTGTGCCTCCTCCCTTGCTCTTGGCACCCCTTCTCTTCCCCTCTCTGCTCAGTGTCACCTTCCTTTCTCTCCCATTCTACCTCTTCTCTACCTGCTACCAGTGTTCCCAGCTGTCCCTGGGGCAGGGAAGCTTCACAGTCACTCCTGTTCTGTTCTAGGCAGGCTGCCCAGAGAACCAGGCTCAGCCAGGCAGAGCCATTGCAGACAGCAGGTTTCCCTCCCTGTCTGGTCTCTTTGGGTGTTCCCTGCCATATTGAGAGCAGGCCCAGGGATGGGAAACCGGATGTCACCACTTGGCGCCTATGAGCGGCCGTGATCCCGCTAGCGCCCCCTGCCATGCCAATTAGGAGATCCAGCACCCTCTTATTCTCGCCCGCCACGTCTTTGATCTTATATAAATTTTAATATAGGAGGCTGCCTTTGATCTCCTAGTATCTATGGGTGACTCGGTACACCCCCAGCCTTATGGGCCATGCGTGCCTCCTACGTCCCCTTTAGCACGCCCCAAGCCTCGCAGCTGTCCCGGACGTTGTTATGTCTATAAGACCTCGGATGGTCCCTCGCCCTCTCCGGGCTGGTCCTGCTCTGTCTGGGCCCTGTCTTGCCCACCCTGTCCTCTCCGGGCTCGTTCCCACGCGATCGCCCTCCTTCAGACAATTAATGGCGCCAGCCCTGTCTCGGGCCTTCACCGGTGCCCACCCTACTTCGGCTCCAACGCTGGCCCTGCCCTTCTCGGGGCTCCTGGGTGTACTCGCCCTTCTACGGGCTTTATCCGCACTTCCCGCGACCCTGGCGCTATTGCCCTGGTGTGGGCTCTGTCCCGCGCCCGTGGCTCTAACTGAGCCGGTCCCGCACTACTCGTGCCCGTGGCTCTCTCCGAGCCTGCACGCCAGCCCTGTCTCGGGCTTTCACTGCCACCGGGGCTCAGGTGGCACGCAGCCGTGCCTGGCCCCCTGACCCTTCTCGGGGTCCTATGCCTTCACGGGGCCGAGTACCGCCCTCACGGGCTGGGGTCTCAACCCCACACCCCGCACCACACCGGTGCCAAGCCGCCGTGCCTTCAGGCACTGCTCTGTGCCCCAAACAGGGCAACCAGGAAACCCCCGGACTACTAGGGATCTCCTGTGAGGCCTCCTCACACTCCTACAGCCTCATCCGGTCCTCCAGTGATATACACAACTGAACCATAAGCCAACCGGCTGTAACAAAACAATTAGCCTACCGGCTATCACATAAAGTCCAGGCCCTCCTGGCTCTCTGGCCAAAGCCTCCCGGTCAGGCTTCTCTCCACCCTCACCATAAGGCAGCCCTCTGGGTGCTCAGGCTGCACTGCTCAGCTTAGCTCTCCTGCAGAGCTCTTACCCCTCAGGTTGCCAGAAGGGAACTGCTAGCTAGGCTCTGGCCTGGCTGTTTATAAGGGCCCAGCCCTGCCCCCTTCTGGTCACCTGACCTGCCTGGTTGCTCCCGCAACCAGCAGCTGAGCTGCCCTGGTGATTTGGCAGCTGTTCTTCAGCCTTTTCTAGGCACAAGGTCACGTAGGTGCCTTGTGACACCTGACCACCACTGTTGCTGTTCCTGGCTATGTCCAGCTCTCCACACAGCTGCTCCTCACAGGTGTGGCTGAAGTGGGGCAGGAACGGTGGGAATAGTACTGGCTATAACAGGTGCGTCTCCTTCTCTTGCACCTAGAAGCATAAGTTGAGAGGAGGAGGGAGTGTTGGGAGGAGTGGGGAGGTGCCAAGAGTGAGGGGGTGCTGAGCACAGAGAGGAAGGGAAGGAGAGTGGGTGGAGGAGGAGATTTTTATCTGATTTGGGGACTTAGAGTCTCCAGCTGCTGCTCCTACAGTATGGTCTATTGGTGGGAGACAGCCCCGAGGCCACCCTGCAGCATCAGTTACTACTTCTGTACTCCCCTCTTCAAAACCCTGGATCTGCCTGTGGTTTGGTCCATGCCATAAAAGTTAAGAAATTCACAGGTAAGAGTTAATTACTTGGTATTTGGAGGCATTGAGCCCCCATGTGCTTAGTAGTTATGAAAATTAAGCTATAAATGTTCAAAACCAGACATGTCAGGGCTCAAGATAATGACATTAAGTGGCTTTCCTATTGTGCCTAAGCTCTGGACATTTAATGTCAAACAGTCCCCTTTTTCCTTTACACAGTAGGCTTGTCTATGACACAGTATACGAGTATTTTTTATAAGTTTTGAAATAAGTGCTTTTACTCTTTACTCAATGTATAATGGTATCTTCAAATCCTGTGACAAATCTGTTTTCTTATCAAAATTTGTCATGTTATGTGTACAATGATTTGATATTGTAGATTACTTTCTTTTCATATGATTTTTCAAATGAGTTTTGAGCTATGCAAGTGCAGAAATGAGTCTTAATGAAACTATTTCCCCCTAAACACTGACATAATTTAATGCTAACTAAACCCAATTTTTCTATTATTTTCTTTTTTAATTGCTTTTGTATTGAGGTATGGAGGGCTACATTTGAAAATGAAGGACTTTTTCCAGCTGAGTTATTAACTCATGGAGATAGTTGCAAAAAACCCTGACAGATATTATTAGTGTAACAGTAATGCCATAATAGACAGGAGCTCAAATGAGACATATAGCTTTTTAAAGTGAATTTCTATTTTAAGCATAACTGACAGTCATGAGAGAGAATACATTAAACCTAGAGTTTCAGTTTCTTCTGCATTTTATTAATGAAGCTGGGATTCTTCCTTCAACTTATGCAGCTTTTAAGAGAACACCCCCCCCCCCCCGAAAAAAAAGCAACAACAAAAAATGCACAAAACAATAAGCCGTGGCATGCAACTA
>NW_017729033.1:61938696-61948532 GCF_001723915.1 Gavialis gangeticus | reverse complement strand
TGCAGCTTTTAAAAAAACCCCCCCCCCCCCCCGAAAAAAAAGCAACAACAAAAAATGCACAAAACAATAAGCCGTGGCATGCAACTAAGGTTCTCAGAGCTAATATTTTAATTGTACTATATTCCGGTTGAGATTTTAAATTAATTTTACTTCTACTCTGCAGGAAAAAAAAAATTAGTTTCCCTGGTCATTTTGGCTGACATGATTCTTGGCTTTGCTTAAATTATTGATTACAGCAAGGGGAGGGACTTTCTGATGAGAACAGCACTCTCACTAATAGAAGCCTTTCACTAAATCAATTTCTACCATTGCTGCAATGCACCTTCGGGGAGTTGAAGGTTAGAAGCCTCAAGAAGAATTTTGTCTTCAAAAAGTGGATCTTTGCAATAAATTTTGCTGAACCTTTCATTTTTTTCATGTTTATACAAGCAGCCAGGAACAAAACATACTAATATTTTGGGGTGTCAGGGAGGGACTGGGTCGGAGGATGAAGGGGTGGTGGTGTTTTGGTCCCGAGCTGAGCTGATTAAATCTTGGTGTGATTGATATCTCTAGGCTTGTGGGCTGAATGCACTGTTTCAGAAGCTTGTCTCCTGAACAGAATCAGTCAGAAAATACATCAATGTCTTGCAAGCTGGAATCAATTCAGTAGAGAATGCATTGTATTCACACACTGCTGTAATTCCTTTATAGCTGTCTTGTTTCTGGCTTATTGGAAAAGGCAGTCATTTATATGGCCAACATGTGGTGTTTCAGCTATGAAGCATACAGGCGGTTGAATAGGGGCAGCTTTTCTTTTCTCCCACCTCAAACTCCATTCCTTGTCAGACTAATTAAGTAAATGTCTGTTATACAAAGCAGTGTATTTTCCCTATTTGACTGGGAGGCTGATTTGGAGGCACTACACAGAAGGAGATCATGAAGCTATTGGGATATGTATATTGCAAACTTAAAGGATGCTGGTGGCAGATCAGCTCATGTTGAACTGTAAAGGAGCATCTAGCAATTGTAAGTAATGCTTAATTGTATATTTAACTTATCCAGCTGGTACCTTGTGCTCTTTTTTTTTTTTTTTACCCTGAACCCTACTTTTCTTGTAGCATAGACCCAGGTGTTGAATGCACTCGTTTCTTTGTTTTTCTTAAACTAAATTTGGTCAGTATAGAGTCGACTGTAAAAGCTTAACAAGTTGAGTACTGGGTGGTGAATGAAAGTGAACATTGTAAAGGTGTTTTGCTGTAAACTCATCCTCTTTTATGTAGTGAAGTGACAAGTGAGGAAGTTTTAACTTGTGATCCATGGACCTTGAAGGTTTTGCACAGATCTGAAATCTATTACAGGATTTTTGTTTTCTAGTTCACATCACTAATTTCTCCCCTGGCACTACTTATGTAAATCATTCAAGGGGAAGAATGTCCAGATTGAGATTATATGGCATAATTCACACAAGTTGTATCCTAAAGTTCAAGTTAAAATGATTTCTGAGGTATTGACATAGGAATGGATTTATAAGCATTTGGCAGTTAAGTGGCAACTCCTGATTGGTTTCCTTAAAGTAGTTTGTCTGGGAATTTTTCTCAATTAATTTTTTAAGAAGTTGATATTTGTTTTTACCCTCCAAGTTGATCAACTTTAGTAGTTACAGTAGGTCAGAAAACAAAATTATGTTAGATACTAATATGCACAAACTTATTATAAACAATGCATTTACCTGTTGTGGAATTGAAAATCAATCAAACCACTGCAAATGCCAAAAATTAAAATATGAAAAATGTTTTTAAATTATTTTGGTCATGAACTGCAGCTAAAATATATTTTAGAAGATAATGGAATTAAGTATTAATCTGATATTAACTATTTTTTCAGTACTGGCTAGTCAAACATAATCTTATTAAATGTTACTAGTGGAGCCTGTCACTTGCAGCAAAAGGACTTTGAGCAGTCTCCTACATGTCAACTTTCCCATAGAAAAGTGCTGCAGAAATTCATTTTGGGATAGTTAGGTTGTATCATAATGAACCTTGGACAATGAGACCACTGAATGAGAGGAGGAGGAGGAAAAGTGATTCCAAATTAAGATTGCAAAGCAAGATTATACCAGTGTTTCTTTTGAACCATATACCGTGGTTTCTGCTGAAATGCATGTGTGCTGAAAGTATAATTTATTTTTAATAATGAATTTAAGGGAGGGTGGGTAAACAAATTTGTGAAAAAGCTTTAACATCTATGATAGTGCCTGTATAATGGTTAGTAGATAACTATTTTATGTCAGCCTTGATTTCTTATTAACGTTTTTCACTTATCTGTTTTTATACTTGCACTCAGAACTGCAGTTGTTTAAATATTCTCAGCACAGCTTTTTATAGGTAGTTTCCCTCTTTAGATTAGTTGATAATACATATAATATAATACACACACAAATGTAATATATTTTCTTATCAGCTACATACAAGGAAGTTTAAAAACCTTTTTACAGAGAGAGAGTAATACATAACATCATCGATCCCTTATTCAAATTGGGTTTCAGATTTTTTGTTTAAATTATTTGTTTTATTCTAGTCACCTGATCTTGGAAAATGCTCAGCATTCAAGAACACTGAATACCTTATGAAGCTGATCAGTGCCTTTCAGCATTAGACCTCCTTTTTCTGCACCTCCCCCCCATGAAAAACTTTTAGCCATAAGAATATAAAATAAAGCTTAATTTGGAACAAGTGGTAGTGAAGGATACTGAATTGCATTTAAACTCTTTCTCCCTAAAGAATAAAACTGGCGTGGTTTGGGACTACTTATAATTTTTGGACCTACCTTTTAGGTCATCTGTTTCTAACTTCTACTTTCCTGAATAGAGCCTCTTGAAAGCTCAAATCAAGCATAGTCTATGCTTACCTGGCAAGGGAAACACTGTGACCATGGAGGTGGTCTTCCTAGCCACACTGGGATAGTGCCTGCTGAGGTGATGTATAGTAAACCTCCCACTTAGCTGCTGGAGTGGGAAGGTCTTGGCTTTAAGCCCATTTGATGGAAATGGGAGACTCCTCCCTGGCTTGTCCCTGGGGCCTTATGGCTGAAGGCAAGGAAAACTCGGGGGCATCTGAACCCCAAGCCTCTGTTCTTGGCCCTGCAAGTGGGATGCCTGTCAAAGGTTTTGGAAACATCTGAAGCCTCAGATGTGGTTGGAGGGTGTTTGCTGGTAGTAGGGTCACTTGTGGTTCTGGACTGACTCATGGATTTGGGATTTGTTTTGGCTAATCTGGTTTGGAATACGGAAAATTTAAATAGAAAAAAAAGAATATTTATTTGTTAAATTTAAAAAAAAAAAAACAGACACCCTGCTCAGCATCTCAGTTTATTGTCATTCCCCAAATACCACATGCACCTTGGACACTGTAACCAGGATCTACTTAAAACCAATGTATTTTTTAACATTTTTTTTAATTACACAACAGAGATTTTACTAGAAAAAGAAATCCTGGCTATCATTTGCAGACATCAGTTATATTTTGAACATGATACCCAGGGGAAAGGCAAATGTATGGAAAGGTGTAAGAACTATAAACAGAAAAGCTTTTTTGGATGAAGGCTCTGAAACCATGACCTTAGTTGTTTTTACTTAATGTTGTTTCTATTTTAAACTTTCTCCTTTATAATTGAAGTTAGCAACATGTTTAAGAACACCATCTATTAATGAATCCTATTTGTTAGCACTTAGCAAACAAAAACAAAAACATTTCACTTCCACCTCAGTCTAGCCAAGAAACCCATTCATACTATATCAACATTTCTAAAGGCCAAAAGTGTTATTACCTCAAAGCATTCAAAGCTCCTATCTGGGCCCCAAAAAACATGAGGTTAACTTTAAAAATCATGAGATTCTTTTAGAACATAATGAATGCCTTTTTTTCCCCATGGTTTTTGAATTTTTATGATCCACTTGGATCATGCACCGTTTTGTTTATTTGTTGTAACTGCAAGGGCTTAACTTGCATTAAAAAATACCAACTGAGAGTCTTATGTCATCCCATCATCCCTGGAGCTGGACCTTTAAGAAAGATAACAACTAGCACAAGACTTGAGATGAAATGAAAAGAGCTAGCAATAAAAAAAAAAATCCACAAACCTTGTTTTTCCTTTGTTAAAAGCATTTTAGCTTTTTATGAGTTTTCTTTTTAAAGAGCTGAGTGGTTGAGTTTTTTACTTTGGAGGATAATGAGAAAACCTGACCAGGGTTTATTTAAAGACTTGCTTGCAGGGGAGTGTTGATGGTCAAAGTTTAGAAAGGAGATAACATCTCTCCCCATTTCTTACTGCTGGCAAAACAAAGAGTTGAGGGGGAAAAAATTCTTGAAAGACCCAGACTCGGACTCATTGTATAGAGCACTAGATCAGAAGATTTTTACCTGCATATTTTATTTTGTTTTAGATTACCAAATTATATCCCAGGATTCCTTGGTGTGCTGTCAATGATATCAATCAGGTCTAATTAGCATATTTATTCTTCAGGTGGTAGAATTGTTCAATACCGGGGAATAGTTAATTCACTATTAACGTTGCAGCAGGGAATTTGTAATTGATATCACTTATCCAGTAGTACAGTTACCCCTCCTTTCTGTCACTCAGTTTTTGTGGAACACAAGTGCCCAAAGAGAAGCATCACTCTAAACGCTTTATAAGTGACTGGAAAGCTTGAGAGTGCTTTTAAAGTTTTCCAGTTGATACTTTTTTTCGCTTGCATGAGAGAATTGTGTTTGGGGGGGCTGGTTTGAAGGTATACACAGATAAGGTTTTCTGAGTAAATGTGGTATCTTTTATTAGACCAACTGAATAGTAATAATTTCCAACTATTCAGTTGATCTAATAAAAAATGTCACATTTACCCCAAAAAACTTGTCTGCCTGAGAGAATTGTGGGCATTTACAGAACACACCTAATTAATTTCCTGGTTAAAAAGGACCAGACTGAACTGTTTTACACTGCTCATTGATGGAGACTGGTTAATTTGCTATTGTTGGATTGAAATGGGTAATGTTGCATAGTTCTACTTATTCAAAAAATATTTTTCTGTTCTTATTTATAAGGGTAATTAACCTAACAGAAGCTGATGAAATCTTTACCTATGAAAATATATCTTTTTAAAAAATTCAGGTCCACAGTATGTCAGTTGAGCTTATAAAGTAGTAATGCTAAGACTTGCATATGTATTTGTATGTGTATTCATATAAAATATACCTCCATCTAGATATATCAGAATAATGTGTTTAATCCTGGTAATCTTGCTGGGCTATAGGTACCATTTCTTATGACTGCATATCTCAAAAACCAATTTTGTGTGATTTTTTTTCTTCTGAGCTACTTCCTTGTCACTTGGTTATATTACATACGAGATTCTACACTCCTTGAGATATGTCTATCAGTCATAAGGTTTGTACCAGTTCAAATGAATTTTACCAAAATCTTTTGCACTGCTAACACTATCATTCTAAATGTGAAAAATACAGTAGATGGAGGTAAAACTGACTGTATTATTTGAATGTACATTATGGTTCAACTTTTGTATGTTAATTGGATAATGTATTTGTACATGGAGCATTAAGAATTCAGTCCTTATCATTCTTACCCTCATAGGTAAACTTCCTGTGACATGTATTGAGGTTCTATTTTTATATATGTTAGTGAAAAGCACTGTCTTTTAATAATGTGCTCAGTTTTTTTCCCCTCCTCACATCTTTGTGTGTGTGTGTGTGTATGTTTGTTAATACCATACCTGATTCTTGCAGCAGTACTAATTAAAAGCAGATACTCATCAGGGTTGTTAGTCTCCTCTCTTATCTTTTTATAAATTCCTGTTGTTGTTTGCTTGCTCTCTCTGCTTCTTGTGGTTATTTATGGTATACTCCTGAGCACTCTGCTTACTGTGTTTGTGCGTGTGTCCACAGCAGAATTAGTGTTCCTTTAGATGAGGAAACACTGGATGATATGCAGGAGAATGTGATACGTACAATTTGCCTACTGTACATTATGAGAAAATAGGCAGATGATTTTAAATTCCATCATTTTGTTCATAATGCATGCATGCTTCACTTGTATCATAATTTTAAATTACTACCCAAGGGCAGAATTCTCTGTTTTAAACCTGTGATGGCACTTAAGTACCTACTATATCTCCTGCATGGGCAGAGCACCCATTGTTGCTTGTGGAAATGCTCCACATTAACAAGAACACAATGTCAGCTCCATGTGGATCTGAGAGGGGAATTTTGCTGCATGCACTAGAAGCAGAGGGATACTGAACCTCACACTTCAAGGCATAAGCAGTCTAAGGTATTAGAGATCAGAGCAAGACCAAATAATGGGGATAGGCTATCCTACAGTTACCTGATCTGGGGTTGTTACACTTTTGTCTAAGCTGTCCAGCATTGACCATTGTCAGGCCTTTGTCTTTATGAGGAAAAAAGTGTAGTCTTAACTCATGTTAGCTAACACGATAAATAACATGAAGTAAAATCCTAGTGAAGACGAGATGGTTGCAAGTGTAACTTGACTTAAGGGATAGAGATAAGCCCATAACTCCCTCATAGGCTGCCTACCTCACTTATCACGTGTGAAAACTGCAAACAGCTTTGTCTTCATCGGGATTTTACATCACGTTACTTACCACACATTAGCAAACAGGACTTAAGAATGCATATTTTGTTCTTGGTGAAGATGCTCCCTCAGGGAGAGAATACCATAGTAGATACCCTCAGGTCTGATCCAGTGTGGCAATTTCTGTTCCAAGGAACTTGTTTGTCTTAGTGTCAAAAGTGTCACCAAGCAGTGTAGTGAAAACCGCAGTGCTCCAGACACATGCTCAGTTCATATTTATTCCCCTCCATTGGCTTATATTGCTGTTCAGAGAGTCCGTGTGGGGAATTTTCACAAGGTATACAGGTTCTACCTGCTGTGGAGTTGTCCTAGGTGTGAACTTGTGTACTGACTTGCAAAGCAATCAGAGAGTTCCCAGATTATGCATGTCTACTAAGCTATCACCCAGAAGCCATGGAGACAGGCTTACTGCGGTTAGGTCTTACCTGACCAGTCTCACCTTCTTCTATGACCAGGTGACATATCACCTGGACAAGGGCGAAGAGATTGATATCATATATCTGGACTTTAAAAAAGCCTCTGATCTGGTGTCCCATGATCTCCTCTTGGAAAAATTGGACAGCCGTGCCTTGGCTGCATCACAGTCCGATGGCTGGGGAATTGGCTCTGAGGCGGGACTCAGAGAGTGGTGGTTAATGGAAGTGAATCATTGTGGCACTCTGTAACCAGTGGTGTCCCCCCAAGGCTCTGTCCTTGGACCTGTTCTCTTTAACATCTTTATCAGTGACATGGGTTCTGGTGCCAGAAGTGGACTGGCCAAGTTTGCTGATGAGACCAAACTTTGGGGTAGAGCATCCACACCTGAGGATAGGAAGGTGATTCAGATAAGCTGAAAAAGTGGGCAGATATAAACCTGAAGATATTCAACACCACCAAATGTAAGGTAGTCCACTTTGGGGGAAAAAAACCCTGCAGCACGCTTATAGGCTCAGCAGTGCTACGCTTGCTAGCATCATGGCCGAAAGAGATTTGGGGGTCATGACTGACCACAAGATGAACATGAGCCACAATGCGATGTTGCAGCTGGTAAAGCAAACCAACTCTGGCTTGCATCCATAGATGCTTCTCAAGTAAATCTCAGGATGTCATCCTCCTGTTGTACTCAGCCTTGGTGAGGCTGCAACTGGAATACTGCATACAATTCTGGGCTCTAAAATTCAGGAAGGATGTGGAGAAGCTTGAGAGAGTCCAGAGGAGAGCCTGATCAGAGGGCAGGAGAATAGGTGTTATGAAGAGAGACTGAGAGCCATGGGACTCTTCAGGCTGGAAAAGCGCAGGCTCAGTGGTGACCTGGTGGCTGCCTATAAGTACATCAGGGGTGTGCATCAGGATCTGTGTAAAAAAAGTAGTGTAAAAAAAGCTGTTTTATCGTGTGTGTTTCTATCTGCAGTCTGTCTTTCAAAAAGGGGAGGAGGGAGGTAAAATCGTAAATAGTCAAATCTGGGAAGAGAACTTTTTCTTCCACCAGACATCAGTTAGCAGTGGGTGCCCACTTCTTACTAGACAATCACTCCCTCCCTGATCTCTCAGTTCTAATCCTCAAAGGGAACTTACAAAACACCTTTGGACACAAGCCTATGAACTTCACTTCATAAATCTACTTGATACAAAAAATCATGGACTCAATATAGACTTTGGATTTATGACACATTACAACGTGCCTACCGTCTGACACATCAGGTAACCTGCCTCAAGCTGACCACTTGGTTTCCATCTGACACATCAGGTAACCTGCCTCAAGCTGACCACTTGGTTTCCTTCACACATTTCCCTCCTTTCCCCCCTCCCCTCCTATCTCTACCCTTTGTTTTCCACTCATTTGGGTTTTCACAGACAACTTGTTATACTTTACAGTTTAGCTTCTTTTCTACCTTGGAAAACACACAGCAGCAGCAGTCTGCCAATGCATGAAGAAGGGTGTTTGTGCTCAAAAGCTTGCAAAGAACTTTTTTCCAACTATTTAGTTGGTCTAATGAAAGATATCACATCTACCCGAAGAACCTTGTCTGCCTTCTTACACCAGAGCCACTTCTCTTTAACTCTGTCAAAGATTTTTTCCTCCTTTTTGGTAGAGCAATAAAACTTTAGCCTTCCCCATTCTAGGATTGCCCATGCCAAAGACTAGGTTTCTAAATGCAACACTGGCAGATTTTTCTTTTTACATCTTTCTTTTGGTATTTTTGGTATATTTACATTTTAAAGAGTAGATGCTTATTTCCTTCAAGATTCATTTGAGAGAGAGATTCTAGCTTGAGTTTCACAATGCAGGAAGCTTTTGTAGTTTTTCTATTCGGGGCTCATGTAGCTTAAATGAGTTTTTCCCCTTATGTTTTCGAAGTGAAAATAGTAATTTTGTTATAATATTTTGTAGAAAGAAGAATGAGAGGTATGAATTGGCCAACAGAATGAAATTCTAGCATGCACTTATGCAAACATGTGGCAAATTTTAATTGAAGTCTGTGTCTGTAGTACCCTTTTGTCCTTTTTACTGCTCTTCTTGCATGTTAAGCTCTTTGGCATAAGACTGACATTCATGTATTATAGACCTGTGAATTGAACAGGTGTTCAAGTCAGGGGAATAATGGAAATCCAGGCTCACCAGGATGATCCCTTGGCACAAAGTTAGGTTATTTTTCTGATTTTTACATTTTTTTTTTGATGCTCCTCCTGAATAATTGTGTTCAACAAGGATCTGACATTATAATTTGCTGTCAGTTTTTTATTTTAATCAAGTGTACTGGAGCCAAGAGTGTGTGTTTATGTAAACAGAGTACTGTAAATTACTGAGGCAGGATCAGTTATTTGTAAAATGATAACACTAAGCAGGTGAGAAAAGATTGAAGCAGAAAAGACAGAGAAGATGATAGTTCAGTGATGTGTGGAAAGATGGCTAATTACACTGAATATCAATATTAAGAGCCAAATTTATGCTACAAATAAACGTTGTAGAAAATTTAAACTAGGTGCTGTCAGTTAAGATACATCGGCAATGAACTTCCAAGCTATCAGTATTCATGAGTTCTACCATAGATAGATCCAGTCTATTTTCTCCATACTCACAGTGAAAAATGGCCATCTTCTCAATTTCTGGTTCTCACCTCTAAATTTTCTTTAAAGCATCCTTTTTATAAGGCATTTCAGCACTAATGATCCAGTTGTAGAATACTTGTATGAAATATATGACATATGCT
>NW_017729033.1:61908177-61933696 GCF_001723915.1 Gavialis gangeticus | reverse complement strand
AATGAACTTCCAAGCTATCAGTATTCATGAGTTCTACCATAGATAGATCCAGTCTATTTTCTCCATACTCACAGTGAAAAATGGCCATCTTCTCAATTTCTGGTTCTCACCTCTAAATTTTCTTTAAAGCATCCTTTTTATAAGGCATTTCAGCACTAATGATCCAGTTGTAGAATACTTGTATGAAATATGTGACATATGCTTTTACAGACTACTTGGTATGGCTGAAGTTAATCCTTTTCAAACCAAATGACTGGCAAGTGTTAAATATCTAGGAAATTAAGAGCTGAAAATGTGTTTTGAAAGGTCCTCTCTATTTTCTAACCATTTTGAGATGCTAGCCTACCATCTTTCTTTGATTATACAGAGGCTATTGGAAATGTTGCCTACAAAGCATTGATTTCTTTATTTGTTTCATGTAGTTGTGTCTTGTAGTAAGTGTGATGATTTGTTGCCAGGGTAACCTTTGCTCTTTTCTTTGAAGTACTGGAATAACATGATAGGAAGCGTGTACATGAAACATCTACATAGACTCCTAGGACCCTATAGTATGTTGACTATCTAAGAACATATCGCCTATGGATGATGATAAATCAGTCTAGGTTTAGGACTAACATGCTAGTCTTTGTAGTTACTGATAAAATTTAATTGATCTTCACCGGTGTGAAGAATAGCAGGCAAGATGGCTGCTGCCCTCCCTCTTCTCCCTGCCCCCTGTTCCCCCCCTCTTTCCCCTCCACTGCTGATTGGTCTGAGAGGGCTGCCTGTTGCATGGCCCTGCCCTTCTTAGATAATCAGTGTCAAGGTGCAGGGTCTCAAAAGAAACTGCCCTCTGGGCCAGTCAGCAGCAAGGGGGCAGGGCTATACAACAGACAGCCCTCTGGGCCAATCAATGGAAAAGCATGGGGCCACCGGGGCCCCTCAGCTGGTAAGTGGTGAAGGGTGGGCTTGCCCTGAAAAGGCTGCAGTATTTTCTCCATGTGCCATGAGCAGCAGCCTACAAAAATCTCTTTTTCTTGTCACGATTTAGGTAGATCCCTACTGATAGTCACCAAGTACCTGTTCTGCCAAGGTTTTTCAGGCAAAATGCTGACTCATTCTAAATTAAACATATTTAATTTCTTAGTTATAATTCAATTTTATATTATATTTTTAATGAATCATTAAAAAAATCTGAGAGACTTGTTTTAATGCACTTGCACATTACTGTAAATGGACCTGTCAGAGGAAAGCAGTTTTAGTTCATCCATCATTCAAATTATATCTTTGCACCACTCTCTACTGGCTAGCTTCACTGGCCTTTAATTAGCTGAATATTGTATGTACAGAAAATGCTAACAAGAATCCCTTGGAAACTTCAGAATCTATTGATGCATTTATGCAGTAGCTGTGTCCAAAGCACAATCCTGCATTTTCTGTTCCATTTCGTGCACCTTATAGGTTAGTGGGTTCTGCAAAATACTTTTTCCCTGCAAAATACTTTGTTAATAGCATTGGCTCAGAATCTGTTTTAATACAGATTTTTTCCAATTTCCAATTTTAATTCAAAGCTTTATCTAAAATTGTTTAGTTTCTGTAATAAGCCATTAATATTGTAAGTGAAATTATGGGGGGGGGCGGGGAATATGATCTTATTCCTTCCTAGCATATAGGGAACATTATAGGTGTCTTCACTGGCCTCATTAAATATTAAACACTAAACTGTGTTTTAGACTTCCTAATAGTGGTTTACTTATACTGAAGAAACACTGTCTTCTGGATTTTGGGGGGGGATTTTTCTTTCCAGAACAAGGATTTTGTATCAAACTTATTGTAAGATAAGGCATGTGTTCCATCTTTTTAAATGCTGCATTCATATTAAGTAATATGGCATTTGAGTAAAGAGCAGAGGATAACTCAAACTGCTTGTGTTTGTGTCGCTCCCAGTGTAGACCTCATAGAATGGAAGGATAAAGCACAGGAGATCTTGAATTCTTCAGTGGTTTAGTATAGAGTAGGATCTCAGAGGTTTTTGCTTGATAGCTAAAGCTCATAATACCACATGTGGCAAATGAAAAATTGAAGCACAAAGTGGTTAAGTAGCCTTAAAGAGGTCATGTAGATAATGGTATCCTGACAGCCATTAAGTTAAAACTCCCTTGCCCGGTATGTTTCAAATGCAGAATCTAAGCTGCCTATGTAACAGAAAGCTTTTTGCTGAACGGCCTTCCCTTTAGTGTTGTAAGCCTTTTATATCTTGGGGGCTAGAGACATAAGTTACACATAAACTGGTTAAAAGCTAGAGACAGACATTCAAAAAGCCGGAATTGATTCAGTCTTTGCAAGTTAGTCTAGCCTGGCTAGGCTAAATCAGTTTTGTAACCAGACAGACATCCCAGAAATGCAGTCACATGCCTGCAGTGGCTCAGGCTAGAAGCTGGGGGGCACTAGAGCAACCCTCCATTCACTTCCACAGGACTGAGCTGAGGCAGGTGTGGCCAGGCCCAGAAGGATGCTCTGATTAATCCCAACCCCCTCTTAAGCAGCCCAGAAAGGAATGTTTATCATCCCTAACCCGGTGTTTATCAACCCATTAAGAAAGTAAAACCTCTCTGCATTTAACTAATGGAGCTCTTCTTAAACAGCTCTTGCAAGGAAGGAAATTAAGCTTCCTGTTGCTTACCTTCAAAAAGCCTGTCTGTCCGTTGTCTCCTACGGCATAGATTGTAGCCAGCATGTGGTCTGCTAGCTAATGCTGAGGTGCCTGCATAAGGCAGAGGGAAGCAGGGAGAAGCCAGGAAGACGCTCTGTGCCTGCAAGTCTCTGCTGGAGCTCTGGCCAGGGAGGGGCCAGCCCTGCTGTGGAGCAGAGAACATCTGTTCTGTTACAAGTTTAAACCAGTTCTGAACACTCGCCCAGTTTGTGTGTAATGCCCGTACCTAGCCTAAGTAATCGCACACTGGTTTAAAACTGTAACAGAGTAGAAGTTCAGTGCACATAAACCAGTTTCAGAATGGCTGAAATGGGTTTAAAACAAACCTGATTAAATGTAGTAATCAGAGTTAAGTGATTTAGGTCAAACTGGTTTATGACATTTCTGTCACAGACCCCTTCCTGGTTCAAGTTAAATCAGAGTCTCCCAGCATCCTGGCGTTATGTAACCCTGGGCTGAACTGTGCTGTCTGCTCCAGAGAGAAGGTCTGGCCCTGCCCCTCTGCTTCCTAGCTGGAGCAGTGATGGCTGGCTCACTGGCCTTGCTGACTGGCTCACTGCCCTTCTCCCAGGCAAACCCCTGCTGGGGCTTGAGGCCAGTAAGTGGGGTTAAAACTTCCCTTCCCCTGAGTATGGAGCTGCGCTGTTAAATTACTTTTACATATATATTTTTATCCAGTACAGGTTTCCCTTGCTTTATGCTGTACATTCATTCCTGGAAAATGGCACGTTAACTCAAATTCTCATAAAGGGAACACACTTTACAATGTAACAAATAGGGATACATTCCAAGATCTCAACTGTAGTTGACCCCCAGGCCCATTTCTGTCAGATTTGCAAGTCAATTTGGTACTCACCAACAGCAGACAGTACATACAAGCATAGGGTGGCCAGGGCTAAGGGGGCTCAGTCCCCTCCAGATGTGGGGATGCAGGCTCCGGACAGCTGCTGGAAGGGTGGGGAGGGGCATGCACACAGCTGGGATTACAGTACGGCAGAGGCAGCTGCTGCTGCGCTTTGCACCCAGCTGCAGCTGCCTCAGGAGTGGCACTGCTAGGCTTTGCCGCACCGCCTGCCTGCCCATGGTGGGACTTACATGGCGTTGCACCACTCCCAGGGCAGCTGAAGTTCCAGAAGCACAGGCACCAGCTACCCTGAGCAGTGGCTGTAGGTGCTGCTGCTGAGTGGCTTCATGGCTCTCAGCTCCCAGGGTGCCAAGCTGACGTCCGTGCTGGGCTGCAGGGGCTGGCACTCCAGCCTGGTCTGGACACCACCACCCAGCTCAGCCCTGCTAATTATTTTTCTTCCTCCGCCTACGGCGTCATTCCCACAATGCACCACACAAAGCAGCTGACTGCGAGCTTCTACCACACTGATTGCCTAAGAGTGAATTTACTTTGCCTATAACAAATTTTTGGTATAAAAGGGGTCATAGCATAAGAGTGAATTCACACATACAGAGGGAAACTTGTATACAAAAGGTCTTCTGAGCCTGGGGGAGGAGTCTGGCCTAGTAGTGTGTTAGGCCAAGGTGTAAGAAAGCAGATGCAAATTTGTTATGGTTTTTGTCTTCCAAAAGGGCAGACTTAATAAGGTTGGTAATCCAGCTCACAATTTCACACTAGTTCTGGTGCTGTGCTGGCAGCGACTGCACAGGCACCTCAGGGCAGGCTGCGCTACCCCACTGTCTGCCCTGAAGTGCACATGTAGTTGCTGCTAGCATGGAGCTGACACCGGAGCTGTGGAGCCCGGCGCAGCTGTTTGCAGCCTGCCCGCTGTTTGCTGCAGCTGCCCAGAGCCCGGACTGGCTACAAACAGCTGTGCTGGGCTGTGAGACCCCACTATCACCCTCTGTTGGGAGTGGGGGAGAGACCAGGGCTGCGCTGCCTCAGGCCCCTCCCCCACTGCCCGCTCCAAGGCATGTCTGCATGTGCTGGTATGGAGCCGAAGCCAGAGCCCGGCCAGCTGTTTGGAGCCTCCCGGCTGCAGCTGCCCTGGCTCTGGGGAGCTGCTGCCACATGGGAGCCTGGGCTGTTCCCACCAGGCAGCTGGGATGCTGCAAGCCCTGCTGGGAGCAGCCTGGGCTCCAGCAGCTACCCAGAGCCTGAGCTGGGGGGCAAGGAGCAACAGGGCTGGGGGGCAGGGGCTTTGGGTGGGGGACAAGGGGCACAAGCAGGTCATCCTGCCACATACCTCTTGCCCTCATTACCATTTATGTGAGATGCAGGCATTTCTTTGGGTGATATTTTTTCTTGGACCAACTGCGTAAAGTCAGACAAGTTTTCACATGCAAGACATTCAGGTCTGAATATTGCCTACATAGGGAACTATCTCTGTGTCAGTAAAACTCCGTGTATGAATACCCTAATACTGAAATGATAGTGCTTTTTTTTTGGTTTGGGTTATATAACTTTCAAAGCAGCATAAGCTTTGAATTTTCCCATGTAGGCAAACCTTACATTATGGGGCTGAATCTGCCCCATGCTGGAAGTGATTGAAAGTTGTTACCATCTGACAGCTGTTCTGTGGCCTATGTGAAATGTGTGATGTCTGTCCAGTTCTACTGAGCAGATGTCCCCATCACAAAAGCTATTTCTAATTGGCAGTGATGAGATAAAAATCAGTACTTAAACTGAGATAAGTCTTTCAAAAGAGAGAAACACTAATGTCTGTTGAGCTTTATGGCAGGAGCTGGTAACTGCTCTATGTTTAGATTGCTTGCCACTTTCCTTTAGGGTAGGGACAGACATTACACACTAACCAGTTTAAGTGATCACAAACTGGTTTAAACCTGTAACAGAACAGATGTTTAGTGCACATAAACCACTTTGAAAATGGCTGAAACTGGTTTGAGATAAACCTGGTTGAATGTAGTATCAGACTTAACTGATTGAATAAACCAGTTTATTCAATGTCTGTCCCAGACCCCTTGCTGGTTTTAGTTAAACCAGCCTCCCCATGCTCTCTGGGATGGGTGGGGCTATCTGCTCCACAGCAGAGCTGGCCCCTGCCCCCCTGCTCCCTGGCTGCAGCCCTGGTAGAGACTTGTAGGCTGCTCCTCCCCTGCTCCCCCTTACTGCTCCCTGCTAAACAGGAATTCCCCCCTCCCCTCTGCCTTGCAGAGAGGTATCTGTGTATTGGATAGCAGATCATTTGCTGGATATGGTCTGTGCTGTGACAAAGGCAGAATCAGCACATAGCTGGTAATGTCCCTCTGTTGTTTTCTTAATGGGGTGTTAAACAGTGAGTTAGGGGTGATAAACACTGTTATCAGTTCCCTGCTGGTCTAATCAGAGCATCCTGGTGGGCTCTGTGCTTTAGAAGGGAAGGTAGGGCTGCTGTAGCAACCTCAGCTTCTAGCCTGAGCCACTGCAGGCATGTGCCTGCGTTTCTGGAATGAAAAGAGAATGTCTATCCAACTCCATATCGGTTCAAGCTTTGCAGGTTAGACTAACCTGCAAAGATTGAAACAATTCAAGCTCAGGCTTTTTGAATGTCTGTCCCTAGCCCTAAAGTCTTGTAGTCTTTTTAAGTAGCTCTGACACCTGCAGTTTTGCATCAGGCTTTGGAAGGTTGAGAACAAATAGAAAAATGCCCTTTCTTTTTCCTATGTAGCTTCTGTTGAAAGAGAAACAGTTGAAAAAGTTGAATAGTTTCCCTTCTCTGTCTTGCGCTGTCCAGATTTTTTTTTAGCAAGCATGTAAAATCAGAGCTGAACATAAACATTCCAAGGAGCTGGAGCCACATTGTATGAGCAGCAAACCAGAGGAATGTCTGGGACCTGCCAGCAGAGCTGTAACTAAGGGAATCGGGAAGGGTGAATTGAATATTTTTTTTCTAGTGAACCTTAGGTCATGGCACAGTGCCCTTTTCCACACGTCTCTCACTTGGAAGCATCACATGAGGCAGAAGTGCTCCCATCTCTTGGGGAAGAGGTAAATGGATGGACTCCTGATAAACACTTTTCAGGTCTGCCACCTAGCAGCATTAGTCCACTCCCCCTTCCTCATAGGAAAAAAGCCTTCTTTTAGCCATTTAAGTAGCTCAAACAGAGCTCTCTGTGCAATACAGAAGGATGGGGGGTATGATTGCTGATGATGCACAGTTTCAGTTTTATTTTGATATTATTGTGATAATGTTCAGATAAGTAAGACATTAATTCCATTCATTGTAAGTAAAGAAAGGAATCTAAGGGTGCTGTTACACATTAATTAATACATGGTAAGGGCCCTTAAAAGAAGAGATGTCTAGACATTAGGGCAGAGAAACATGTACTAAGAGCTCTCTGAGCAGCTCAGAGATCATTCTCATCTATCGAGGATTATCTCTAAATGGCTTTGGGTAGCTTATATTGCAGTCATGTACAACTGATGCACAGGCCCAAAACAGTTAGGAGCAGTCCTCCAGTATCCTAGGAGGCACTGCTCTCAGCCGCTTTAAATTCCCCCACAATGACAGCAGGGAAAGCATCTAAAGGTAAGAATTCCCACTTCTCTCCCATTCTGGGGACTTCTCAGCCCCTGGAGCTCCCCCATCCATCCCTTCCACCCCACACCTAGGGCTCCCCCCCACCCCTTGGTATTCCCCTTCTACCCCCTCACCTGTCCCCCAGGGCTCCCTCCCTGCCCCTCTGGACTTTCTCCCTGCCCACCACTCTCGACCTAGGGCTCCCCCTCTGCCCCTCTCCCTTCCCCCAGCCATCACAGCTCACTTGTAGTTTTGGGCACTGCCCCAGAGGAGCAAGCAGAGAAGGGCACCTGCCTGCCACCGCCACCACGAATGCTGTCCAGGCTGAGCCCAGCCCAAAGAGTGGTGGCGGGGTTGGCAGGTGGGTTCCCTTCCCCCTCCACCCCAGATCCCTGCTTCCCCTTTCCCTCCCCTCCTCCTCCCCCCCAGCAGCTCCTGGCTTACCTGTAGCTCCTGGTACTGTCTCAGCAGAGTAAGAAGAGAAAAGGAACCTGATGACTGCTGCCAGTGCTGCTCTCTGGGTAGGTTCCCCTTCCCTGCTTGTTCTGTCAGGAACTTCAAGTAAGCTGGGAGGACAGGGAGGGAGCCCTGGGGATGAGAGAGGCAGCAGTAGCCCTGATCCAGGCTGGCCAGGGGTTGTAGTGGGGGACCCAGATTGCAGGCAGGCAGGGGGCTCGTAGCCATATACCTTCTCACCAACCCTCGGAAGGCAAGTCTGAACAGTGCATATTACAAGGGTATTATTATATTTAC
Organism: Gavialis gangeticus; assembly: GCF_001723915.1. Classification (NCBI taxonomy): domain Eukaryota; kingdom Metazoa; phylum Chordata; order Crocodylia; family Gavialidae; genus Gavialis; species Gavialis gangeticus. The sequence goes on along the minus strand of NW_017729033.1, from coordinate 61,925,785 downwards.
TTAAATATACAACAACATTTCTTTTCCCCCCAACTAGCATAGAGAAAAAGCTCCTCATATTAAAATTGCATACAAGGAAGTCTCACATCTTACTGTCATTACATTTCTGCCAAAAGCAGCATGTGCTCAGTGATGGAAACCAATTATAAAATTGAGTAAGTGCAGCCAACACAGCATGATTATAAAACATGTGGCATACATTGGGCAAATTGATGATGATAGACATGCTGATGGAAATCTACCACAAAGATAAATTAGTGCAACTCATCTGAATAAGATATATGGTAGTGCTTATTAAGCACAGTCCTCCTCATTGCCTACTCTTTTCGAAGTCATGGTGAGGTATAACATTGCATACCCAGAATCCTTCTTTCAGATCTTCCCTCAGACTGATGCATATGATTAGTGTGGCCCCAACCTCCAAAAGATAAAGCCAGATCAGGTTGCCCTGCACCACGTCTGCATATAAATTTTTGAAGCATCCTAGGACTTCTGACAAGAACACCTGGTTCCAGGCATGGATGGGGGTTAATAAGCATATGGATCCTTTGTGGAGGGTATCTCAAGTACACACACATACTGAGCACTGCTGAACTTACACCATGACTTAAAATGCTGTTGTCTTGGAGGTAGGGAGCCCAATGAATGATGTGGCGTTGGACTAATATCAAGCATTGTTTGCAGCCTTTTGACTAAGATGAAGGGAAATAGGAAACATCTGAACCCCAAGGCTTCCAGCTCCGGGGCTTGCACATAGGATGCCTACCTGGATTTGGGAAGTATCTGAAGCCCCAGTGGGTCTGGGAGGGAGGATACTTGCCCAGTGTTAGAGCCACACAGACTTGACAATTGAGCTTTGCTCAGTCAAATTTTGGAAACTAACTCTTGGTCTTTGCCAAATTAAATATGGAACTGATTTGGCCTTAAATAAAGTTTGTGCTACATAAAAGTAGGTGCCAAAGTGCTGTTCAAAAGTGTGTTTATGGGGTACCTGTGCTAAAACTTGCAGCAGTTTAAAAAAACAAAAAGGTAACATGCATCAATCCTGGATAAACTAAAATTAGTACATGCTAAATGTACTAACAAAGCCCTAAAGCTTTCAGGAATATCAGTTCCAGTAACTACAGAAGCTTACTTTGTGCCACAATTTCTTCCTTCAATTTCTGCTTGCATTTTGAATGTATGGTTTATCAACTAGCAAAGAACTGTCTGTATATATTTAATTGGTTTTGTTTTTTACTTCATCTACCAAATGAGATAAGTAGAATTGGGTGAAATTGCATGGCTTGGGTACAGAGACTGCTGATTTTTAAGCCTGATTCAGGGTTCTGTTAAGTTAGCAGAAAGAATAGGTATAAAACTATAAGACTACACAGAATAGCATTGCAGAAGGAAGAAAAATATCATATTATTCATCTGTCAATATGCCTTTATTCTCTTTCAGTGGCTTAAGAATATCAATTTGCCAAGCATTCAGATGCATTTAAAAGTTTAAACTAATTACAAATAGGGAGAGAAACTTAATTTACTCAGAATAATTGACCGGAAACCTATAGTGAACCTTACCAAAGGAAAAGGTTTTTAAAATGCTAATGCACAGGCAGCTTCTATAACATTTACAATAAGTGTATGTTAAGACAGTGCCATTAATCTAGTCTAATAAGGAAGAATGCAAAGCATGGAAATATTCTGGGTAATGTTAGATAAGGCTGTGTTTAGTCCCATGAGCTTTGTGATAGATTTGTTTAATAATAATTTTTGGTTTTGCTCTGTAATGTTTCCTTTAATCTATTTCACCATGTGTCTCTGTCTGCCAGCACTGATGAAACATCACCACCTGATGTCTTCCTAGGGTACAGGCCTGGAGTTGTTTTTCTACCCTTTGAATTTTGACTCCTGTGCTCTGTTGTCATTGGAGATCCGTTTTTTTTTTGTTTGTTTTTTTTTTCTGTTCCCCTAGTGTACAGCAAGATGTTTGAGGATTAAAGCCTGCTGCCAGGACATTGACAGTTGCTTGGCTTGGGCCTATGTTTGAGGTTCAAGCTGCTTCCTTAGCCAGATGGTCAGTAGGAGGTCCAAGTGAGGGAGGCAGAGTGGTGCTGATCAGGAATGAGCAAGGATCAGGGAGCCAGAATCATGAAGGTGAGAGTCAAGCCAAGATCAGGAAGCTGGAGTCAGAAACTGCAGGTCAACCTAGGGAAGGGCAGCCAGAGAAAATAGCAGGATCAGGAGCTGAGCATTGTAATCAGGAGCAAGCCAATAGCCAGGGTGAGAAGCCAGACCCGGATGCCAGAAGTACAAGAATAAGGAACAAATCTGGGACCAGAATCAGAGCTTACCCCAAGACTTGTAGAGGTGGTGGCGCACTGTACGCTCTCCTTGTTTCAAGGCTGTTTTTGGGATGGGGTAAGTTTCTTGCCAGCGCAGCCATCACCAGCTGGCTTCCAGCAGGATGGTTCAGTTCAAGCAGTAGCAGTGGCTTATAGTTACAGTAGTTTCCTTTTGAAGGAACAGAACTTTTCAGCTCCAAAAACAGTTGAGGTGTTTCTGCTTACAGTGAAAGACTCCAAGGTGATGCTTCATTTTCTAGAGGCTTATACACATGCCAACACCAGCCAGCACCCTTCGTGGAGCCTTACTGTGCTCTGTTTATTCTTTTGCTTGGATTAAGGACTGCTAGGACTTCACAGAAAGAAACATCATTTGGCAACTGTATCTGTGAGTCCTTGGGAACAGGCAGAACTTTTAATAGATGGTTGAGAGATGCTGTGCATTACCTGGATTTCCTCATTGTCCTTCTCTGCCCCCTTGGCTAACTTCTGGCAGACACTGGCCTGAATTGCCACAGAGAGTTTTAAGGCCCCTCTAGACATTCCAGGTAAAGGCCTGATAGGATCTGATGTGCAATCCACACAGTTGCACCTCCTGCCATGTCGAGTATTCATGGTAGGAGGCATAATTGTGGGATCTAGCATCATTGCTTATCATGGCTTATTGCTGGTGCAGAGGGAGCCTGTGATCGTGATCCTGGGCTTCTCCTGTATTGGCAAGTAGAAAGCCCCTACTCACAGCCCTGCAGCCATGCTGGTGTCCCATCCCTTCTAGCCCTCCCAGCGGGGGGCCCTAGCTGCTCTTGTCCCACTCGGGCTGGAGCGTGGTGACTGCAGTGGCTCTGGGTCTCAGGCAGCAGCAGAGTGAGTCTGGTCCCAGCATAGGCTTGAGGGAGGAGGAGGGGATGCCAGAGGTACACCCCCCTGCCCTGGGCTGGGTCTCCCTTGCCACACCAGGCAGCCTGGTCACAGCCCCTCCTGCGCCTCTTTTAGTGTCTCCCAGCTGCCCCGCCCCTATGAGTATGGGCACCTGCACTGGTGCTGCCAGCCCAGCCATGCAGCTCCCTGATGCCCCCAAAGGACACCCCCCCACCCCTGTCCCCTGGTGGAGGGGCAGGCACCTTCCTCCCCGCTCCCCTGCCCTGCCACAGCCTTGGCACCCAGCTACCCTTCCCCCAGCACTGGCAGACAGCCCCCTTCACACACCCATTCCCCTCCAGACACCCCTGACCCACATAGAGCCTCCACCAGACAGTCCCAAAGCCCTGGACCTCCAACCCCCACTCCCCATAGACTTACCTGCATGCAGCTGCTGGGGCTGCTCCCACAACCCTGCCTTGCTGCATGCCTGCCATGTGTCCATGTGTGTGTGCCTGCAGCCTTCAGTTGCCCCAGGCAGCCCCTTGCATGCTGGAAGGCTGCAAGCCTGCAAAGGGAAACCTATGCTTTCCTGCATTTTTCTGGGACTTGCTCACGACCCTTTCAAATATTCTTGCAACCCACTTTTGGGTCATGACCCACAGGTTGAGAAACACTAGCCTAGAAGATCACACCAATGCTGATGCCATCCAGTTCAATACAGTTCTTTCCTGGTTCTTTTCATGGATACTTTTCACAATGTTTTCCTGTTACAAGAGGTGTCCCCTTGTCTAACTCTGGGAATGACAGAAAAGGTTTTTCTGCAATACAGAGAGGGGTAGGCCATGACTATTGCCAGTAGGACCATTACCAGTATTTGGCCTCTCATCTCTTGGGCTGAGTTTCCACCAATGTCTGCATATTGATTGTGGCATATGTCAGGAGAAACAGCATAGCAGTGTTCCTTACAGAAACAGATGGCTAGTGAGCGGCAGTTCTTTCAAGCAGTTGGCAGAGGACCTCTGTACCATCCAGTGCTTGTTCCTGACTCTTGAACTAAACACCCAAAATCAGACCTATGTCCAAATGCAGAGGCTGGTGATTTTAGGGACCACTTCAGACTGTCAACGAGGCTTTGCCCTTCTTGTGGCAGATTCCAGACATTACTGGATCTCATTGTTCAAGTAGAGACCAATGTCCATCCACTGTATAGCCTTCTACACCTGAGTGGCAGGAAATGTCAAATTGCACATCAGGTGCATGCTGACCTTACTGTGCTCTGTTTATTCTTTTGCTTGGATTAACCCCTTGTATTCAACAAACTCATACAGTACAGAGAGAAGCTGTAATATTTATTAGGTAAACAGAGCAAATGCACAGCACTTACAAGCTTTTTTACAGGATATAAAAAAAAAAGAAATTAGCCTTCTATGTGTCTTATAATATGTGCAACCAGAATTGCCGTTGACTTAAGTGGTCCAGGATCAGATCCCACAATGCTTACCCCTGTAAATGCTGTGTTTGACCACTCTGGAACCTGAATGAATCTTTCTACTGTGCCTTCTGACATGCATGTGACTTGCTCATAGAGGTTCTGCCAGGATGATGATCATGTTGTCATGACAACCAGTAGCATGCCGTGAGGAAGGACTGTTCCAAATGACTACCTTCTGGATGTTTATCACTCCTTATTGAGTAATGTTTCCAAAATTAGACAGGCTCATCTGATTTATAATTGTTTGTCCTAGTGGTTTGCATTTTGGCTGCATTCATTTTTGCTTCTGAGATAGCATTCATGCTTCTTGCTATGATGCTTGGGAGAGACTACCTGCTGACCATCGTTATTGTGAATTATGAGGGTAGGTGCTACAGTTGATTATGCTGCAGTGCATGCAAATGTGTTGTAAATCACATAGAGTTTAAACCTCTGTGTTGATCACCATCACCACAGCAAACATAACACTTTGAAATACAGTATCTGAAACAGGGTCTGTGATAGTGTTCTTTTCATTCTGCTGCTTAAAAATAATGGAGATTGTTTGTTTATAATTCCTATTCCTTTGCTTCATTTATTTGGCATGTCTTTTTCTTTGTTTGAACTATAAAATATACTGGGGGAGAAGGCATGTCTATTAAGGTCCAAATACTTGGCCCCTCTAAAGTGAATATGATTTATTTAGCCATTAGCTTCAGTGATGTGGCACTGAGTCCTTAAGGCAGATTTGCCTGGGTTGTTTTTTTTCTTTTTGTTTTTCTTTTTTTGGAAAGTTAGGACAAGAAAAAGTAAGAAAAGTTTCCTTAATGCAAGATTTAAAGTACTGTAAGGAGAAAAAATTTACAATTTTTATTTTTAGTTATCTTCAAAATTTGTGTGTCCAGCAGGGAAAATAAGCAACACTGAGCTTTCTTATATGCCAAGTTGTTATTTGTACCTTCATCCCTGCAAATATGATAGTAACCAGTTTTTGAAGTGATCCTTTCCAATGTTGTCAAAATAGAGGACAAAATTTGACCTGGGATCCCATTGTAGTCCTATTATTGGAAATCCTTGAAAAGTGAAACTTTTCTCACTCATTTTTATTTTGCAGATAAAAATTTCCCATTTGAATTCTTTCATTTATAATGTATGTCCACACACTACAATGTCAGCAACTGCACCGTGAACTTACAACACTGAGCCTCCAGCAGTAAGGATTGTCCTCAGGCTCTGGTATCTGTTTTACCCTGGACAGAAATGGATGGGTGAAAGAGAATGCGAAGTGATAATTTAGAGAATAGCTGTGGGCCAGACTAGTTTGTACTGAAAACTGAAGATAGAGGGATGGGACCAAAGGTGCTATCAGTCTGTAGGAAAAATGAAAAATTATTCATTTATTTATTACAGTCAGAAGTTTTATATTTTAGGACACATGAAGCTAAGCAAAATAGGGCTTAATCCCTGATTTTAAACTCCTCCCCTTTATTCAGAATATCCACTCAGTAAAAGAACCATTATTATGGGGAAAGTTAAACACTGAAGCTTGGATAGAAACACAAATGTTATGGAATGGAGAAAATTCAGATCTATCATCCATATCTCTGTACAGCATGTGGATATTGCTTTTCAATAAGAATACTTAGCTACTATACATCAGTTGCTTGCCAGAATCTCTTTGTGCCTGCAGCCATTTGGTTTCACTTTATCATATCAACCTTCTCTTTCCAGTAATTCTCCTTCCTAGAAATAAGGACCAGATTCTCAGCTGGCATAAACTGGAGTAGCTACAGTGACTTCAGTGGAGCTGTACTAGTTTACATGAGCTGCGGGTCGGCCCTTAAAACATTTGTTGTACAGCTTTCAGTTGTGAGAAACTAATGCCCTTTTCTTGGAAGTAAAATGAGTCTGTTTTTCTGCTTAAAATACTTAAATTCCTCTTTTTATACATTATCATGCTTTTGCTTCTCCTCATGAGGTAGCCAATGTTCTTCATGAATCAAGTTTGTTGATTCATGAAGAACATGAATCAACAAACTTGCCAAAAAGAGTAGGATGCATGCCAAAAAGAGTAGGATACTTTCTTAAACTGTGAGGTGATTCAGCCATAACAGCTTAGTACAGACCGTCAAAAAGCCTGAGGCTGAATCAGTTCAGTCTTTGCAGGTTAGTCTAAGCTGCAGAGATTAAACTGAGAAACAGCTGGATACACATTTGCTTTTGATTCAGAAAATGCAGCCACATATCTGCAGTGGCTCAGGCCAGAAGCTGCGGGGCACTAGGGCATCGCTCCCTGGCCCGTAGCCAGCATGGGCTGTGTGTTTGCTTCCTCTTCGTGCTGTCCCCAAGTTCTCTGGGATTTGCAGTCCCTAATCACAGCAGCAGGGCTCTCCAGGTTTGCTTATCACTTCTTGCTTGCAAGTGCCTCTGGGATTTGTAGTCCATAGTCACAGCCAGCAGTAAGTTTCAGAAAGTTTAGCCTCAGGGTAGCTTTGTACTCAGGGAAAGGTGTATTTAACCCCCCTCCCTGGCCCCAGATCCCAGCTGGGGTTTGGCCAGGGGGGAGTTCCTGTCTCATCTTCCCCCATCCCCTCCCCACCAACTCTTCTGTGCTGGAGTGGACAGCCCAGCCCAGGGCTGTGATTTAACTTGAACCAGGAACAGGGCTGGGACAGAAGTTTCATAAAACTGTTTTTACCCAAGTCAGTTAAGTCTGATACTACACTCAACCGGGTTTATCTGAAACTGGTTTATGTGCACTAAGATTCTGTTCTGTTACAGGTTTAAACCAGTTTTTGATGACTTTTAAGCTGATTCATGTGTAACTTCTTTCCTTAGCCAATGAGACGTGTTAATGCATATATCTTAATTACAAAATTTCTTTCTTTATCTATGACCTCAGTGCCTTGATAATTATTGTTCTATGTCTTATATAACACTAATCCACTTGAGAAACATTTTAGCTTTGTGTTAACCGTCTTAGGAGGTATTGTTTCACTATTCACTATTGCTAATGCTGAGAACAGTTGTCCATTTACTGGCCTTGTCCACCTTCAGCCTCACCACTGTGTCCCATTTTCATAGTTGCTGAGTGCATATGTCAGTTGCCCCATCTGGTTTAGCAGGGGTCCATTGTTGCCCTTGCTTTTCCTCTGGCTCCCCACATATCTAAAAAAGTTAGCTTTTTAAAGTCTGAAATTCTGCCTGGGAATGATGCAAGGGCTGATCACAGACAGGTATGCAAACCAAGTTGTGATTTGGTACAAAAATGATGGTCCGCAGCTTCAGATACGCTAGTGGTCTAAGTCTCACATTAAGGTCACTGACCTTCAGCTGTAGCCTTGGGACAGTAGTGATGGATGGAAAAGCATGTTCATGATGCTGCAAAATAATGAGAAAGAAAATTGGCTCCATTTTCTCCATTTACTGGCCTATCACAAGAGATCCTGCTGCCTCCTGTAATTTTTATCTGTTTCTAATTGAATGGAGAGTACAGAACGATTCATGTATGGCAGCAATTTGATTGCCACCCTTTCTCTCTGAAAAAGCAATATAAGGAAACAATAAAAATATCAGTTTTTACAAAGAAAACGGTCACCAAATGTGCATGCTTCTTACAATATTGTTTAGCAGTACTATGTTTCCATCTTGTCGAATGGCAGCAGCATTTCTACATTAGCTCAGTATTTGCTACTATAATCATTCTAACTTGATATAAAAATTGGATTCTCAAATTTTCTAATCATGTTGCCAAACACAACTTCTAAATTTATAGGCTATAGTATTGAACTGAGTTTATTATCGATATACATCAGGTCTGTGGTAGAGGCTGACAACTGCTGGAAAGACTTATCAAGCAGCATTATGTTATTTTATGTAGGCTTTTATTATACCTTGCACTTTCCAAATACAAAATGCTTTGTTCAAGTTCCCATGTAAATACAGTTATACTTTCTGAATATTTGTCCTTTTGTAATGGTTGGCTTGTTAGTGGTTTCAAAACAGTGAATCAGAACCTGCTTGATGCTCAATGGAGCTTTTTTCAACTATCATTATGCTCTGTCTTTATTTATACTAAGTACAGGCATACCTGGTTTTATTGCGCTTCGCTTTATTGCGCTTCGCAGATATTGCGTTTTTTACAAATTGAGGCAAGACCCTCCACCAGCAAAAAGATTACGACTCGCTGAAGGCTCAGATGATGGTTAGCATTTTTTAGCAATAAAGTATTTTTTTAATTAAGGTATGTACATTATTTTTTTAGACATAATGCTGTTGCACACTTAATAGACTACAGTACAGTGTAAACATAACTTTTATATGCGCTGGGAAAATTCGTGTGACTCGCTTTATTGCGGTATTTGCTTTATTGCGGTGGTCTGGAACCAAACCTGCAATATCTCCAAGGTATGCCTGTATAAAAAGTACTATAGTAGCTTGAAAACAGTATCGGTATTCATCACAAACTTCCCTTTTTAGCCATTGTTATAGAATCAAATGCAAACACTGATTTTTGGGTATAACTTGGTAGAGAGGATATCAGAAAGGAAGTCTTCATAAAGTTTTGTTGCTTCTCATATTTAGTTACATGGTAAAGGCAGGAATTTGGCCTTTCTAGATGTGGAGTTTTCGACTGAGGGTGGGGGGAACTGAGAATGTTAGAAATACTTATGTTGTAATGACTTCTTATCAGTTTGTTCTCTTCTCTCTCTTTTTTTTTTTTAAGAATATCATTAAGTCAATATTTGCAGAGTTTTAAAAAGAGCATTATAAGCAGTTTCAGGTACTGTGCTTGTTCCAGAGTTCCCCTTCAGCTTACTGTGAGTTTCATCATTACATTATTTTACTCTTAATTTCTTCCTCCCTTTGATTTTGTGTTAAATACCCAAACAAATGGAAGGGAGAAATATCCCCCAAATATCCCAATTTATATGGGATAATCAAATAGGCAAATTCCTTTGTTCTATAGATCCCACCACTTAGCCCTTTTAGAAGGATGCAGCATTCCTACTATTTGGCCACCTCTGCTGGCTGGTGCATGCTGCAGAAGACGACTACCTCCATCTCCTCCCTCTCCCATTTAGGCTAAATATAGAGGTTCAGAAAACTCGAGTTGGAAGCGCTCTAAGTTTTGCACTTTCCTCTAAATGCCCTTGGTTAGGTCAGGAGGAAACAAAACAGACATCCCCCGCTTCTGTGCAAGGGGGAAGCAGGTTGCCTGCACTGGCTGATGCCAACAAGCTGGGATCACAGAAGCAATTGTCCCACCAGCTGGGCCACCACTGATTTGCCAGCCCAGCCCTCTCTCCAGCACCACCCTGCCTCCCAGCCAGTTCAGTGGCAGCCAGGTGCCTCCCCACCTGTACTGCTTGACTCATGGGTGGGGGAGGGGGCTGGGCTCGCATGGTGGTGGCATCTGCTTTGCCATCAGTGCGCCATGCCCAGAGAAAAAACCCTGAGCCCTAGGGACTGCAGCAGCCATGATCCCTAGGGTCCAGGTGCTTCACACACTCACCCCCCGCCCCCCAAGCCCTAGGGATCATCTGCTATGATCCCTAGGGTTGGTTCAGGGCTGCATGAAACCCCTGGACCCTGGGGATCACAGTTGCTCCAATCCCTAGGGCTCAGGGCTGCGTGAAACCCCCAGAACCTAAGGAATGTGACTGCCACAATCCCTAGGCCTTGGGGTGTGTGAAACTTCTGGACCCTGGTGATTGCAGCTGCTGCAATCCCTAGGGCTTGGGAGTGCATCAAACCCCCTACCTAAGGAAGGCAGCTGCCGTGATCCCTAGGGCTAAGAGATGTGTCAAATCTCCAGATCCTAGAGATCATGGCTGTTGCAATCCCCAGGATTTGGGGGGGGGGGGTTGTTGGGCATGGTGCACTAGTGGAGGAACAGATGCCCCCACTGCCTGGGTACGGTCCCCCTTCTACCTACATGAGCCAGCCCACACTGGTTGGGGGGGCCACTGCCTGACCCCCACTGATGGCAAGTGGCTGTCAGCAGTGCCAGGGAGTGGCTGGGGTGGGAACACAGATGCCCCGCTGTGAAGATCCCAGCTGGGGTGAGCCAGGGCCAGGTTGAGGGGCTCAGTTTCCCACCTTGCTTGCCCCTGTGCTGCTGCTGGCTGAGCTGGAGAGGCAGAGGCTTTGCTGTCTGTGTTCTGTGGCAGCCTGGCAGTGGGACGAACTCCACTCAGCCAGAGCAGATGAGGGAGGGTGAAGGCTAGCTTCCACACCCTGCAAGAGGAGGTTAGCGGGAGGCTGCAAAGCATCCTGGTATACTGGGAGACTGTGACCTAACTTGATTTGGGAGGGAATCTGGGATAGAAGTTCAATAGACTGGTCTAACCTAAACTGATTAAATCTGATAATTACATCCATCCAGCTCTATCTTAAACTGGGTTCAGCTATTTTGAAACCCCTCTGAACTTCTGTTCTGCAGGTTTGGACTAGTTTCCCATCACTTATACTGATGTATGTGTAATTTCTGTCCCTAACCTGAGTCTTGAGCTCCAGGGACTGCATACAGGCAGCAGCCCTCATTCTCCAAAGATGCCTGTTGGGCTTTACTACTGCAAACTGGCGGCAGCAGATAGGAACAATTGAACCCATTTTTTTGTACCTTTTAATTGTTGCTTTAAATGAAACTGAGCTTATTTTACGTGTCTTTAAACCCCAGCTCTTAAAATGTCATGTTGTCTGTCATTCAGGGTATCTTACTTTGTCTCTTCCCTTTTTCTCTTTTCTAGATTTTGTTCAAGTATAAAGCCACTCTTATCCTTAAAGAGTGTAGCTATACAAGGAGGTAGTATGGAAAAACTAAGTTATACCAAAAGATTTATTCTAGGATAGTTAGACTCCTCAATTCCCCCCATGCAGATGAGGCCTTAATCTTCAGTCTTAGTAAAACTTCCATTGGAAAATGCCACATCTTTATTCTTGTGGCATGTCCTTTCATATGGATCTACTTAAATTAGTTCAGCTGCAAATCTTTAACAATATTGACCTTTAAATAGCCAGCAGGTTAAGTCTGGGATGATCAGTGGTGACAGATTTTAAGGGATTTTTTTTCTTTGCACTGAAATTATGGTAAAATATTTTTTAGACCCAGTGAACAGAATAATTCTGAAAATGGAACTGGAAACCATAATTGGTCATGGTACTCCAGCATCAATCGGGGATAAAAATATGAAAATGTAGTGAATGTCTGTTGCCTGGCCTGACCTTCCTCTAACACCCTAGAGTGAATTTTGATAGCATTTATTACAGTGGTTCAATTTAGGGCTTTGGCACAGGTTACCAGTATAACAACAGAAATCTGTGGAAGTTTGTGATGTCATAAATTTATGGCATTTTTAGAGCAGTCTCAGGTGAAGGCTTCATGTTTTTTTTCACACCTGCATGACTGTGACTTGCTGCTGGTGGGCAGGGGTGTGGACAGGAGCCAGGACTCTGTTTCTCTTCTGTGGTGGGAGAGGAGCTGGGAGAGTGGTATGTAGCTTGGAGGCAGAGCAAGCAGCATGGAGCCTAAGCTGTTGACCAGTTGCATGTTCTCATTGCCAGGGGGTTTGGGGGGGTCTTTAGCCAGCAGGACCCAGCCAGAGTGGAGGGAGGGAGGGAGGGGAGAAATCTTTAAAAAACTGTTTGAAGTAAGTGAGGGGGAATAAGAGAAAGGAGTGAAAAAAGGTATTAAAAACTTGCTTGTGTCCCAGTGAATTGGGATTGGGTTGGAAGGGTGGGAGTTGGGTTAAAGGTAGCCAGAGTCATGCTGGCTTGCCTGGAGGGCTGGGGAAGGGGAGGAAAAGCCAGGGGACAAGGCTGGCAACACTTGCTCGTTGTCATGGCAAAGAACACACGTAAGGGCAAAACTGAGAACCAGCATGCCTGCTGCATGGCATAGAGCACGTAGGGCAGGGCTGAGAAACAGATGGTTTGTGGGGCCAGGGAAACTGAGGCACAGTGAAGCTTTCCCCCACTGTGTGGTCTCTGGTTAATTGAGTCCCCACAGCTCCCTGCAAAGCAGGGACCCCAGCCAAGGCAACCATGCAGCTGAGACAAGCAAACAAACAAAACAAGCACTGTCTCCTATGAATTAGAGCCACAGTGGCTCTGTGCTGAGCCCAGAGTCCCTCAGGCAATGAGACCATGCAACTGGAGACCACTAGAGATTTAGTAGGTGGGAAGGAGTAGAGTAGTTGGGACCTATGCATTCTGGGATGCTGGATAAATGAAAGTAAGACATTTTATTTCCCTAGAACATCCATATGCTATCCTGGGCAAAATGTATCAAAGATAAACCTCGGCTGTTGTGGTATCTCTCTAAAACATTTAGAGGGTGCTTATGGTGGTTTAATACCCCTGAATTAATGATTGCTTCTGTTTTAAATGGCTTTATGATGTTTTAAGGTAACCTGTGCCAAAGCCCTTACTGTTTAACATAACTCATTCTAAAACCTGTGGTGGTTGTTCTTGCCTATTTCATAAAGAAGCCTATAGAGTAAAGGTCTCTTAAATAATTATTTCTTCCAATAGATCATGGCTCATTCTGATCTACTGTGTTGTAAATAAACCTACCCAAATACAAAGAAATATATATTTGCTTTATGCAGTCATTCCATAAATCTTCATGGCTGTAATAAAGTTGGTTTTATTACTATTGTAAAAGCAAATAAAATTGTGGTGGGGTGATGTAAATGACATTGAAATAAATAATAACTGGTTGAAACAACTTTTAATGAGGTTATAATCCAACAGACATTTAAAAATGGTTGTCTTATATTTAAAACTACAAGTCAGCATTACTTTGCTAATACATTTCTTGAAATGACACACAAGGTAATGGGTCAGAAATAACCATGTCTCTAAAAACAGCAGCTTTACAATTAAAAATAGACCTTGATTTATCTTCACATATTTGGATGTGTTGAACCAACTTTCATTCTTATGTGCCCACCATGAAGGAGATTGGACTGTTTTCACCAATAAAGTTTGCTCATGTGTGTCATCATCTGTGTATGCTCTCTTCCACCCACCGGTTAGTTCCTACCAGCTGCCCTTTGGTAAGGTTGAAACAGCTCACTATCTATAGCGTAGTTTAGCTTCTTCTATAGTTGCACTGTAGTTACTTTAATTGGGTTTTTTTAAATCTGATCTTCCTTTCCTTGTGGACTGGCTGTAGTAGGAAACGCATTGTCTTTGTTGTGGTAGGTGACACTAGAGTTCTGGCTCTGCAGCTGACCTAAATGAAGGGCAGATCTAGTACTTTGATTGCTTAGAACAGTGGTGAGTGATTTTAAGGGACAGCAGCTGGGGTCAATTGGAGCCTGATTGTGCTAAGCTAATGCAAGTCATGCAGTGTACAGATAGGAGGAAAAAGCCCCCCCCCACAAGTCTAATACCAGCTCTGTGTAAGAGTTGTATCCCATCTAAGTGTGAAGTTTGCAAATCACTTCAGAAACATGTACTAACAGCTAAAGAGCCTCAGTTCAAATCTAGACAACTCTGTGAGAGGAACATCCAACTTAGAATTGATTCAGGCAAAAGTTATTGAGAATACCTCAAGAACTCCTTCGTGAAAAAGCAGTCAGTTGTCCACAGACAGAAGACAAATTCTTCCTTTATCTTATTTCTTCCAGCAACCCCTGTTTTAATAATTCTGGAAGAGACTGAAATTTCAAAAGGGGAAAGCCACTTCTGCCACTTCTCCAACAGGTCTACATACCAAACTTCATGCTAGGTTGAGGGTCTTGGATTAATTTACTAGGATGTCCCCTTTCTCCCCACCTTGGTTCTTGCCTTGCCCTTTTCAAGAACTGGACTGAAATTATGACTGAAGAGTGGATCTCCTAAGATCATTCAATTCTAGCTCATGTCTTTAGGGACCATTCTCACAGGTCCCTCAGGCAAATTCTTTACTTCAACTTGAATACCATAAATCCCTGGGGTTCAGGGCAGAAAGTTGCTCTTACTACTTTTTCCCAAAAGAGAAAGGCAGATGGTGATATATGCTAGATTTCAGGTGCCTCATCATATACTTACTGGTACATTGCATCAGACTTCATGGTGATTCTTGGTAGGTCACATGGACAATCCCATTACCCTCAATCAGTGGTTCTCAACCTTTTTTTAACTCAGCAACCCTCATAAAATGCCAGTTCTTTGTTTTCCTAATTTCTTGACTACAGAAAAATAAGAGACCAATTCTCTTGCAAAGAACTTGGAAAGACAACAGCAGATCAGAATGCTTTCAACACTAAAATATTTAAAATATCTGGGTTTATCTTGTGAATTATGTACATGTTTGCACAGCTAACAGTGTTAATATTGCATCATACTGTGTGGCATCCTGGTTGAGAATCACTTGGTTAAGGAAAGATAAGAAAGTGTTAAATTGCAGGCAGCATTGGAGGCAGAAACAGACTTTGAGTGTGAAATAGAATAGAACAGATATTTGACATATTTGGCATATTCTTGGGCTGAGTACCAAATCTAAGATGTTGACTCTTAAGTTGTATTCTGCTTACAACAGATGTGAGACTCAGAGTTAAATATTACCTTAGTCATGTAGCTGGAGGTCTCCGGAGCTCTTCATTCTCAGAATTAGCTCATCTTAGTGTAAGAGCAGTGAATAATATTAGGTGACACCACTGGAAAAGCATTGTGGCTTGTGCTTGCCACCTGGAATAGTATGCTCAAAAAATATTTACATCCATATTTAAATGAGGAGAGATGGAAAAGATGAGGCACATTTAGTTCACGAAGAGCTTACTTCTAAAATATATTTTAGAAAATGGAGCTTATGGATATAAGACATTTACTGAGGTCAAGAGCATAATAGGTAAAAGACTTGTTAGGATCCAGCACTAAAATTGATGTCCAAGGACTGTTGTGATCGGAAATATGGAACCTTTTATATGTTCTTTTCTTCAGGAAATTTTGTAGAGATATTTTGAAACAACTCTTAGCCACTCATTCTACATAATTGCTTAACACTGGAACAAATACTCTGTTGTTTATCTTCATAATTAAAGGATTTAAGCCTATTTAAAAAAATGAACTGAAATATTTTACAACGTCTCTTTTTTTTACATACTTTTCCTCCATTTACTGTCATGTTAATGCTTACTAATACTGTCTAAATTATTTCTGTGATTCTTATTTATTTCTGCAAAGAGCAAGAAGAGTACTAGTGCTGCATCATTTCAATCAAGATGAGAACTGGAAGAGAATAAAAGTCTCACATGTTAATAATACTGGTTTATTTTAACTTTCCCAGCAGATATATGGAGTGATCACTCATTTCAGACAGACCCTGACTTGCCACCGGGCTGGAAAAAAATCAATGACATTGCAGGGATCTATTATTGGCACATACCAACGGGAACAACCCAGTGGGAACGTCCTGTCTCGATACCAACAGATCGTCAGGGTTCAAGGAAAGGATCCCTTAGTTCCATAACTCCATCTCCAACCCCAGAAACTGAGGTAAAATTTAGTATCTTCTTACCATAGTATATTAAAAAAGAAAATAGGATCTCTTTCAGCCATTGACTTGCACTTAAAACAGTTAGCAAAATAAGCTTTAAAATACAGACCATCTTAGCATCCGTAAATGTAACAGTCTATTGATACCTCATAAGTATCCATCTTCCATGCATATTTTAATGGCCTTGTTTCATGAAACATCTTAAAGATTTGAATATTTAGTATGAAATCAGACGTCCAGTGTGATTCAAAATTAGGCTGGAGAAGGGTGTACGTGCATGCATGTGAAACTATTAAGGTTCCCTAGAGTACATTAAAGCAGTACTCTATTGTACAGGTACAGACTACATACAACATCCACATATTAACTGTCCTGTGACTAGGCTTTTTATATGACATTTTCTGCCTTTTTGATTCAGTTAGCTGGAGTGTCACATACACAGACATTTGAAGTTATACCTGAGATTCCAGGTTCTATATGGAAGCATTTATCTTGCATAAACCCACAGCATTCTGGTGTGTAAACATTTTAGCAGTCTACCAGAAAAAGTATTTCTGTTCAATAGATAGGTTTGTGCTAAATGTTTATATTGGAAAAGAAAGGGAGAAAAGAAAGCAACTTTGTCTTCTAGTTTGGAAAGAGGGAGAAGAGCAAAATGTGACAAATATGTTTAAACTGTAATAACACATTGGAATAAACTTTTGGGGGGCAATCCTATGGGGTAATTTATTGAAGTCTGGGTAAGATGTAAAATAAACCAAATGGAACAGTATATTAGAGAAAATGGACTTTAATTTATATTGTTTAAATGTATATACAAGAAAAATGTTGTATTTCATCAAATGCATTTGAATGTAAAACATTAGGGCTCTTACACACATGCAGGGAGGCTGCTCCAACGTGCGGTAATTCCAATGTGTCGGAGCAGACTTGATTTATTGCGTCTGCTAGAGTGTGGAAATTACTGCGCTCCAGCAGACTCTAGCATCGTGTGTCAGCGTCCCCGCACTGAACAATGCTGGCGGGGCGCTTTAAAGCTCGTTCAGTGAGCTTTAGTTCAAAGCACCCCACCACCATTTTTCAGTGCAGTGACACTAATACACATAGTGGTCAGGGCGCTTTTAATTAGTGTGGCTCTCGGAGCTGCGCTAATTAAAGCTCCTGTGCCTGCTGCCTTTTGGAGCATGTCTATAAATGCCCTTAGATATGAGAACTTTAAATGTAAATTCTTTTTAAGTTAATGTGCAGTAAAATCTTTATCAAGGTGCCTATGAGTTTTCCACTGACTGTCCTGTTTCAGAATCCTGTTTTACTGTGTTGATGCAATTTAGGTTCAACATTTAATTTGTAATTTGGTTATCTTGTAGTTTATTTGATAAAATGTATTCCACAGGAGTCCATGGGTACTCAAGCACCTTCTGGTAACAAATCCATAGTAACTAAAGCCTTTAACTCTGC
>NW_017729033.1:61896620-61903177 GCF_001723915.1 Gavialis gangeticus | reverse complement strand
TTCATAGTTTCTAGGGTCAGAAGGGACCTGAGCAGATCATCAAGTCCGACCCCCTGCAAACACCTAAATACAAAAGTAGCCTTACTCGTGATGTGAGTAACACTCATGCTTAATCATTGAAAGAGTGTGGGGCCAACAACTACAACATTCCCATTACTGTTCACATCAATCATTCTTCTCTGAAATTCACTATAAACCAGATGTGTTTGCTATTAGCTAGAAAGTGTTACATGCTAAGAGGGATAAGGAGTGATTTATTACCACTCGGATGATTCAAATTAAAAACTCAACTGACGACAGTGTTTCAAACTGTGTAAATAGCTATAATATATTTAAAGTTTTATATCTCAGTTATAAACCTTAATGTGATTCTAAAACTTGGTGAACAAAGTCTCAAATCTTAAGTTATATCTTATCGTAGCAAAATTACATAAAATACAAATCAATAGGGACATTAAAGGGGAAAATGTGTGTTATGGGGCTTTTTCCTTCATTAATGTTATAAAATCTAAAATACAATAAAAAGTCAGTGTTATAGTTACTTGGGAAGACAAGCATCTTGCATCATTTGGTGTGTTTTTTTGTATAATGTTAACATATAGAAAATGATTTGAAAAGACAAATTATGATCACTCCCTCTGAACATTGCCTTCATGTCAAGCCAATGAATTTAGAAAACCCTATTTATCGTGTTGATAAATATATGAAAACGGGCTAAAACAAGCCATTCTTGACTATTGCAACAAAATAGCAGATATCTAATAATACATTGGAAGGGTCATAGGTCCCTTGTTCTGAATCATTTTATACCTGAGGCACTCCTTGGTAAACTTGAGGCACCCCTCAGAAAATGTCAGCTGTTTTTGATTATTTTTTTTCTTGTGAAGAACTCAGACCATAATAGGTTAGAAAGGTTTCAACACTGCAAAGTCCTATTTGAAATCATTTGATTTTTCTAGTGAATGATGTTTTCACACCTAACAGTGCTAAAATACTATGTGGCACCTTGTGACACCCTTCAAGGCATCCCAAGCTGCCATGGCACCCTGGCTAAGAATCATGATATATATGTTGATAGAATATACCTACCAATCCTGGAAAGTATCATTCTAGGCAGTTTTGTGTCTGGGAAGATCACGTTAGAGGATTAAGATCGGAGAGGCCACATCTACATGAGACACTGACTGCACAGTAGCCCGATACTACTGTGCAGTAGCATCTCATGGCAAAAACTGTGACATGATGCTACTGCGCAATAGTATTAGGCTACTGCGCAGTAGCATCACAAAAATGCATTTGTTGGTGTTACTGTGCAGCAACGACTGTGCAGTCAGCATCTCACGTAGACATGGCTAGACTAGTATTAAAGTCCTTGCAATTAATGTACCATTTAACATGCCACCAAATACATGCTCATATAAAATCTGTTGTGTCTATTCACAGTATGTCATTTGTCTCTTAAGAGTTTCTCCTTTTCATTTACAAATTCCTGTTAAATTTGGACTGTACCATTACTAAAGTGGCAGTGAGACACAACACTAGAGTTATCAGCAGGAACCCTGATAAAAAAAAAAAAAAATCGCAAATTCTTTGATTAAACACCCCCCTCCCCCATCCTTACTTAAAATGAAACACCTTCATTCATATATGTATCAATTGAACACAATGTTTTATTGGTATATTTACAATTTTAAAACAATTTGGAAGCCTACCAGTGCCTCAATCATTATAATAAAATAAATTCTAAATACCTATAAATTTTGGTATTTAATTTTGAGCTTATCATGGAAAATCAGAGCTCCCCCTGCCCCCTTAGCTCACAGAACACAGGTCCAGGGCCCTCACTCCTGAGCCACAGCCCCCCAGCCCTGTCAGTGCCCCTCGCTGTTCCCCACAGCACCCATGGCCCTGCTGATGCCTCTGACTTCCCACGCACAGCACTGCTTGTGCCCCTTGCCCCCCATCTCCAGCCCCTGCCCCCCCCAGCCCTACCAGAGGGGGGCTCCCAGCTGTCAGGGCTATGGGGCCAGGGACCCAGGTCTGCAGCCCCCTGCCCCCTGCAGCAGCACATGAGCCCTGGCTGCTGCCTACAGGAAATGGTAACTGCTGAAAACATAGCAGAGCACAGAGCCCAGCTCCCCCCTCCCTTGCCCCCCGGGCAGCATGGCTGGAGCGAACCCTGTGTGGGGCGGGGACAGGCTGCATGCTGTGGACTCAGGCTCCCTGCCCTGCTACCCTCCCCTGGGGCCTCTGCAGCCCAGTGGGTGGGACCCAGTATGGCAGGGCAAAGCGGGGCTAGGTGGGGAAGCTCCTTGCCATTGCAAGCCCCATGTTATCCTGGTGAGGCATTCCCTGCCCACCCAGAAGCAGTGGAGGCAGTGGCACATGCTTGTGTAGGCAGGGGGCACCTTGCCAGGGCAGTGCTGAGTTTGCAGCAGCAAGGAACTTCCCCATCTGGCCCTGCTGTGCTCTGCTGGGTCCCACCCGCTGGGTTGTAGAGACCCCAGGGGCGGCAGCAGGGTGGGGAGCCTGAGCCCGAAGCAAACAGCCCACACCCCTCCTCCCCACCCTGCGCACAGATCTGGGGGGGCACAGGTCCCTCTTGGCCCTCCAGGAGTGCACGCAGTGGTGGGGACCCGGCCTCATCCTCCCCACCCCCCGGATGAGATACCCACAGCCCCATCCTCCTCCCTGCTGGAGCCCTGTGGCTGCACAGTCCAGCCCAGGGCCCCAAGCCCCACTCACTGTCTGGCTGGGCAGCAGCCCCAGTCCTGCCCAACTCCTTCCCTCCCTCCCTACGGAGCCTCAATCCCTGCTCCCCCCTCCCCACCCCCAGACTTGCCTATGGGAACTGCTTTCCAGGCTGCTTGGTAACCATGTGCATATACATGCATATGGTGCCCCCTGCCTCACCATTGTCCTCCTGCTCCCCCCAAGCCCCTTGCAGGCTTGAACTCTACCAGCCTGCAGAGACCTCTTTGCAAAAGTGCAAAATTTGTGTTTCTCCATTAAAATGAAAAATCTGCATTTTTCTCAGGTAAAAGGGGAAATGCACAGTTTTCCCCATTTTTCTGTGGAAAACGGAAAATCCAGATCCCTGGTTATCAAAGTTTAAAATGTGATCTCAGGACTTTGTCCTTACACTTGCAAGGTATAGGGACATTAGATGAAGCACTGACAAGAAACAAATGGAAAAGGAGAGATCTCTTGCGTTACTGTTTGGCAGCCCTTTGATTAACCCAAGTGAGGAACTGCTACAGTGCAAGAGATTTTGAAGTTAAATAAAAGAAAATTCAGACAAGTTGTTTCAGAAGAGCCCTTGCCAAGACAGGGATAAAAAATCCTTATTGTAAAGTGATCAGTAATTAAGGATTTCACAGGCTAGTTTTAATTACCATCCTCATTT
Organism: Gavialis gangeticus; assembly: GCF_001723915.1. Lineage (NCBI taxonomy): Eukaryota > Metazoa > Chordata > Crocodylia > Gavialidae > Gavialis > Gavialis gangeticus. The sequence goes on along the minus strand of NW_017729033.1, from coordinate 61,899,771 downwards.
TCTTGATCTTTGAATTTTCACAAATCTCAACTGGCAGCTAACATTATTTTGTACCTACGCAACATTGATTACGTAGGTACATCAGGGCAGCTCAAGAATAAGATTGGTCTCAGTTTAGAATGTCCATCTCTTGTTGAATTCTCTCACCCTAAAGGTTCTATACTCTTTCTTTTATATTTCTCAAATGTTTTAAAATTAATTAGAGAGCTCATCATATCATCAGTAAAACACTTGACTGAATGCATGGAATTTGCTGTAGAATAATTTGAACTAAAAGGGCTTTCATTCTGTCTGTAGAGTGGCAGATTGATAAAAAATGTTGGGGGATTTACAGGTCTTAAATGAATGAAAAACTGTTTTGAATAAAGTATTGTTACAGGGAACATTACAGTTCAGTCCCGTTAAGTTTCCATCAGTTACAAGTGTTTTCTTGATCTCTTCTGTACATCCCCTGTGAAAACCACAGTCCCTCATATACTTCTTGAGTGTAGTTTGTTTATTAGGATATTCCAGTCTTTCAGGTTTCTCAAACACTAAGGTACTCGTTTTCCAGAACACCTAACTTTCTTACCCTTTGATATCTGTTTTTCCTCAGTTGTATTTTTTTGTCTCTGTCAAATGTCATTCAGTCAGTAAAACATAATATTCAGATGAGGACAATTCTAATTTGACAGCTTTTCATCAAAAGACTGGCAAAGAACAGAGATACAAGTCATTTCTTGCTTTATAGAGTAACTTAATAGGAAAACCAGATAATTCAGCTTTATGTAGCAGAGAAAATCAGAAGAACCCAAGTAGAGAGAAAATGTCACCACTAATACCACTAGCTAATAAAAGTGCAAACTACAAAAAATAAAAAAAACATATTGTGCTTTGCTCTTTCATATTAGCACAGATTTAATCAGCACTTATTGTATCCAGTGTAATTGTGGATTAAACTCTCTGCAGCCTTTTCGTATGGTAAATATAACAGTGCAAAGTATATGAATTTTTAATACCTTTTTTCAAAATCTTGTGAAAACCTGGTTGGCTATGAAAATTTAGAAGCCATAACTTGAAGCCATAAGCAAATTAACTAGAACAAGGGTAATACCTTTTGTATACAATCCAGACATGCTTTCAGAGTTCAGGGTGAATTCTTGAATTTATACTTCGGTACCTGGAAGTAATTCTCTACACTGAGCATAAATTTGCATGAGGAATATAGCTGGAGTTTTTTCTCATTTGTTCAGCAGCAGTTCCTTGGTTTCTTTATAATTTCCAAAAAGATTTAGAGCCATGTTATCCTAAACCAGTTCAGGGGAGAGGAAACCACAATATTTAACTTTCCCTAAGGGGTGGGATATGTCATGAACTACAACAAAAGGAGCTATGGATCCTAGAGAATCCTCCGGAAACGAGTGTTGTCTCTAGTAATTCTTGCCTGCCCCTGGTTTAGACATCTAGGAATTCACAAGGCAAAGCTGTTCTCTTGCTAATGGTTCCACTCAAGTTCAAGTACAGGTTAGCAGGATGAGAGCTACCCCAGAGCTGCTCTTCCTGGAACACCTGCTAAAGTCACAAATGCACGGGACAGGCTTATAGATTGTTAGGCTGTGTTTTGCACTGCTTCAATCTGTATGTAAGGTTTGTGAATCTGGAAGAAATCAGCTTGAAAAGAGCCTTTAATTATTGAGGTATCTGAGGAATTTAATGAGAAGAGATGGCCCAAAGTCTTGCAAACAGCTTAGTCTTCATACAGATATTCAGTTTGTCCTGGGAGAGTTGCTGCTTTCCCAGAAAAACCATGAGTGTACAGATGTTTAGGCTGTTTTCCTCCAGAGTAAAAATGTCTGCTCTAGGAGAAAAATAACCTGGGAACAACCAGAGTCGAATCACTCCTAGGGGAGTTTCTCCTGGCAAATTGAATGTACGTGCCGGGGGCTCTCTCAAAAGGCAGCCTAGTCCTCCAGCATCCTCCCTCCCTCCCTCTCTCCCTCCGCCCCTCCCTGGGAGACTGTGTATCACTCACTGGACTCCACTGCTCCATCAGGGAGCCAAACACACCTGCCTCAAAATCCCCACATTGTACTGCAGGGAAACACAGCCTGATCCTGGGTCTGCCAGTCAGAGGTGCTCTTTGCACTGCTGCCACTTTGTCACCAGGCAGACTAAGGGGGGGACAGAACAGGCTGAGATGTGTGCATAGGCCCTCACTACCTTCTCCCTGCCCCGTCTGCAGTGTCAGTACTGCAAGGTCTCCACTCTTCAGGGCGTCAGCATTCAAATGTTTCTACACTCAGCTCTGGGTAAGTTTCTCTACCAAGAGAACAAACCTGGGAGAAGTCTCCCAGTTTATTTGAAAGCGTGCATACGGCCTTAGTCTCCTGCACCATACAAGTTTCTCCCATTTAGGTCCATGTTCTGGGGGCTAGAAAAGAACAGGTAACCTAGGATTCATTTAGGTGCCTGTCTCTGTCAGTCTTTGGTGAGAGTTAGTGTACTTCTGAGTTTACTGGTACTGTTTGCAGTAGTGTTCAAATGTGCACCTTTTGGATTACATAGTGATTTCCTTAGAAACTTTTGAAAGGGATTGAGAGTATTAGTTTGGGGTTTGTTTTAAAGAAAGGAAGTTGTGTTTGGTTGTTCAAAGTTGTTTTTTTTTGCAATCCTGGTTGCAGCAAGAAGTCTGTCTGCACTCCCTATTTATCACCTTTTCCCCTCATTGTCCTTTTTTTTTCTTCCTTTTGCTCTGGAAATTATTTGACCCTCACTTTGTACATTTCCTTGTATTTCAGTGTTTATAGTTCACTATAAATTTAGACTTTGAATACTCAACAAATGAACCCCAGAGAAGTTGTTTTTCTCTCAACTGTGTTTAAAAGGAGGTCACAGCAGTGGTGGCCAGCATTCATATTCAGACTCATTTTGCTTGCTTTCAAGATCATAATTAAAGAGTAATCTCATTGTCTGTTTCTAATTCATATTAACTTTTCCTTGTTCCAATCATTTGTTTTGGTAAGTAACTGTAGAGGCATCTCTTTCCTTCCCCTCCTCTCCCAAATGCTATTGGGTAGTGGACTAACTAGTTGAAGTTTGAGGTGATCTGTTCCCTAACCCATCCTGTAAATATCGATGCTAACAACAGTGTCTTGTGTTTTTTTTTTTTTCT
>NW_017729033.1:61889349-61896553 GCF_001723915.1 Gavialis gangeticus | reverse complement strand
TTTTTTTTTTTTTTCTTTGTTTTTTTTTTTTTTATCAATGTGCTTCTTCCTGTGTGAATAATTATATGTCTAGAAACAGCCATGGAGTGATTTTGCTGTACTGAATGGGGGAAAGATTAATAGTGACATTTGGAAGGCAAGTATATTGTCAGATTCTAGAATATTTAATACTGTTACCCTTGTTTTTGCATGGCAGTGGCTGTATTTTTTCCACGAATGTCATTCATAACATAGGCCAAAGTAAATGGGGGTATGGCTAGGGATGTCTGGCTCACAAACATGCTGCCTATTTCTGATCTTTCCAGTTGGAATGGGTTCAGTCTAAATCAGTAGGGCAAATGTCATGATGTAAGAATAAGATGCCTGCACTGAATGAAATATAATTTGAAAAATATATGCATGCCTTTTTTCAACTTTACCTAGAAACACTATCCGCTTCTTTGCAGGGAGGATTTTATTTCCCTTTGAAATTAGAAATTATTTGGTGGAGTTACATGCCTAATATTGTATTAATAATGGCATGTTTATCTCTAGGATCTGCATGCAGCCACTGTGAATCCAGACCCCAGTCTAAAAGAATTTGAAGGAGCAACATTACGTTATGCATCTTTAAAGCTCAGGTATGATGATTTTAAAAATCTCCATAGATTGGCAGCTTGAAAATGCTTGTGCTGTGCCATAGGTTATACTTGACTGTAAACCAAACCCAATTTTATATTTTCATAACAGAAATGTTCCACAGTCTGATGAAGATGATTCCTGCAGCATCAACAGTGATCCAGAAGCCAAGGTCTGTAAGAAACTATACAAGTGAGACGGGAATTAACATTCTAATTGTAAACAGTTATAAAGTCTGCTGAGTTTTGGAATTAAATAGCTCTCTCAAGATGATGTAATTATAAATGGTAGTATTTTGGCATAACGTACAGGACTTTTAACCGTATGAGTTACAATTTCAGTGGCTGTTGTGGGTTTTAATCCTCATCCAAGTTGTCAGAGAAATCTGTCCTTAAAGTGGTGCCTCCATAGACTCTACCATAATAATTGGTGCTTTTTGTAGCACAATTTGTTTTGTACCTTGAATATCTTGTTACTGTTTTAGGCAGGATATTTATATTGAGATAAACTAAGGAGTGAATGTCAGCTCTAAGTCTGAACTTCTTTCCTTTATGAGTATTTAACTGGAGCCTCTGTTACTGGAGCGTAGTTTTGTTTGTTTCTGAAAAAGTTTGCATGCTTCTGCACACATCTTTACATATATCATCATTTACTTTATTGACTACTCTTTTCAGGGCATTTAAACTTTTTCTGTCTTCATGGTTATTAATCTTATGTTGTTGTGTAGTTGTGTATTTCAAATTAGCAGACTGATAGTATAAAAAGCAAGTGTTCAAAAAATAAGAGGTGGTAATCATGATGTCTGCGGGTAAATGACAAGTACAGTTTAACAGGATGGATAGCTGTTGCAGTGAAGGGAAACATTTTATACTGGTCTACCCACATCAGCCAAGAAGCTTATTTTTTTAATGCATCCTTCATTAAGGAAAATGTGATGTCAAACAAATATTCAGACAAGTCTGATTCTGCAACTGCTGCTATGCAACAGTTAGTGTTAAATGCTTGTCTATAGGGAAGCCTTTGTCAGTATTGTTGCCACAGACTGATCTTTACAACATCTTTCCTTGCTTATAAGTCTGTCTGCTTAGAGTATAGACACATTAGCCATTTTCACTGCTTAATCTGCCTTTATGCCTTCATAAATATGGAGTGAGTACATGAGGTACAGCCTGACACTAGTGAAAATCACTCCAGTCTGTAGTAAAGTTACACCTCAAAGTCAAGAATAAATATATGCAGGTGTAACTTACACAGGTATACAAGTCCTGTGTCTGAAGCCTTACTCAGTTTCATCCCAGGATAGAGAGAGGTCGGTTAGCTATGTGTGTCTGAAATCAGGCAGAAGGCAGCTCATTCAGAGGGGCATAAGCTTTCATATGCGACAGCCTACTTTAACAGTTGCTAACTGTCACCTATGAAAGCTTTATGACTTCCTGAACAAGTTACTCTCTAAGTAGATGTAACATTTATGTTGTCATGAATGAGTTAATTGTTCCATAAAAGGTAACATTGTTTGTGTTTAGCTAATTTATAGTGTGATAAAATGGCAAACCAGCCACAAATTTATTCTACTGCTCTTGTGAAATATCTTAGTACCTGATTTGTATCATGTCTGAAATTGAATGTGTGTCATGTATCCCAGATACAGGGCTGCTCATGCCTCATCCCAATGCAATTGGTTGGAGTATGGGGGTTCAAAGTTTCCCCAGTGTAGGGAAGCCCTATACTTCAGGGCAGGGGACCTCCCTATGTCCCTGTACCAGGGGAGCCTGTTGGCTACCTGCACTCAGGGACATTTTAAACCATGTACAGCAGCTGATGCCATGACTAAGACAGCTGGGTGGCAGGGAGCCCCTGATCACACATGGCAGTTGCATGTTGGGATATGACATTTTATCCCTGATATCTAGATAATTGCATGTCCTGTCATCTGTGTCTGGCATAGCAAGAGGTATGATTTTTAGGATCAGGCATAAAATTCCTCAGATCCCAATCGCACTATCATATTAATGTCTGCGAGCAGCTTGAGGTGCCCCCTGCCCTGCGGTATCCCAGAATAGTCATTTACTTAAAGCAAATAAGCCATTACTTGTTCCCCTGCCACCTAGTGGTCAAGTGCTGTAATAGTGCCTCTGGGTGGTTGTCTGTATTTACATCACTGTAAATGGTTTGTGTGTTCACATATTCAGATTTCTGATCTCTTTCCTACAGAATGTGCACTCTGTTAGCTCTATAGCTCAAGAGAAGAGTGTGCAGTAGTCTTGGAAGTTCATTGTTCAAACCTGGCTAACGATGGAGTTTCATTATAGTTGTAGATAATAACATTTGTTTAGAATTTATGTAATCTAGAGAAGGGAAGACTGGGGAGATATTTATATATGTAAAAGTTTGCTACAATAAGAAAAATGACAAGTTATTGTTTCCTATCCTCAGTGGATACAGAGAAGTAATTGGCTTCAGTTGCAGCAAAGGAAATTTATGTTAGGCACTTTGAGAAACTGTAAGACTGTAAGCATAGATAAAATACTATAGAAAATAGGGATGGTGGAGACCTCAAGAGGACAACTAGTTCATTCCCTGTGCCTCAAGGCAGGGTCAACTATAACTAAGCCATTACTGATGCATATTGGTCTAACCTACAATGCTCCTTCAGGTAATCTATCAGTGAAGCATTGTATACACTGGTGGCCCTGTATAAATTATTATTTGAGTAGCGAATATGCAGTAGTCATAAATAGACTAAGATGGTAATATGAAGAAAAACAAGTTTACTTACTGTATATTTCTTTTTCTGTTGGACTTACTGTAGTCAAAGTTCATTACCTGGTTTCTTCAGCCATTATAATGTAATAATTAGGGGTGCTGATAGAGATTTTGGGGGCCGATACTGATAGCCAATATTTAAGGAGGCATATCAGCCAATATTGTTCCGATATCGGATACAACTGCCTCCAGGTAGTAAGTCCAATGTGGTGGAAGAGGATGCACCAGGAGGGCGTGGGGGGTGGGGAGTGTATGCCCCCAGATCTGTATGTTGTGGGTGACAGCTGCAGAGGCTGGGCTCAGAGTGGGCTCTGGCAGTGCTGGGAGGAGGCTGCAGCCACCCCAAATTTTGTTGCAGCTCCGCTCCCAGTCTCAAGCCACTTCCTAGAGCAGCCCCAACTTTTCCCAGTGCTTGGGTGGAGGAGGAGCATTCAGATGGGGCTGCGTTGGGTGGCATGGGGCTGGGAGTGGAGTTGTGGCAAAATTTGGGGTGGCTGCAGCCTCCTCCCAGCATTGCTAGAGCCTGCTCAGAGCCCAGCCTCTGGCATGAAAAGCCCCGTGCAGTGCCAGCTCTAACTCCACCCTGCAGATGTAGCCCGCCGCATGCTGTACAGATCCGTGGGAACACACCCCCCTCTCACCCTCCTGGGGTGCAAGCAGTGGCGGTAGTTGCCCCCACCCCACAAGCCATGGCTCCATCCCGTGCCCCCCTTCTCCCCCCCAGCTTGGCATCATTGGCACCTGCCCCCTCCCTCACAGCTGGGGCCGTTGATCTGCCCCCCCCACGCCTCTTCTCTCCCCCATCCCCTTGCTAGCTCTCCACACTTCCAGCTCTGCTCTATGATGTGTTGCGGCTGTGCACAGCATGGGCATTTATTGGCCAAATTATTGGCCCCATAGGGCCAATATCCAATATAGACAATTTTCTTCATATTGGTACCAAACCAATATCAGACCGATGTATGTGTGCACCTCTATTAATAATGCCTAAATCTCGCTTAATATTTATTTTACATTTCTATAGTTGTACAATTTATTCCACAGATGCTTTACAAATAATATAATGTAGGGACACAACTAGTCCAGTGCATCCATCTCTGAGTTATGAAGCTGGTAGATCATTGTTGTGTGGCATATACTACAAGAATGGCCAACACCACAATGAAAACCCCCCTAGTTCTAGGGCATTCTTAGTGCCAACACAAGAGAGACAGACTTTTTGGTTCTGTGGTGTCCTCTGAAAAAGTCTCCTCATCCTCTCAGTCAACTTAATGGAAGTCTGTTAGATGCAAAATTGAGATAATACTGAGAGAATTAGAAACTGTGTTTTCAGAAAGTCTCAGAGTCAAAATAAGTGGTTTAGCCCCTTACAGGTCCCCTTTGGCACATCATGTGCCCCAACAAACAACGTGCCAAAGTGCGGTAACAATATAGGCCTTTTGTTTGATTCTAGGCAAATTGGATGGGTTGTTTTTTTTTCTACTTGGAAAAATTAAAATTTATATGAGACTAATCTTTACATTCAAGTTTATTAAAGAGGTGGCAGGTTTAAAACACATTTACGGTGCAAATTAATTCAATATGTTTTTAACCATTTCAAAATTATTTTTTCTGTGAACAGTTCAGAGTGAGTGTTTGTATTATTTTTTTTCAAAAAAGGAGGCGTCTGCCACCTTGTGGACAACCAAGAGAGTTATCTCCTGGAAACTAAGGATTGTTACACTTCAAATATATATCAGACTATAGTGAAAAGCATTGATGTCAGGAAAGAACGTGTAGCTGGAATTCATACATTTCTGATTCAGGAAAAGTGCTTTATCAACTAAAGCACTTAAATATTCAGGGTGATCAATAAAGAAAATGCTTGTCTCTGTATTTTTGAACTCAGGATATAATCCACATATCAAATAACTGGGGCTTGCATATTAACTTTAACTGTAATGGAGACACTAGAAACAAGGGGAAACATTTCAGTTTAGGGGGGAAAGCAAGTGCTGGTTTAAGTAATTTACTGAGTTACTCATAGAGGAGGAGACATTCCTCACTGGAGAACTACGGTAATTAAGTTTATAAAGCTTTTACCTCAGGCAACCTAAGACTTGTTCCATTATTCTAAATTCCAAGTGGAAATAAATTGGATTGACTGTTTGGCAGGGGAGAAGTGCTCAAGTCATAGAAGCCACCTCTGAGTTTAGGGCCCAACTGAGCAACATACTGAAACATACTGTTTAAAAACTGCTGAGAGTACTTAGCTTCCGGGACCTTTGAGTTCAGTTGAGCATCAAGCACCTCTCAGGACCAGGTTCATAGACCATGAGTTCCTCTGGACGTGGGCTTTGTCTTCATGATTGTAAAATACCAAGGGCACCTAGGAGAAGATGAATAACTACTTGCCATGAACGGCATTCTGCACTGAGCAGAGGCATAGGAACAGGTCAGTGGATTGGCAGAGAAGGAGTGCCTGATTGCACTTTGCCTCACTTTTCTCACTTTGAATCCACTTTTCTTGACTAGATAGACAAAGAATATGCCATATGCAAACAAAATGTGCAAAAAAAGCCAGTGGGCTTGGTGTCATTCTAGTTGTTCATGCCATTCTCACCTCTTTGATAAGGGAATGATAAAGTTCAGAAAGGTGTTGGCCAGATTTATCATTGGTCTTGAGGCCACGTTGTTTATATCCAGATTTCTCTTGCCAAATCTATATACAAGCTTTTCTCTGTAACTGCTGCCACATTCCCCTCAGCCACTGGTAGAAAGATAGAAGATGGGATCTGTATGAAGGAATGGCTCTTCATTCTGCTGTGGGCACAGTGTTCCACAAGTCGTTCCACAGAAATTGAGGCGATCCTTAACATGAGTGTCTGATTCCATGCATCTCATGTGGCACTGAATACATCGTCAGTGCTTAGTAAAACTACCGTATTCTAATATTCTTAATGTGGCAGTGAGGTTAGCTTTTAAAAAACATTTTTATTCAGTATGCAAAACAATTTTTGCAAGGAAATGCAAAGCTGTAAACTTGTGGCATTACACAGCCATACAGTAATATAACCATGCACTATTTAAAGGGACAGTAATGTAACTGAGTGTTAAATTTAAACTTGAGCATTGAGATGGATTAGATGTCTGGGAATACCAGGTGATCTGATGCTTTGTGCTGTTTTCTAGGATCTTCTGAACATATATTAACCAATTATTTCCCACCATTTTAATAGCATGGCATTCAAAGTGTCCTTGCCTTCCCTGCTTTTATCTACGGCACATTTATAGGCTGTTTGTAGTGCTTGTAGGTGAGTGTGAAAGTTTGCCATGACGATTATGAAATTTCTTTGTGTAGACAATTGCCTGCAAGTACAGGGATGGGACTCAGTGGTCCAGGAGCTCCCTTCTAGTCCTGTGTTCCTACAGTTAGGGATGTAAATGTAATAGAAGATGCCTTAGATGTTTTGTTATTCAGTCAGTTATCACCGAACATCTCATTTACCTTCTACTGTGGATCAGAAATCTACATGGTATTGTGACAGTGTAGGGCCCATTTCCAGCAACTGAAACAAGGACCTCTGGCTGGAGAAAAGGGAGCTTAATCACCAGATTTTTAGGTAATTAGGTGTCCCTATGGTCTCTATACTAAAAAAAATAAGTAAGGTAAAATCTTCAGGATTATAGTTTCATAGTTTCTAGGGTCGGAAGGGACCTGAGCAGATCATCTAGTCCGACCCCCTGCCATGGCAGGAAGAGCACTGGGGTCAAATGACCCCAGTAAGGTGGTCATCCAACCTCCTCTTAAAAACCCCCAGGGTGGGAGCCTGCACCACCTCAC
>NW_017729033.1:61885969-61889084 GCF_001723915.1 Gavialis gangeticus | reverse complement strand
TATGTATTTAAAAAAGGACTTCTTGTTGTCCTTAATCCGGGAAGCCAGCCCCTGTTCCATCTCTGCCTTGGCCTTCCTAACCATCCCCCTACATCCCCAAGCAACTGCTGAATAGTCCTCCTTAGTGATGACCCCTCCTTTCCATTGGGAGTAAGCCTCCTTTTTGGCAAGGAGACATTCCCGGATGTTTTTAGTGAGCCACGGAGGCTTATATGCTCTCCTGCCCCCTTTGACCCTCCTGGGGATTACCTTCCCCCTGGGCTTGGAGGATCGTCTCCTTAAGGAGCGACCACTCCCCTTGTGGAGATTTCTTTCTAACCTCCCTTTGTAGGTCTTCCTAACCAGGTCTTCAACTTCTCCCGTGATCAAAAAGGCCTCCTTTTTTAACGGCTGTATTTCAGTATAGGCACAATATAGACCAAGCTGTGTTCAACACAGTTTTTAAGATTGCCCACATCTACATTAGGATAGAACTTGTAAGTCTTGTCCATCTTGAAAATGAAAGCTGTTCTCTTTTATATATTCATTTGTCAATTCATAGATTTCATAGACATTAGGGCTGGAAGGGACCTCAGAAGATCATCGAGTCCAGCCCCCCGCCCAAAGGGCAGGTAGTCAGCTGGGGTCATAGGATCCCAGCAAGTTAAGCACCCAATTTACTCTTGAAGGTGTTCGATGTAGGTGCTGATGGCAGGCTGTTCCAGACCTTGGGGGCTCAGACTGTAAAGAAATTCTTCTTTATGTCCAGCCTGAAACGGTCTTGCAGTAGTTTATAACCATTTGATCTCGTCATCTCTTGGGGCGCTCTGATGAACAAACGTTCTCCCAGAAACTGGTGGTCACCCCTGATAAATTTATAGGTGGCCATCAGGTCACCCCCGAGCCTGCGCTTTTCCAGGCTAAAGAGCCCCATGGCTCTCAGCCTGTCATCGTAAGGTCTGTTTTCCTGACCTCTGATCATGTGCATGGCTCTTCTCTGGACTCTTTCAAGCGTCTCCACATCCTTTTTGAATTGTGGAGCCCAAAACTGGACGCAGTACTCCAGCTGCAGCCTCACCTAGGCCGAGTATAAGGGGAGAATGACGTCCCGGGATTTGCTTGATAAGCATCTATGGATACAAGCCAGCATTTTGGTCGCTTTACTAGCCGCAGCATCACATTGCAGGCTCATGTTCATCTTGTGGTCTCTTTCTTCCATAGTGCTAGCCAGCCTAGCACTGCCAAGCCTATAAGGATGCTGCAGGTTTTTCCTCCCAAGGTAGAAAACCTTGTATTTTTCAGTGTTAAACACCATCAGGTTCTCATCCGCCCATTTGCTGAGCCTGTCCAGATCAGCCTGGGTCATCTTGCCCGTCTTCTGGTGTGGATGCTTTGCCCCAAAGTTTGGTGTCATCGGCGAACTTGGCCAGGCCGCTTCGGACTCCAGTGTCCACATCATTAATGAAGATGTTGAACAATATGGGTCCAAGGACAGAGCTTTGGGGGACCCCACTGGTCACAGGACACCATGATGATTGACTTCCATCAATTACTACCCTCTGGGTCTGACCACAGAGCCAATTTCCCAGCCAGCAGATCATGGTGGACCCAAGGCCACAATTGGCCAGTTTCGCCAAGAGGTGATCATGGGATACCAGATCGAAGGCTTTTTTGAAATCAAGATATATGACATCAATCTCTTCTCCCTTGTCCAGGTGATAGGTCACCTGGTCATAGAAGGAAATGATGTTCCAAAAGTTGTTTTACTAATTTGGGAAACAAGACATTTTTGTATTTCATATAAAAAAAGAAAATGCAGGGAATTATTTGCAGTGTTCAAAAATATTAGAAGTGGGACTTATTGATGTCCAGCCAGACAATGAATTATAATATGAATTATAATTATTTATGAAAGAAACAAAGTCAATTAGTGATACGCTTTCAGGAATTTTTCTTGCATTAAGTTGTGAGGAATCAGATTCTTTTTGACTGATTTGAAGGAATATCTAGGAATAATCAGTTTGTCAAATCTCTTGTGATTGTTATAGAAAATTACATGTAAATTTGTAATGCTACAGAAATACTCCATGACAAAGTCTGAGAATCTGGGAATGAACCTCAGTGGTGATGTACATTTTTCCCCTGAAGCAGAATAAGGAGCAATCCTATGCTTGCTTTTCTCATTCATATCTCTCTAGGGCCAGGTATAGGCATTGCACTTTTACCAGTATAAGTGATCAGACACTGGTATATACCTGTAACAGAACAGAAGTTTGGCGCACACAAACTGGTTTAAAAATGGTGGAATCTGATCTAAGATCTGTATCTAGGTCTATGAACCCAGAGACTGTTTATCCTGCATCCTTCCCCTTTGTATTCTTGAGTCTGTTGGAAACTGAGGGCTAGGCACAATCAATGGCAGGGAGCAGGTCATTCCAGGAGCAATTCTTGTTTATTTGGTTGGGGCCCAAATTCACTTTTGTCTGATTGGATCCAAATCCTGTTTACCTTTAATCTACTACTCGCCCAAGGAATGTAGGAGTATTACAGCTCTAATTTTCTATACCTAGTGAACAGCAATTACAGATACTGAAGGTCATTCTTACATCAGCAAACGAGCAAAGAAAAGAGACTGAATAGAACTTGAAATGTTAAATAGCTTCTAAGTTTCTTCCAAGACATTTTATTGTCAACAGCTGAGAATTTCTTGTGAGCCACCCAAGTTTACATTTGTTTTGGAGATGAGAACAAACTTTGTCTTCATCTAATATAAATAATTTTTATTTGAATAAATGAGTTATGACCTTTATTTTACATGCTGTTTTTAGGATGCTACTGGCTCAGCATGGAAAGGGTCTATAAGCAATCCATATAAATACTTAATACAATAACTAAACTAAATATCTGTAATTGTCATAACTATGTTCCACAGAAACTTCAGTATTTCAGATTCATGGTATTGCTTGAAGACTTGGTGGAAGCTTCCATTTTGCTGAAATGTCTCCTCTCAACTGTAACATCCACATCTTTCACATTCTTGTTCTGAATCATTGCATTTCTAAAATTGCGTAAAGGTGCTCAAGTGCAAGAAAGAATAAACCCTCATGGGAACTTGAGAACAAAAATGAAGCATCCT
>NW_017729033.1:61866017-61880969 GCF_001723915.1 Gavialis gangeticus | reverse complement strand
TAACATCCACATCTTTCACATTCTTGTTCTGAATCATTGCATTTCTAAAATTGCGTAAAGGTGCTCAAGTGCAAGAAAGAATAAACCCTCATGGGAACTTGAGAACAAAAATGAAGCATCCTCCCAATCTTAAACTACAGCTTCCAAACCTCCTGTTAAACATTTAGAAATTTCTCTCTTCGCTGATCAGAATATTTTTGGATCCTGCCTCACTGAACAGGTTGCACAGTCTGCCTTAGTTTTTAACTAAATAAAAGCTGAGACTTTTCAACATCAAACACATTGCTGAATCTGGTGGAATCAAGCTAATGCATATTTTAGCAGTAGAACTATTGGAAATGCTGTAAACACTATTTAGAAGGGAAGAGCAGCTGTACCACCTCTTGCAGAAATTACAGAGGGGTCTGGGTAAAGGGGCACCAACATCTTTTTTTTTTTTTTTAGGTTTATTTTAGCAAACCTGTTTGTTAACCCTAGCGCTCCTGTTTCATTTAGAAACTCTTCCTTGAAAGATGTCTGTTACAACTGTCCTTAGCCCTTTTTTGTAAAAACACTTCAATATTTTTAAGCTGTTCTGAAATGAACTAGGCAAGATCATTTCAAGCATGGATTTTGACTGTTTTATAAGAATAACCAAAGACGATTCAAAACTCCTGAATGGTTGTTTACCTCTGCAGTGTACTGGATATATTTTATTTCAGACTGGTATCACAGCTGCCAAAGAATGCTGTCCAAAATGCATCTATCGTCTTGCTGATGAAACCAGCCAAGAGACCATATTACCCTGGTGCTTGGCAGATCTCAGATAACATTTAAAAACCTAGCATTGACTTTCAGAATTTTCTCTGAGCTAAACAAAGCTACCTCAGTGGTCTCCTTTGACAAACACTGCTTACTGAGGTGCCTTTTATCCACCTTGGAAATGGTAAAATTCTCAGAGATGGTGAGGTTGTTTGGGAGACGAATAGTCTTTTATAACCTTCTTGCAAAATTCCTTTCCAGAGGAGGTGAGGCTGACAATGAACATAACCTTCAGGCTTCCTCTTTACATACACATACTTATGGCTGCATGCACACAGACAAAGATATCAGTGTTTGCAGTCACTGCACATATCTTGTTCTTAGAATAAATGAAAAAGAATACAAGGAGAGAAATGAAACTCTAACTAATCTTAGCACCTCTATTTTTATATCTACATGCTGTCTTGGGAATCTGCAAGTCCCTGCTTTTGTGCTCTGGATAGCCTTCTTTTGGAATGGACTAGGAATGTTCTAATGGTCATGTTTTTGCTACTGCAGAAAGTTCCCTGTCTTTAAATCCATCCATTCTCAGGGCCTGATTCACATTGATCTTACATTATTCCAGCTGAACACTGATTACCTGCCACTCCAGTCAATGGGGTTTACATGGGTATAAAACTGGAATAATAAAGCAGTGAATCAGGCCAGTGGCATAATGAACTCATTGAGCACCTGGGGCAGGGGGAAGGAGGGTATAGCAAGGGTGTGCTGGCCACAGTAGACAGGGAGTGCGCACAGTGGCATGGGTGAAGTGAAAGGAAGTCTTACCTGTGTGGGCTGCTGCTGCCACTGCTACTGTTTAGTGTCAGCTCTCCAGAGGCTGAGTTTGCTTGGAGCACTAGCTTTAGGAGCAGGCTGCTCTGGCAAAGGCTCCTGGGAGAAAGAGGAGCACTGTTTTACCTGCCCCGTTCACCCCCAACACTCTAGGTTAGTAATTCCCAACTTTTTTTTCTGTGCCCTGCTGCTGGGAGCAAAGTGCAGTGGTGACCTGGGGGCAGGGGAGCTCCTGGCATGTAGCATGGCTTGTCTTTTCTATGCGGCACTGCTGGCATTGCCTCCGCAACCCTCATTTGGGTTGTGACCTGGGGTTGGGAACTGCTGCCCTAGATACACTGCTAAGTGTGATGCATCACTGCCCAGCTCCTATGGCTAGGCAGGTGTAGCACAGAACTTCCCCTGCTATGGCAAAGACTTCCAGCAGGGGGGATCCTGGAGCTCCTTCATAGTTGGCACTTGGGTCAGGTGCCCTGCTTGCCCTACTGTAATTACACTACTGAATCTGGCCTTCGGCTAACTATTTAGGTTGTAAGACAGCTGCAGAATCTGTGTTGTTTTAGTAGCAATTTTTTTTCTCTCATAATTCAGCAGAAAATGTTTATAAAGGCAAACCCTGGGCCACTTTCTCCTGTCTTGTCTCTACTCTGACATCAAGCAGAATATCCCAGCTTTGTCAAATGAGCTGAATTCTTCACAGGTGCTTTCCAAGAGAGATTTTTCCTGATGACATTTTGAGATAGCATCCAGTTCATCTTAAGAAACCAACAGGGGGAAATAAATCCATGAAGTGTCTGACTGTTTCCCTGTCGGTTTCAATTTCAGCAACTTTACTAGCATGACTAGTCCTATGGGTATTGCCAAAGTTAATACATCAGGTATCTGTATTGGGAGCCCATTTCATGTTGGTAATAGTTTTTTTGTAATCGGTGTCCATTTTACATCACTGTCTGTTTCTTATTTGGTGTCAGGCTGCCACATTACTGTGGAGCTATATGTTCTCGCCTCCTATTTACTGACATTCCTGTCTTTCTAACTTCATAATGGGATGTCTCTCTCTTTGTTTATCACATAAGATAAAACAGTGTCTGCCCTTGTGCCTTGTTAACATTTCCTTAAGGGCACTTTTGTCATCTTACGTTGGGTTATTTTAGATAAGTGTTTTCAACCTTTTGGGACTTGAGGAACACCCTTCACTGGACTTAAGGCAGGGGTGGGCAAAATATGGCACATGGGCCAAATCCACCCGCGAGGCCGTTCTATCCGGTCCGCGGGGCCCCTAAAAAAATGTTGAAAATTAAAATTTATCTGTCCTAGATTCCTGGCAAAAATGACAGGAACCAGGGGCAGTAGGACCCAGGGGAAGCCTTGGTGGGCTCCTGCAACAGCAGGGCCCACCCGGCCCCACCCCCCCTTCTGGCCTGGGACCATGTGGCTGCCCCAGCTAGAAACTCAGGTAAGGGGGGAGGGAGGGGAGAGAAGGACCCTGGTGCAGAGCATGGGGCCACCTGCTCTGTGGCCCACGCTCCTGCTACAGCCACTCACAGCCCACGTGGGGCTGTCCTGAGCAGGCAGAGGAAGCCCTAGGCGGGCTGCGAGCAGCTGCAGCACAGGGCACCGTCTATGGGGTGGGCACGGGGCCACTTTTCCCCTGCACTCAGAACCAATTTGTAACCTGCCACCACTGCCAGCCTGGGCCCTGCACTGGCTCTGAGCTCGCCCATTGGGGCTGCACCGTGGCAGCAGCCGCTGTGGCCCCCCACTCGCTGCATCAGCAACGTTTGCTGCTGCTGCCCACCACAGTAGACTGTGGTGAGGCTGCCACCACCGCCTCTGTGCTGCCTAGCATGTGTGCTTCAGGCGGGCAGCAGCAGCAGCAAACACTTCCTGGTGCGGCAAGCGGGGGGCCACAGCCTCGACGGGAGAGCCTAGAGTTGGCATGGGGTCCAGGCTGGCAGCGGGGGTGGGTTACAAGCTGGTGCTGAGTGTGGGAGAAAAGTGGCCCCTGACCTGCCCCGTGGCCAGCGCCCCACACTGCAGCTGCTTGCAGCCTGCCTGGAGCAGCCTGTGCCTGCTCAGGACAGCCCTGCATGGCCTGTGAGTGGCTGCAGCAGGGAGCGCAGGCCACAAGGCGGGTGAGGGGCTGCTTTTCCACACGCTCCACACCGGCTCCTTCCCTGCTGGCAAGCAGGGGCTTGCGGCTGTGAGCTGCCCCAGCCTGTACTGTGGGGCTGGGGAGGCACTTGGAGTGAGTTGGTGTGGGAGCACAGGGCCAGCACCAGCAGGGCCCAGAGCAGGGCGGCAGAGGTACAGGGTCCTGGCTGGCAGGGGCTCTGTGGAGCCGGGTCAGCTCCCCCCTCTCCCTGTTGGTGCAGCCCAACTTGGCTCCAGTGACCCCTGCCAGCCTGCGCCCTGCTCTGTGCCCCACCGGTGCTGGTCCTGGGACATTGATCCCAAGATGGTGACCAGGAGGTAGGGCTACCCATGCGGCCCTCGTCAGCTTGCCAAAACTGGGTAAGTGGCCCTCTGCCGAAAATAATTGCCCGCCCCGACTTAAGGCATGCTTCCGCAGTTTCAAAAGCTAATTTATAGATTACAGTGTTCAGTTCCTTGCAGAGGGATATGGTGGGGGACAGGGGGAGTGGAAATCATCCAGGCAGGGACAGGGCTGAAGCCTGATTGTATCTGTTTTTCTCCCAACACCTACTTATCTCGTCACACCTCACAACACCCTTCAAAAGATCTGACAGCACTCCAGAGTGTTCTGGCACCCTGGTGGAGAATCGCTGGTTTAAGTTAAAGGAAAACTGATCACTGTCCAGATTTTGTATTTCTAAAATCCTTTGGCATATAAAATACAAAAGTTGCTAAATGTGTTAAAACCAAGGCTCAAAAGTATTGGCCACTATTCTTCCCATTTAGCAAACGTATTTATTCAGTGACCCATTCCAAGTAATCATGATGATATATAATTTGGAATAAATATGTTAGCTAAATGGCAAAAATAGATTTCATAGACATTAGGGCTGGAAGGGACCTCGGAAGATCATTGAGTCCAGCCCCCTGCCCAAAGGGGAGGAAGTCAGCTGGGGTCATAAGATCCCAGCAAGATAATTTACTCTTAAAGGTGTTCAACATATCTGCTTGAGCCACCTCCGATGGCAGGCTATTCCAGACCTTGGGGGCTTGGACTGTAAAGAAATTCTTCCTTATGTCCAGCTTGAAATGGTCTTGCAGTAGTTTATAACCATTCAACCTCATCATCCCTTGGGGTGCTCTAGTGAACAAACATTCCCCCAGATACTGATGGTCACTCCTGATAAACTTATAGGTGGCCATCAGGTCACCCCTAAGACTGCGCTTTTCCAGGCTAAAGAGCCTCATAGATCTCAGCCTGTGATCATAAGGTCTGTTTTCCTGACCTCTGATCATGCGCATGGCTCTTCTCTGGACTCTTTCAAACGTCTCCACATCCTTTTTGAATTGTGGGGGCCCAAAACTGGACGCAGTACTCCAGCTGCGGCCTCACCAAGGCTGAGTACAAAGAGAGAATGACGTTCTGGGATTTGCTTGAGAAGCATCTATGATTGCAAGCCAGCATTTTGGTTGCTTTACAAGCCACAGCATTGCACTGCAGGCTCATGTTCATCTTGTGGTCAATGATGACCCCCAAGTCTCTCTATCTTCCGTAGTACTAACCACCACTGTCAAGCCTATAAGGATGCTGCAGGTTTTTCCTCCCAATGTGGAGAATCTTGCATTTTTCAGTGTTTAAACAGCATCAGGTTCTCGTCCGCCCGTTTGCTGAGCCTGTCTAGGTCAGTCTGGATCGCCCGCCTGTCTTCAGGTGTGGGTACTTTGCCCCAAAGTTTGGCTAGTACTTTTAAGTTCTATGTTTCTGTCTGCAAATTGGAAAATATCCATCCACTGGTAATCAAGAGTTCACTTTGGTATAGAGGGAGATACCAGATATCTTGAGAGCATTTGAGCTGATCAGTGGCCGCTAATTTAGTGTCATGTTACATTAATGTGTGTGGCTCATTAATTATTATTCCTCACTCATTTGATGGTGAGTGAAAGTATCTCCTGCTTCTCAAGGGAAAAAAATCCATAGTAACCTCTCTATTGTCAGATTTCTACATCCAAGAAAATACTGGATTAGATTCACACCAAGGTAATGTAGTTTACTTCTGTAGGGTTACATGAGGGATGAATGGGACTAATTATCTTCCCAAGCCCCTGAACACATTTTTTTAATGATCAAAGATGTATTGACTCCTCCTTCTATGCAAAACTTCAGGTAGTAAAAAAACTTGAAATGTAGACTCCTGGTATATGTTATACTTAGGGTGCGATTTACAGATCTTGAACACACGTGGGGCTGTCCCAGAACCAGAGCTGACAATTATCTGATTGTCAGTCCTGGACCTGGGACGGTCCAAGGCCAGTTCAACAGAATTATTTATTAAAAATCTTCTTAAGTTAGATTTTTCTTGCATTCTGTGCAAAAAAAATACTATCATCAAGAAAACATATAGCATAAATCTTGTTGGAAGGCTACACTAGAATTATTCTTCTAAGGTAGGGAATAACCTACTTAAATGTTTTCTAATATAATAAAAGGGCTGTTCTCGGGTCAGGGCTGACAATCAGCTAATTGTTGGCTGCATGTGTGGGGCTGCAGGCATTTGGTTTTCAACTAGCTGGTAGAGAGGAACTCCAGGATCATGATCCTGAGTGCTACCTACCCTGGCAAGTATGAAAGGTACAATTGGGATCTGATCCTTGATCTAAAAATCATGCAGTGGTTGGAATTGGGGAGTGGATCCCATCATACCACCATTAAATGAACATTTGCCAGAGGCCTGAATCACAGACCTCTGAAAATGTGTTTTAGTGGAAATGCTGACATTACTTTAACTAGGCAAGCAGGCAAATTTTACTCTAGAAACTGAACAAAGAGATGACTTGTTAAGTAAGCACCATCAACATGACGTAAAATCCGGACTCTTATGTGATTTGAATATTCAAATACGTAATGAAAATATTTTCTTTTGTTATTCTTGTTTTGTTTTAAACTTCAATTAGTTCAGTAGAATTGCCAGAAAAGGATGTTATAATCAGCCAAAAAAATCCTTTTCTGTTTTTAAAAAAGGAAAATAATTAATTTGGCTTTGCACAGGACTGTATTACTTCTAAAATAATACGCAAAAAAATTCCCTTCCCCCCAGCCCATTCCAGTCATGTTGGCTGCTTTCAGTCATTAAAAAAGAAAACCCAACCCTAAAGCCACACTTTACCAAAAGAAGCAGCACGTTACTTCGAGCTGGTTCTGCAGTGTCTGTATAGATCTGGCACTTCAGCGGGGCTTCTTGGCGCGTTTATCTAAAGCTGATTCAATCAGCTATTAGATAAAAGCACCAAAAAGCCCCACTAAAGCACCCAATCTATACAGACGTTGGGCGAGCTGGGTCCAACTAATGTGATGCCTCTTCTGGGGATGTGCTGGGCTTGGCGCAGGGGTGCGTGGAATTTAAAGAGCCATTTTGGTTTTGTTAACATCTGCAAGCAGTGTTTGAACCAGGAACTGGAAAACATATATCTCTTGTTTTAAAGAAACACCTTTTGTGTTTGCATTGAGTATATGGGTTGAAATCAAAGTCAGTTTCACCAAGCATCCTGATATAGTTGAAGGGAGATATTGTCAGTGTTCCTGCCAGCTATCAATTACTGTAACTTTCAGGGAGTGACAGCGACTGCAGTCTCCAAAGTGCTTGCTTGCCTCAGAATTTGGCAGCCTGCCATTAACAGCATTAAGTCACTTTCCCTGTGTGAAAAGATACTACAGATAAAAATGCAGCTGCTCTCATATGTTCTATTTCCAGAAGCAGTTTAGAAACAGTGAATTAAAGCTCCAGACATGCATTGTTTTAACAAATAAAAACCAGAAAGTAAGCATTTTTTCATGTTGCACATTAAATCTTTAAGATAGTACATATTTGCTTCCTCATTGCCATTTCTGTTTTCAGCCTTCCTTGGTCATAAAAAAGTTTTTTTTTAGTTGCACATTTTATAGTGTCATCCAATTACCGTAGTATAAATGGTCATATTGTGATATATGTCTCCTAATACTGATTTCCATCCACCAAAGAATACTTCCAACATTTAAGTTTATTTGCAAAAACAAGATGAAATATGAAGATCCCCTTTCCAGGGGATTATGATGCCATATGAAGAAAACCATAACTGGAATTGTGGGATTTTTAGAGGTTTCAGGTTATTGTTTAACATTTACATTATGATAGTGCCAAGAGGCCTACATTAAGAGCAGATCCCTGTTGTGATAGGTGCTGTACAAAGATAGACCCAAACTTGCACTCAAATCCAGACTTGTCCTTAAATTAAACATACAGAATTAAAATATGAAGCTTAGCTCAGCTAAGAGACAAGAGGAACAGATAATACTTTCTCCACAGAGCTTATACTTTTAACAAGTCGATTTTTTTACTGGGATTTGGGACTCCCTTATTTCCCCACATATATTTGGGAAATTGCAGTTCAGTTTTGTTTGACCTTTCAGACATAACTGCAATTTTGTGACAGGATCATTGGTTCAGAGTTGGATCCAGGTGAGGTGTCGTGTCTCTTCAAATCTCTAACATGCCAAGTGCCACTGGGATTTCAAGTTCTTGCCACTTTGCAGGATGAGGCAGTAAATAAATGAGATAGGAACAGGACCTGTGATTTTCTATTCCTGTCTGAAACACATTGTGAAACCATTCATCAGGTGTGGAAGAATAAAACAGTCTTGATCCATAAAGGGAGACCTTCCAGGCCTACAATACATGAATTATGACCTGAGTTGTCATCGGCATCAAGATGCATTGTATGAAGGGTTTGCATTGTTCTGCTGGATTTGCAAGGAATTGGAAATTTGACAAAATGAAATACAGAAGGTTTTTTTGTCTTGAAAACCAAAATATCTTGCTGGTGTGCAGCCCAGTTTTTTGTACTGCAGAATTTCCCATTCCTTTTTAGCCAGTGACTGTTGCTAGGATAACTAAATCAAAAATTGCCAATCACATTTGCATTATGGAATAATTTTAATAGGCATTTTAAAGACCAAATGCCTATACCTCGCCCTGCAACGATTGCCACATTGCAGTAATGCTGATGTAGTTGTGATCTAGTTAATTTGTTAGTTGGATGTACATTTATTCATAATTGTTGATCTAGCAAGAAACCATCCCATTATACTATCCAAAACATTTGACCATAAGGAACCCTTTTAATATGAAGGAATTATGCATCAATCACAGCTACTGTAGCATTTAATGATAACCATATTTTGTAGCTAGATATAATAACTATATCTGATTTTAAAAGTGGAAGTTGCTTTGGATCCCTGTAGACTAAGTATGCCTTGTAGCTGGGCTTTTTTATTATACTAGAAAACATTTAAGTAGATTATTCCCTACATTAGAAGAATAATTCTAATGTAGTCTTCCAGCAAGATGTATGCTATGTGTTTTCTTGATTATAGTATTTTTTTTGCACAGAATGCAAGCAAAATCTAACTTAAGAAGATTTTTAATAAATAATTCTGTTATTAAATCCCAGCAGACTCCATGCTTCATAATCTTGATGTGCTGTGTTTTAGCACAGTAAATTTACTTTCTGGGTCAGCACCACTGAATTTTTTATTTATAAAGGTATCTTTAGTAACCAGACAAGAATCAGGAGGAGGAAGACGGAAAATGGTCATCTTTAGTCATTTTAAGGCCTTACAGACAACAGTGTAAGTGTAAAGCCGGTCTCACCATTCTGCAGATTGGTAGGGTGGCTCCTGAAATTGATAAAGTTCCTGAAATCTCAGTCCCACTGGCCTTCTTCAGATTGCTGGCAATACTCATCCATCAATGGACAGCCAAGAATTTTAATACATTGGTAAAGCAATAACTGTTTGTAACTCCCCAGTGGAGAGCAATCATTTAACCTCTGCCACAAAGTTAACCTTTGTGAGCTTCGGCATCAGAGCAGACTGGGTTCATCACAAACTCTCTTGATTGTCTGGTCATTATGTTGTTGCCATAGGATTAGCTGGCTGGATATTTTTATATGTGGCTTTATTTATTTGCAGTAACTTGTAATGTCTATCTAAAATATCCCAAGATGACAGCCTGGTAGGAAGAGGAGTTTTTTAAGGTGTTGGCCATGTCTAGAGAGTTTAGAAGAATATTCTAAGTAGAAAGAGTATCATGCATACTATTTTCTTTTTTTTTCCCTTCAATATCTTTTCAACAGTGGTCTCTCATCCCGTTTTCCCCATTTCTTCCAGCAGCTATAGCCCAAGCTTCTCCTTTTCCCAGAGCTTTCCCACATTCAAAGTGTAAACAGTAGCAAAAAACCCTCCATGAATATGAATCTAGATATTCCTTGGGTATAACTGTTTCCTGCAGGACCTCATTTGTTCTACTTTTCTTATTCCTTCTGTCCCAGAGAGACCCTCCCACTTTTATTATGCCTGATTCGAGATCCACCTATCAGTATGCTTCAGTAGAATTTTTTTTTTTTATGCAAGATTCTAAAACCTAAGGATAAGGTAACAGCCATGCACTTTTGTAAAATCCTAAAATTTTCTCTTTTTATTGTACACATTTTTAATGAAAATAAATATTGATGTTACATGTCATCCAAAATGAGCTCTTTCACATTCAGTTTGTGGTTCTGTGCAGACCTACTGAAAAGTACTACATAATTTCATGGAAGAAATTAATAGAAATCATTTAAAGCTTTATATTGTGTAAAGTTAACAGGCAGCAGTTAAACTTCAGTCTGTGTGCTGACTAAAGGCATCTTATTTCACTTCTCCTTTTAGCTCTTCATCTTACTCTTAAAGAACATAACTATTTTCCTCAGTAGCTCAACTATGACCAGGTTGGGATATAGTGCTTACCTCATTCATCTGCCTTGTTGTAAACACAGTACCCGCCTTATCTCCACTCAGAAGACATATTTGTTATCTCCACTTGATATCCCCACCTCTTTAAGCAGTAAAGACGAAGTTCCTATTTTTGAGGTGCATTGAGTCTGAGGTTCATATTTCTTCAGTGAAAGAAACCCCAAACTGATCCAGTGCAGGAACATGCTCTTGTCCTAAGAAAGCTGATTTGACCTTTCTGGTTTGAGCCCATCTCCAGTGCACTGGAACAGAAAAGTACCAAGGTGAGAAGAAACAAGGCATTTTCCTTCCAACAGAGGAATGAGAGATTCTGCATGGTTTTTAGTATGACCAGGGTTTGTTGATGTAGAAAGAAAGTTAAATATTTAACTACAAGGAGATCACATACTGAGTTTACTATACTGGGTATTATACAATAGCTCTCAGACCCACGTTTACATTCACAGAGGTTTGGTTAATACCTTCCAGGCTTTTGAAAAATTAATGTGATACAATTGCTGAACTATTAAGCTATCCATGTCTTTACAGTTTGAACATCTTTATGTCTTTTTTGCATAATGGAGGCATTTTTTTTAGGAATTAACATTTTATAATGATGATAATTTTAAAATGATTATTATCATTTTATAATGAACTGTGATGGAAACTTGGAAATGGAAAAAAAGAAAAACATACTCCTATTAATGGGTATTTTGGTTCCGTCACTTCATTGTTGGTGATTAAGAATTGTAATATAGTCAATCTACTAGGGTATTCCTCTGAGAGAGATTGCATCACAACCTGTTTCCTGGCAGTTAAATGGAAATATTCACCTGTTCCTTAATTGCATGGAATCATCTTATTCATGCTGTGCAATTCAGCTTTTGAGTTTGTTTAATATTTTCATTTTAATGCAACCATTCTTAATTCTTAGGGCAACAGCTTAGAGTGTGTTGCTTGCATGGTATAGGGGGATTGTTATAATAAGCATATTGGGCGTGTTCAGACGTGTGGATGTTTGGTTCCCTGGGGACAAGTAGTGGTGCCGCCACTACCTGTCCCTGGGGAACATCTGTGCCACGTGCACTTTGGTGTGTGGCAAGTTGCCCTGGGTGGGGTATGGGAGGCTTACCTGGGGGCCTCCCAGGGCTGTAGCTGTGGCAG
Organism: Gavialis gangeticus; assembly: GCF_001723915.1. NCBI lineage: Eukaryota > Metazoa > Chordata > Crocodylia > Gavialidae > Gavialis > Gavialis gangeticus. The sequence goes on along the minus strand of NW_017729033.1, from coordinate 61,869,289 downwards.
TTACGCCAAGCAGAGCAGAGCCTGGCTAGCAGCGGAACACGGCTCTGGCTGGCCTGGCTCTTCTTTTCAGCAGCACGCACTGGCCAAGCATGCATTACTGTTTTGGGTTTTTTTTCCCCCCATGATTGTTTTTTGACCCCTGAATATCCAGGGGTCAAAAAAAACCGGTGCAGTGCATGCTAAGCCAGCATACCCTTGCAGCATGGCGTGTGCAGTATGTGGTGCAGCAAACATGACCATGCTTGTCTGGACACAGTTATTACTTGCTTATTTCAAAGTTGAAATGAGTTTGTTTGTTTGTTTGTTTTTTTAACTAAAAAAGCCTGACCATACTTGCTGAATTAAGCAGGCTGAATATGAAACATTTAATTTTGTGACCTAAATGCATTTTCTAGGATGCAAGTTTGTTCAGTGTTCTGTGACAAAATGACTTGTTAAATTATGTAATGATATGCTTAGGAAATCTACAGAGAGGTTCAGTGCCCTTTTCCTTAAATCTCAGTACCACTGGTATGGATGGATTGGGTTAGGTCTGAAATGGAAAAGCTATAAAAAAAACAAATTTAGTTTGTGAAGTGAAGAATCAGAGAAAGCATTCTCCTATAATGTGTACTTTCATTCTGCCTGATTAAATCAGCATGAATTTTCAGTGTGTTCTTTACCATGGTATTTCATACTTACTTTCTGGTCTTTTGTTTTTTATTTCTGTGGGTATTTCTTCTATTTTTATCCTTTCTAGTATAGTTTGTAGAAGTTTCTATACCACTCTCATCACTTTGTGCGAGCACCTTCCAGTACTCCATCAAGCAATGGGACTGACATCAGACAAAAATGAGATGCACATGATTCATTCTCCCCAGGGGAGAATTGTGGTCAGTGGTATGTTTTAGTTTGGTATGCCTTATTTTATTTTGTTTTATAGAAACACTTGCTGGGCACATTTTGATTTCTGTTTCCTTTGACTACCCTGCCATCAACTCCTTAACTTTAATTGGTTTAGTAACTAAAGCAGTGATTCTTATCAGGGTGCTACAGTAAGTACCCTAGGGTGCCTTGCAATCATTTTAAGGGTGTCACGCTGTTAGCACTCTTAGGCGTGCAAACATGATTCACAAGATAAACTTAACAGTTTTGCAAATAGAAATCCACAGGCTTAAAAACTTGTGGCTTTTCTGAGTTCTTTGTAACAGAAGAATTACTCTTATTATTTTTCTGTGGCCAAGAAACAGTGAAAACAAGAGCTGTCTTTTTCTGAGGGGTGCCTCAAATCTAAAAAGGTTGGGAAGCATTGCTTTAAAGGAAACAGTGTATACACACTGAAATATGAAAAACAGAGAAGCTAAAATTTACTTTCTCATTTCTATCTACAAAGGTGCCCTTATCTTAATTTTTCTGAAAGGACATAATAGACAAGTGGATAATGAACAAGGATTCTGGATTTCTCCGTTTAAAAATAGCAAATTCTCTGATTAAAAAAAAAAGCAAAATCTCTGATTTAAAAACTCAAATCCATGTTTTTCACAATTAAAATGAAACACCACTATATAAATATTTCAGTTTAAAATGGTAAATATATCAATAAACCCTTGTGTTCAACTGATACCTATATAGGCATCAGTTGAACACAAGGGTTTATTGATATATTTACCATTTAACAGCAGTTTGTAAGGCTACCAGTGCCTCAATCACTATAATAAAATACATTCTAAACACCTATACATTTTGGCATTTGATTTTAGGTTTTTTATCATAGAAAATCAGAGCTCCCCCCGCCCCCTTCACTCGCCAGGATGTAGGTCCAGCTACAGTCCCCTCCCTCCCCCCCGCTGCTTTGTGATGTTGAGCAGCCCTGGTATGCCAGTGCCCTGCCCGTGCCACGGCTCCTCACTCCCCACCTACATCCTGCAACCCTCCCCATCCCTGCCAGAAGGAGCCCCCATCCAGCAAGACTACAGGGATAGGGGCCCAGGTCCGCAGCACCCTGGTCTCCCCAGCAGTGCCCAAACTGCAGCTGCCACCTGTGGGAAGTGGTGGCTGCAGTGGAGCACAGAGTCCAGCTCCCCCTCCCCCACAGGCAGCAGGGCCGGAGCAGAGCCCATGGAGGAGGGGTGAATACAAGCTGCCTGCTGCAGGCTAGGGGCTCCCCACCCTACTGTCTGCCCCCTGGGGCCTCTGCGGCAGGACCCAGTACAGCAGGACAGAGTAGGGCAGGGAGGCTTGATTCCACTGCCAAGAGCCCTGTGCTGCCGTGGCAAGGCACAACTTACCTGCCTGGCAGCAGCAGAGAACATAACTCTGTGCTGCCACCCCTGCTGCTGCTGGGTGGGCAAGGGGCGTTTTTGCCATGGCAGCATGGGACTTACGGTGGCAGCACCAAGTCTTCCCACCCTAATCTGCCCTGCCACACCGGGTTCCACCCGCTGGGCCGCAGATGCCCCTGGGGGGAGGGCAACAGGGTGAGGAGCCCCAGGCCTGCAGCGGGCAGCCTGCATCTACCCCGTGTACAAATCTGAGGGGCACGTGATCCCCGTGTCCCCTTTCCAGGAGTGCACATAGTGGTGGGGAGCCAGCCCCCCTACCACCCTGTGGACGAGCCACCCGTTGCTCCATCCCACTCCCCACTTGGGCCCTGCAGCTGTGCATTTCCATCCAGGCCCCAAATACTGTCCCAGCTGAGCCCCCAGCCTCAGCCCTGCCCAGCTCCCCCTCTCCATCAGTATGGCAGCCTCAATTCACCTCCCCACTCCTAACTTACCTGTAGGGAACTGTAGGAGGTGCTCTCCCTAATGCCTGGCTGCCATGTGCATGTATGCATGCACAAATGCACGTGGCACCCCTTGCCTGATTGCCCTCCTCCCGCCTCCCCCAGCCCCATGTAGGCTGGAACTCTGGCAGCCTGCAGGGGGAAACGTGCTGTTTCCTATGTTTTTCTTCTTTGGAGACCTGGATCCCTGATGAAGAGGTACTATTCTTTCCCCATCCTGGGAACTTTCCATTGTAGTCCTTTTAATCCCATGTCCTTGTTCAAAGCTTTTTGCATGTTCTCTTCTCTCTTTGAACTCTCCTACCTTGTTGTTTCCTCCAGAATCATACTCCTATTCCAATCCTACTCCTTAGTAAACTTCACAGATGTGCAGTACACAGAGTACTTCCAAACTGATGTTTAATTTTTTTCACACGCAATCATTTGTGGCCAAGAGAACAAAGGACTGAAAGTCTGGTTAACCACATTACCTTGATAATATGACTCTCTCTAGATTTTTTTTTTTTTA
>NW_017729033.1:61851175-61861017 GCF_001723915.1 Gavialis gangeticus | reverse complement strand
GTACACAGAGTACTTCCAAACTGATGTTTAATTTTTTTCACACGCAATCATTTGTGGCCAAGAGAACAAAGGACTGAAAGTCTGGTTAACCACATTACCTTGATAATATGACTCTCTCTAGATTTTTTTTTTTAAGAAGAAAAGAATTTTGATACCTTTGAGGAAGTTTTTGACAAACTTAAACCTTTGGCACTATAGTATGGATGAAGACAGTTGAGTTTCATTCTGCCTAATTTTATTTTCATGATCTTTATTTGTGAACTTACAGTTCCTCTCATCTTTCTTTATCCCCCATCACTGCGTCTGTTTGTACTTTTGCAGTATTTCTTTCATCCTGATAGCCTGTATTTCTCTTACTGGTCCTTCAGACCAGGGAGTTAGGCTTCCCTGGTCTGAAGCAAAAAGACTTAGTGGATAAGCTGAGCAATTCTGACCTTGGAATGATAAGGTCAGCCAAGTCTGGTGAAAAGACTTCTGTTGGAGTTGTTGGGTTTTTTTCCCGAGGTTGTTTTTAATAAAGCCAAATCTTAGGAAGGGTATGTAGCCAGTTTTTTTTTTTACTATAGGACAAAGTAACCTCTCACACCAAATTCATGCAGAATTATTGAATACACTAATCTTTCTTAACATGCTGTTTTACTTAAATAAACTACATAGTGGCCTGTTCCTGCACAAAAATAATAGCCTGTAAGATTCCATTTTCTAGGCCAATTCTAGAAATTCACATAATGACACAGTATAGTTTTTTGAGGGGAGAATTAAAATGAGGTTGGCTTCTATAACACTGAGCTGTCTGAGTGGATTCTTTGAAATTTTACCATATTAAAATAATAGCTATGAACATTTCAGTTTTGAGCCTGGCATGAAAACTATATAGGGGCCAGAGATATAGAACTTTCAGATTATTTTAGAAGAAAGACGCAACCTAATCAGCAGTAAAAGACATGTCTTACTTCATGCCATTAGAAACCATACAGTGTTTGTTTTTCATCATGGCTAATTGTTGCTTTTTGTATTAGTTAGTTCCATGGGAAAAATACAGAAACAAAGCCCATTTAGGCCAGAACAAATAACACTTTCTTTAGTTTAGTAGGTACTATTGGAGCCTGGGGAACAGTTCTGCTGTACTAGTGTGCTGAATAATTAAGCAGTTCTCTTTTTGTGGCTAACTCAACTAAGCTTGATTTGAGAAATAGGTCATGTGTGTTTCCAGAGATTCTGCTGTAGTTCTTTATTTTTAAGAGTATTTACATATTGCATACAGAACACGTGTATTTCTTAATAGAGTATCCCCAGCTTCTGGAAACATACTGCATGTATGTAAATAAATATTTGCTCCTCTTTTACTATATATCTGCATTTATTATAATATCATGTATCTTTGTAACATTTAATAAGATATGTGCTATGAGCAAAGCAGACTGTTAGGCCCCTGGCAAATGTTATACTGAAGTCATAATTAATCAGTTAATTGCATCTTAAATAGTAACCTGGACACATTCTGTGCAATTAGTGACACAATAAAATGGGAGATAAGCTGCAAAAATATTCCACAAAAATATGTATACTCATTTTGTGGTTATGTTGCACCATAAATTGAACACGTGATAGGGTCCTCACCATGCAGCCTGATGCTGGCTGCATGGTGGGGACGCTTGGGCTGGCCCCAGTTTGGTGGCGAGGCCGGGACCAACAGTCAGCCTAGTCTTAAACCAGTTCTGGTCCAGTCCTAGGGTTACACTTGATAATCATCTTATTCGTGGTCCCAGCCCTGGGACTGAACTGGTTCACCAGGCGCCCAACTTCCTACTTGCATGCAAGTAATAATGATGCAGTTGAGACCTGGGAACAGATCCCATCATGCCATTAAGTGACTGTGTGCCAGAGGCCTAAGATTCTGTACGTAGAGTGCACTGTTCCTCTCAGTCATCTCCTTAACCAATACTTGAGCCCTGCATGATGGGGTAGATATTATTTCTGAGTCGTTCTCTAAAAATTTGAATTCCAGAGAGGCTTAGTGTTCTTTTACAGCAGGTGTGCTCAGTTGTCCTTATTATTTCATATAGTTTCATCCAATTTACTTAGTACTGAAGTGCAGCTATCTATCTATAATGACATGGATTACCTCAAAACTTTTTTTCTAAACATAAGTACAATGCCATCAGTCTTTTTTATAATATAAAAAAGAAAGAGCTACGTTTTTTACATTCCTGACTTTAAGAACAATTCCAAAAACCATGAGAACTGGCAATACTGTCTTTCTTAAATCAGTGACTGTTCTCAGAGATTACTGATGGCATTGTACTGATGTTTAGGAAAAACATTTTGAGGTAATCCATATATATAAAAGAAAGAGCTACGTTTTTCATGTTCCGTACCCTCAGATGAGGCTTGGGAATGTCCTGATTCTACATAGACACAGGTGCCTAATGTGAAGCTCTTTACAGGCATCTAAGCTCCATTGGAAAGAAGAAGCTCAGACATACCTTCAAGATTAATGTTTCCCATTGGTTACCCGTAGACAGTTCCCGCTTAGTATCAAGCTCTGTGAATTATTCCTTAGAAATTTCTAATTTTCCCCATTTAGTGTACATAGAGCCTGAGCACCTAACTCTCTTTCTTTAATGATCCCCTTGGGGACAGATGTTATGATGTTTAAGTTGGACGTGCCTAAGGGACCAATCTAGATTTTGCCCTATGTTTTCTCTGGGAAATAGATGGCACACTGTGTATTCCACAATAGCAATAATAACGAATATGCAAATGTATTTCTTCTTTTTCCATCTTTCTTGAAAGAATTTATAGAGTCCATCTTTTTACTTGCTAGTTGTCTATTATTTTTACATGCAGTGGAAAGAAGGCCCATAAAGTCTATCACCAGGTACAAAGCATCTCTATTTAAGAGACAAAGCTCAAGACCTCATTCTTTCACTGAGTTTTTGAGTATTTTCAACAGGAGCCGTGAGAACTTCAGAACCAAAAAGATCCTTTGACATGGCATAAGAGATTTGTGATGCAGTGACCTTATTATAAACAGTACATTTTGGGCCCCTTGCTTCAGATTTAAAATTCAGAAATCTCATAATCAAGGAAGAAAATACAAAATAATCTGTGTGGAGTGGAAGCAGAAATATTCAGGGTCATATTTAGGTATCTTGACAACAGTAGGCGTTTTACTTTTAACTTTGGTGGGTTCAACATTTTATTACTCCAAGACAGTATTTCATCTGACATACAACTGTGGGCTGTTTGGATCTTTAATTATTGTTTATCCATATACCTTGTGGAGTTTAACACAATTTGCTTAACATTTTTACTGATTAGCAAATGATATACAATATATTGTTAATGACTTCAAAATAGTTTAAGTGGAGTGTAAGAAAAAGCTTTACCTTAGGGAAACCTGTGAGTCATAGATCAGGGCTTCTCTTTTTCTGCACAGTAAAGGACACAACCCATCAGTGCTGGTTGAGTGCTGATAACACATATTTGCAAATAGGAAAATGTTTCTGATTATCTGTACAAAAAAAAACAAAAACAACAAAAAACAAAAATTTCACTAAATGGGCTTTGAGTGATTTAAAATGTACATATAGTATGTGTATATTCAGCAAGTGTGTATAAACGCACACAAATTTGTTGGTTACAAAATAACAGAATGGTGTTGAATTTGAATATGAACATTTTTGTATTTATCCAAATATGATACACTTGTTCTTTGTTAGAAGTTAGTTTTACTCGGGCTTATTTGTACATAAATCTGTACTTTTTTTAAAGAGCTGCCTAGTCGTAGGTTCTAAATTGGAGTTAGAGTGCTAAATGATGTGTTGTGAGGGTATTTTTTTACCATCTGATAAGGAGTATCTGTTTATTAAATGCTAACATTTTAGAAAATAAATATCACTAAGTTTTTTTTTAAACATGCAAGATCTAACCTTATATCCTAATTGCTGCAGAACTGGGAGAAAGCTTTTAATTAATAGAAAATACACTCTAGATGATAATCCCACTGTGATACAAGGATGGGTTATGACAGCAGCCAGATTTTTTTTTATCCTGAGCATCTGATAATCTGTAATTACTACTGTTCCCCAATATATTTAGACACAGTGCTGATGCACAATCAAAGTAGTAAACAAAAAATAGCTGTATAAGTCATGTAGCACATTTATGTACACACAAGAGAAGAAGAAATAGACAGGGTGATATCATGGTTCTCTTGACATCAGTGAGAGTTTTGCCATTGACTTCAGTGGATCCATTATCTCCCTAACCCCCAGTCCTGCAAAGACGAGTACACCACATTACTCAGTAGAGGCAGTGGGTATTTTATCCATTGATTTCAGAACCCAGATTTCACTCACAGTGCATAAAGGTAAGTAGGTAAGTATTTTCTAAATTGGGTCCCCAGTGTTCACCAAGGGAGAAAGGAAAACCTGTTGAATAATTTCTTTCAAGCTTCCAGGGAGATACCAAACTGCAGTGAACAATTCAGTCATCTCAATATATCTTATTTATTTTAAAATGATAATCCACAGTTTCATGTGCGATTCACTTAGAACAGTGTTAGGGACTAACTTAGTCCCCTTTCTCCTGCATAATCTTATGTAGAAATTTATGAACCCAAATTGTATACGAAAAGTTAGTCTTGATGGTGTTGGATAGCAAAACAATTTAAACTACCCTTTTTAACACTGTTGTTTTTTCTAGCAAAGTGCCCAACAGTGTTCCCTCTAAGTTGTGTGGCCACACAGGTGCACCTGGCAGTGAGGCACGACCGCATCTGCACAGCCGCGTACGCCACACAGCATAAAGGGAACGCTGGTGCCTAATGTTGTTCAAGATAAATAGATATGTTTTTGGTACCTGGGATATTCCTTTCCCTATATTTAATATACCAATACAAATAATATAATAATAACTTAATAATAAAGGCATTGACTTCAACTACAAATTCTTAGCTGTAGAACAATTGATAATTTTATAAGGGCTCCACTTTATTTTTGTATGCATGAGCCCTCCTTTTGTCTTCAGATTGAGGGTTTTTTTAAATTTAAATCAGACTTGGATACGTCTTGGGGTGAAAGTTTTATGAAAATTCTTGGTTTTGCAATTTTAGCCTACACTGCACATGGGCTAATTTGATGACGGTGAAATTTAAGATGAAGTCCTAGAAAATGACATCAACGTAGTGGTAAAATGCTTAATTCTGGTAAACCAGCTTGATGACCCACAGTAGCTGCTGTCATGTGGACTGAAGGTACATCCCTTTATGTGGAGCTTTGCTTCTGCCTTGACTTTTGGCTTGGCTTTTGGAACAGACACAAGTGGGTTATGGAAACTAGGCAAAAACCCTTACTAAATGAGAACGTTTTGTCCCATGGTGGTTTCTTGCCTCAAGAAAAAGTTTAATTCATTATATACTTCTGTGTATACCCTTGCCTTCCCTTAGCCTTCCTGAATCAACCTAAAATAGATATATTTAAATTATCTCCCTTCACACTGTGCCTGGGATTTCTAAGGTATGGTATGTGTACAGCTGCTGGTGCATAACTTTGGTGATCTCTGCATTTACCTCACAACACTTTTTAAGGAAGTTCTTTCTACCCAGAGCTAGAGAGTTTGAAAAACCTGTTTGTTCACTATAGTTTAAGAGCTGATATCAGTATGTAGCTATAGATGACCTCCTGCTGTTTCCTGAATGTGGACTATTTTTGATACCTACACAGAGCCCCCCTGAAGAGTGCAGCAGTTCAAAGCAATTTACAGGAGTGGTCCTGTGTAACTAGATAGATGTTACATGCTAGATGTTGATAACACTGAAAACTGTTTGTCACAGGAGGGCAGCACTGAACAATGCATTTTGGCCTGTTCGTAGTTCTGACTTCTATTGCATGATGGATCATTTGATTTCCTGGAACAATAGTAAGCTGGCTGATTAAGACGGCACACAACTTCAAAACAATACAAGCTGTCACAAAGAGTGTGTGTGCGCGTGTGCATGCATGCACACACACAATACATGTTCTCCTGAAGATAGTGTACATGTGTAGTGTACATACACACAGCCTGTGCGAATAGGGAAGTATTTGATTTGCATTTGGATCTGGCTGATTTGATTTGATTAGGAGATTCAGATTACTGTCCTGAATTGATTTGGCTGAATCGGCTTCAGAAGATTCAGTGCTGATTCAGAGAGATTTGGTGATTTGGATCAGCTGGGTGGCAGGCTGCAGGTTCTCCTGCGACTCCTCCAGCTGTGCCTGCCTCTCCCCGGGATGGGGGAGGCACAGGAGGAGCCCCCATGCCTGCCCCACCCGGCCCTGTCTCCCAGCACTTAAAAGGAAAAAAGCCCCACACTCACTGGCTGTAGTGGTGGCTATGGGGGCTCTTCAGCCTCCTGGCAGAGCACCCCACGCCCGGACCCAGTAGTCCGGGGAATCAAAAAAACAAAACACACTCACTGGCAGTAGCAGTGGCTGTGGGAGCCCTGGGGCCACGTGGCAGATCCCCCCTCCCCCCTTAGCCCCCACTCCCTGATCTCTGTGCCCCCGATGGATGCCCTGCCCGGCCCCAGCATCCTGGCAATTAAACATAAAACAAAACAAACCCTGCACTGAGTGGCTGCAGCAGCAGCAATTGGGGCCTTGTGACAGAGTCTACCCACGCAGCGTGGGGCAGCGGGGATCACCTCTCCTGCTTGGCACCCGCACTGCAGCTGCACCACGGCGCAGGTACAGTGCAGCTTGGCAGGGCGCTGCGCAGTGTCTGGGGGCTGGGACTGGGTGGTGCTGGGCTCCGGGTGACACGTGGAGCCACCCCAACTCCCAGGCAGCATACGGTGCTGTGCCGAGTGACGCAACAGTTGCCACATGGGTGCCAGGCTGGGGGGCGACTTCCACTTCCCTGCCCTGCATGGGGGGCCATGAGCCCCCAGTCACCACTGCCAGAGCCAGTGAGTGTGGAGTTTTCGTTTTTTGTGTAAGTGCTGGAGGCTGGGCTGGGCAGGGCATAGTGCCAGGCAGGCCAGCCATGGGGGCTTCTCCTGCGGCTCCTCCAGCTATGCCTGCGTTTGCCCCAGTGGGAGGAGCCAGCTTTAGCGGCTCTGTCCTGCTGCTGCTTGCCCAGCTTCGAATCGATTTGGAGCTTTTACTTGGTCTCCCGATTTGATTAGGATTCAGAGATTTGGTCCCCAAATCAGGCCAAATCTCTTCCAGATTGAATCAGCTACCAAAGCTTTGCACAGCCCTAACGCACAACCTTGGTGGTGTAACCTTTGCACCTGGAGGTTACAGGAAGGCTGAAGTCAATGCATGGGTGTTCTGTTCTAACATTGCCTTTCTTTTGAGCACCTGCCAAGTTGTATAGAAAATGGATTGCACAGGGCCTGTTCCAGTTTACTCTTTGATCTATTTTTGAGAGGAAATATTCACTGTGGAAGAAAAGTGATGTTATATATAGGCAAACTTTCAATTATTAATTCTAAATCTTTCTGCTGTTCTTGTGGACTATGCATCTGCTGAAGCTTGGGCTTCTCTAGAAAAAACTGTAAGTGTTGATAGAAATCAGGCCAACACTTGAATACTGCCTAATTCCTTATGAAAGAGAATTACTTCATCCGTAATATTGAAGTAGGAAGCCTAAAAAATTTTTTTTAAATTCTCTGAAGAGAGATGGAAAGATATAGTAGAATCTGATGAGTCCCTAAATTGTCAAAGGTAACATAACTTATATCTGACATCCATATATACCATTCTATTTCTCTACGCTAGATGCTTAAAAATAATGTGTTTGGTATCATATAGAAAATCTTGGGAGTATTGCCACTACTTGTGAAATTTTCAGGAGACTTAGGAAAGTTTGTGGTGTCTGTTAGAACACAAGTGATAAATACCATTTGAGAGCATACGGTCTAGGTAAAATCCTGTCCCCATTGGAGACGTTTTCCATTGGATATGGTTTCCCCCTTCTGTACTCACTGAGGTTCCTTTTCCAAGTTAAAATGTACTTTTTTATAAATCTGCAACAATGACTATAATCTAGACATTTCCAGGCAGTTCTTCCCTTTTTTGTTTTGCTTACAAAAAGCACCATATGTGGAGAATAATGTAGCCTTGGTATGTTCTGCCAGCAGAGTGCTCTGGTTGGCTAAACATCCGTCTGCTTTATAATTTTTGTAATTGGTCTGTTTTTTAAAACGGTCATTCTGATTTCTTCTACAAAAGCCTCTTTCTTTATACAAAGTATTATCCCTTAGTTGATGTTTTAAATTTACCATTGTTTGCTGCCTTGCTTAGACCATTAAGCCAATAGTTGTAATCTGTAATAAATTAATTTTTCTGGTTAAAACTAGCCAGGTAGATATATTGTATGTGTGCATTTCACAGCATGCCATAATCAATAGGATTTTTAGGAAACTAAAGCTAAGACAATAGCTAGGACTGCCATCCTAATGTATAGCTATCATTGCTTTTTCTGGTACAGGAGTATAGCACTAAATATCAGTACGTTCTTTACATGTCTCTCATTTAATCTTGTATTTTACTGAAGTTTGCAGCTATAGAGATATAAGAAGGGTATCCTTTCCTGATGCCTCATTCAATTTCACTCATTGTTTCTGGAAAAAAAATCATCTTACATTCTCAAACTGTACATTTTAATTTACCTATTTCCTAGGCACATCACCTCATAGGGTGACACTTTGAGCAACAGAAGTTCATGATCCTACCTCATTCAAAGTCAGGGGTAGTTTAAACATTCATCTAGCAAAGAGAAGAATATGGCATAACATTTCTTTCACCTCTCATGCAGCTCTGCTGATGTGTATGGAGTTTTGATTTACATGCATATACTTTTATTTATATTTTTCTTTTCTTCTTTGTCTTAGTGTTTTGCTGTGCGCTCTTTGGGCTGGGTAGAGATGGCAGAAGAAGATCTTGCTCCTGGAAAAAGTAGTGTTGCTGTTAACAATTGCATTAGACAACTCTCTTATTGTAAAAATGACATCAGAGACACAGTCGGAATTTGGGGAGAGGTAAGAGTTTGGTAAATGTAATCATTTTTTGGTGAATTAACCATTTTATTTCTTCCTTGAATGCAGCCCTCCCATTCCGTAAAACACCCTGAAAAGTGTACACACGTGCACACATGGTAAATTTCCCACCCATATAAAGTACCAGTTTAAAATGTTACTGACCAAAAAGTAACATTTGAATAGTGTAATTTATTATGCAACTTTAATGTGAAAAACAAAATGAAAAATCAGAGCCAGTCTGGGACTGCTGTAGCAACAGCTGGTGCTGCCAAAAAGCAGAAAAGACATTGAGAATGACCTTGAGATTTTTTGTTTTTGGCTGGTTAGAAAAGTAGGTGTCACAAATGCTGTGATCAAATTATTGCATCTCCAGTTTGTATATTATGTACTGTATAACAGGACCAATATTACAGTAACTAATCGCTAAGGTATACTGAGACTATACAGTTTGGTAATAAAATGTTTCTTGTGAGGTATTGTTCAAGGAGGCTGGAGTTACTCTGACTAATAGACTGCTGTATAATCACACTGCCAGAAGCCTTCATCCAAAGTCACTGAAACGAATGGGAACATTTTTATTGGCTACAAGTGGGCTTTGGATTAATGCCTTATTCCACTCTCAAGCCCATAACCAAGTGGAAAAGGAGTGTAAGAAACTTCAGGTTGATGAGGGAAGTAGGTTGCAGGCATGTTGGTGTAAGGACATAAAATCATGGATTAAGTATAGACATTGGATTTATGACACATTATAACTTGCCTGACATCTGACTCCCCAAGTACCTCTCCACTATTTACCTGCTATATTCAT
>NW_017729033.1:61849994-61850879 GCF_001723915.1 Gavialis gangeticus | reverse complement strand
CTCCCCAGGTACCTCTCCACTATTCAACTGCTACATTCATCCCCCTTTTCTCCCCCCCCCCAGCCTGTCTCTCACCCACTGACTCCTCAGTTTACATCTTCACTGACTGCCTATTTTGCTGCAGACCAGCCCAGCCTTTGGTTTCTTTACTATTCAGTCCATCCAGGAAGAGCACACACCAACTGCAGATGCTTCCTGAGCCTGACGAAGGGTTTTTAAACCTGAAAACTTGTTAAGAATTTTTTTCCCAGTTATTTAATTTGGTCTAATAAAAAATATCTGTTTTACCCAAAGAGCCTTGTTTGCCTTCGAGTTGATAAAACATTTGCACCAAGATGTTACAAGAAGGTTTGAGTGAAGGCATGACTGGTCTGTTTTAAACAACCACCAAGTTGTTTTCCATGCTGTGCTCCTGTCTCCTGACCTGTTGGCATAAATATTATACTAACTTAGAGTTCCTGCACCCCGTGGTCCAAATGCCAATGTCATATGTGAAGAGGATGAACATTACATAATGAAAATTCAGTATGAGTCTATATGGAGTAGTATCACGTGGTGGGTAGAGCACTGGGCTGGAACACAAGAGCCGTGGGTTGTGTTCCCAGCTCTTCCCCTAGCCTACTGGATGTTCTTGGGCAAGTCACTTCTCTGCGTCTCAGTCTCCCCATCTGTAAAATTATGGCCACTTTTGAAAAATACTTTGATTAAGTGCTACATTAAGTGCTATATGAGCAAAGAAATTGGGAATAAAAGGAATCCACAAAAAGCCAAAATGTGCCTTCTAGCCTTAATTTCTTAGACTGGGTAATGGCAACCGTTTGTCACTATGGGCCACTATTTGCAACCCAGCCCCTGCCGTGGGCCACACTGCTGTACCTCCCTGGT
>NW_017729033.1:61844529-61844994 GCF_001723915.1 Gavialis gangeticus | reverse complement strand
AGATAGCCAGTGCCTCCCTAAAAGACACCAGCTTCCCTTTCCTGGTACCTTCTCTACAGCTTTGTCTGGAATGTGCTGCCAGTTCCCTAAGCTCCCACAGGCCAGATCCAGTCTATCTGTGGGCTGGATCCAGCCTATAGGCCATAGGTTGCCAATCCCTGTCCTAGGCTAAAAAAAGTGCTGCTTTCATTTACCAGATTACAAGAAATCTTGTCTTATAGTTGTATAAGTAGGGAACCTGCATATTTTTGCTAGAGGGCTTCACTGCTACCCCATCAGAACAGGACGTCTCATCATTAGGAGCTAGACAAAGTGATTACAGATAAAAAATGCCTATCTTTGTGAAATGATGAATGAAAGGTCCATTCATCCAGTGCCATTGTCATGACCTTAGGGCTTGCACTCTTTTTATATGGTACAGAGGCTTCAGGCTGGGGTTTGGAGTAAGGAAATATTTAGAACAAA
>NW_017729033.1:61832221-61843649 GCF_001723915.1 Gavialis gangeticus | reverse complement strand
GGTCCCTTCCAACCCTACTTCTATGATTCTATGATATAGACCTAATGAAGGTTAGGTCAATCTAAGTGCCAGTCTATGCAGAAAGTCAGAGAGATTAAGCTGGGTAAAAAATGGTGGGCCCAGTCTAAGTTCATTTGAGGAGGTGAACTAACTTGGATTGGGAATGGGTTAGCCCAGTGGTCAACAACATTTTTGGGCAGAGTGCCAAAAACACCTGCAACTTCAGTGTATAAGATGCTGGCATGCCAGGGGTGGGTGATGGCGGAGAAGTGGGGAGCTTGATACTTGTTGTAGCAGCAGAGCCCCTTCCCCACTATCTGCTCTGAGGCAGATGTGCCAAGCAAAATGCCTTCATGTGTCATGCTCTTGCACCAGTGCCAGGGGTTGCCTACCCTGGGTTAGCCCAATCTATCAAACATCTGCATGTGTTCAGAGTACAGAACCAGGGCTAAGAGAGTCCAGCTACTTGACCCATCCCTGGGGCTGTGTTCTTCCTAAACACCTCCCCGCCCTTCCTCTGATGGGGTTATTTTTAGCTCCCTCTCCCTCTTCCCACCCCTCGTTGACTCTCCTCATTCCTGGGTGGACTACCCACCAGCCACACCCATCTTCCCAAAGCCTCCCACCCTCCAGACCTGCTAGCCCCACTGATTCTGCCTGCCTCTCCCCATGTCCCAGGTTATTTCTGCCAGGTTCCTGGTTTGGCTCCTGTCACTGGTGAACATGTGTACAAGCTGCTCCCAATCTACTGTCACTCATCTTAAATAAGCCATGTGATTGTAGACTGAGTTCAGTGAATGTCTGCATATACCTAGGAGTTTGTGGTGAAGGAAGAAAATCAAGATGAAAGGTACTGCTTTAGGACCATAGTTTACTCAGTTTATTCATATGAGTAGTTCCTTCAATTCAGTCTTACTAGACAAATAAGTAGAGCTGTGCTAATGGATTTTTTGAGTGGATGGCTGAACTAAGATACCCAAAAAGTTCATCCCTGCTCCATATTGCATCATTTATCAAATATCGAACACCATTTTATCAAGTAGAAGCATTTCATTTGACCTCAAATGAAAAGCTTTGCTTTTTTTGGATGTTTAACTCTTTATTCCTTTTTTTAAAAATAGGTGAAATTTGAAACAAAAAGTTAAGCCAGTTTATTCCAAAAATACCAAAATGATATTTTTAATTTTTTCCTTATTGTTCCTTTCCCCTACCTTCCCCCCACACCCCTTTTTGGTTGAAACTGTTAATTGGTTTCAGTCTGAATTGGCAAAAGTTCCATATCCTTCTGTCTCCTCAAAAATGCATTTTTCAGTGAATGTGCTAACTGCTGAAAGAAACTTTTACTCAGCTCTACAAATAATACAATTCAGACATGGAACTTGATGAAGTACCCATTATTGTAAATAGGTTCTTGTTGACTTTTAAAGAAATCCGTAAAACCTCATATCTTGTTTAGCAGAGTAGTGCTGGGAGGCTTTGTGGAAGGAGCATATTTAAGAGGGAACTGAATAAAGGGAGAGAGTACAGTTGATGACTGAGTGAAAATTGGAAGGAATCCACAGTACATACTGCAACAGAGTTGTAAGGAACTAGTAAAGTTCACTAAAAATTACAATTTTAAGGTTGAAGGAAGGTTAGAAGTACTAGCTAGACTAAAATATTATTGAAGGGGTGTTAGAATTAGGATAGGATTATCTTTTGGCATGTGGTGCATAAATACCAGTGGTTACATGTTGACTTCATACAAGTCAGTTGAAGTTTTGCCACTGATGTGAATACAGAAGCAAAGAAATTGTTTTCTGTAGATAAGGCAACATATTAGTTTCATAATTGGTACAGTTGGAAGGGACCTGAGCAGATCATCAAATCTGACCCCCTGCCATAGGCAGGAAAGAATGCTGGGGTCAAATGACCCCGGCCAGGTGATTGTCTAGCCTCCTTTTGAAGACCCCCAAGGTAGGAGTGAGCACTACTTCCCTTGGAAGTTGGTTCCAGATCCTTGCCACTCTGACTGTGAAGTAGTGCCTCCTGATATCTAGCCTGAACCTACTCTCAGTAAACTTCTGGCCATTATTCCTAGTTACTCCTGGTAGTGCCTGGATGGAACAGGGATTCTCCCATTCCCTGCAGGTTCCCCCAGTAAGTTTACAGACGGCCACCCAATCCCCTCGCAGCCTTCTCTTGTGGAGGCTTAACAGGTTCAGGTCCTGTAGCCTCTCTTCGTAAGGCCTGCCCTGCTGTCCCCGAATCATGCGGGTGGCCTTCCTCTGGAGAGACCTTGTTCCCCCTAGCGCCCCCCAAGATAACAAGGAATAATGGCCACAAGTTGTTAGAGAGTAGATTCAGGCTAGGTATCAGGAGACACTACTTCACAGTCTCACACTTCTCTCCTGCCCAAGGCAGAGGTTGGACCTGATGATCTACAAGGTCCCTTCCGACCCTACTTCTATGAAACTATGACCTGCCCCTAATGAACCCATGCTGGTTGCCCCTAAGAATAATGTCCCCTGCTGGTCCCTCGCAGATGTGCTCCTGGATAATTTTTTCAAAGAGCTTCCCAGGACCGAGGTAAGACTAATGGGCCTATAGTTACCTGGGTCCTCCTTCCTCCCTTTTTTGAAAATGGGGACCCCATAGGCCCTTTTCCAGTCCTCTAGCACCTGGCCAGAGCACCATGAGTGCTCATAAAGCCATGCCAGGAGTCCCGCAATGACCCCTGCCAATTCCCTCAGCACCCTGGGGTGGAGATCATCTGGACCTGCCAATTTGAACACATCCAGCCCCACCAGAAGTTCCCTAACTAGGTCCTCTCTGACCCTAGGTCTGGCAGTGCCTCTCCTGAGTCCATCCACAATCCCGGTGGGGGGATGTCCTGGTCCGTGCTCAGAAAAATTGGAGGCAAAGAATTTGTTAAAGAGGTCAGCTTTTTCATCTGATGCAATCACCAGATTGCCAAGCATGTCCTGCAGGGACCCCACATTACCTGGTGCCTTCTTTTTACTCCCCATGTATTTAAAAAAGGACTTCTTGTTATCTTTGATTCTGGTCACTACACCTAGTTCCAGCTCCACCTTAGCCTTCCTAACAGCCCCCCTACAATCTCAAGCAATAGAGGTATAATCCTCCTTGGTGATAGTCCCTCCCTTCCACCAGGTGTACACCTCCTTTTTAGTTTTCAGACATTCCTGAATGCCTCTGGTGAGCCATGGGGGCTCTTGAGCACTCTTGCCTGCTTTGATTTGCATTGGGACTATCACCCTTTGGGCTCAGAGAATCATTTCCTTAAGGAACGACCACTCATCTTGGACTCCCAGCTCCCCTACCGTCCAGGACCTCAGTGCCTCTCTGACTAATCTCCTTAACTCATTGAAATTGGCCCTCCTGAAGTCAAGGGTTACTGCCTTGCTGCAGGCCTTTGACACCCTTAGGCTATGCTACTCCTACTTCCCACAATTCTGTAAAATGGAAGGGAAGATAAAGTATAAATAGTCTGTCTATAGTGCTGCTTTTCCATATTGCAAAACTTGAAAATGATTTACATTATAATTCTCTGTTTAACTTGTTGCAGTCGGAAGTGGGATTCAGACCTAGTGCAGTTAAGGATTGACATGACACCTCATTCAAGTAATGACAGAAGGGCTTTAATAACTATGCCACAAACGAGCTATAAAACAAAATGACAGAAAAAGACTCCTTCCCACTATTCAATAAATGAGCTATCACAAAAGTCCAGTATCTATTAGCTGCAATAGTGTTTCTGACAAATACAAACAGAAAGCGGTTTCAGGCTTTACAGCCTTCACTAGGCATGGATCCCTCACTGAGAGTGATCAGCTGGGGGCAGGTTACAATGTTCCAGTGATTTTTTTTTTTTTTTTTTTCTCTGTCCTGAAGCCCATTTTGCCAGTAACTCTGTTTCCTCCTTATACTCTTCAAGGCTACGGACAAACGTTACACATAAACCAGTTTAAGTGATCAGAAACTGGTTTAAACCTGTAACAGAACAGATGTTCAGTGCACATAAACCAGTTTGAAAATGACTGAAACTGGTTTGAGATAAGCCTGGTTGAATGTAGTATCAGACTTAACTGATCTGGGTCAAACCAGTTTATGCAATGTCTGTCCCAGACCTCTTGCTCGTTTAAGGTAAACCAGACAATCCTGGCATGCTCTCTGGGCTGGGCAAGGCTCTCTGCTCCACATCAGGTGTGGCCCCTCCCCTCTTCTCCCTGGCCAGAGCTCTGGCAGAGACTTGCAGGCACATAGCATCTGCCTGGCTTCTGCCTGCTAAGCAGGGATTATTCTCCCCACTCCTCTGCCTTATGAAGACACCTCAGCATTAGTTAGCAGACCACATGCTGGCTACAGTCCGTGCTGTGGGAGATGACAAGAGCAGACAGGCTTTTTGGAGCTAATCAACAGGTAGCTTAATGTCCTTCCTGGGAAAAGCTGTTTAAGAAGAGTGTGAACTAAAGGAGAGAGGCTTTGTTTTCTTAATGGGTTGATAAACACTGATTTACAGGTGATAAACATTCCCTGCTAGGTTCCTGAGGAGGGGGAAGAATAATAAGATCATCCTGCCAGGGTCTGGCCACATCCCCCTCAGTGAAGGGAGGGCTGCTCTAGTGCCCCCCCAGCTTCTAGCCTGAGCCACTGCAGGCATGTGCCTGAATTTTTTCAGTCCAGTGGGGATGTCTGTACTGTTACAAACTGGTTTAGCCTAACCAGGTTAGACTAACCTGCAAAGATTGAATCAGTTTAGGCCCAGGCTTTTTGAATGAGTGTCCCTAGCCCAAAGCATTGTATAGCTTCAAAGCATTTCTCCTTGATAGCCGGCCTATTAAAGTTTTAACAAAACAGGCAGGGAGGGACCATCATGTTACAGTTGCTAGTTGCTTGAACCCTGTATTGGGTCATCCAGTTGTGAAACTTGTTTTTGCAAGCTTTTGATTAGTCCAGTAGTTACACATCAATCAAATGGGATGGGTGTTGACTGACTGAATGGCATACCTTGGGGCTCTGATCACAGGACACAGTTTTGGGTAGTTCTTTTAACAGTGGGGCAGAACCCAAAATAGTCTGAACTGGTAATGGTCTATGGAGACATTTGCAAAAACCCAAACAAACATTGAATGCCTGTTCCAAGAAATATGTCTTAATCAAGGGAGAATGCGTCAACAAGAAGGATATAGTTACATAGATAGATGCTGTTATTTATGAATGGTTTAGTATAATAAAGCATTGGGTACATTTGTAACAAGCATAGAAGATAAAATCAGTTGGAAATGCTTCATTTCGAGTCGTCCCAGTCACGCTCTTGCATTCGTGTGTGAGTGCATTGTTACTGGAGTTTGGCCATTTAAATTTCATGTGTAGGTCCCACTAAATAAAGTTTGTCCCCAGAATTTTCTGGGATCAGGTTTGTCCTTAGCTTTATTTAATTTCCTAGGGTTTCTTCATTTTTCAAGAATCTGTATTTTCTTATAGCACCAGACTTTTTCAGTCTTCAGAATTTTGTGATAGCCAGAATGTGGGACTGGTTTATCAAGCCTGTTTATATTCAGGTCCCCAGAGTCCCTAAATAAATTCTGGTTGTCTTCTGCCATACCATCTCCATCTCTATAATAATCTTTGAATATTAAGGCTACAAAACTTGAACAAAATATATAGCAGTTGACCACATCCAAGCCATCCCTTTGTGAACCGCTGGAATAATTTCTTCTAACTTTTGTTCAGCATGTCCCTTATCTGCCCATTTCCCAACTCTGTCTAAATCATTAGGCTTCAATCTTGTTGTCCTAATTCAATATATATTTTGTATCAACAGGAGATTTTACCTTACAAAAATTTCCATCCAGGTTGTTGCAATGTAAATAAATGTGTAACTAGAAAATAGTCCAAATACTCATCCTTGTGGCACTTTAACTTTCTTCCTGTTCAGTTGTTCACAGTATAACTTCTTTATCTTTTTCCTGTCTAAAGTGATTTGTGTTTATTCAGCCACCTTAGAAATCATGCTGATCTGTTATTGCTTGGGGTGGTTGTGCCTCATTCCCTTTTTAACTCTTTTTTTTTCTTTATACAATAAGCTACTTCACTGATATTCTTTTGTTGGTTTCCATTTCATTATTGCAACTGTTTCTTCTGTTCCTATCCCTTGGGGTGCCTGTAAACGTGCGGGACTTGTGATCCGCATTGGAGCGTGCTAATTAGCCTCAGTGTCTCATGTATTCAGCATCTCTGCACTTCAAAATGGCAGCAGAGTGCTTTAACAAAAACTCATCAAATGAGCTATAGTTAAAGCACCACCTCCCCTGCCATTTTGAAGGGGGGTGCTGAATACATGAGATGCCACAGATGTTTCAATTAGAGCAGTTCCCAAGAGCCGCTCTAATACAAGTGCTCCCTTCTCCTACCCCTCCCTCCCCCCCCAATCTCTGGAGCATGTGTAAAGAAACTCTTGGATGCTACATTATGTTTACTTTGAAATTTACATGTCCCTCAAAGCAGTGCCTTTTTCATGCAGGGAAGACATTGAATCCTCCTTTTGTAGATGTAATTCATACCTTCCAAGGCACATTAAGTTCTCTATAGAAAAAGTTCCTGCATCCTCTTCCCTTCCTCACCTTAGTACTAAAAGCAAACAAGTTCCAAGAAACACATCAGACAAAGACACAAAATTGGACACACAAGTAATGCTTGAGCAGTGGCAATCAATCTAAAGTGGGGTTGCCAGAGTCACTGAGATGTCTCTTTGACAATCCCTTGCAGTCAGGGATGAGTGTCTTCCATAATTATCTGTGTGTCCCAAGATAGCTGCTGAGACCTATCTGGGATCAACAGACTCTACTGCAGCTTGGACATGATTTTCCATTCGGGGTGGGTGGTGCTGAATTTTTGATTTAGTCAATGACATGCTGTTTCTGCAGCTCCCACTTTTCCATCTCCTGTTGTTATCACGAGGTTTCAAAGTATACTGAGATCCCTACAGCAGACTCTTCTTCCATATGGGCTGGTCCTGGGCAATAATCTCCCACGAGTTGACACTGATGTTGCATCTTTTTAAGTTGGCATTGAGGACATCCCTGAAGTGCTTTCTCTGCCCTTCTCTTGAGTATACATCTTGGCTGAGCTGGGAGAATAAAACCTGCTTCAGGAGTCTGGTGTCAGACATCCTGATGACATGGCCACCCAACGATGTTGATGTTGGATGATCATCACCTCAGTTCTCATGGTGTTTGCTTGCAGAAGGACACTAATGTTGATATATCTGTCTTCCCACTGGATTTAGAGGATCTTCCGCAGGCTGCATCATGGTACTTCTTCATGAACTTTAGATGTCTTGTGTATGTTGTATGTGTCTCAGCTCCATACAGCAAGATGGGAGTCATGACTGCTTGATAAACTATGAGCTTGGTTTCAGAGCTGATGTCATGATCTTTGAACACCTGTTTTTTCAGGAGTCCAAAGGCTACATTTGCACATTTGGGGTGATGTTGGATTATTTCGTTGATGTCAGCCTTGTGCTGAGATGGCTTCTGAGGTACAGGAAATACTCGACATTCTCCAGAGTCTCACTGTGGATCTGGATTACTTGGAACTGGGGACTGTTTATTAGGAGTTTGTTGGTGGAGGACCTTAGTCTTCTGAATGTTAAGCCTCAGTCCTGTTTACTTCTATACCTTGGTAAAGACATTGACAATTGCCTGGTCTGCTTCTGAGTGAGCACACACCACAGCATCATCAGCGTACTGGAGCTCAATTATTGAGGTCGGGGTCATCTTGGTTTTGGCTCAGAGTTGACTGACGTTAAATAGGTTAAACAGCTTACCATCCATTCAGTAGTTTGGCTCCACCCTGACAGGAAGCTTGTTGGTGGTCAGTTGTATCATTGTGGCAAGGAATATTGGGAAGAGTGTTGGAGTGATAACGCAGTGTTGCTTAACTCTTGTTTTAATCTCGAAGTGATCTGTGATGAATCCATTACTGAGAGCCACTGCTATCATGCCATCACAGAGCAGGTAGAGAATGGTGACAAATTTTGGTGGGCATCCATATTTTGGAAGGATCCTCCACAACGCTTCTTGACTAACGGGTAAAAGCTTTAGTGACGTTAAAGAAGGCCATGTAGAGAGGCTTATGTTCTCAGCATTTCTCCTGCAGCTGGCAATCTGTGAAGACTGGCAGTTATGCCTCTTGATACTCTAAAGCCACACCGAGATTCCAGGAAGAGCTCTTTGGCAAGTGGAAGGAGATGATTTAAGAGGGTTCTTGCAATAATATTTCCTGTGGTGGACAGCAGGGAGATCCCTCTGTAGTTTCCACAGTTGGACTTGTCTCCTTTCTTGAAGATTATCACAGTCGTGGCATCCCTGATGTCATTTGGGATTTCCTCTTCGTTCCAGATCCTTAAGATGAGAGCGTGAAATTGTGCTGTGAGCTCCTCTCCCCCACTTAAAGATTTCCATAGGGATTCTATCTGATTTAGATCTAGCCTTATCATTCTTCATTTTCTTGATGGCTTTCTTTATCCCTCATCAAGGGATTCTATGATCGTCTCTGACTGGGTGTTGTGGGATGGAGTTGAGAACACTCTCGTCAACAACAGACGCTCAATTGATAAGGTCTTCAAAATGCTCCTTCCTACGGACATTGATGGCCCCCTTTCCGTGATCAGGTCTCCCCCATCCTTAGGTCTCAAGGGGGTTGGTTCCCGAGTGCTTTGACTGTAGATAGCTTTGGTGGCACTGAAGAAACCGTGCATATCATGGATGTCAGCAGGATGTTGAATCTCCTTAGCCTTGTCTTCTCACCGTTTATTCATCATATTGTTGGTCCTCCTTTGAACCTGTGCCTTGGCTTGTTGGAGATTCAACTTCTTTTGCTTGGAGTTGGTGTCATTTTGCCAAGCTTGGCACTGAGATGTTTCAGGGAAGACATGGCTAGGAGACGGATAGCAAATATTAACAATAGAAAAGTTAACATTCTTGAATTAACAGAAAACAGAAAACATTGTCTAAATGTGTTTTCTTTTTAGCAAATTCAGCGAGTATCTATGAGCCGAAACTCTTCAGTTTAAAATCCTAGCTCCAGCCAGTCAAGGCAAAACTCATATTGCTTTTATTGGGGCCAGAGTTCTACCTTTAATATTTTCTGGTATTAGCACAAGACCCTTAGCCCACAGATGTCCATTTTTTCTACTGTCTCATTTGTTCTAACATAGCACAGCACATCTTACATGTCTCTGATCACAGGGCAGTGGACCCAGGTGGTCTCTTCCAGTCCAGTTATTCATCTAAAGAGGATGTTTTCCCCCATTATGAGATTATTAATTTTGCTTGTTTGTTTGTCAATAAAGTTTTAATATTAAAACATTTCTTGAATATTGTTATGTTTGGAATTTTGTCAGAGAAAGACTAATTAAGGATTTATTCATTAAATAATTGACCATCACATGGATTTCAGGTTCTGTGGTTTATTGAATCAATAATTGCATTTTAGAAATTCTCTTTTTCCCCCTTAGCTTGAGTTGTTATTAAAAAAGTAAGCATTGCTATTCTAGGCCATCTCAAACAATAACTGAACTTGTTTTCAAATGCTTTCAAAATAAATTGATGCCCGGAATCAATCAACATATTATATGGTGTTTAACTATGTAAGTAAGAAAACAGTGAAACACATTGAGCCCATTCTGTTCAAGTAAATAAAATATTGAGTAATTTTGTTTTTTTGCTTTTTTGTTTTTCAATTATAGGGAAAAGACATGTATCTCATACTGGAAAACGACATGTTAAATTTGGTTGACCCAATGGATCGCACTGTTCTTCATTCCCAGCCCATTGTGAGCATCAGAGTCTGGGGTGTGGGCCGTGATAATGGCCGGTGAGTTAGAGTCTAATTCTTTGCTGTTTTGTCCAGTTAACTTCTACAAATGCAGGATACCGTTGCAGTGTCAAAATTAAACAGAAAGCTTTGAAACAAAATGAGTTTCAAATTTTCAAAATATGAAAAAGTTTTGAAACGTTTCAACTTTCGAAGCCAGGCTTGCTATAGCTAAACAGAAACTAAGGAGAGGGAAGGGGAGGAGGGGGAAAGGACTGCTTTGATATTGACATCTAGCTCCCTGTTCAATTCCCCAGTTCTCTGATCATTTCCCCAGCTCTTCCTGGGAGGCGCGGGCCCCCCCAATCTGCATGCAGGTTTTCAGCAGGCTGCCACTGAAACTGCCCCCCAGGAAGAGCTGGGGAAATGATTAGAGAGCTGGGGAATCGAGCAGGGGGCTGGGGAATTGAACCGGGAGCCAGGGTAATGTTCAGGACTCCCCAGCTCTCTGATTGTGGAATGACAGCAGGCTGGGACTGGCACTGTGCACAGCCTGTGACGAGTGCCAGGAAGACTGGTGCTGGCCTCAACCAGCAGCGGCAACCTGCTGTCATCCCGCTTGCAGATCCGGTGGCCCAGGTCCCCCAAGAGGGCTGCAGGGCTGTGCAAGACTCCTCCTGGGGGGCCTAGGCCCCCGGATCTGCGCACAGGATGACAGCAGGCTGCCACTGCCAGCTGAGGAAGCGGCAGCACCAGGCTTCCTGGTGCTCACCACAGGCTACACCCAGCAGCAGTCCCAGCTGGCAGCAGCAACCTGCTGTCATCCTGTGCGCAGATCTGGGGGCCCATGTCCCCTTGGAGGAGTCTGGCATAGCCCCGCCCGGGCAGGACTCCAGATCTGCGCACATGATATGAGTTTTTCTGTCAGCAGTTTGAAGTACAGTTTCCCAGAAACCCCTGCACCTATCTCCTTGAAACTTGGCAGCTTCATGCCCTCAGAAGGGGCTACCATCCCTGCAATTTTCATCCGCATCAGGCAAGAGATGACAAAGTTATAGGCATTTTCATGATTCCTCATTACTTCCTATGGGCAAAATATCAAAACACGTCAAAACAGCTAAACAGTTTAAACAAAACAAAACAGTGCTTTGAAACAAAGCGAAACAACGAAATGAAATACTGTCCCTTTGAAATGGAATTCAAAATGACACGGTGCTGTTTCTCACAGACCTAGTATTTAGAGATAAGCAGGAAAGTGTGTTCCTGTCCTGTGTTTGAGATTTAAAAAAAACCCTGTCATTCAAGAGTGGGTTGAATTAGAATTACCATACGTTTGTTTTTTTCCAAACATGTCCTCTTTTTTTGCCCCCAATCTCTGTCCAGGTGGGTTTTTTAAATCTGACCAAATGTCCAGGGTTTTCCTTTGTTCCACTGGTGGGAGCAGGAAAAGGATGATTGGAGGCAACAGGGAGCACAGATGTACCTACCTGCAGCTGCAGAAGCGCGTGCAGACACATGTGGCACTTCCTGTTTCCTCTGATCACCCTCCCCCTTCTCCCACCAGTGGAGCAAAGCAAAATCCCAGACATTTGGTCAGGGCAGGGGA
>NW_017729033.1:61826754-61827221 GCF_001723915.1 Gavialis gangeticus | reverse complement strand
GCACAGATGTACCTACCTGCAGCTGCAGAAGCGCGTGCAGACACATGTGGCACTTCCTGTTTCCTCTGATCACCCTCCCCCTTCTCCCACCAGTGGAGCAAAGCAAAATCCCAGACATTTGGTCAGGGCAGGGGAAGGGTGGGGGCTGGAGCTGCAACAGGGCAGGGGGATGGGTGGGAGTTACCTGCCCCTTCAGTTGGGGAAGGAGGCAGGGGGCCCTTTGAGGGCAGCAGGGAACTCTGTAGCCTGGTCAGTAGCACAGGCGCTGGTGCCTGTGCTTGCAGGGGCTGGGTGACCAGGAGATGCTGCCTGGGTGGAGGGGGGAGGAAGGGGTCTATGGCCAGGCTGTCTGGCCCTGCACAGCAGCTCCCGCCCATGGTAGGGGGGTGCCACAAGCCTTCCCTCCTTCCCCTTAGCCTGCACTGGGGATGGATGGATACACTCCGCCACTGCCTGCATGAATTGGA
>NW_017729033.1:61821256-61821754 GCF_001723915.1 Gavialis gangeticus | reverse complement strand
GATACCCTCCGCCACTGCCTGCATGAATTGCAGCCAGCCACTCCAGCCCGGTCAGGATGATGACAGCTGGGGCCCTTTTGGCAGGGCTGGGGGGCCAAGGGGCTGCAGGTCAGGAGTGAAGGGCGCTGGCAGGGCTGGTGGGGTGGGCTGTGGCTTGGGAGTAAGGGGAACAGGGGGCAGGGGACTGTGGATTGGCAGTGTGGGGCACTGGCAGTGCTAGGAGACTGCAGGTCAGGAGTGAAGGGCACTAACAGAGACAGGGGGTGGGGGGGTAGTGCTGCAGGTCAGGAGTGAGGGGCACCATCATGACCCAGGGGGCAGAGTATTGCAGTTTGGGAGTGAGGGGCACTGTCAGGGCTGGAGTTAGTGGGTCGGGAGTGAGGGGCAGAAGCAGAGTGGAGGGCGGGAGGGGGCCTATGGCGTGGGAGTGAGGGGCAACAGAATGGACAGAGGCAGGGCACTGGCATGTCACTGCTTTCCACTGGCATGTCTCTTCCC
>NW_017729033.1:61814626-61821083 GCF_001723915.1 Gavialis gangeticus | reverse complement strand
TTTTTTTTTTTTTTGGCTGGCTTCTGTGTTGTTGTACTCCACCAGTGTCTTGGCTTCCCTGGATTTTCAAAATGGCAATTAACCCTTCTTGGCACTAGAAATGCACTGAATTAGAACGGGTTTTGTATGAATCAATATTTGTAAAAAACGGTAGCTTGAGAGCACTGGTAACTGAAAGTCCTCTATTGAATCAGGAGGCAGTGCTGAGAGCCAAACTATCTGTCCTGGAAATATGCGTCCACTTGGCCCAAACCTTCCAACTTACGGTGGGTGGGAGAGTTGGGTAGGTCATTTTCATATCCACTCAGCATGTGTCCTCTCTTTTGGAAATGGTAAGTGACACCAGGAGGAGTCAGGGTTTAGTGATGCAGAGGTTCAGACATTGAGACCATTGGCTCATTTCATAGCATGCTGCCAGATAGCTGTTGGATAATCATGACTTCTGGGTCATCAGTGACCTGGTTTTCATTTGAACCAGTAATCTTGAGCAAAAAGGTTCTGTGACCCAATATTATTCCCTGGAGCCTTTTGCTCTTTTCTGTACACAGGCAATGTTTGTCTTACTGCATTTTTACTTCCTTTGGTTCTGATTTTCGAGACATTTAAAAGGGCAAATCCAATTTGAAATGCTGGAAAGTAAAGAGGTTTTAACTTTCCATGAATAAAACATGAAAGTGCTTTATTTGCTTGAGAAGATGAACCCAATTCCATATTTCCCTTCAAGTCAGATTTTGTAGTAGCTGTCTTTGGTTAGGAAATGGAGCGTCTTTGTGGACATCTCGATATGGTAGAGCTAAACAATAAAAGCACATTATATCAAAGGGTTTGAAGGACATGGAAAGGCTTTTACTGTATTCCAAAATGATTTATTTGCAGAACTGGGGGGAGACTGTTTTGTTTTTCTGTTACTGCTTTCAAGCATTTCACATATTTTGGATAATTAAGTTATGTTAATAATATTTCCAAACAAAATAGTAAATAATTGCCAACATAGCCTGTCACATTTGTCCACCTCTGATGCCACTTGTTATAAATATTTAACTGTTCACAGGAGCTTTTAGCATTTTTGATGTTTAAAATGACATAGATGTACCTAACTATTTTAATTATACATTTAGAATCATTTCAGATAGCTGTACCTGTTTGGCTCAGAGCAATGCTGAAAAAGTTCATGTGCTCATGGGTGACATTTTTTTCAAATAGAAAGCCTCCGCAAGCCTCAGTTGCACTGTATAAGTCTTAGATTGTGTGTGCGTGTCTTTGTGCATGTGAGAGAGAGAGAGGACAGAGAAATGATCCAAATACGTCTGTGCTAATGGCAGCATTTGGCAGGAAGTGGAGAAGAGATGGAATGTACAGATTAATTAATCTAAAACCTTCCATGTACAGGCCAGCAGCTTGGATATATCAGCATGGCACAGTGCAGCACTGTCAAGAAGTTAGCTCTGGAACCAGACACAATATAGCTGCAGGGCTTATTAGCCTAGGAGAAACACAATACTGACTTGTCCATACTGCTTTTGGGACACCAGCTAGTATCTCCACATGGCACTGGACTGTGCTGTGTAGATAAACCAGCTCATTCAGAGGCAGCATGGCATTGTGCAGACACTTGCTGTAATTGCTGCCCTCCCTAAGGGCTGAACATGGATTTTATTCCTGTCCAACTTTCTGCACAAAGCGTGGTTACTCTCATCCATCCATATTAAGAACAGTTTGTTTGCCATAGATAATCCAGGCCATGAAATAGAAATGTAAGTCAAAATTTCGATAAGAAAGAATCTGCGCCCCTTCTGGGGGTGGCTACCAAATCTCCTGAGAAGGAACATTTGTGATATCAGCAATGTTGGAAACCAGTTGGAAGAGATGATAAATAATTTTTCCCCTGGTTTTAACATCAGAAGAGAAACTTGTATAAAAATTATGCTTCATATGTATACAAAAAATTATTCTTTCTTTTTGGTCACTGTAGGTTACAGCGAGAGGTAAACAGATTTACCAAAGTTTTATTATATAAACATATATAATATCATTTGCTGGTACATACAAAAATATCCCTTCTAGATTTGCTGTGCTGTGGTCTAGTCCACAGGTTAGACCCAGCCTGTGGAGTACCATAATTTAGCCCCTGATGTTGCCCCACTGAAGCACATACTGCACCAGACCAGCCCTGTGTACAGAGCCCAGGACATGTGCTGTGGCACTCATCAGAGCTGGGTCCTGGGCTGTACTGCTCATGGTGGCTGACCAGCTGGCATCGTGGACCAGCCCAGGCAGGTGGTGCATGTGCTAGATCAAGCATGAAGGTGGGGGAGGGGGGGATCAATGGGCCTGATCTGGCCTGTGGGGCTAGAGGAGTTTGATATCCCTGCTCTAGTCTTCCTCGCCTTGGCTACTTCTGTTTTCAGAACCTTGGGGGAGGGCAGGTGAAGAACGTCCTTTTCCTTGTATGACTTCTAGATCTAAATGATTGGTGTATACTGTACTGCCTTCAAATACTTAATGGAGTAGATGCCATTAATTAACTGGTAAATTATCTCAAAGCAGAATGAGTAAAATGGCAATTACAAATAATCAGATTTATGTGAGTTTGGGGATTTTGGAGGCTCCATGAAGAGCCTCAGTACTCAGCAAAGATAATGCAGCATTTGCTGAGTAGGCCTCAATAGCCCGCCAAAGAGAAGCTATTGTGATAAGGGAGACTTTGAAGCATACCTGGATTCCAGGGTTGGAGAAGTTGAAATGCAGCCTATAATCTTGCACAGGCTACTGGGATCAAATTGGAGCACTCCATACTGTGACTCATCCTCCCTGTTGTCTACGCATCTTCATCAAAATAGGAGTCACTCCATTGTTCCTTTATATGTAACTTTGCATGCAACCTTCTGGCAGCCAGCATTTTGGTCCCCAAGGCTAAGTACAGACATTTGGGGAGGTTAAATCAGGTTCAGAATGGCTGCCTGATTTAAACATAGCTTGCCCAGTGCTGAGTAGAGGGAGAAAAAATTATTTGGGGGGGCTGAGGGCCTGCCCCCCCACCTGCAGATCAATCCTGCCCCTGCTAACCCATCAGTGGAACATGCCTGCCCCTGCTACCCCACCCGTGGGATGCACCTGTCCCCCCACCCCTTGGGGGATGTGCCTGCCCCCCTATACCCGATGGCTCGTGGCCACCCTCCCCACCCCACCCACAGCTCATGCCTGTTCTCCATCCCCTGGAAGACCCCAAATCCCCTTCAACCTGCTGAACCCCCAACCGCTCCACTAGCCCCCCATCCTGACTTTCCTGATACGTGCAGCCATTTTGAATCAATTTAACCTCCCTTTAATGCCCCCAAATGTCTATACTTAGCCCAAATGGACAGTCAGACAGCAGTCCCTGATTATAGCAGTTGGGAGAAACTGCTTTTGTCAGAGAAAGAGAGAAAGTAGACTATGTGTATGTTTTTGTGACCTGTACAGATTCGTTTTTAAAGATGTCTATAAAATCATTGCTTCTAGTACACAACTCTACTTTCATTTTGTACGTAGATGTTAATAGCATGTAAATATGCAATAATGACTTGATTTTCATTTGCTGCAGTACCCTGCATAGTAAAAATACTCTGTTTTTGTAAAAGAAACTGATAATTTTGAATAATATTGATGCTCATACCTTATGAATACTGAGCTATTTGAAACCCATTGCTATCTTCAGGTCCTTATTTTTAACAGTATTTTGCTCATAGTAATTTATTTGGTTAGGTTTTGCTTTGGAAGATGAAAGGTTTTCTAATGATACCTGACCAGTTGATTTTCTAAGCCATGCAGTAATGAAAGATTGATGAAATACAGAGATCTGCTGATGAAAATTTAATCTGAGGATATGTCTGCTGGCTCACCTCAGGCAGAAAAGTCTTCTGAGAGACTGTAATAATTCTCTCCATACGCTACCTTATTATCTTGACCTCTAGAGTTAATTTCTTTTTAATACAGTTCTGTGATAAGCAGAGGCTTCAGGATTTACTTGACCGTTAAACTGTGTGATTATTTTATATGTTGAAATGTGATATCCCTTGTCTTCAATTAATCATGCTATGAAGTACATCTAACTTTAAGGAAGACTCTTTTATCTTTATAAAACAGTTAACCCAAAAACTTCTACAAGGATTCTGTGTGTTTGTGAGTGTGCAGCACACAATTACTGTGCTGAGGCTAAACTACTGTATTTGATCTCTCTCTCATACACACGCACGCGCACACACACACACACACACTGTGAGTTCAGAATAATCATGAAAGTAATACATGTATCCTTTTGTCATATATATGTAAAGTACATCACATAATTTAAGGATAAAAACTATTTTTGAGAGTCATTCATTAAATCTCTTTCTTGGTTGTGTTTGAGAAACACAGGAGGAAATGCCAAATCAGGGCTGTCTAGTTTCTAAGCAGCTGGGGACCACATGCTGTGTGGGCTGCACCAGTGCAAGCCATAGTCCCACCAAGCCGTACACTGCATGGGCAGCCCCCACCCCACTGCACTGCATATGCATGTACCCCCAACCAGTGGACTGTACACATGCAAGAGTACCTCCCCACAACACCTTCCCAGCCACAAACTGTGCCACTGCAGGCTTCCCCATTCCTGCAGCCTGCACCATGCCACATCACCCTGCCAGGGCAGGGGCAGGAAGCAAAAGCCAGAGGAGGAAGAGGGAGCCCAGAGACTTTGATGGCAACAGCAGCTTGTAGAGTGATGGGGGGTGTGGCAGCTGGGCAAGAGCCCAGAGGGCACAAATTAATCCTTCCCAGGCCTCATGTGGCCCACAGGCTGCCAGATGGACAACCCTGTCCTAAAAAATAAGGAAAGCTTTAAATGTTACGTGTATGTTGTTTGATTTAAAGATGACTAAGGTCATTGTTGGATGCTGGGATTGTTATATTGGGGGGAAATCAGTGAATCGCACCCTTAACTTTACAGAATCCATCCAACAACATACTGCAATCACTAGTTAAAGAGTAGTGGACCAGGATTTGTATTTTTCCTGACTTCAAAATGTTTCAGAGCTTTGATATTACAACCATGAAAAAGTAAGTCCCCGAGAGCTGTGAAATTAGGGTATTTTTTTGCAAGCTGCATGATTATTTTATTTAACACTGCGTAGTCAAATTCCGGTTTTATAACTGTTCTGCTATTGATGTACACTGAGTAAAATGGCAAAAGGAGCAGCACATGGAGAGCAGTGTTAGCAGGAGAAATAACAGGAAATTTCCAGTCTGTACCAAAATTCCCATTCACACACAGCTCTTTTGTCTTTGTCACCTCTCTTCTCTCTGAACATAAATTTCCGACCAGTGCAAAAGGCAGTGTCCCACCTACTAACGCCCTATTAGCACATCTCCCTGAATTTTCTCCTTCCTTCAGTTCTCCTTCACAAATACAGAGCCTAGTCTGAAGTCTCTGTCTTGATATTTAAAGCCCTCTCTGAGATTGTCCATTGCTACCTGAAAGATCATAACTCCCTCTACACCTATGACTTCATATAATGCTTTTGTTCTCCCTGAAGCATGCACCTGTCAGTCAAAGAAGGCCTATTCACACAGGATGTGGGACCGACTGTCAAGCAGGAGAGGACTGATGCACTCAGAGTTAAATATAAAAGATTATTTTCTGTTAAGATATTAAGTTTTAGTTGCATACTATATAAACAGAAAAAAGATCTTGTAAATTAATCTGACAAGCTGGGTATGGAGTAGTTGAGACAAAACAAGGGTGTCTTACTGCTATTTTTTAAATACACAGTAATAGGAATTGCAGTGCTATCTAAGTACACTGGAAGCAGTAGAATGTCTTTCCATATGCCTTCATGATATCTTGACATTTGGTTAAAAATCATACCTTTTCTGCAACCATCATTCTGTCTTTTTGGGCGCTCTGTCCCTTCACCTGGGATATCTTTTTTCCTGACCGCCACACCATAGTGTATACATCAGAGAAGGGAGATGAGGAAATGGAAAGACTGTCAAAGAGAAGAAGAGAGAGGAGCCAGACAGAGAGGTCATAGTTTCATAGTTAGTAGGGTCGGAAGGGACCTGAGCAGATCATCAAGTCCGACCCCCTGCCTTGGCAGGAAAAAGTACTGGGGTCAAACAACCCTAGCAAGGTGTTTGTCTAGCCTCCTCTTAAAGACCCCCAAGGTAGGAGCCAGTACCACTTTTCTTTTGGAAGTTGGTTCCAGATCCTAGCCGCCCTGACAGTGAAGTAGCGCCTCCTGATATCTAGCCTAAATCTACCCTCTGCCAGCTTGTGACTGTTATTTCTTGTCACTCCTGGCAGTGGTCGGGGGAACAGGGATTCCCCCAGTGCCTGCTGGTCCCCTCTGACTAGTTTATAACAGGTCATGAGAGTTCAATACATGGAAAGAAAGAGTGAGGCCTAGATTGCTGGAAACTGGGTGCATCTACATATTCA
>NW_017729033.1:61800998-61809626 GCF_001723915.1 Gavialis gangeticus | reverse complement strand
AGTTCAATACATGGAAAGAAAGAGTGAGGCCTAGATTGCTGGAAACTGGGTGCATCTACATGTTCATTAGTGTGCCATCGTTGCTGTGCATTAAGCTTAGTACTTACATAACCAAGTACTAAATCAAGGCGCAGTAACTGGTGATACTGCACAGTATTGCTAGTGCATGGGTTATTACAGATGCTAACTGCACAGTAACCTAATACTACTCCACAGTAGCATATTAGTTTTGGTTGTGCCCAGCACACTACTGCGCCAGGGTTATTAGGCTACTGTGCAATTAGTGTTTCATGTAAATACACCCACTTACTCATGGAAAAAGGTACAGACCAACACAGCAAAAAAGATAACCTGAATCAAACCCAAATAATTCAATAAGGTTTAAACAGTAGGAAATAATGATGACAAAATATAAGTCACCAAAATGTATCCCTAGAGAAACTGTTGGGTTTAAACTAGTGGGTAAAGGACAGGGGTGGGCAAAATACAGCCCGCAGGGAACAAGCTGGTGCTCAGCACAGGGGGAAAGTGCCCCTCCTTCCCCTGCTGCAGCCACTCGCCAACCACGCGGGGCTGTCCTGCCTCTCTGCTGTTACCTCTGCCCCATGGGGCAGGGGTAGCAATGGAGAGCAGACACAAGCAGCCCTGCACAGGCTTCAAACAGCTGCAGCGTGGGGTGCAGGCCACAGGGAGGGGGAGCGGCCGCTTTTCCCCTGTGCTGAGCACCAGCTTGTTCCCCACTGCTGCTGCTAGCCTGGGCACCGCACCAGCTCTGGGTTCACCCTCGGGGCTGAGACGTGGCAGCAGCAGCATGGCAGTAGCTGCTGGTCAGCACAAAGGAAAGAGGTCCCTCTCCATTCGCCATCACTGAGACCATCAGAGCCTGCACTGTGCTAGGCTGTATTGCGGCTGCTTCACTGCCGTTGCTGTGCTGCCCAGCAGCTGCTTCACATGGCCACTGCTGCTGCAGAGGGCAACATAGAGGCAGCAGTAAAGCAGCTGCACCATAGCCTAGTGCAGCATGGGCAGGCAGCCACACCAAACACTGCCTGGCGGTGGCGAGCAGGGGGGCCGCTTTCCTCTGTGCTGAGCAGTGGCTTCTGTGGAACTAGCTGGTGCTCAATGTGGGGGAAAGTGCCTCTGCCACCCCGTGGCTGGTGCCCTGTGCTGCAGCGGCTCGGAGCACAGACCTCTGCCAGCCCACGTCCCGTGCTCCTACTGCCCTGCTCTGGGCCCCGCCAGCGCTGGCCCCAGGACACCAACAGGCCCTGCAGTCCCACTCGCTCCCCTGCCCCCACCACCACTTTCCCTCCCGCCCAGTGACTCCTGCCTGCATGGCTGGACTGGACTCAGCAGGAGCCGGTCCAGCCCTGAAGACTGGGGCGATCCCCACGGTCCTCCCCTGCCTCCCCCCACTTCTTACCTCAATTTCCCTTGCTGGTGCAGCCATGAGCAGTCCCACGGTCCCAGGCCAGAAGGGGCTTCCAGCTGGGGGGCTGCTGTTGTAGAAGCCTGTCGGGGCCTTCCCTGGGTCCTACTGCCCCTGCCTCCTGTCATCCTTGACGGGAGCCAGGGGCAGATAAATATTAATTTTTTAATTATTTTAAGGGCCCTGCAGGCCAGATAGAATGACTTGGTGGGCTGGATTCGGCCTGCAGGCCATATTTTTCCCACCGTTGGTTTAGGACCTCGACTTTAGGCACTTAAGTTTTGAAAATTTTGGGTTGAATTACTGTAATATAACTTGTTAAATATTTTA
This sequence comes from Gavialis gangeticus, assembly GCF_001723915.1. Lineage (NCBI taxonomy): Eukaryota > Metazoa > Chordata > Crocodylia > Gavialidae > Gavialis > Gavialis gangeticus. The sequence goes on along the minus strand of NW_017729033.1, from coordinate 61,807,867 downwards.
TTTTTAGATTTGTTTGCACTGTTGACTTGGAGAGGGATAGAAGTATCCTTAAAAGGTATCCAAGTAGGAGAAACTACGTTGGAAGGGGGAATTATCACAGTGAGGTGCTAAAAGCTGTAGGGTAGACAGAATGACCATCTAGATAGTATTTCCATTAGGCACTATGTAGTTGAAACCTCAGTGAAACGTCTCCCATTTTGCTCACCACCTCTCTTACCTGAGAGATTTTGGGTCCATTTAGATGTAACATACATTTGAAATGCTGATAGAAATGGTGAGTATGTTATAAGATGTATCTTTTATGTCCTGAAAGAAGCTACTTAAACTAGATTAGACATAAGTGGTTACCAAGGGTTGAAAATTAAGCAGATTTAAATATAAACAGGGTTTATGCACCTGCCTCTTCTGAAGAGATAACAGCAATTCGAAGAGTGCATAATTACCACTTGAATTGCAAACCTTGAGACACCATTAATCAATATTATTCATTCCCTAGGCCCCCCTTTAACCTTGAAGTAAGGACAAAACATATGAAGTGTCCTGCTTTGGGACATAGGACAAGGATTCTATTAAAGAAAATTGACTTTACAGATTTTGCTGAGCCATGTTTTTAATGGGTGTGTTGACTCGGTGCTGATATTCAGTAACTCATTCCTAATGTTCACTATATTATTTCATAGTCTTCTTCCTCATTAAATTGTTCTGGTGCAGTTTTGTCTTGTAGCCAAACCCTGAGTCATTTCTGCGTTGCTTTCCCTAAAAAAATTGTTGTAATCATAGGAAATGGGTTAAAACTTGCTTCTGGGTAAGTATGCAACTTTACAGGTAGGGCCACTATGTAGCAAGTGACATCCCAGAATGAAGTATAGGTTTAAAGAGAATCTTAGGTCATGGAGCCATAGTTCTGTAGTGAAATGTAGTTGGCTTGCAGACAAACTAAAAGCACCACAGCAGAGGGTTTTTTTTTAGCAAAGTAGAATCATCAAAGGGGAAAGACACTAGGAAGAGCATGGTGCAGGAGAAAAAGAAATGGGCTTCAAAAGAAGGATGGATTGTAAAAGTTCTAAATGGAGACATACAGAGAGAGGAGTCTAGAGCTATCACACAGTGTAAATGAGTGAATAAATGGCAGGCTGATTGTAGGGTTGCCACTCGTATTGAAATATATATGTTAAGGGGAGAAAGTGTGTAACAGCAGAACAATATGGTTACATCCTCTACCAATAATGCATTTAAATATTTAACTGCCACCTGAAACATACCATATTTTCTTGAATACAGTATATCCCCAAATAAAACATTCACCATGTTTTTGGAAGGCAAAATATAGAGTTTTCTAGATTCATAGCTGACTGCGAGACACAGTAAGTTCTTCTGAAAACAGAGTATTCAGGAAGTCCCAGGAGACAGGTTGGTGAGGCAACAAACAGCAGGAACTTCCTGGTGTGGCAGACTATCTCTTAGGATGAGACACTTTCTGGACACTTTGGGCACCTATGCACTTGACAGACCTCTGCTCCGATGCGTGCTAATTAGCATGCGTCAGAGCAGACTCAGTTAATTGAATCTGCTGTGAGTCTGCTGGAACATGCTAATTAGCGCACTCTAGCAGCCTCCACATCATGTGTACTTAGCGTCCCCATGTTTCAAAATGGCAGCAAGGGCGCTTTAACTAAAGCTCATCAAACGAGCTTTAGTTAAAGTGCCCCTGCTGCCATTTTGAAGTGTGGGACACTGAATACATGTGATGCTGAGCCACTATAATTAAAGCAGCCCCTCCACCGTGGAGCATGGATATACATGCCCTCTGTCAGACAAGGTTAGGCCCCAGACCAGGGTTGGGCAAAATGCGGCCTGCGGGCCGGATGCAGCCTGCCAAGCCATTCTCTCTGGTCCACGGGGTCCCTAAAAATGTTAGAAAATTAATATTAATCTGCCCTGGGCTGCCTGTCATGTGGCCCTTGATGGCTTGCCAACTCAGTAAGTGGCCCTCCGCCTAAAATAATTGCCCACCCCTGCCCCAGACCCTTGCAAGGGCAGTAGCAAGACTTTTGGTTCTTTAAGTAGCTCTTTATAAAAGCAACAATTTATAGATAAATAAAATGTTGTTTCCACATCATGAGCCTCATCATTAAGATTTGGGTCTTAATATTCAAATGCAATAAATGGACTAGTTCTGGTTACATTAGAGACTCTATCTGCTGTTCAGACAGTTGTGCCTTACTGGGGCAACACAGATCTCAAAGCCTGGAGTCAGGTGTTTGGGAGCTGCCTTAAGGGAGCCATCTGTAGAATGAATGTTCAGACTGCAATAGACAAATCCAGTGTTGGCCAATCTTTGTGAAACGCTGCAGAACCTTCCTAAATTATAAAGTTTTTCTGCCATATCTAGATTCTCAGCATCAGCTGCTCCCTTCTTTTGTCCTGTCATGTATTCTCCCTCAAGCTTTCCATAGCTCAAAAAAGGAAGAACACTGGATGAAGCAATGTTAAAGCTGGAGCAGTTTTGCTCCATCTGTATTTTTTTCCAGCTTGTCCATGCATAACATTTAAAACATACCAGCTGCTCCCTTTTTGAAATTGCTCTAAGTGTGAGTGCGTCCATACCCTGAAGTGTATCCATTAACAGTGGTTCTGGTCTGCTTTAAATCTGAAGATCTGAACCTGGACCTGCAGCAGCAACATATTGTGTCACAATATATTTTTTATAGAATGGCCCCCTGTCCCCCCTACTAAAATATTCTAAGCCAGGGGTCAATAACCTTCAGCCTGGCACTCAGATCTAGCTGACAAACGGATTGGATCCAGTCTGTGAAGGTCTGTTCTGGCTCTCATTTTACTAAGAATTTGATTAGTTTGATCTGGTCCATGTTTTATTAACTGCATGCCAATCACCTCTGGCTGCTCCAGTCAGTTGTTTCAGCCTGGGTGGTAGGCTGTTCCTCCTTGCTGCAGCCTCTGCTCACTATCACCGAAGTAGCCAGAGGTGAACAGTGACCCACAGCTCCAGCTGGGTCACAAGCTGTGGCTACTATTAGTAAAAAAATTGCTGATCCCTGCACTTCGTAAGCTAAAGATTAAGTAGTTCTGAATGTCTTAATATTCAAACAGATTAAAACACAGCAGTTGTTCTAAGTCTCCCAACACAATATGACCTTTTATTTGGTAATGTCTTTGTGAAACCCTTACAGTTTTACAGAATTTCCTTGCGCAGTTTCCAGAAATTTAGGGGTTTTTTTGTTTCAATTACAATTCTTTATTTGTTTGAGCCAACTACTGTATTGCCAAGCTCTAAACCTGCAGTGATGTGATATTTTGTACTTACTTTTAGAGTAATCACTTTTAGTTTCAGTTGTTTATTAACATTTTCTGTGCAACAGAGCTATATTGGTCCAATTCGTTGTAGGAAATGTGGCTGCATTCCTAGTTTTCTTTGTTCAGTGGGGAAGTAGATAATTTCTTTTACCTAGTTAAGGACTGCATTATTAATCACAGTTCTATAACTAGAAAGTTTGCAAGAAAGGTCATTTTTGGCCAATGTGCAGATGCTGCTGTGCCAAATATCTATACCTTGATTATCTTCCTGGCTCAGCCCTAACTGCAGCCAGGTTACATCAACATCGAGCTATTATATTTCAGATGGGGACCCACTAGAGATCATATGCTAGCTGGGGAGAGCTAAAGCAAAGGCTTCTGGTCTGTACCTCTGGTATGATCAAACCTACTTTGCCTACAAAAAATGGGGGTGTTCTTACCGATGTGGGAGCTGGCTATGCTGGCTGTGGACCAGCTAAGCTCACCAACTTCAGAAAAAAATCAGGTAGTTGCTTCTGATCTTTATGCTATCTGAGTAGAGCAAAATAGTTGGAACCCAGCAGAGAATAAGACCTGCTATCTGTTGCAGGCTTTTTTTATATGGATTCTCTTAGGTATGCTATGCTACAAAGTCTCTCCATTCTAACTTTCAGTGTTTTGGTCACTATGCTAATACTAATGCTAGTTTAATGAGTACAGGCAACCCTCGCTATTCATGAGGGATACATTCTGGAGATCCCCGTGAATGGCAAAATCCACCAATATGGCACTGCATTCATAAATGTCATGAGCTCGGTGCCCCCCAGCAGCTGGGCGGGTGGGGGGTGGGCACAGCTGTGCTGGAGACAGCAGGAGCCCAGTGGTGGCAAGTGCGGCACTTCTGTTAAGTGTATTTAAGATGCGGGATTGGCATTCGCAAATATTTGAAACCATGAATGCTAAACCAGGAATAGCGAGGGTTTCGTGTAGTGAGGGCCTTGTGACTGTCACAACCCAGATGTAGGGGGTCAGGGTTCAAAAGCCAAGGGTCAACCATACTGGATGTCCAGATGCTAAAACTGAGGGTCACAGTACCAGATGTCAGTCTAAGTCTGAGATACCATGCTGGGGCTAGGGCAGACATTCAAAAAGCTGGAGCCTGAATTGATTCAACCTTTGCAAGTGTAGTGGGCTTACCTTTCAGAGCTTGGGTTGAGTCCCAGGCTTGAGATCCTGCTGTTTTGATTGATGGAGCCCATCCACCAATCAGGAGGCAGCAAGAGAAATAACATCATGCCCCTTTCCTGAGGGAAGGGGGAGAAGAGCTCCCCTGGACCTGATTGAAGACTGCAAACTGTCAGGTCTGGAAGACTTCAGGGGCGGAGCCCTGGAGCATATAAAAGCTGCGTGCCCAGCACAAGGGGCAGATGCGTGACGGACAGAGAAGAGAGAAGAGCAGGGCTTGGAAGAGCTGAGGAAAGCTGCTCAGCAGGGTGCAGCAGTAGCCCAGGAAGAGCCCCTGAAGACTTCTAGCAGCAGGGAGCATGGCCCAGCTTCAGCAGTTAGGCTCTTGGTGTGCAGCACAGCACATGGTGTCCAGGCCATGGGAGCTGCATGAGGTGGCTTGGGTCTGCAGCCCCCAAAGCAAGGCTGGGAGCTCGGTGCAGGAGGCGCTGCATGGCGGATGAGAGACCCTGGGAGCTGCTTGAGGTGGCTCAGGTCTACAGGGGCTAATACGGGGCAGCAGCTCAGTGCAGACAGTGCTGCCCAGAGGGTCCAGGAACAGATTGAGCCCCAGTGCTGCACAAAGTGGTGCCTGTGGCCCTAAGCTGGGATGGCAGCAGTAGAGTCAGTTGGCAGGAAAACCCGGTGGGGACAGAGCTTGACCTAGAGAACAAGAGGCAACCCTCCGGGACTGTGGAATAGTAAATTACCCTGGAGAGAAGGTCCCCACAGGGGAGGGACCCCCCTGAGGGTCGTGAAGGGGCACCACGTGGGCTGCTTCTGGGTGATAGTGGGGAAGCTTAGGAGTCTTTGCAGTCTTCCTCTCCATTTTCTTTCCTCCCACCTCCTTTCCTGTAGTGGTACCTTGGGAGTGGGGCCCCTGCCCTGGAGGGCACCCAGGTAGTCTAAGGACTGCTGATTATATTTGTAGACTGTTCCTTACAGTTTATATGAATAATTTGAAATAATAGTCTGTATATGAATAGAATTATAAGGTTGCCCAATCCAGTATTCTTTGGTCTGGTTTGTTCTATTCTTCATCTGTATTTTAAATGATAACTGTGTGTGTATGTATATAAAATAGGGTTTATTGTTTTGTAAATTTGTACATATATATATCATCTATGTCCTTACCCTTTAATGGTTTTGTTGTAATAATAGATCCATGTATAGTTAAGTAATTGATTGACTGGACCTGACTATAAGGGACGGAGGCGGCCACTGGGCTGTTGTGTCCCTCCACAGCACACTGCCCTGCCAATAATTCCCTCAGTTGGAGAGGGAAGTACAAACCCGTGTACACCCGCACTACACAAGTTAGTCTAACCTGCATGGGTTGAACCAGTTTGTAACAGGACAAACATTCTCTCTGGACTGAGGAACTGCAAGCACATGCCTGTAGTTGCTCAGGCCAGGTGCTGGGGGGTGCTAGAGCATGCCCTCACCTGCAGGGAAGTGTGCTGGGGGGGGGACCCTGGCCAGTCTGGGCTGAACTGGCTAGAGGGATTTAATTTCCCCCTCTCTGTGCCACCAACAGGGACCCAAGCTGGGTCTGCTGGGCGCTCCCCCTTCATTGCTGCAGCAGCGGGGCACTATGGCCTCTGAGGCAGAGTGGGGCACGGAAGACGTTTAGTCTCCCCTTCACCGCCACTGGCAGGTAGGTCTGCCAGCTGTCATCGTTGCACTCATTCCCTGCAGCGGAATTAGTCCCCTGCTGTCCCCTCTGCCAGATGCCAAGGGAGGAGGAATAACCCCCGTCCCTGCCCGCTGGCATCTGGCCATGCCTGCACCCTGCCGCTGTGGCAGGAGGGGGCAGGGCTGTTGATGGGGGCAGCAGCCCTTGTCATAATGTTAGGGAGCATGAGTCCGTTCCCAGTGGGGGCACTGCATTGCAGGACTGGCAGAGCTGTGGCAGGCTGCGCGTGGCAGCACCAGGGTCCAGAGAGGGCCAGAGCTCTCCCAGCCCGCGCAGTGCTACCACACTCCGCAGCAGGTTCCTTTGACCACAGCACAGCTCCCTGCCAGGAAGGGGTTCATACTTGGGGAAACGGTGACAGGAGCTGCTACCCATCACAGTCTCTCCCCCTCAATGCTCCAGTGGCCGGACGGGGGCGGGATCAGAGCCAGATGCTGCCTGCAGGGCCTCTTGGGGGCGGGGGTGGGGGGTGGGCAGGGAGCAGGTTTATTCCCCACTCTGCCCCCAAGGCACTGCAGCCAATTCTGCCCAGCCTGGCCGCAGCCACCACTTGCTCTGCTCTCGGCAGCATCCGGTGGAGGGGACAGCAGGGGACTTATTCTGCTGCAGGGAGTAAGCACGGCAGCAACAGCAGGCAGACCTGGCTGCCAGTGGG
>NW_017729033.1:61794329-61800762 GCF_001723915.1 Gavialis gangeticus | reverse complement strand
GAGTGGGGCACGGAAGACGTTTAGTCTCCCCTTCACCGCCACTGGCAGGTAGGTCTGCCAGCTGTCATCGTTGCACTCATTCCCTGCAGCGGAATTAGTCCCCTGCTGTCCCCTCTGCCAGATGCCAAGGGAGGAGGAATAACCCCCGTCCCTGCCCGCTGGCATCTGGCCATGCCTGCACCCTGCCGCTGTGGCAGGAGGGGGCAGGGCTGTTGATGGGGGCAGCAGCCCTTGTCATAATGTTAGGGAGCATGAGTCCGTTCCCAGTGGGGGCACTGCATTGCAGGACTGGCAGAGCTGTGGCAGGCTGCGCGTGGCAGCACCAGGGTCCAGAGAGGGCCAGAGCTCTCCCAGCCCGCGCAGTGCTACCACACTCCGCAGCAGGTTCCTTTGACCACAGCACAGCTCCCTGCCAGGAAGGGGTTCATACTTGGGGAAACGGTGACAGGAGCTGCTACCCATCACAGTCTCTCCCCCTCAATGCTCCAGTGGCCGGACGGGGGCGGGATCAGAGCCAGATGCTGCCTGCAGGGCCTCTTGGGGGCGGGGGTGGGGGGTGGGCAGGGAGCAGGTTTATTCCCCACTCTGCCCCCAAGGCACTGCAGCCAATTCTGCCCAGCCTGGCCGCAGCCACCACTTGCTCTGCTCTCGGCAGCATCCGGTGGAGGGGACAGCAGGGGACTTATTCTGCTGCAGGGAGTAAGCACGGCAGCAACAGCAGGCAGACCTGGCTGCCAGTGGGGGTAGAGGGGAGACCTAACCCTCCTCCCTGTCCCCCTCTGCCTCAGGGGCCATGGTGCCCTGCTGCTGCAGCAGTGGTGGGGGAGCGCTTGGCACACCCAGCTCAGGAGGATTAAACCCTTCTCTGGCTAGACCCCCGACCCCTGCCTGTCCCTGGTCTGCTTCGGGAGCAAAGGGGCAGGGCCAGCCTGGCTGAGCTGGAGCAGAAAGCCCAGCCCAGAGAGTATGGCGGGATGCTGGGGGACTCTGGTTTAAGTTAAACCAGGAAGGGGTGTGGGACAAACATTGCATAAACCAGTTTGTGCCATATCAGTTAAGCCTGATACTATATTCAGCCAGATTTATCTCAAACCAGTTTCGGCCATTTTGAAGCTGGTTTATGTGCACTGAATGTCTGTTCTGTTACAGGTTTAAATCAGTGCCTGATCACTTTAACCAATTTATGTGTAATGTCTCTCCCTAGCCTGGGGGTTCAGATGGGTCTGTGGTCGAGGCTAGGCCAGAAGTCAGGAGCCAGGGAGTCCAAAACATGCAACTCTGTAGGCAGGAGCGAGGTACTGGGTTCCAAGGCAGGGGTGAGATAGGAACAAGGCCTAAAGGCCCAATGCAGGAACAAGGCTGGAGGTAGGACAGGAAGGTCTGAGGCAGAAGTGGGACAAGAGCCAGGCAGGAAGGTCCCAAATAACAAAGCTACAAACACTATTTCTAGGACAAGTAGCTTGGACAGTGGTAGGATTTTTATAGCCTTCTCATTAAGGCCTTGTGGCTTTCATTGGTTTCTCTGGGTTACATGGTCTCCTACTGGGAAACTCACAGGAAGGCCCAGGCTGGGCTATTTAGTGGTACTGCAACCTAAGCCTGCCCATAAGCCTGGAAGACCTAGGTCTGAGACTCGGGGATCCTAACAGAGACTTGGTAAATTTATCTTCACTTGCCTTATTCATATGCCTAGTAGTAGCAAGTGCAGGAGGAGGGGGCATGTATTAAAGCCGTGAGTTGCAGACACTGAGTGTTGCCAACTTCCATAATTTTACTGTGAGTCTTGTAGTATCACTGTCTCTTCTTAAAAGCCATGCTCTTGAAGGCAGGTGTCCTTGTGAGAATCCCAGCTTTCATTGGCACAAAATAAAAATGGTTTCTAAGCCATCATGGTTTTAGAGAAAAGCTTGTATGAATCAAGCTAATGCTAAAGGTTCAGAAAACAGCAGCATATAAAATAGGGGTGGACAATTATTTCAGATGGAGGGCCAGTTACTGAGTTTTGGCAAGCCTTCGAGGGCCACATGACAGACAGCCAGGGACAGATAAATATTACTTTTCTAAATTTTTTAGGGGCCCCGTGGGCCAGATGGAATCATCTGGTGGGCCGCATCTGGCCTGCGGGCCGCATTTTGCCCACCCCGATATAAAAGAACCTAAAATGTATCTTTTAAAGAAGGGGTTTTTAACATTTTTAGACTCAGGGCACCCCTCAGAAAATGACAGCCCTTGCCTTTCACTCATTTTTTGACTTTGGAAGAATAATAGAGCAACTCCGTTGCAAAGAACTCAAAGAGCTCAACAGGTCAGAATGCTTTTGACATTAGGGATTCCTATTCGAAAATTCTGGGTTTATCTTGTGAATTGTGTGGGTGTTTGCACACCTAGCAGTGCTAATACTGTGTGGCATAGCATGCCACCCTTACACTGGATGCCTTGAGATCCTTTTAACATTGCACCCTGATCAAGAATTGCCTTTTTAAAAACTCAGTGTTTTTTCGATTCAGTTTTGTAATGTTTTGGGGCTGGAAGCATGATTATTATTGCAGAGGTCTGGGAGTACTACAGCTATCAGTTGCAGATCATACTTACCAAACTGGAAAATTCATCTGTAATATTTACCAAAATCAGCATGGGATTAGAGTTTAATTTCAAATCATTTTGAGTGTTACCAACTCTCACCATTTTTGGCAGTTGGGGACTTCAGCCATGATAGTAGTGAAACCCCCTCTGATTGGCTGCCTTCCCCATTTTTCTGCATCTTGGGGGAGAGAAACCAATCAGGGCTTCTGTGGGAAGCAAGCAGAACTCACTCTCTTTCTCCCGGTAAGATCCCATGTTATTCTCAAAGGAGAGGAGAGCTGGGAGGAGGGAATGGAAACAGCCTAGCAGCTCAGAGTTGTTTTTCCTCTGGGAACAGCAGGACAGTCCCTCTGCTTCTTTCCTCCCTCCTTTGCATCATTCTCATCAGAAAGGAAAGAAGAACCTCTGCAATACCCTCTTCCCAAAGACCTGTGACAGCAGAAGTGAAGAACCTCATGAGCGGGTAAAGGAACAGAAATAACCTGTATGCGTGAGCAGATGGAGAGGATTGAATTGATATGCGGATTAGGTAGGAAAATCTGATTTGGGTTGGGAAAGGGAAGGCAGCTGTACTAGGGTGAGCTCTTGCAGTCGGGGGGCAAAATCAGCTCTAACAATAAATCTGGGAGAGATGGTGAACCTAGTTGTTGAACCTCCACATGCAGAGACTGTCAGAGAAGTTCAAGGGCATGCTTCCACTATGTTGAGCAGTGTTAGAGAGTGCCCACTCAGAAAACATGCCTTTCCTATCTCTTCTGCATAGATTCATAGATGTTAGGGTCAGAAGGGAACCCCATTAGGTCACTGAATCCAACCCCCTGCCCTAGGCAGGAAAGAGTGCTGGGGTCAGACGACCCCAGCTAGGCGCTTGTCCAGTCTCCTCTTGAAGACCCCCAAGGTAGGGGAAAGCATCACCTCCCTTGGAAGCCCATTCCAGATGCTGGCAACCCGTACTGTGAAGAAGTTCTTTCTAATGTCCAACCAGCATGCTGGTAATGTCATGTAGTTGCTGTTAGAGCAGTCTGGTGCATACCCATGACTGATAGCCTGAGTGGCACTGGGCATGGACCAGAAACCAGATAGTGCCTTCTTTGGATAGGGTAGCAGATAAATCTAAAAAATTAAAAAAATATTTTTTCTCAGCACGTGGCACAGATGCAGTGGAAACAATTGGGCAGGGCATGTTATTAAAGTCGTGTTCCACAGCCCTGCCCCAAAATTCAAAATATAAAACAAAAGCATATTATTTAAAAAATAAATTCTCAAATATTGGGGATAGGAGCGGGGAGTCTGACTCAATTGTTTGAACTTTTGGCATGGAGAGTACTGCAATGTATGACCCACTTTTTCCCTCATCAAATTTATAGTTGTTTTGCTGGTGCTATAGTATAATGTCTTGTTCACCCCTGAAGGAGCAAACAATATGGAAATGCTTTTGGTAAGTTCACATGTAATTCTTACAACAGTCTAATCAAACAAAATGAAATTGATCTGTAGCTGCTGAGCAACCATGAGGTAAGATAATGGTACTATTTAAATGCAGATAAATCCAGTTTAAATGCAAGAGAAAATTGAATCACATCAGGTTTTTTATTTAAGAGTGTAACAGATGACAGGTATGATAGCTTCATTTTCACACAGCTTATTGTGAAATTAAGTAGGCTGGTCCTCTGAATCTGATATTAGATGGTCTAATGTTGTTTGTTATACCAGTTAGCCTTCGGGAGCAAAGTGCTTTTGCCTTTCTATGTGGGTGTTAGTTTTGAAATGGGTTATGTGAGAGGCAAGGATTTCTTAGGGTGATCTCCTTTATTGGACCAAATAAGTACAGTGAAAATTCTTGCCTCTTTGATATTTTCTGGGCAAGTTTGGCTTGACTCTGTCTTTAGTATCCATTTAAATCAGTGTCTAAAATTGTCTTTGTGAGTACATACGGTCATGCATTCAGTTGGAAAACCATCATATCCTATTGTATTTTGGTTGTTGAAAATGGAATAGGCTATACCAACAGGAGAACTTAGGAAGAAAGCGGGGGACGGTATTTCAGATTACCATATTTTCTCACATACAACACATCCTGGAATAACGTATGCAACTTGTTTTTGTAAGACAAAATGAAGAAGAAAAAGTTGAGTAGCAACAGTAGGGAACCAAGCTTGCTCATTGTCCTGCTTCTTTTGAGTTTTGTGCAGATTTTACTTTCATTTTTGTCCAGTAACCAGCAGAAACTGTTCTGTACCATATCTTTTGCATATAATATACACTGCGTTTTCCAGCAGTTGGCAGGAGGAGAGGGGGAGCATATTGTATATGAGAAAATATGGCATGTTTTTGTGTTCACATTCAATTTAAATAAGATACTATGAATACAAACCAGAATTGCATAATGGTACTGCTGGTGCTACTACAAGAATTTAACAAGTTCCTTAAAAGACAGTTCTGCTTTGAAAACATCTATAAAAATTAGACCTTCTTATACGACTGCCTTTGTATGCCAACACTTTCAAATCCTATGCATTTACTTTAGTGTCAGAATTATATTACTTTGTATTCCCTTTATAGCTGTACGTATTCCAAACAACCTAGAAGAGATTTGGATCTTTCTTTTTGGGCATTATCAATAGAATTATTTATTAAATTCCAACCCATTTGTGCAGTAAAAAATCTGTGGAAAACGGTGAATGCAAAGAAGTATCACAAAGGCTTCATTTGATTTCCACCCCCTCCAACTCCCAAACGTGGTAAAGATGTACAGGAAAGAAAGAATCATGCTATTAATACTTTCAGAGCGTATGTGCACTGTGAGCAGCAAACATGATTACAATATAGGTGGGCATACCTATGCTAGCTTTAACTAACATAACCAGGATGGATTTGATTTAAATCACTGGTTAGGAAGCCTTGATTTAATCATTATTTTCTACAAAAGTGCATTCTTGTTGTTTGATACAACCTACAGAAATAGGCTTTAGGATAGTCAGCATACATTCTGTGTTTCTCTTTAGCCCAATGTTGGTAACTTTGGCTATGACAATTCCATCTATTTTGTCATGATTTTGTTCGCAAATTGTCATCAGATTAGGCCAGTTCTCAATATAAAGTCCATTTCTGAGTTCCATTGCATGTCTTGTGGGAGAGTTAGTTTGGTTCCTCCTGCTTTCTTCAGAGCAGCTGCTGCAAAGTGGTTGTTACAGAAGTATTTTGCAATTTCAACAATATTCTGCTCAAAAAGTTTCTCTTGTTTCTACTGCCCCTCCCTCCTTGCATTTATCTCAACAACTCCTCCTTGCCCAGATCTACTCCACCCCCAACAATCCTGTATTCACTCAACTTCTTGAAACTTTAAGAAAGAGGTAAGGGCTTGACTCTGTGTACATAAATTTACAGAGAGACAATAGGGCCAATGGGTAGGTAATCAGGTCTGTTAGCTCTCATCTCCATGTAGTGCTGTTAGCAAGGATATTATCTCTGGAGACAACAAACTCTCCGTATGCCTGATGAAGGGCATTTGTGCCCAAAAGCTTGCAAAGAACAATTTTTGCAACTATTTAGTTGGTCTAATGCAGGGGTTGTCAACCGGGGGTACATGGAAAGGTGTTGGGGGGGTATGCGCAGGCGGTTGGGGACGGAGTGCCACCACCCTGCGCCACCACCTCCCAGGAGTGGGGGTGAGGGGTGGGCAGCGGCTCTCCTCTGCAAGCTGCACAGGCGCTGGCCCACCAGCTGGACATGGGAGGGGGGAGGAATCTCCCACAACACTGCTGCCACCATCCACCACCCTGTGCTGCCGCATGCAAGCCCCACTCTTTCCCACCTGGCTTTGCATCTGGCCGCCATGCTCCCTTCCCCC
>NW_017729033.1:61793887-61794234 GCF_001723915.1 Gavialis gangeticus | reverse complement strand
GCACCTCCTGAATCAAGTGGAGGTCCTGCATCTCAGCCAGCCCACTGCCCCACACCCTCAACCCCCCAGAATGCAGGGCAGGATTTCAGTGTGTGAGGTGGGGCGGGGGAGGCCCAAGCTGGAACTCTGCCAGCCTGCAAGGGAAAAGCCATGGTTTCCCATGTTTTTCTCCTTTAAAGGAGAATCCATTTTTAAAGTTTGTTCACAACCCTTTCACACATTCTTGTGACCCGCGGGTTGAGAAACTCTGTTCTAAACTAAGCACTGAGTCCCACTGGGTAGAGTGGTTTTCTTTAGTCTTTCCCTCTATAGGGGGAAAATCAGGCTCCTAATATAGTCCATGGCCT
>NW_017729033.1:61787716-61788887 GCF_001723915.1 Gavialis gangeticus | reverse complement strand
TATAGGGGGAAAATCAGGCTCCTAATATAGTCCATGGCCTGTTGTGACCTACATATAAAACTTTTCTAAAAAGGTTACATGAATGCATTGTCTTCTATAGTATATAATTAGAAGTTATAATCCCTATTCCATGATGATATCTTTGAACTTTAACATATCTTAAATTAAAACGATATAGGGTTTTTTTTTTAAAAAAAGCATCTTTAAAAAATTAAAAATATGGTTAAATCAAAAAATCTGATTTAAATTTTAAAAATCCAATTCCATGTTGCACCCTCAAGCTAGCTGAATTAGCTTGTTTGAGTATGCCTACCCAGACTACAGTCACATCTCACAGCTGCAGTGAACACCAGTGGTTCTCAACCTTTTAAACTCAAGGCACCCCCCCATAACTTCTTTGAATTTAGCAGCCTCCTCGGTTGAGATACAGGCACTCTTCGGACTTATGACACAATTGGTTCTTGAAAACTGCATCTTAAATCTAAACATTGTAACTTGGAACCAATTTTCCATAGGAAACAGTGTTATAAATGGGAAATTGGTTGCTGAACCAAGGCCTGATATCCTATTTTCATCAAAAATAACACAGCATTTTGTACTCAGTCAATTATAGATAAGTAATATAGCTACATTAATGTATTTATATTGTAAATAGCAATCATATTGATTTGGAAGGACTTCTTTGAGGTAACTTTGCTGGACTTTTTGAAGGACTTTTGGTTGGACTTTTTGTAGGGTTCTTGGATGGAGTCTTCTCTGGAGTCTTGGCTGAGGTTTGTCTGTTTTCTTAAAGAAAATGTCCAAGGAAGTTTGGACAGATGTTCTCTAGGGAGATGGGCAGCCAAGCGAATTTGTTTGCTGGTGTGGCCTGGCATCAGCTCAAGCATTGTAAAGCTGAAACTGACATCAGAAAGTTGAAACGGGGTGTCAATTTATAAACGTTGTAAGTGTGAAACCTTGTAACTCAAAACATTGTAAGTTGAGGACTGCCTGTACATTGTAAAGTCATAGTTTACCTACTGCAACTCCAGGCTGCCACCACAACCAGATGAAACTGCACCACCCAACTCTGTTTCCAGGAGGGACAGCTGGGACCAGATGGAGAAGCGGCTGCAGCAGAAGTGGGCACTCCTGCCTGCATTAACTTTTTGCTCCCTTCCCTTCCCAGTTC
>NW_017729033.1:61777020-61787510 GCF_001723915.1 Gavialis gangeticus | reverse complement strand
GGATGTGGCTGTGCTCTACACCCAAAGAGTCCCACTATGAGCTTTTCTACCTGCATTTACAAACTTTTAGCCATAGGGGAATGGAGGAAAACCTAATGTAGGTAAGAGCATCCACTCCCACTGCAGTCACTTATCTGTCTGGCCCCGTATGCCCAATTTCACCTGATCATGGCAGCACTGATGCTGGGACTGTGGGACCCTTGAAAGAGTTTCATGATACAGTGTTTGAGAACCACTAGCGTAAACATATTGTCAAAGGTTGGCTGAGACTGCAGGGGTAGCAGTTGTGTAAAATGTCTTTTTACTTGTAAATTGAGAATATTTAATGGGGAGCTTCCTAAAAGACAAGAAACCCAGAGCTGGGCAGTGTCATATTTACTGTCACTTCAGAGTAAAACCACATTTTATGTTTGCTGTACAGCATTGCTTACTTCTTTCTTGGAAAATCAGATTGTTTAGAGTGTACATTTTTATAGTCAAAATCAATATTACTGATAACATAAACCAGTGTAACTTCATTGATATATACAGAGTTGTGTTTACTTCTTCCATGCTCTGAGTTGGCAATGAAATGTTCACAAGGCTTTTAAAAATGAAAAGCGTGGTTAAAGTTTCCTTCTTCCATGTTTTATCCTTTAAAACTATTTTTCCAAACAGTCTTTGTATGTTTAGATATTACCTGAAATTAAATAAAATAACAAAACCCCTGCGTATTCAGCTTTCCAAAAAAGGTTACTTCCATTGCATTAGACTGGAGTTAATTTTGGAAACTTTCAGGATAAAAATATATCTGCAGTATTGTAGATTCGTTAAAGGGGGAGTGGAAAGACCTTTACAACAGCCCAAAGTGTACTCAATACAAAAAAATGGTTAAAAACAGTGATAACAGGGAGGAAAAAAAAGACACACCCCTGCCTGGTTCATGCAAAAACACCCACTCATTCACAGCTGTATCCAATGAGCACAGTGGTGCATAGTGAGTGAAGAGAGAATGAGGGCGGCCTGCTGAGGAGTGTGGGAGCTGACATGATTTGGTTCAAGTTGATACAAAATGAATGAGCTGCCATTCTCGGGGGTATTCAGCACAGGTCGTTGAAGTACAAGTACATAGCTGAATCAAAAGCACTTTGCATCATCTGATGTCTATATACATGCTAAAGGAGAACAGGACTGGGCAGTGTGTTGAGTTGGGTGGTTATATCTGACGTGATTGGAATTAAATTCCTGTTTGCTGCAATAAAAAGGTAAGAAACTTAAAAAACAAAAAAACCATCAGCCTCGTCCCCACATGCATGCACACCACAACCTAAACACAATAGTAGCCTTTTTTTTCACTGTATTTTGCAGAGCTGAGGTCCATTAGTTTAAAGATCTTGTGTGGGTGCCTGCAAGGCAAATTACAGCTTCTAGTGTGACAAAGGCAAGTCAGAATTCTGTTCTCAAGAGCTGACACTTAGCAACCTTCAGAAAGGCTTTGTAGCAGAAATGTTGGAAGGTATGTTAAGTTGTAAGTATGTGTTGCATTCCTTCCTCTCCTGCTTCAAATGTTGCTTTTTTGAGTGGTAAACTGATAAGCAGTAGTTTAGACCTTGAGGTATTTGATAGATTGTTTGTGAGTGTTTATTTCAGAATTACCTATTCCTATCCTAGTTTTAGTTTATTGTATTTACTTATATAAATCTGTAGGTTATTTTATACAGCTCAAGCATAATTCAGTTTTACTTGTGCTGCTGTGTTAATGGGCAAAAGGATGCAATAACTGTAAATTGCAGAAAGCTTATTTACTGAAGATAACATAAATCTCTCTGTTTCTGCATATTTATAGTGCATATGTAATTGTTTTGGTAATCCTTACCATTATCCTATTTTTCAGTATGTCTTTGACAACCAGGGATTTTTTTACTTCTAATTCATGAATCTCTCTGATTTTGAATTGTGTACAGCTCCAAAAAAGATAAACATTTTGCAAAGATGAAAGAAGAGTAACCCCATCAACGTCTTAATAGACACTAATGTGTAGTATAAGTGTGACTGTTAATGGCTGTTTTGACAGAAGAAGAAACTTCATGGTTTAAATGTTATGAGTTCTTTGTGAGGAATCTCTGCTTGCTTAATCCTATCTGTATTGGTGAAGAATTTGTAACAGAGCAAATTTCATTGATTTGTTAATTGATGTATAGGTGTGAATCCTCATTATAATGTTAGGTGGGGAGAAGGGGAGGAAGAGGCAAACACATTAATCTTTTTCTTTTAATCAGCGGCTTCACTGTTCATCTGTGTCTGTAATGTGTTGTGGAATCTCTTTGCTTTCCCTATTGTCTCCATGATTTTTTCTTTTCTTAGTGTTAAGAATAATAAGGATTGCTGAGTTTTGGTCTCACAGTAAAGCATACAAAGAGGTTAATCTCTTAAACTATAGTTTTAATTATGTTTTAGCTGTTGCTTCTTGGTTGACATCATTTTAATAACTTTGATGAGGTGTAGGGGGAGATGTTTGTTGTTAGTTATCCCCGGAGCCTCTCTTAGGCAGAAAGCTCATTTGAAAATTGTTTATTTAGAAAGCAGAGTGTAATTTTATTTCTGTAACTTTAACTTTTCTAATAGTAAAACTGGTTTAAAGTATGTGAATGATACAAATTAGTTTTCATCACAGCAGTCGCACAGAATAAAGAACTGTTACATTATAACTAAACATAATCATCTCTAAAAAATGTGTAAAATATTACGAGAAAGCATTATTAATGAGGAACAAATTGAAATTGTGTAAATTAATGCTTTGACCACTAAATGATGTGTTTACTGACTTGACGCTAAGAATTTTTAGCATTCTTACAGTTTGCTGTGTAAACATTTAGCAAGGTTTCTTACTCAACCATTGAAGCTATTATGCTTTAAGACCATAAAAAACTATGCATCATAACGACCAAAATTCTGATTTTATTGTTACCAGTCCCATTCTGAAGTAAGTGCACTAATTTAAGGCCTTACTTGTGCTTAACCTGGATTTACTACATCATCGTCATGGAATTTGCTGTGTTGCACTTTAAGAGGCTGCTTGAGGAAACCCTTATTTTTGGTTGAAACTGATCCATGTTAGACATTCAACAAACATTTAATCTAAATTAGAATATATCCACAAGATTTATTTAGTTTAGTTTCTCTTTTTTGGAAGGTAATTAACAGTTTAATTTATTAGAAGTTGGTCTGAAGAGAAACCAGCTCAAAGTTAAGGTTTTGGTTGCTTTGTGTGATATGGAGGTCTACATAAATTCTAAAATAGCTGCACTACAAATCAGGTATCTTTATGGTTGAACCTGATAATCTTTCAGTCAAAACTCAGCCATCTAAAATAGTGTGCTGCTGAAGTGGAGAAAGGTGATGTGTCATTCCTAGTTTAGTTCTTTTACTGCTGTCAAAACTCATTTATTTCCCCTACCAAGCCAAACTTCCTAAAGTCTTCTCATTTTTAATTGCAGAGTTTCTAAGGAGACCAAAATAGTGCTATTCTACTGCATGTGGAGTGCACATAATTAAGTAACCTCTCGTTAGTCCAGTGAAGTTATCGGAGTTGTCAGACAGCATGCTGATAGGGACTATAAGGACATTGATCACTTCATTTGAGGTCCTGGATTCAATTTCAGCAATTTAATAATTATACTTGAGGGGATCCCTGAAGAGTTGCTGAAGTAATCTTATGCTCTTGTTCTGTTGCCAATAACCTGGGGAACTTTTGGAACAGGGAAACCCAGGAGATGCATCACCAGGTGACTAATGCCATGATGTCCCTTGTCTTAAGCATAGACTTCATTTACCGTTCAGTTTAAAACAAAATTGATTTGATACGTTAAGTGCCAGATGTCTATTATTTATTTTACGTTTAAAAATAGAACTTGAGTAGGTTACAAGATTTCTTTGTAAAATCTTAATTAACAACATGAGACCAGATCAGCCATCAATTTTTCAGTAGAAATTCCCATTGCTAGCAGTGGAAGCTTTTGCTTAAATATTGATGGCACAATCTGGCCCATAGTCAATGGAGGATTTCTACAGCAAGAGCTTTACTTGGTATGAATATGGGTGGAAAGGAGATCCCTGAAATTCAGTTGATATAAAAACAGTATACATCCACTGACCCCAGAAGGAAGAATAAAGTTAAAACCAATGGAAAACATGATTAGAAAATTTCCAATCTTAAAAAAAAAAAAAAAAAAAAAAAAAAAAAAAAAAAAAAAAAAAAAAAGCAGCTTAGTTCTTTAAAAAGCAAGCAAATTTTATTTCTCTATCACCAAATAGATAAGTTAGGGACAATAAATACTCTCTGAGGAAAAGTATTCTGATATATTTAATTGTATTAAAGCTTTTAAATTGAAAGAAAGGGGTTTCCAAGTACTTAGTTTTGAAGGTTAAACTGTTGTTTCTTTTATTTGTCCTGTTGCGTTTTGCTATTAAGAAGTTAAACTATTTTACAGACATGCTTTGCTGCATTGAACACTTATTACAGTTCATAAATGTGGAAAGATATATCCACTGTGCTCTAGTGGCTGGCTTTGGATAATTACATGTGGCCATGAAGTCAGAATATGATCAGGTGTAATAATAGTAAAGTAAAACATAGGCATATTCACTATTTTTAAACAAATACACCTGCAATTTTTTATTAGAGAATTGAATCTGAAATATTTTAAAGCAGAGTAATTTATTTTTGCCTGTACTTTTCAGATAACGAGGTATCCAGAATTATAGACAATATTCCACATCAGGTCACAGGTAGCATGTAGAAAAGGGACTGTTAGTTACTTGCTTTGAGCACTGATGCCTCTTTGTCTGAGGCCCAAATATACCTCATGGTTTTTTGCAATCATGTTGCGTGGCAGATTCATGTCTAATATGCTCTCTCTGTCCTTTTCAGAATGGACTCTCTTTTTTTCCCCAGTCCAATTATTTTTTTGTATTTTTGTGTTTTATGTTATTCCCCTTCAGGCCTCATAGGACCCAGTCACATCCCTATGTCTTGAAGTTGTTCCCAGTCCTGCTGCTACTGTGTTTTGACATGCCTCAGCTCCCAGAGTTTAAAGGCTGAGGAATTAGTTGACAGGCTTTTTACTTAGCAGGGGTTTGGGATGCACTACAGTAGGGCTACTTTTTATTGGCCTTAAAGGTTTCTCTAAGGTTGGGAGAGGGGCCAGTCAACAAAACTTCAGAATGCTACAAGTCTACAGCAATTCAGGATGGGGAGGGGAGACTGATGAAGAGGAGAGAGTATAAACTGTAAACAGTATCGAAACTGATACACGCAGGAAATTATCAAGTGTCATGGCTTTTTAATTGCTGTCTTGTGAGGGCAAAATAAAGTAATTTTCTGATGTTCTCCCAAAGATAATGCAAGCTTCATGGAATCAGAATAAACCAAAGGAACCATGATTCTGTATTCGGGTCATGACAGAGCCTTCTTCTGCTGATTGGCAGGATAGGGAGGGAGGTGGGAGGAGAGCATTCTTTCAGGGTAAGAATCCTCCCCGGATGTCTGTGGTAGCTGCTGCTTTCCAACAGCTGCCAACTGCCACTTGACAGCCTGCTCCCTTCCCAGGCAAGGGAGAAGACGGGCTGGCAAGTAATGGGGTCCCTCTAGTGTCCCCTGACTCGAGAGTGAAGCTCCCTAGCCATGGGACTGGAGGAATATCTGTACAGTCCCAACTCCCAAGCTATCTTTCTACTGGAAGAAACTTCTTCCAGTAGAAATGAATATCAACATGCCTCCTTTTTCATCCGTCCAGGTCATGTAATTGTACATTCAAAATTAGTTGATGCATTTTATGATAGATTTGAAGAGATTTACATTTTCAAAGACTGCTATTATATTTTCAATTTCTTAAAAAGAAAGAAACATCCAATTTGGAATATTGTGAGGGAAGGAAGTCTTAGGCATGTTGTTTAATATATATTAAGGGAATACTTTAACTGTGCTAATAATTTCAGTGTAGTGGAGACCCAGGCGTTTGAGCACAATGTAGATTTGATAAAAACTCTAATATCTGTATGGAACCAAAATGGATTGAAAGCAAAAATAAGCCATTTCATATTTTAACCACTTGAATTCTAGCTTAGTGATATTGATAGCCCTCTCTATGTCCTGATCAGGGACCCTGATTTCCCCGATTAAAACAAATAGCAAATTCTCCAATTAAAAAGTAGAAATTCTCTAATAGCCCCCCCCAAATCCATGATTAAAAGTAAAGGCCTCCCACAACCCCCCCTGCCCCTTGAGAGTGTGCATGGGCGAGCCAGACGAGCCACCCGCAGCACGTCCTCCTCCCTGCTGGGGCCCTGCAGCTGCGCATTGTGGCCCCGGGCCCCAATCCCCATGCACCACCTAGCTGGGCAGCAGACCCAGCCATGCCCAGCTACCTCCCTACTGGGGCCTCAGTCCCCCTCTCCCTGCCCCTCTCCCCCTCCCCACATACCTGCAGGAGCTGCTGTCCAGGCTGCCTGGTGGCCATGTGAATGTACATGGTGCCCCCCTGCCTGACCATCTGAAATCTGCTAGCCTGCAGGAACCTCATTGCAAAACTGCAAAATTCACGGGTTTCTCTGGTAAAATGAAAAATCTGCATTTGCATCTGGTAAAAGGTAAAATCCATGGTTTACTCCATTTTTCCCTGGGAGATGGAAAACCTGGATCCCTGGTCCTGACCCTGCAGTCTCTACACAAACAATACTTCCTTTGACTTGCATATAATCACCTGTAGAATCAGACATGTACAACTCAACCAAGAAGTAGCAGTGAGTATACTACTTTTGAAATCATTCTTCTCTTCTATCACTAATAATGTTCATCACAATCTTGTCTCTTCCTCTTCCATATTCTCCGTCTTTCAGATCCTTTTGACTATGTCTTTCTTTCCTGTAGCTTTCACAAATGTGGTTATAACGTATCTTCGGCCACCCACAGCAGCACTATTATTTCTCCTATCCAATCTCTCATCTCCACTTTCCCTTGGCACAAAATATAATAAATTCCTCCTGTGGAACTCCATAGGGTCAGGATTCCAAAGGATTTTGTTTCTGATGTAGGATGAGGTGCATCAGAGGGGGAGCTGCACTTCTTGGTTAGCTCTCTGAAGTAGCTTTGCAGATGTTAATCAGAAATTAATCTGGAATGAACGGTGCTTGAAAAGGGGGATTCAGCCAATGGTAAGCTAGCTTCTTCCAGTAGAGGTTCTAAATGGGTCTTTCTCTGGATTACAGACTGCTTCTTGCACATCTGCCAGATTGGACAATTACAGTGTTTTTCCTCAGTGGCACCTGAATTCCTGCCGTTTAAGGGATTCATAAATTAGAAGTTCTACATGGTGACTCCTCTTGATTTTGTAGCAGGGAATGCTTTGCCCACTTACATTAAAGCCTACTGGATTTTTTTTTTATAGCATGCAGCTGCTGGACTGGGCAGTATATTCCAAACACCTGATTTAAACATTTACTGCTTTTTGTAAAATCTGTCATTTGAACTGAAAATTTTCATTGTGTGCTTTCTGCTTTGGGGTGAATTGCTTTTAAAAGTTTAAAGAGAATTCATTCACCCATAATTGTGTTTTCTAGCATGATAAGCAGATGCAGCTTGTGTGAGGCTGATTTACAGGTTATAAAACACTTCAGGACCCTTCATCACCTTCAGTGATTAAAATGAGATCTGGGCCTCCTCTGTTTGTTTGTATTCTACCACATTAGTGAATTCTGTGGCAGGGATCTGTGCTAATCTGTTGCTAGCTGGGGAAGGCCAATCTGTTCAGTTTAGTTTTATTTTTATCTCCCTGTCCTGAGCTTCGCTGTACATTTTTCTTTACTCTCCAATGCTTTCTGCTTAAATGACCACTATTATTATTTTACTAAAAGTTTGTAAAACTGTTGTATAAGATTTAATTACAAGGTTTACCTACCAGCAGGTCAAAACATTTTGCATTGTTTCACCTGCATTACAGGTATATAAATATTAAATTGTTGTAGCACTTAACCAGACTCTTTTCAGAGTAAAAAAACATAGTACACAAATGTATGCTTTATATATACATAGTCATTGCCATTGTTTCATCTGATGGTTTCACTTTTCTTTTATTAAGAATAATATTAAGAAAACCTAGCCCATGTTGTTTAAAGGGTATGTTTTTCATACCTAGATTTTCCTTTTTTTTTAAAAATAGTTTTAAAAATAATGTTGACTACTTCTTTAAGATTTTAGTACAGCTAATGCTAAGGAAAGATGTAAGTTTAATAACAAAATGACAAAGCTTGGCATCTAAAAATTAGTATTTAGCTACTTATGCATGCCTGTGCACATTTGAATTGCACATTCATAGCAGGTATGTATGAGCTAAACCCATGCACGAATAACCCAAAACTTGACCTAAAGTGCATATCCATGTCCTTCAACAAACTCCTAAATACGTGTTCTAAATCATCTATGAACAACTGATATATAGGGGTGTGCGAAACAGCACTGTTTAGTTTTGACTTCCGTTTTGCCATTTTGATGAGACTGTTTCATTTCATTTCGTCATAACTGTTTTGCTGATTTGACGTTTCACCCATAGGCTATAATGGGGAATCATGTAAATGCCTATAACTTTGTAATTTCTTGCCTGATTTGGATGAAGCTTGCAGGGATGGTAGCCCCTTCTGAGGGCACGAAGTTCCATGGAGATAGGTGCGGAGGTTTCTGGGAAACTGCACCTAAAACTGTTCAAAGCAAAACTCGTGACACTTGCCAGCAACAGCAGCCTCCTGTCATCCTGCATGCAGATCCAGGGGCCTGCACCCCTGGGAGGGCTGCAGGGCTGTGCCGGACTCCTCTTGGGAGTGCATGACCCCAGATCTGCATGCCAGATGACAGGAGGCTGCTGCTGTCTAGGACTGGTGCTGGGCACTGCCCACGCCCAGTGCCAGGGAGCTTGGTACTGCCGCTGGTCTGAAGCAGCAGTGGCAGCCTCCTGTCATCTGGTGCACAGATTGGGGCCTGCACCCCAGGAGGAATCTGGCACAGCCCCACAGCCCTCCCAGGGGTGCAGGCCCTTGGGTCTGCACATGGGATGATGGCTGGGGCCAGCGGCAGCACCCATCTTCCCAGCACTTGGCACCGGCTGTGATGAAAGGTGAGTCTTCTTTGGGGAGGAGTGAGAGATCAGGATTGCCTTAATGTTTGGAGCCTTCATACAGAGACCTGGACAGCTGGTTAAGCAGATGTAATCTACAGTTAATTGCCTTGTAAACCCTTTGTTTTGCTAAAATTAAAGCCTGTCCTTGTTCTAGTGACATTCTTTACTTCCAGAGGCAATGCACATTGCATAAAATACCTTTGTGTTTATATCAAGGTTAATTTGGTATTATCTTTATTTGGATCAATGGTATGGTTGGATCAATGGAGAGGTGTACGACAGGGTTGTGGGCATATCTCTCCGAACTATACTGTTTGTCCAATAAAAGATATTATAAAATAAACCTTACTTCTCAGGTATTCCCTGGGCCATCACAGCTGCAACAACACTCCTACCTTATTGCAACATTGTGTTTAAATCCATGGTTTTCAAACTTTTTTCATTTTCAGACCTCTCAAAAAATATTGCATGGAGGTGTAGACCTCTTTGAATTGTAAGTGCAGGCATTCACATATTTTGATTGATCAGTCATCTTTCACAGATCCCTTAGACATAGTCTGCAGACCCCACTCCCCTAGGGGTCTGCAGACCAGAGGCTGAAAACCACTGGTTTAAACGAAGAGAAACAACATGTATCCTGCAACTTGAGTTATAAATGCACTCAATTATGGATATTTTCTTGGGTATTTTCCATATAATACAGGCCCTGAGATTCTAAGAAATGGAACTTCCTATGCAGAAGTGTGTACTTTTCCACAAATTCCCTCTGTGTCATCTTTTTTTTATGAAGAGACTCTAGGAAGCAAACCAGCCTGGCATGATTGTATAAATCTATGTCAAACCTTTCCCAATACACCCCCAGTGACCAAGAGTCAGGGTAATGAACAAATCTAAGTAGATTGATTGTGAGGACAAGCTCACGTGGACACTTTTCCCATGTAGCTGAACTTCATTATTATTCCCTGAGGGGAGGTTGCCTGGGCTACAGACTCTCTAATGGTGGGGAAAACAACATGAGAAAGGAGGCTTGAAAAAATTGTCATGCTAGTTTTTAACACGTTAGCAGATCAGGATATATACTAGGCTTCCCCAGAGTCTTTGTATCAGCCTGCAAGCACATGTGAAAACTAGGAAACAGGTGTAGCAAGCTCATTTGGTGCTGGGGGCGTGGCAGGGTATGCCAACCATTGTAGATGGCAGTGGGAGGAAGGGAAGTCTTACCTGCCCAGGCTCTCTGCACACTGAAGGCAGCTGCTAGTGTTGCTGCTTCTGCTCTTGTAGCAGCGTTGTCAGCTCTGGCAATAGCCCTGTGACACAACCTCCCTGAAAATCATGCTTGATGCC
>NW_017729033.1:61764387-61776820 GCF_001723915.1 Gavialis gangeticus | reverse complement strand
CCCCCCCCCCCTCAAAAAAAAATGCTATTGGGTGTAAGGCTGTGTTGCTGGAACAAGAACTCCCCCAGGAGCTGGGAGAGTACCATTCTGCATGACGGTCAACCCTCACCCCCAGGTATACTGCTGGGTGTAGGGCTGTACTGCCCAGCCACCATCCAGCTGGACAGTGCAGAACCACCTCTGTTGTGGCAAAACTCCATGGGAGTGGGGGGGATTCAGGTGCCCCTTCATAGTCGATGCCTGGGACTGGTGCCACTCCCCGCCCTGCCCTGCCCCTCCTCCCCCTCTCCGTTAGGCTATTACTACAAACTGCCTTGTTATACATTGGATCTCATGTTGGCCAACAGGTGGCAAAATAACCTTTTCTTCGTGCTGGAAATGCATCCTGTGCGTCTGAACTGCATGCAAACAGCTGGAAGTAGTAACAGAAGCCAGCACTTAGTATCTGCAGCAGCTCCAATGGGGGTTGAGAGAGGCACTGGCACACACAAGCTCATACTGGTGTTCTAAGCAGCACATGCTGTGATGGCCCTTCCAAGTGCCAGCAGCTCTGTGGTGGTCCTCAGCAGTAGCCATCCTACCAATCGTGGAGTGAGCTGGACTCACCTTTTTTGCTTCTTCCTCTCTCTACCTTCTCTTTTCTCCCATCCCCTGCCTGCTTGAAGATATGAGGCAGAAATCAATGGGGTAAAAGGCAAGTTGAGTTAAATCACATGTTCATATGTGAAAAGAAATTGGGCTGTCACCTATGTAAAAACTAAGCTTCTTGCTGATTTGCACCCTTTGACTTCAATAGAGTTGCTCAGCATGCAAGTCAGTGTAGAACTTGGCTTCTACTGTGGGATTTTCCAAAGAGCCTAAGACACTTAAGAGTGCTCCTTGTAGCAAAGGCTTCAAACATATTCAACCCCAAATGACGACCATGATAGCAGAGTTAAAAATTCATTCAGTTTGAGAAATACAAGGGCTTAATACAGCCAAAGAGATTTACACACACACAGATGCCCACGTTTTATGATTGTTTTTTCATTGTTTAATTAGCAGCTTTTTGTGGAAACACAGATTCATGTAGGGTTTTTTTCATTTATGCTAACTGCATACTACTTCCCGTATTTGTATGTGATATTTTAAGCTTGATTACCTCCCAGTGTTGATATGTCTGTGCTGTGACTCTGTGTTCAGCTGATGCCTGTTGGCTTCATTGTATGTTTCCAAAAATACAAACTTCAGAGCAGCAGGGATTCAACCAAAATAACTCTTGAAAGGAAGTAGTTGCAGC
This sequence comes from Gavialis gangeticus, assembly GCF_001723915.1. Taxonomy (NCBI): domain Eukaryota; kingdom Metazoa; phylum Chordata; order Crocodylia; family Gavialidae; genus Gavialis; species Gavialis gangeticus. The sequence continues at coordinate 61,775,541 of NW_017729033.1, read as the reverse complement.
ACGCGTAGGTAAGCTAAGCAGCCAAGCAATACTAAGTGTTAAATGTGCATTTCTTTCAACATCCTGTCTCAGTGCATGCTGGAGTGTTGTCTCAAAATGCTTTCTAACTTGCTCTTTCTGCTCTGTTTCTTCATGCTTTCCCGGATTCAGAGAGAGGTAAACTATTTTAATTTCTCCACCATTCTCCCTGTTTATCTGCCTGGCATTTAAGAGACACAGCTAGTAGCAGTCAGCATTGTCTTACAAAAGCTAAACTTAAAACTCTAGGGAGGTCTAAACTCAGACTGTACTAGATCACATTTGTAATCCAGTAATGACAGTTTTGTTGCACCCCCCTCCCTGCTTTCCCTCAAATCAGGAAAATGGCTTAAAAATCACACAATGTGAAAAAAGGAGGGGGCTTTTTACTGTCTTCTGGCATTTGAACAATTTTTTTAGCTTCTCTATAAACCATGGGACACAGAATTTTTTATTTTTCACTAAAAGCTGAGATCCTCTTACTTTAATGTCTCCAGGAGCAGCAGTTTAAGCAAAATATGAAATGTCATGGCAGTTCACAGCACTAAAATAATTCCTTTTTTTATTCCATGTTTGGGTGGAAGGTTGTCTTCCAAACTTAATAAACTCTTAGCAGTGTAGATTTACCTGTGTGTTTATACAAGGTGATTATTTGGGATTGTGCATGATAACACCTTTTGCAATGGAATAGGCACTATCATGTGGTTTGTAGCTCCAGGACTCACCCATTTCTTTCTGACAGAATTGGACTTTTTGGGTCAGAGTTAGGTTTAGTTATCAGTTCAGCTTTGTTTGTTTTTCTTAATTGTAAGGACATGGCATTCAAGGAGCACAGGAAAGAGAGAGTTCAGAGATGTGGACAGACAGTTCCTCAGGTTTGCTTCAAAGAATACAGTGAGCAAAGTTCACAAGCTAGACTGGGTTTTAATCAGTTTTTTAGAAAGCATTGGCCTAGGGAAATGTTTGATGGTGGTTATGGCTTTGTGATCTAATCTAAAGTTCATGCATGTAAGAAATCATGATTATTCTAGACTAACATTGACAAAAGTGTGCTGTGATCTTCTTTTCTGGTTTGGAACATACTGTGATTACTTTGTTTTCTGTCTGAATAATAAAGAACAAAGGGGAACTGTCATACACAATTGTGTAATATGGCAAATTAGAATCAAGCTGATCAAAACTTTACTTCACATTTAATTGCAAATGGCAGTCAATACCAGAACAGTGACCATCTCAGTTGACATTTTGATCAACTACTCAAATATCTCTTACCAGCAAAGGCTCAAACCCTTTGTATGGAGGTTGTTGCCTAAAGTTTCCAAATGCTTATTTACAAATTCAGATATTTGAGTTAGTCATGGTACCAAAGAGTTTGTTCAAAGATGTATAGGCATAATAGAGTATTCATATAATTTTAGTCATTGTAGCATTCACAAGTGTTGATGGATTGACCACTCTGGAGAACAAAGCCTTCCTTCTCTTTGCTACAGTGACTAGTGGCATTTGTATCTTTCCAGTCTGCCTTACCTGTGTATAATCCCCCTATAGGGAACATCTCTAGGGGTGAGCAAACATCAGGAAAGAACTGGGGACATACCTGCTCCAAAATATTTTCCCTTCCAAAAAGATTAATATTCATAAAACAACAAAAGCCAGAGCCTCAGCTGATACAAATCAGCTTAGGTTTGAATGCAGCAAGGAAGGTTCATGCTAGCTCCAGCTGTGGACAAATGTACATTTGTAGTGATACAAGTGCCAGAGGTTTTGTCATGGTGCAAAGCTATAGTGCTACCAGAGATGTACATACACGGGGTCAGCAGCTGTGGTTCCTGCCACTGTGGTGAGCAGAGCGGCAGCCTTCAGGCCCAGCTAGGTTGCAGCTGTCTTCCTCATCATTAACAGACTGATGGAGGGAGCCTTAAGCTCTCATTGAGCTTGTTGCAGTTATGCTGCCTCCCTCTCCCCTTGGTGGGGGGAGGGAAAGGGAACACTGTAGGATGCTGTGGAACAAGAGACTCCCTGTAGCACACATTGCATGTGGTGTTACAAAACGTAGCATAACAGAAGCTCCTGTTTCACCCAGGATCATTTCTAGAGTGCTCGCAGCATTTCTTGTATGGATGCCTGTCTGTACATCAGCAGACAAGGTTCTTTGGGTAAATGTGATATATTTTATTAGACCAACTAAATTGTTGGAAAAATTGTTCTTTGCATGCTTTCAGACATAAACACCCTTCTTCAGGCATAGGGAGAGTCTGCTGTTGTTTTGCATTCTCCTGAATAGACTAGAAGCCAATATGCAAAATGCAGGTCTCTGAAAATGCACATGCGTGACAGTGAGGATCAGAGGCCACAGGAGACGATAGGTATGAGACAGGTAGGTGGGGGGAATGTTGACCTGGTGCTAGAATGTCCCTGATAAAATGCAGACAGGTTACCTGGCATTAACGGATGGCAAGCAGGTTATAATGTGCCATGTATCCAGGGTCTATATTTAGTCCATGATTTTTTTTTGTAGCCAGTAGATTTATGAAATCAAATTCATAGGCTCACCTATGAAAGGTGTTTTGTAAATTCTCTTTGAGGATTAGAACTGAGAGATTAGACAGAGTGGTTGTCCTGTGAGAAGTGTGCACCCACAGGTAATTGGGTGTTTCTGTCTTTGATAAATTTTCGGTGTGCATTCATTCTGGTATGCAGTTATTTGATTTCTCCTACACATTTTCCATCAGGGCACTTAGTACACTGGATAAGATGTTACATTTCTGGAGGTGCAGCTGTACGATCCAGGAATGGTGATGGTTCTGTTGTGGGTGTAGTTATTGTGGGAGTGGTAGAGATATGTTGGCAGATTTTACATTTCTTGTCCCGGCATGGTCTGGATCCATGTTGTGTGTTTTGGGTCGTAGGAAGTTTGCTTCTGATGATGAGATTGGTAAGGTTCGGTGCTTGTTTAAAGGCTAGGATGGGCGGTTCTGGGAAGATCTCTTTAAGAACAGGGTCTTCTCCTAGTGTGGGATGCAGTTGTTTGAGGATTTTCTGTACAGGTTCCAGGAAGGGATGATATGTCTTAACTCACGGTGTGCAATTCATGGGGATTTTCTTTTTGTACTGAAGCAATTCTTCATGTGGTATCTGGGTGGCTCTTTCAAAAGTGTGGTCTATCTCTCTGGAGCAGTGTCCTTGTTGGGTGAAAGCCCTTTTGAGATTTGTGAGGTAACAATCACAGGTGTTCTCAGTGCAAATTTGGTGCTATCAGAGGGCTAGACTTTAGATTGTCTGTATATCCACTTTTTGTAGCTACAAAGGTATGCTACAAATGTAATGTCTATCCACAGTCTGAGGTTCTCTCCCTAAAATTGTACCTGAAATCTATTAAAGTAGAAAAAAAACCCCCCAAAAATGGAAGTTATGGCAGAGGCACCCTTCTGGATTTGCTGCTGTCTCAGAACTACTTCACAGTTAGGGCGGCTAGGATCTGGAACCAACTTCCAAGGGAAGTGGTGCTGGCTCCTACCCTGGGGGTTTTTAAGAAGAGGCTTGATGCCTACCTGGCTGGAGTCATTCGAGCCCAGTTTTTCTCCTGCCCAGGCAGGGGGTCAGACTTGAAGAGCTACAAGGTCCCTTCCTACCCTACTTCTATGATTCTATGATAACAGTAGTATACCCACAAACCAGGCATTACATGTAGAAGAATGAACTTGAGAAGAAAGATCTATATAGACCTTAAACCCTGACTTTGAAGTGTATGATTTTTGTCACTTGGTATTTAAATTCATGGTGCTTAAACATTTCATGACTGATGACATAATGCCACCTTAAAGTACTAATTTTGTGGTCTTTGTCAGTGACAGAATTTAACTCTTGGTTATGGAGAACAGTTTAAATAGTTTGTTTGGCTCAACAGCTTATCCCTTTTGCTAACTGGGAAGTCCTGCTGCGTCCAAAGGGAATTTTATCTAGTCCTCTGTTAGACAGATGGTGCTTTTGATGTGGAGACTTACGGTTATGTGGGAAATGTTTTCTCAAACTTTTAAAGACCTACAGTGCTTTAAAATGAGGAACTGAACCAATAGAAATGCTTTAAGATTGGATCACAGCTTGGAGCGTAATGACCCCACTGATCTGCATACTCTGAAGGTCCCACATTTATGGGGATTTTAAAAAGTAAATGTAAAAGTAAAAAGTAAAAGTGTATGAAAATGTGAGAAGAATTTCTAAGTCAAGGAATAGCAGGCAGGGTATGCGTTTTAGGATTGTCAAGTTACAACCGTTATGCGTCCCATTCCCACTAAAGCTATACCACCAGAGCTCAGAAGACTTCTATAAAGTTAATAAGTAATGTAAACAAATAATTAAGAGAAAATCATAGTTTCCACTATGGGATAATTAGCACTACAGTCTACATCCATGAATGAATACGAAAGAATGCTTTAGTTGGTCTAATGAAAGATATCGCCTCTAGCTCAAGAGTTTTGTCTGGCTCTGCTTTTTAGATCAACATGGCTACAAGCTATATTCCTAAGAAAGACAAATTGATTGTCTTCAATGTTAGACCTTTCAAGGCATGCATAAGTGCTTGAAAGAATTTATGCTCATTGGAAAGGGAACAGGTCTTTAAGTTTCATTCTAGAGCCTGAATTGGCTAAAAACTGAAATTAGACTTTTTTAGGACCCACTGGTAAAAGGAATCCTAATAATTTGAGGGAAATTTTACTGCCTGAGTTTCCTGCAGTCTTACATCATTTGCAATCTCAACCCTTTGTATTTAATTAGACAGCAGCTTTGTTTATTTTTCTTAATTGTAAGGTCCTGGCATTCAAACAGCAAGGATCTATACAGAATAGGTTTGTCAGACTGAAGAATAACTGACTGTGTATTTTAGAGTTTCCAATAGCAAATACCAAAACTTATCTGAAATGTGGAACCCTTCTTCTAAGTATTATATGTACTCCAGTACACATAGTGAAAAAGACGTGTGGTTTTGGCACAAAAAATATGAACTAATTGGTCTTTCTCCCCAGGCCTTAAATGTTTAAAATCCAGGTCAGATGAGAGGGGTACCTGGATCATGCAAACTATTAAAAAACTCTTATTTTTGCTGCTCATCTGGATATTCCATATTTCATTATTGTGAGGGGGTGGGATTTGTTATGATGTCTTGCTTTGAAGTTGCTAATACATGGAATTTTCCACATCCTTACAGGCACTTTATCATGAGTCTTATAATTTGGGGAGGATTTTTTTTCTGGTTTCTCCCACTGACATGAGCAGACTTTGTACTGGGCTCCATTTTAGAAAAGGGATAATAGTGCAATACATAGGGTTACAGTGTAACATTTTGTGAAGACTGTTGTAATTAAGACACTGAAGACAGTGTCTTAATTTCTTAATAGCATCTTAATCCTAGTTTGAAATCCCCACATGGATAAAAGAACAATGTCAGCAAAACGTTATTTAAAATGTTAATTCAAACATTCTCTGACCATTTTAATAATGTGAACCACATTTTGCTAAAGAGTTCCTTTTGAAACATCTTCCCTTCTCTTTGAGACTGTAGAATATTAACATGGGAGCAACTGCTGACATGGAAAAATCTTATTAGAGGTTTTCCCCTTATTCCATCTCTCCTTCCATTTATTCTGGCTCTCCCCCTGCCTCCCCGTGCAGCATCCTGTTCATTTGCATATGCCCCCCAGTTGCTCGGGTCCCTGTTTCCCAGAACATCCATCTCTTCTTGGTGGATGACAACTCTAGCCCCATTGGTAGCTTGATTCACTAAGGTAGTTTCTTACATAGTTCTGGCTGCTGCTGGAGCTCTCACATCCTGTAGTGAAGGAGGGCTAGATTTCCTCCTTGTTCCTGCCTGCTTTTACAAGTCTCCAGGCAACTCTCTGCAATAGAGTCTCATCTCTAGGCTTGTAGAAGATGGAACAAAGAGAACTAGTATCATGTGACCAGACAGTCCCCTAGTGTCCACCATTAAGTGTTACGTAGACCAGCAGTGTTATATGTTTCACTTGGGTGAAAATACTAGAAACTGACATAATTTTTCTTTGCATTTCTTGACCATGTCAAATCAATTTGCAGTTGAGCTTAAAGGATGCACTTTCTAGCTTCAGAGATTATCATCTCAATTTGTAAAATAAAAATCTATAAAAGCAATTTAAATATAAGTGTTCTTGCCTTAGGGTGGTTTTAATGTAAGTGCTGATAAACAGCTGCTTGGATTTGGCTTACTAAGATTAAAAATGTCTGGTTTCACACTAAAATATTATTTTTAGCAAAAAAGAGTTAAAACTGCTAAAAAGTTAATGTTTTAGAGTGGAAAGATAATATAGCACATGCCGTTTTTTCAGGGGGCACTTAATTGGGATGTCTCCCAAGGCTTTAGAGGAATGATACCAAATGTACATGACTGCTACTCAAACAAGAAAGCATTAGCATAAATTCCATTTAACATGATTACATTCACCCAGTGTTGAGTGTTGAAGCAGTGCTTACCCAGGTGTTAAATAGGTCTGCATATCTGAGCTCTGGTCAATTAATGCAGAAATTTACCAATTAAAAAAGAAAAAGATCAAGTAAAGATGAAATTCCTTTTTGTTTTCCCATTTTTATTTAATACCATATTTTTTCTGTATATCTCTTTAAACCATTTTAAAAAAGCCTCTTCCCTTAATAATCTTTCCAAAAGAGCATCCTAATACGAGAGTTCTGTTATATTTTTCTACTGTTCAACAGAGCCAAGTTACAGTCTGGTACAAAATAAAATTCTCATTGATTCTCCTGCTCAGTCTGTTTTATGGTTTCTGTTCAGAGTAATGATCCAGTCTCTGTTCCTGTGTACTTGAGGTTACCTCAAAAGTAGCATGGGGTGTAGTTACAGATTATGAAAATTATCACTGCAAGCTTAATTGGGAAAGCATCCATTTTTTTTCAGCATATCCCAAAATACTTCAAAGTATGCTAGAAACCATTCTCTTGGGATCCAGCTTTAAAAATAATATTAATCTTTATTGTTGAAATATCTGTTCATCGGCTTCTGGCGTGGCTCGATGGTGACCTGAGGAAGGGCACCTAGGGCACCTATACATGAGCAGACTCAATTAATCAAGTCTGCTGGAGCGTGGTAATTACCACACTCCAGCAGACTTGAGTATCTCATGCATCAGTGTCCCTGCACTTAAAAATGGCAGTGGGGATGCTTTAGCTAAAGCTTGTTTGATGCACCAGGTGCTTTAATTAGAGCCAGTCTAACTAAAGTGCCCCTCCCACCTCCACTCCCATATAAAAGCCCTTAGTGTCCACAAGTTTGTCTAACATATCTCACAACTACACAGTTGGTCCAGTGAAAGATTTCACCAAAAAAAAAATCCTTTGCTTCTCAGTCACTGTAGGACTTCATCAGGAAGAGTAAAGGATTATGGGCAAACATTGTAATCTGAAGACCTAAATTATTTGCTTATTAAGCAATCTACTGCTTTTTTATACTAATGTTGACAGGAATTTTATTGGGAACTCTGTCCCCAGTCCTGCAAAGACTTCTGCACATGCTTAGGTTTATGCAAATGAATAGTTTTTTGAAGGAACTTTGATAGCATGAGGTATGAGTAATTCTTAGAATTTAGGAATTAATCATACCTCATGGTATTGAATAAGGGGCTAGCATGGGTTTAATGCATTTAAGAGTTGGATGCATTAAACCCATGCTAGTTCCGTATTCAATATGTAGTTTTCTTGATCCATAAACATTTAACTTTTCCTCCTAATTTTCCAGCAAGACAAAGGGATAGAAATGGCAACAAGAAAAAATTTGCCTTTGCCAGAAGCTTCCAGCATGCAACGTTTTGGCTTCTGCATTTTATCATACTGGGAGTGCTAGTTTCACATAAATCTCACTTAAATGTTAATCAGCTTCAAGTGAGCCATGACAAAATTAAGGTTAACAGTAAGTGACCCAGAAGGATTCCAGAGAAAGACAGGGAGGAGGAGAAAGCAGAGATGATGAGTTTAGTGACCTGTTCAATATTTAAGGCATCTTATCCTCGAAGGCAATATCCTCCTATCTGCCCAGTTACTTGGAAGAATGTCATCATGCCTTCTCCAAAAGTTAAGTTACCATTGCCAATGCAGACAGAGTATGAACTAGAGCCCTCATATCCTTAATAACTTTTGTGCAAGAGTGAAAAGTTACTATTTTGTTTCCTTAAAGTATAAAAGAGTGTTAGTCTTGGCTACAGGAGTCCTGAGATTCTTAGCAACGTGATTTGCAATGCTTTTTCAAAGAATGTCCATGTCACTATTACAGAAGTGTATACTGTGTTGTAGCACTGTATTTAGGGATGTTTAAGACATTTAGTGACTCGGTGAATTATTGAAGTTGGCATATAATCTGTGCCCTGTCAGAAGGAAAGACCATAATTTGATTACTAATTTTGATTGATGATTTGGAAGCAGATGGTGTTGCAGATTTGTGCATAATATATGATTTTGAAGAGAGACAATCTCTCCTACTAAAAAAAATAGAGACTGCAAAGATTAATGCACATGCTTAAATTGCAGATGAGCAGTCAGTCCCATGCAATAGGGCTTTTCACATACTGAAAGCTAAGTACACGATTGCAATCTGAAACATCATTGTGGTATATTTACTGAAACTTGATAAAAATCCTTTACTGAATAATTTTTGCTGTTATGAGTGCCACTGATGCTGTTTGATACTGCCTTTATGGAATGTAGACTATTTCATACAAAAAAATTACACAGAAAAAATTGTATTCAGATTGTAAATGCTAGTAGCAGTTTGGGCATGCTTGATATAAGATTGCCTCCTTAATTCAGTCACCTTATGAGGCCAGCCTGCTTGCTGGCTAAGCCATGGGCCAAGCCCTTTAAAATGTTCAGTGGGGGGGTTTTCCTGGCATCTTGCCAGCCTTTTTGTGTGAAAAACTGGAAATGGAAAATGGTGATTTTTAACACGCATCTAAATCTGAATAGAATTTCATGGGACAAATAAAAGGCGCTTATAATCTAAGGGGCTTTTGAGGCTGAATATCAAAGGTTTGCTGCAAACAATAAAGGCATTAACATTTCTTAAATGAAAAAAAATCACAAGAATCTTTATCCTGGAAAGTTTGGGGCAACATAAATGTAGGGGTCACTATCAATTCTTCTTAAATAATGAAAAGTAGTACATTTGAAATAAATATACTCACAGGCAGTGTTTGCCCCGTCAGTGAATGCAGAGAACCTGGCACAATGGAACATTGCAGGGAGTCAGGATATGAAGCATCTGCATGGCTCAGCTTAGTGAAGAGGTGGATCTACCCACTCTGCTGAGTAGCTTCTGCTATGGACACATAGCAGAGTTTACTGCCTCTTAGGTTTCCTTTCCTGTGCCCTCACAGGATGCCTGATATATAGGCTGGTTACCTTGGCTAGGTGGTGACAGAAGTAGCATTTTGGATTTGGAATTAGAGTCCAGAGGAGGGCCACCCACATGATCCGGGGACTACAGGGCAGACCCTACACTGAAAGGCTGCAGGACCTAAACCTGTTCAGCCTCCACAAGAGAAGGCTGAGGGGGGACCTGGTGACTGTCTATAAACTCACTAGGGGGGACCAGAAGGGTTTAGGGGAGACACTGTTTCCCCTAGTGCCCCCTGGCATAACAAGGAACAATGGACACAAATTATTAGAGAGTAGATTTAGACTAGACATCCGCAAGAACTACTTCACAGTTAGGGCGGCTAGGAGCTGGAACCAACTTCCTAGGGAAGTGGTGCTGGCTCCTACCGTGGGGATCTTTAAGAAGAGGCTAGATGCCTACCTGGCTGGACTCATTTGAGTCCAGTCTTTTTCCCGCCCAGGCAGGGGGTCAGACTTGAAGATCTACAAGGTCCCTTCCCACCCTATTTCTATGATTTTATGACTTCTAGAATTACTTTGGGCTTGGAATTAGGTTTCAAAAGAAGCTGTATGGTCTCTGTGTCCCCTACTGATGTGTATGATTCTCAGTGTCAATAGGAGTCCTCCACAATACAACCTAGATGGGGAACTGACACTTCTGAGAAGACACCCCCAGCCCATCCCTCTCACTGTTAGGCTGCTGCAGAAAACACTGTGCTTCTGACTTAAACTATAATTGTAGTCTGCTGTGGCCCTCCTTTCTATTTTTTAAAAGAGTTCAGTCTTTAACTAGTTCTGTCTTGCCTCCTGTTTTAGTTGCGTGGTCAGTTTTTAATTGTGCAGTGTCTCATTAAGAAATGGGGTGCATCCTAAATAATGGCACATTTTGCTTATATTGAGCTAAGACTTGATATCTTTGCAATCAAACAATGAGACTCAAGGAAACAGGGCAGGATTTCCCTAGGCTGTGGGAGCTTTTGTGCAACGTGCATCTGTGAACTTAGAGCACATTGTCTAATGCTATTCCGTAAAGCAAAGTAATTTAGAGCAGTGGTAATGTGCCAAGATATTGCCACAGCTACCAGTCAAGCAGAGTGCAAGAATTTCTAATGCTGTTTTATAATCTTAGATTTCACTGGCAACACAGCATGTTTTCCAGACAGTAGTGGATTTGCTTTTGTGGCTTTGTCTCATTTTAGGTGTTGTATATTTTTTATAATATATTAACCATCTGACAGAGAACTTTATCCCTAACTGAAAACACTACCAGATCTCTTATATTTGAAATTATACGTACTATTCCTCCAAGCTAATGGTCTTCTCTGGCCTTGACATTACAAAGGACTCTTGAATCTGCAGAGGTATCTTTTGATTATAGTAGGTTTCTGTTGAGGGGCAATTGTAAATGACTTAGTGAAGTAACATAGGGCACTCTTCTTCAAAGATCAGCTTGAAAAAACCCCTCATAACTCACTTGTTTACAAGTCCTTGAAGGAGGAGTATTGATTGAGGTGCATAGTGAATGGTAATAAATAGCAATAAAATGGATTTTAACAACCTTTTAAATTCACAAGTTATTGTGAACACAGATGTTAGCCTTTAAATCAATACTCCATAAGACTCTGATCCCACAGTGGGAAGTGCTCTGGAGTCTGACTTCATGTCTTCTGCTAGCTTTAGGCCTCAGTTACTACCAATCAACTTTCTTACATGGGGGGGGGGGGG
>NW_017729033.1:61742707-61764115 GCF_001723915.1 Gavialis gangeticus | reverse complement strand
GAGAGAGAGAGAGAGAGAGAGAATTCCTATTTAAAAGCACCTTTTTCGAGTTATGATTGCAATTGCATATCCAACTAGAGCACTAGTTCTTAACCTTGTTAGACTCAAGGCATCCCTCACTAGACTTAAGGCAACCAATGGAAAATGTCAGCTCTTAGTTTACGTTTGCTTTTTGACTAAATAAAAATAATAGAGTGATTCTTGTGTTACGAAGAACTCAGGAAGACTACAATGGGTCAGAATTTTTTTTAACACTGTGGATTCATATTTGAAATCTTTGGGTTCATCTTGTGAATTGTGTTCACACACTTAACAGTCTAACATTGTGTGGCTATCCATAGCACTCCTGAGTGGATCTCTGCAGCACTCTGGTTGTGAATCACTAGTTTAGAGAGCATGGTTAGCATGTTGCAGTTGTAACTAACTAAATGTTTGCAAGTAAAATGACAAGTGAAAAACAAAAATGTTATAAAGAATAAATTAGAAGGCAGTAGTTCAAAACTGCTTCAGAAATGTGTACTCACCATGCCAAAACCAATTGGGAATCTCTTTAGAAGTGTTAGTACGGCTTTAGAACCCTAATCACTTACCAGTTTGCCTACAAGCCCTTCAGCAGAGCTGTTAGTCATGAAAGGTATAACATTTACAAGTTTTATGTAGCTCTCAAGCTCATTTTTTTTCTATAGCTAGTAGTTTGTCAAGTACAGCTGAACTATAACCCTTTCCATGGTTCACCTTAAGGCCTAGTGAAAGGAGACCATCTGGAATTCTTAGTTTTACTTTTGAAATGCTGAACCAGGGAGCTATTCTGACTGATATCAGCTGAATATTGAGCTTATTGTCCATGGCAGCAACAAAAAAAAGTATGTAATTAGGTAGGCACTACCAAAATTTCTTAATAATGGGCTCCTTCAGGACTGCTGCTCTTGTGATGTACACGTGGTCCAGTGTATTCCGCAATTCCATAATTGTGAAGCGTGGGTTTTGGTTTTTCTTAATCCTTATTTTTAAGTATTAGTAAGAATTGGAAAGAAAACCTGGTGAATTTTAACTAAATGTAAAGCCACCTATGTGTTGATAATATCCTATATCAGCAGGCAGCCTGGGCTGATGGAAAGCCCCCCCCCATGAGGCTTCACGCAGGTCTGGCAATTTGGCAGTGGGAGAACGGTGATACAGCTCCTCTGCTGCCAAACCTCCAGACCCATAGGAAGCCCCAGATCCTGCACACTGGATCTGGCACCCAATCCCAGCGCACAGAGCTGGGCAGAGGTGGTGTCAAGCCTCAGGGCTAGACGCTCTGGTCAAATCCTGGAGTGCAGGGGATGGGAGGGGGTGGTGCTGGGCCCCAAGGCTTGATTCAACCACCAAATGGGCCCTTCCCCACTCGCATGGTCCGTGGGGCTGAGAGGCTGAGCACCGCTGCCTTACTTCATCTTCCAAAGCCCTACAGCCTCCCTCTGAGAGTGTCAGTATAAAATTCCTCAACTTTGTTTTTGAACAAGCAAAAATAATCTTAACTCAATATCAAATGAGACCCTGTCAGGGGTACTAACTCCCTGCAGAATACATGTATATATTATGGTCTGTTTTTACTGGGGAGGTGTCTCCTTCTCCGGTATGAGGACTCCTTGATTCCCCTAAAAGGGTGGAGCTCGTGGGAGGACTTACTTGTCCTCTGTCCTGCTCTAAGCACAGAGGCATCAGATGGGATCTTCAGGAAGGATGCAGCCTCTGAGGCGTAGCTGTCCCTGGCTAATCTAATCCTAGCCACCCACCCAGCATACTTTGACTGGACCCTCCACTGGTGGAAGGGAAGAACAAGGCAGAGATCTGAGGTTGGCAGGAAGTACTGACCAAGCAGGATTGACTTGCACTGTTCAAGAGACAAAAAAGGGGAAATCAAGGAGGGCAATAGCCAGCAGAGGGAAACAGTTGAAGCAGTTTTGCATGGTCCATATTGTCTTCACTGTATATTCAGTCGTGCCTTCCTACATGGGCGCATGGCCTGCTTGCACTGCAGCACTTGCTTCAGGCTTCCCACCTACAAAATGAATTAATAGAAATCTCTGCCTCTTGGAAAGGGTTGGGAGGATAAATTAGAAGTGCAGCACTTTGAAGATGTTACAGTTTTGGGCCAGGGACAGGTTTGATAGGACGGAGTGTCCTGAAAAACCGACACAGTTTGCATGAGTGCCCATGGCTGCCAAGTCTTTCCAGGTCCCATCAGATACTGGTGCCATCACCACCCTCAGCTCTAGCCGTTGTGTTCTTGGACCAAGCTCAGCCCTTGAAGGAACTGGACACAGGTCAAAACAAGCTTGGTGTTCCCTTCCAGGTGCTGCAAAGATTACCCATGAGTGGTCAGTATTGTGCAAAGCATCTGTTGTTGTTGTTGTTGTCGTTACAAGACATTTGCCATAAAGTTATTTAAGATTTGAAAAAGCAGCAAGGTCAGAAATCTAAGCCAACTATTATTTCAACAGGTTGACATTTCTCTTCTGCAACAGGATCTTTAATTGCTATCTGCGTATTATAAGCACTTTCTATAACACTCCAAAAACATCTTTTCTTTTTTCAGGCTGTTGTGTGCTGTTTGCCTGAATTGCTAGCATTTTAGAAGATAAAAAGAAAAGAATACAGTTTCTCTCTCCTTTATCTATTTTTCCTTCTGCATTTAATGAAATATTCTTGTAGATGTCCCCGTACATTTACATTAGCAGTAGGAGATATAGGTTGAAAGTTCAATGAGTTTTCAATGGTAGCAAGTTGTAATTAGCTCTTTAATTATATACATTAAGTATCAAAGCTTAGTAATGTGTTCCATGGATATGCAATTTAATGCATTTGTGGCTCTGTTTTGGCTATGGAATTTTTTTTTCTCTGACAACTCAGACATATCCTTCTTAAAGCAGTCATTTTGTAGCTGCGGCTGTTTCTAATGTGTTAATTCATTTTTTTGCAGAGACTTTGCTTATGTAGCAAGAGACAAAGACACGAGAATTTTGAAATGTCACGTATTTCGATGTGACACACCAGCAAAAGCCATTGCCACAAGTCTGCACGAAATCTGTTCTAAGGCAAGTGAATTTAAATAACCTATTCTTTTACTAACCACTTGAGTAGTCCTGAAGGGTGCTATATAATCAGTCCTCTATTGCCGTCTTTTGTTCTTATTTTTTATCTCTGATGAGAAATGACTCTAAGAATTTTTGGAAGGGGTGTAAGTGGCACCAATAAACTGTGGAAAGATGAATGTTATAGATTCTTGAAACCCATGATATCTCTGGGAATTGGGCCAATGTGTATAGTCTAAAGATTTTTTGCTAATATAAATGGAAGTTGTGGGATGTTAAGTAGAAAAATAATAATAGCAAATTATATCTCAAATGTCAAATACTAGATTAAATTATGTTCATTTGGGAACTAGTACTTGAAAAGAGCTGTTAAAATGGTATCATCTGTTTAAAAGCCCTACTTCTGTCTAAATTTTTTTGCCTACTACATGTACAAGTAATACAGGAATCTCCTGCAGTATTTGTAGCAGTAGTAAGTGCAGATTAGAGACTGGGTTTCCTCTTCCTATATCTGTCATGGATGTAGGGAGCTTGGAGTTCTATGCCTCAAAAAAAATTGTAAGTAAATAAAGGAAAACTAATTTTAGTATCTTAAAAGGATGCCTTATAGTCGCATGCATCTGATATATTGTGGACTTCAGAGATTAGGGTTGTAATAAGAGTAAATTTATACTTGTAGTTGCTACTATACTATATGTTGGAAAAAATGCTGTATTATCGCCGTCTTCTTCAGATTATGGCTGAACGGAAGAATGCTAAAGCTGTGGCTTGCAGCTCATTGCAAGACCGGACAAATGCCACCCTAGATGTTCCTCTGCAAGGTACTGTGTCAGAATTTAATCTCCATGTCATGGCCCCATTTTAGAGAGTGCCTGAATAATATTGTTTTTAACTAAAATGTAGTAGACACAAAGGTTACCAGGATCTTTTAGATACTGTAGCTGACAAAGTCTTTGTTACATTAAAAATATGTTATTGTTTGTGTTCAAAGTAATGCAGTCTTGTTTGGTTATATCCACTTGTTCATTTCCTCTGATTTACTTTGATACAATTTAGCCATGGAAACGCTATGCCAGACTGGTTTACAAGTAAAATGTATTCCAATTAATCATAGGTTTATAGCAGAGGAGTTATAGCAGATTCAAACTTCTTCTGGGTTTCAGCATCAGTTGTAAGGTTCAAAGCCTAAGAGGAGGCCAATCAGCTGCACCCCTTAGTGCATCATAAAAGAAAAGTGGCTTTGTGTATTTTTATTAATGTAAGGTTAATAGCAGAAGGTTTGACAGCATTCCAGATTAGATATACAAACGTCTTCTAGTGAACTTAATACAAAAATGTGTTAAATCCACTAGCTTTCATCAGATATCTCAACCCTCATTTTGTCATGGGTTTTTTTTGGGTGTGGGTTGTTTGTGGGTTTTTTGCATCAGTTGCTGTTCAGACAGAGATACTGGTTTGTCCTGGCGCACAGGTGGGACATTTAGTAGGTATAGCATTAAAAATAGAGTGCCCAGTTGTATGGTATGTGAGACTTGCTCTGTGTGCCTTAGTGACATGTTTATACAAATCTAAGTCGCCTTATATCCTAGTGGTAGAACATGACCCAGTTTTAGTTTACAGAAATTAAGAGTTGTATCACCTCCTCCTCCATTCCCTTAGAAAGTACTTGGTGTATCCCTCCTGTCTAAGCTGGAGGGGGAGCAGATCCATTGTAATCAATACAATACCTTCTGAGTGCAGTTCCCTGGTAAGCTATTTTCTATGGTCAGTGAAATAAAAGTATATTTTACCTGCTGTGAATGTTGATAAACAGAAATTGATTTTTTTCCCATGCAGTAGATTTCCCAACACCAAAGACAGAGCTGGTACAGAAGTTCCATGTGCAGTACTTGGGCATGTTACCTGTAGCTAAGCCTGTGGGTATGTAATACTAGTGCTCTTATCTAACCATAGACATTACTTGCATAGTATCTAAGGGCTTGATTCTGGCTAGCCATAGCCAGATGGGCAGAGAGCAAGGAGCAAAAGCACTCTTTACTTGTATTCCAGCAACATACGACTCACTGCTAGGCCTGCAAAGGGAAAGAGCATGGGGCTAGCCAGTGCATGTGATCTCGCTCAGACCCACACTTACTTAGGCAGGATGCTGAGGGGCTGCTGCTGGGGCAAGGCCCTTTTGTAGCACCTTTCCCCAGGAGAGTAAGGGGAAGGCCTAAAGGGATAGAATGAGACACCTGAATGACCTGCCACCCTCTTAAGTGTCAGGATTCTGGCAGCTATTCTGCTTTTATAGACTGAGAAATAAAATGTGAACTAATAACATGAAAATCTTCTGAAACCCATTCCCTACCACCACCCCCACCAAACGCCCGGTAGTTCAGAAGTCTTTTTTCTACTTCAGCATGGAACTAATACCTATTTTATTCTTTTTATTTATGACTATTATAATCCTGGCTTTTCTTCCCTTTATACTTTAGGAATGGATACACTGAACAATGCTATAGAAAGTCTTATGACTTCCTTGAGCAGGG
This sequence comes from Gavialis gangeticus, assembly GCF_001723915.1. Lineage (NCBI taxonomy): Eukaryota > Metazoa > Chordata > Crocodylia > Gavialidae > Gavialis > Gavialis gangeticus. The sequence goes on along the minus strand of NW_017729033.1, from coordinate 61,758,507 downwards.
AAGACTGGATGCCAGTTACCATGAATGTTGCTGATGCCACCGTCACAGTCATCAATGAAACAGTGAGGCAGAAATACTTTGTTTAGAATGAATTAGCATACTAATCTGAATATTGCAATCTCAGCAAACTAGAAAAACCCATCTGTAATAGCATTTCCTAGAGTTTATTCCATTATTTGACATCTTTTCAGTGCTGTATCTCTATGCAGATGAGTGCTTTTTGGTAGACAGAGAGATTAAAGAAGACATTAAAGAAGCTCCTGGTTTAGTGTTTAACACAGTGCATCAAGTATCTTACCTGTCACTTTGTTTTTGGTATAGTTTTATATGCCCTTCAAAATATACCCCTAGAAATAACTGCAAATATTTAGTAGGGAGAAAGCAAAGTATTAGCCAGAGAAAACCTAAGCAGGGTGCAGGGTCCCACCTCCAGACACGGGGAATATGGTGGTGGATTCGGCAGCAAGAGGCTGGGGGGCAGGGTGGGGGGGCTGCTGAGCGGCCAGGCGTGAAGCCAGCAGCAGCGTAGTCGCCGCGGCCCTTCCACCTGGCTCTGCAGGGCCTGGGGCAGTTGCCCCAGTTCACACCCCACCCCTAGGGACAGCCCTGGTATTAGCATTACCTTTTACTAAGAGTTTTAAGCCTAATGTTGTTGGACTTAAACCCCAAACTGTTGTCCTACCCTACCAGGCTGTACTCCTCTCTTACTCTCTGAGCAGTGAGAGCAGTTTCTTTTAACCTGTTTCATGCTGCTGCTGCTCTATAGAGCATTTCCCCAGATATACCAGTAAGAATGAATCTTTAAGAAATACATCTCTCTCCCTGCAGCCCTAAATTACCCTTCTTTCTCAGCACTGATGATTAGGAGAGTAAGTGATAATTAGGGGATAACTAAGGGAATTTTTTTTTTCATGTCTGGACCTGATATATTTTTTTAAGCCACCACAGCCTCTCTTATGGAAGACATATACCTAATATGAGTTGCAACCACTGGAGTCTTGCTTTTCTCATTAGTGTTAACCTAAATTAACCTTCAGGGTTAATTTACCTTAGTATCTACCTTGCATGTTGATGAAGCTGTAGGTATACATCATATTAATTTGGCGTTACTTCTGGCATCTTATTTGGGTATTTATCAATTCAAAATGTATCGGCTACATTGTACTAATGATGAATAATCATTACCCCTTGACCAGAATGAAGAAGAAATCATGGTGGAATGTCGTGTACGATTCCTGTCCTTTATGGGAGTGGGCAAGGATATCCATACATTTGCCTTCATTATGGATACAGGAAACCAGCATTTTGAGTGCCATGTTTTTTGGTGTGAGCCAAATGCAGGCAATGTATCAGAAGCTGTTCAAGCTGCTTGCATGGTAAGTGATTTTTTACAAATGGAGCTGTAGTGGTCACTGACTCTTTCACTCCTTCAAATTGTAATCATTCCAGAGTTGCAGTTCGTTCCTGTGGTAGTTGAAAAGTGATGTATATAATACTTCAAATATAAACATTCTTTGAGATCTTCAAACTTAAGTAAGGGAATAAGGCTCCTATTCTAAGCTTATCTCCCGTCCCTTTATTCTCATTATATGATTCTCTGGCACTGGGCAGTTTGACAGACATTTTACAAGTAATGATAAGCGCTGGGCCTCTCTAGCACCTTGCCAAATTGGAGTAGATATTCAAATTATAGACGTAAATTGACCTATGGGAAGTTTTCATTTAAAAATCAGACTCTGAAATTTGACATGTGCAATTCATCTTTAAAGGCCCTGAGCTCCGTGGCATTATTGAAGGATTTCAGGTAACAAATATACAGATCTTTCAGCATGTTTTTAAAAGAAGAAAAGCAAGAGCATATTTGTATTATAGTATTTTGTACTGTGGAGTCCAGAGCATTTGTATTCCTGTGGTTTGCAACCAGCTTAACTCACAGCAGGTTGCTGAATTAAGGACAAAGCAGTGAGAGAGAGCTGAAGGAGAAGCAATGCCTTTGAAATAAAATCTTCACCAAACAGCTGGAACACTCCAGACATCCTACAGAGCTGTTCACTATAGTTCTGTGTACCTTGGTTACTTTGCAAACCCCTTGTCCTTAGAGGGCAGCGGTGGCAAGATAAGACTGTAAGCCTGCCAAATATCTAGGTTGTGCTGTACTACCATAGGCACAGATACTTGTTCAGTGGTATCTAGAAAAGCAGAATGCACCTAAAAGCTTTGGATGGTCTATGCAGCAGTGCTCAGGAGTCCAAACAACAGGCTAGGCCCTCACTGTACTGGACACTGTGCAGACAGAACAAAGAGATGGTCTCTTCCCAAAACAGCTTCCAGTCAATGTCAAATTGTGCATCAAAGACAAATGCAAAGGTCTGCCCAGAACCATTTATCAGTGATTTTAGTGTTGTTATGAGAGCAGTCATTGAACCTGTACAGTTGTAGAAACTAGCACCACATAAGCTTCTAAAATAGAGGTTCATATGATGCTTTAGGCCGATCTGGAAAACCATTCTGGCTTTGAGAGGCAGAACAGCAAAAGCTCCATTGGTTCTCAAAAGACTTGCTGTGAACGATATCCATATAAGATGAAGACCATATGGGGGGACAGCACATGTCCCAGCCCAGAAGCTGTTGCAGGAGCCCATCGGGGCTTCCCCTGGGTCCTACTGCCCCTGGTTCCTGTCATTTTTGACAGGAACCAAGGACAGATGAATTATTAATTTCCTAAATTTTTTAGGTGCCCCATGGGCTGGATAGAATGGCCTCATGGGCTGGATCTGGCCTGCAAGCTGTATTTTGCCCACCCCTGTTTTAGGGTAAGGCTCTGTGCTCCAGAGCCATTTCTACCCATAGATATGCTGGCCCCTTTCCTCCTGGTTTCTGTAGGGCTCTGTCTGTATACAGATTCAGAAGACCTGACCATATACTATAAAAACAGATTCCATTTCTGATTGATCTGAAGCTATTGAATGTACTAACAACTTCAGAATGCCTTTACTTTGTTGCAGTTACGGTATCAGAAGTGCTTAGTAGCCAGACCTCCTTCGCAGAAAATTCGACCACCACCTCCTCCTGCAGACTCGATGACCAGAAGAGTTACAACTAATGTAAAAAGAGGGGTGTTGTCGCTCATTGACACTTTGAAACAGAAACGCCCTGTCACTGAAATGCCGTAAGAGGATTCTTGTAACACTTAACCCAAAATATAGTAGCTACACTAAGGAAAATGAACTGATGATGCTCAGCCTTCCATTTGAAATTGCTGATGCTTTGTCTTCAGAGAATTTACCCGTATCAAAACAATGTTAGACAAGCATGTTCTCTTGTTCTTGCCACCATCGTGTGATATGAAAAGAAGCATGAATAATTTTTTTCCTGTCAGTGAGTTACATCATGAGCAATGGAAGGTCTATTTCTGATTGTAAATATTATGAACATTACCTAAATTCACACACACAAAGAATATGGCCACATCCCTCCTAGAGAACTAACGCTAAAAACCTTGGAGTGAATGATGCCTCAGTTAATAGTCTCACCATCTTGAGCTGGATTTGTCACAAGCAAACCGTAAATCCTACAGCACTTTTCCCTATTTTCAACACTGGAGTAGGTATTGAGTAGTTACCATTGACTTATAAATACCAAGTTTTATTTTCCAAAGCTGCACCTGTTAGTTTTAAAGTGTCTGTTGGAATCAGTCTAGGAACTATTTAACAACTTGCCCTGAAATGCTTTTGAACCATGCTAACCATATTTCATCTACTGTTTATATATTATGACCTTGGAGAAGAATTGTTTTAATACCAAACTGATGCTTAAGATATTGGAAAAGTTTTAAGCAATACAAATCAGGGTGCATCAGCTTCACCTGTTCATCCTCAGACAGACACATGTACCTGGTAGCTGTTAAATTTATTCTCCAAAGTCCTGCAGCATGCAACAAAAATGTGATTTGCCCCTATCCCAAGTCAGCAGAGCCCATCCAGAATTATGCAGACACGGAAACTATACCATTTTCCTTAGATAAAACTATGACCTTTTTCTCTGAACAAACTTTCAGGTGAAGGCCTTGTGACGTGACTTTTCCCGTTGGAATTTGTTGTTGAGTTGAAACTTACATGGGCACAAAGGAAGAACAATCACATTTTTGCTGCGTAGGCCTGTTTGTGTGCACCTCGTCCTGTGGAGTTTTGTTTTACTTTCATTCATTCCCTTTCTGTAGCAGCTTTCAACAACAGGTTGAAACAGCGATACAGTTGTTCTGACAATGGGGCTTCTTAGTAGTACAACCTAGTTTTGATATTTCTGCTTCAAAAAGGCCAATTATGTTGGTCCACACCACAGCAAGTTCCTTGGCAACAAACCATAAGGTATTTCCCCTCAGATTTGTGCATTTTAAATACACTTAGCTGTGCTGACACTAATTCTGAAGAGAGATTGTTAAGGTTGACAGATCCACAGTTTGACCAATTTGGTCTTTCTTTACATCTATTCACAAAGGGTTTTGTGTTTTAAGTAAATGCTTTCTTGTATTTCTTCCCTTAAAATTACTGTTGGTAGCTATATATGGGCACCCCTCTGATAAACGAATTAGGCTGAATATGAGGTAACTGAATACATTTCAGCTTTGAGCTTGTAGAACTACTATTAAAAACAACGGGAAAAAGCTGTTAAATGAACTGAGCCTATATGAAATGGGGCAACTGAGGGCCAGAATGAGATACCTAAGTGTAGCTTTGGGGGTAGCATTGGAGGAGGTGGCCCTGAAATACTCCTTAGGCCAGCGGTTGTTATTTATGTTCTTTTAGCAGTACCTAGCACAAAGGGACACCGACCTGGCTGAGACCTCTCACAGGATACTACAGGACAAAGATATACATTTAGCCAGCGGTTCCAGTTCAGCAAGGTGTTAAAAGTGCATATGTGATACTAAACACACACATAAAATTCAGGTGTATGCTTAAATCCCTCACCATAGTAGTTGTGTGCCTCATCCTGTTCTGGAGAATCAAGGTTTGAAGCAGCCTCCATATACATTTGCTCCTTCTGTCTCTGGCTTCTGACACTGGTGATACCAGTGAGTCACTAAGAGCAGGGCTCAAACTAACCCTTTTCCCACTTGCTTCCAAACAGCCATTAAATGATAACAGTCCCCAGCCATTACCAGTCTGGTTGATTCTGTAATCACTGGTCTGAAAACAGGAGGCTGTGTATTCATTATCACTCTCCTGAACCAATCACTTGCCATTTTTTAATTATAGGAAATACCCTGACAGTGAGCATTTCAAGTTTCAAATTGAAAGCATGCCAGGGTTGAGATTTACAACAGTCCCACATCAGTGAGGTTTAAATAATATAGCTATTAGCAATGTTCCCCAGATAGCCAAACCAAGACCTATTCTTCCTATAGAGTTGCTTTAAAAATCACATTAGCCACTCCCTGTTGTGGTGCAGTTTTGTCCAGACTGTTCAGTAGCAAAACAAATAAGAGTCATGTATGCAATCCCAAGAAGCAGTGAGGAGATGAAAGAGAAATGTTTGGAGGTGTCATTTGCAGATACTTTGTCTTAAAAATAGCCTGGTATACTTTACCAAAATACTGGCCAAGACCTTGATTCTGCAAAACGCAGGTACCTTAAACATGTGAGTAGTCTCTTTGGCTTCAACAGGATCTTTATGCTCTTCAAGGCTAAGTGTATAACCTAAGTGTTTGGAACAAGGGTTAATTTTTGCAAAGCCAAATATCTTAAAACAATAGGTTAAGACACTTTCTGCCATGGCCAAAAAGTATGTATGGTGCGTGTGAAAGAGCAAATGCTAGTGTTTTACCCAATGTTGTAGTGACACTTCAGTTATCTATGCATTTTTATATCTAGTGATCCTGTAAGCAGACAGCCCTGTTCACTATGTCTCATATGTCTCATGTCATTTTTAATTAACCTGTTAAATATAGCTTAAAATATTTTTATTTTATTTATTCTATTTTTACTGAAATATCCTGCTTTATTATGTTGACTTATCTTTACTAGAAATCGTCTCACAACTTTTCCCATGCTACGTAATCTCTGTGTGCTATAGGTTGCCTAAAAAGGTGGGTTTTGTAATTTGTAGTCAGTTTTATTGAAGTATGTAAAAGAAATAGCAAAAATGTGTAAAGCTGTCTTATTTTTTAAATGCAAATAGTAAGCTGAGGCAGATATCACATCTCATTAAAATGTTCCATTGAGGAAGCAAGATTTATTGGCACTGCAGAAGTCTGTAGTTGGAAGCCTTTCCTTTGAAAGCTATGGCAAGCCTTGGTGCTCTCTTTAGGTCTTATTTAAACTACTTACTGTTTCATTTAAAGAAAAAAAAGATTATGAGACACCTACCAGACAGTTGCACAGGAACAAAATAAATGTATAAAAGGGCACTGATCTCTCTTACAGTGAAGATTTCTTGGGGATAAATGCTGTATGCAGTTACTTCTACCACTTCAAAAAAAACAAAACAAAAATGTAAGCCCTTAAAAGAGGAATGGAAAGCTGTGGAATGGATTGAGCTTGTTGTGTGCCATAGACAAAGATTTTAAAGCCCTTTTCTTTTAATTGTATCAAATGTTCCATAAATCATTGAAGCAGGGATATGAAAGTGTTAGTAAATCACTTGTGGAAAATGGAGCTATTCTTATTTCAACAGCTGATATTGGCTCAAGCGTTAGAGCCCACACCTTAGTACCATTACTCCTTTATGTGGCAGCCTTAGTTATCTTAATACATTGCTAAAACCTGTGCTGTACAGTCAGCAGAAGTAGGTTTGATTTATTTTAATATTTGCAAAAGAGAAAGGAAAACACACCCACTGTTTATCAGAGTTCAGTGTTACATAAAGCAGCTGACTGAATCTGAAAAGGATTTTTTTTTTGTTGCTGTTGACCACTTTTACACATTAAATGTAATCTGTTGTGAGAATAAATTTAGCTGCATAAAATGTCTCGTCTCTCTTGTCACTGGTCCATGATATTTGGAAACTGGTACACTTCTTGGGAAATGCCGTTCAACAGCATTGGACACTTCCTTTGTCCTAAGGAAGGAAAGAGATTCAATGCATTTTGAATTCTTTGGTGGTAACTTAAAAGGATTAAATTAATCTCTTGGGTTAAACAGAGGATGGCAGTAATATTCCTACCACTATACTGCCTTTAAGAAGTCATAGAAGACTTTACCCAGAGGGATGGGAGGATGGTGAGAAGGGAAGAAATTATAATGAATTTTTAGTGAGCTAGTGAACCTTTCACCTACAGCTTGCTGCTGTTATTCACGTTCACAGTAAGGACTTCTGCAGGAAAAAGGTAGTGTCAGGATTCAAACATGCACACCAGGCTTGGAGAAGGAAAGGAATAAGCAGGACAAGCTCAGCTGCTCAGGGCAGGTCTGTTCTTTCCTGGAGCAACAGGATGGTTCTCTCTGCTTTTCCCATCACTGTGACTGCAACAGCCAACTTGGGAAAAGAGGAGGAGCTGACTGGCCCCAAGTCAGGCCTGGAAATGTTGTAAGTACATCAGGAACAGGAATGACACTGAAGGATAAAATGGAAACAGACTTCATTGCTGGGCTAGGGGCTGGGCAGACATAGCAATGAAAGTTCATGTTGCTTAGCTTTGGAGAAGCTGGCCACGCACAGTGGTTTGATATAAGTGCACACACCTGGGAAGGGTACGACTGAGTGACAGTTAAGGTTTTCAAAAATTCCCATCAATTTTTAACCTGCGGGGCTGATGATACTACATATCTGACAGATCAACTGTAAATGTGTCTTTTGTACAGTCCTGAGGAGAGGTCAAGACTTTCACCTTTAGATTTTCAGCACAAAGTATAGCACTAACGTAGGCATTTAATAGTTGTCATTTTATTTTGCATTCACTAGGAATTGGGAAGTTTAGCAAGTTACCAACTGCAATAGAAAAAAATCATTTCTGTTAATATATTTATGAAGTTAAAGTATAATGATAGAAAGTTATCCTCTAAACCTGAACCTATTTTAAAAATACTACATAATACCTCTGAATTGGCTAGCTGAGGTCAATGTTTAGAGAGAAATTCTAAATGAAAATATCCAGCAATTATTTCAAACACAGCAAAGAAGGCTTGAAGTTATTCTTTGCTCCAAGTTCAGAAAAGACCTGTGAACACTGAAAGAGTTAAGATAACCTACTGTCAAGCACATCTCATCTCTTCTAGCTTTAAAAAAAACTTCTAAAAATACTGAAACAGCTAATAATAAATGTTATGTTCCTAAACATTAACAACGTTTTATAGATTGAAAATACAATCTACCAAGCAAGATCCAACAATATATTAATTACAAATTAGAATGACTGAGAACATTAGATTTTAGACAAATCTCAAGAACAGTGTATTTTAACTTGATCTTCACAAAGAACTAGAAATGCTTTTTGGCATTCTTTCCCTAACCCACATGTCATTTGGCTCAAACAATTTAAATCGATCTCCAAGACATGCATAAACCAAAAATTGTTCTGCAAGTCATTATTTAAATGAACAATATTGGTACATAAAAGAAATCACATTTGTTAGATACAACATAAGTGCTTGTCAGGTGCAGTTTTCACCATGAACAAAATGAGTGGTAAGAAAGTGGTTCAATGAGAATGGGGATTTTTCAGGCCTGAGGAGTAAATTTTAAAAGCCATGGCAGCACGATGGCCTCATGTTTGATATTAATTCAGCCTTCATTTTTTAGCATCCGAGTACACGTGCACTTTTAACATGAGGTTTTCTGTTCACTGTTTCTCTGAATGTTCCAGCTGTTGCTTATTAAAGTACATCTGCTAGGAAACAAGGACACATTTTTAAGACTATGTATGTACTTGTGTGTTCCCCAGATGCCTGCATGAAATATCTAAGCTGGGAACATACACCTTCGGCATTCACAGAAATCCACCTCTAATTTTAGAGAAGTAGCCTGGCTTGTTTTGACTTTCATTCCCATTCACCAGTGGCATAAATAATGATGCTGTTATTTTAGCAAACTCAGAAATAACCACTTGAAAGCTGAAGTTTGTAATGAAGCACTTTTTAGAATGCTGTATAAAGCTTGTGAAAATTAAATCGTAAGTTCCACATTCTGGGATAAATGTAAAGAGTTTTGGTGAAAGGCACATTCCAAATTTTGTCACATTTTAAAATGATAATTAGCTATATAAAACTTCTTGAGCTCCCCCCAGTGATTTGCATAATCTCTAGATGTGTTATATGTATTTGACATTAAAAATCTAAAGTTGGATTAAAGCAACTACACAATGTATTGACCCTTTCGCAAAATAGTCCCATGCTATATCCATAATATCCATGAAAAGGGTACAAACTGTAAAGGATCTCTATAGGTAGCTAGTGCATGCTGTAGTTTAAGTGTAGAAGATCACCTACACAGAAGTCTTTAAATAAATATAAGTGATTATATCTACAAACCGGTAACAGGAGACCATCTTCAAAGCCATGGTTGAGGATGTTTAATCACAGCTGAAGGTAATGTTTCTTTCGATTTCATCAGTCTTTTTGACACAGACGGTACAAGCAAGCCATGTGTTGAGCTCTTTATTCCAATCCAGTGATAGTAATAATGGTGAGCTGCAATTCTGGATTTGTTGCCTTGTGGGTTGAAGTATGGCACCATTACTGGAGGCAGAACTATCTCTACAGGTTTTAGTACAACCATTTTATCTTCTGCCCGTGGCTTAATATTTGTCCGTTTCTCAAGCACTTTATTCATAGTTGATGGATTAGGTATGTTCTTCAACATCCTAGGCAGGGAGGAGTTTGAGACAGGTTTGGTCAGTTTCTTCCCTTGAACAGAACTGTTTGTTTGGCTCAGATTGTTTTTCTCAGAATTACTAATTGCTTTTGATACTGAAATTTCAGAATTAGATTTAACAGATACCATCTCTCGGCCCAAGAATTCTGCAATTTTTGTTTGTGCTGAGATATCTTTACGCATGTTTCTTTGCTGCACTACTTTTGATTTCTTCTTCTTTTTCTCTTCTTTCTTTGAGGGTTTTTCTATTTCAATGCCTTCTAATAGTCCTTTGGCTGCAGCACGAGCCAAAATGTCTTTAACAGATACAGACTCAGATGGGTCCTTCTGAAAATTAAAGAGGAGACAGTAGTGAGCTAAGCCACAATATTATTTTAATCCCTTAGTTAGATACCTTATAGCTATTGTCAAGTTCAGCATTATCACCCCACTGTATGTTCTAGATAAAAGAATACAAATATATGTAAAGCAACAAACAGAGGTCATTAATGACCTAACTTCACTACAGAATCAAGCAGGAGAACTCAAGTCATTTGTGAAAAACACTGCTAACAAAGTTCCTGAATAATACAATGGGAATAAAAAACAAGTATTGCCTTGCATTCAAAGTAATGTGTTCATGCTTTTCAAAAACATTTATGGTTTTGTACAGTGATGTTCAGTCTCCAGTCCATGAGCTAGAACCAGCACAGAGCCTCATCTGGCCAGCAGGGCTCCACACAGGTTTGGAAATTTGGCAGCAGGGGAATGGTGGCAATTAACATTGCCACTGCTCCCCCACCACCAAATTTCCAAGCCCCGTAGCCAAATGACATGGCCCTGTGAGCTGGAACAAGCCAGGGCATCAGGCCTGATCTGGCACATGCAGGGCTGGGGTCCCACACTGCATTGTGCCTGTTTGTCAACCTGCTGCTGGAACATGTCTTCAGGCTGACCCCATGCACCAGATCTAACCTATGGACCAATTCTACATCACTCATCCAGCCCACAGCCCAGAAAGGTTGGGTACTAGTGGTCTAGTGCTTGTAGGAAGGAAATGGGATTCTCAACTGTTAGGTTTGCAGCTCCCAACAGATTTGCTGTGCAACAAGTCACTGAAGCGCAACTTAATCCAGCACTGGTGAGGTCACAGCTGGAGAACTATGTCCAATTTTAGGGCCCTGAACTACAGAAAGGATGTAGACAAATTGGAGAGTCCAGTGGAGGGCTACAAAAATGATTAGGGGGCCAGGGCACATGACTTATAACTTGTGTTGCAGGAACTGGTCTTATATAGTCTGGAGAAGACTGAGGGGATTTAATAGCAGCCTTCAACTACCTGAAGAGGGTGTCCAAAGAAGATGGAGCTAGACTGTTCTCAGTGGTAGATGACCAAACAAGGAGCAATGGTCTCAAGTTGCAGCAAGAGAAGTTTAGGTTAGATCTGAGGAAGAACTTTCTCACTAGGAGAGTAGTAAAGCACTGGAAGAGGTCACCCAGAGAGGTGGTGGAGTCTCCATCTTTGGAGGTTAAGACCTGGCAAAACAAAACCTTTGCTGGGACGATCTAGTTGGGGACAGCCCTGCTTTGAACAGGGGGTTGGACTAGATGAACTCCTGAGGTCCCTTCCAACCCTAATTTTCTATGATTCTATGTTTGCCCATGCCCTGTTTGAAAATATCTCCACAGTATTTCAGAATATAGAACAAATGTTTGTAAAGCCTTTGAGATCCTAAGCTGAAATATTAATAAGGGTAATACGACAGTTACTAGCAGAAGTGTACCCAATGTGGAAAGTTCTTCTAAGCCATAAATAAATTACACAATTGCCAAGGCAGATTAGTGAAAAAACAGAAAGTTATCCACATACCAAGGAAGGAAAAGGTTTATTTAGACTTGCTAAGGAAAACTGTCATGTAAGTGAAGAACAGAAATTTTAAACTAGACACCTAACAGGGCATGTTTGTATCATGGCAGCAGCAAACCCTGGCCAAGCTATGCCCAACACAAGCTACCTACCTGCTGCCACACACGGGTTCCAAACCTGGAAATCTGCTAGCAAAGATGCACCAGGGCATCTCTCCATGGCTGTTTTTGAGCCCTCTCTCTCCAGTGCGTTTGAGAGGGGACATTTCTGGAGGCAGCAAGCAGGTAGGCAAGTCATACCAGGGCTATCACAGTGCATGATTTTTCCTGCCAGGGAAATGGTAGAAGTCTTAGCCCTTTTGAAGAAAAAGAAAATCCTGCATTTACAGGAAATTATTTAACAGGGGGTTTTTTTCACTTGGACTTCTCTTGTTCTGCTAGAACCCTTCAACTTTTAATCTTCCCATGAGTCGAGCCTTTCATACAGAGTATTGCTGTAATACATTGGGAGAGGGACTGAATGATCAAATAGAGCTCACATCTGTTAGTTCTAAGATTAATCACCTGAACAGCTTTTCCATAAAAATAAGAGGCCCTCCCTGCCCCCAGCAGAAAAAATACAAGCTTACATTTTCCCCATCTACTTCACCATAGGGACCTTAAAGTGGGTTGTTAGTCACACTCCTGTCAGTCCAGAGGAACACTGAACCGGTATTGACACAACTGTATTACTGGGCCAGTCATTGTTAAACAATTTCAAAGGGTGACACTGCAAACACTACAAGGGTTATGCTTACTATGACAAAGTGATTGGGCATTACAATCCCAGTCCTACGCTAGCACAATCACAATGCAGAACCAGTGGCCAAATTGGATGTTACTTTCAACTTAATGGCAACAGAGAAAGTTCCATGTCCAGCACACTTGAGTAGTTTTACTAGAAGCTGAATTGTGGCTTACCTTGTGCCCATATAAGCTTGTGTTTTGGAAAGAGCCTTATTCTGAAATATGTAATTAAGTGAGACACAAGCATTTCTAGTTTCAAAAATACTCATTAGAAAAGATCTAAGATTTATTAATTTAAGATGAAAGCAGCTTTGAGTAGGAGAAATTAGATCTCTTTTCAACAGGATCCTTCATTTTCTTTCATTTCAAAAGGAAACCATTTAAATTTTAAAGAGAGGACACTATGTGTAAATGGATAGTAAATAATTTGTACTGCAGGCAGCATGCAAAAGATTCCATTTAATCTAGGAAGATTCCAAGCATCTCTGTGTGATCTAAATCTAAATTAATACTTTGTAAAGAAGCATCATTCAAATGATGCCAGGGGCTGTTTTGGCCTGAGTGGCTGGGCAAAATACTCGGATTCTTGTAGGTTGCTTCAGTTAGCAAGAGTTTATGGTGGTCAGGTATCTACAATGCAATTGTATTCTAATCATAACATCAAGCCTCTTTCCTTTGGCATTCTCTAAAAACCTTCTCTCTCTGCCTTTCCTCTGGGTCAAGCTACTGAGCTTGCTCAGGCTGTGTCAAGCTTTGTCTCTTTCTGCGTGCTTGCTCTCAGCCATCAAATGCTCCTTCCCAAAACTATTCCTAGCCAAAAGCCCTCCACTCAGAGCATACACAATTCTGCACAGCTCTGTATTTGTTTCAGGAGGAAATATGCTTAACTATCTCTTACAGACAATTTTAAACAAGCAACATTTAAATCTATCGGTTTCAGCAGTTTAACCCAACCTATAACAGGGCTGCAATCCCTGTGACATGACTCCATTCCACAGTCATGTTAAGAGAAGATTCATCTGTTGGCAAGTCTTTGCAAGTTATGCAGGAGTGCTAGGATCCTTCCTGGGCTCTGTACATGTAGACAAACAGGATGACTGATTGTTTTAACTGACTCTAAGCACTGGCTCCAAACAACATGCTTTAAGCAGTGTGGCTACCGCACCTTGGTGACAGTGGAGAAAGGTCACAGGAAAAGAATGATACTAGCTGCACACCAGACCTATTCTCCCTAGAATACTGCTGTGATAAAAAAAAAGATCAAGCAGTAAAAGACTGCATTGGTCACACGCCCTTCTCTTCAATGCACCAACACCAAATACAAAGGATGTGCTACTAAGCTTCCAAGATGTTTCACTCTCATTTGCCTCTCGATAAACTGTTGCCTTGCGTCCTTGTCTTTAGTCTTGTTTGTCCAGTGAACACTCTGAGACAAAGGGGGCTAAGCTGAAGTCAAGTTACTTATAAATCAATATACAAAATGCTTCATATATTAAAAGATATTCAGAAATAAATATAATCTATGAAATATTTCAATTTAGTATTTTTTTTCAATGCAGACCCGTTCTGCTTCTTTAGGGCTTACCTCTCTTGCTAGGACTGCTAAGAAACAACAATTGGAAATCTCAGATGGCTCCATTTTGAAGAACGAATCAGAAGAGATCTCTGAGTTGCAGCAGAGAGGAAGAACAGGTGGACTAAGCCTAGGGAATATTACAGATCAGACAATTCTAATGGAAAAGTTCACATTATAATCGCAAATAAATAGAGACACTAAATATCAGTTTGAAGTACAATCCCTAGGTTAGAATCTTTTACAGACATGCATTAACATTTAACCATATTATTCTTCATTTAATAAACACAGTTCTGATTCAAAACAAACCGAGTCCACTAGAATTCTACATTTTTCAATAAGGTATACTGACCATTTGCAAACAAAACTATTAACAGAATTAATAAACACTCTTAGATGTCTTTTCTCATGGCTACAATTACATAGGCACCCTGGAAGGGAAGCTAGGGCCTGGATCCTTCTACTCAATGTTTCATAGGTGGTAGGGTCGGAAAGGACTAAGCAGATCACCAAGTCCAACCCCCTGCCAGGTTTCCCACTGCCCTCTAGTCTAGCCAATGAATGAATAATAAAAAGAGCAGTAGTTCCGCTTCACGAGGTGAGGACTATATAATGCCTAACCTGTGGCCGGGTAGTTAGAGCTTTGTCTAGGTTCAAAGCTACATGTGGGTCTCCTTTTTTCCTGAAAGAGTGCTTTAACCAGGGTGGATAAAAATCAATGTTTTTTTGTTGGGTTGTTTTTTTTTAAATGGATTTTTTATTTAAATAGGATTTTTTTTATTTATTCATATTATTTGAGTTTTTAAAAAAACTAAACATATAAAGATAGTTTTAATTTAAGATATGTTAAAGCTCAGAGATATCATGGAATAGGGATTATAACTTCTAATTATATACTATTTGAGAGAATATATTCATGTAATCTTTTTAGAAGTTTTATAAATAGGCCAAAACAGGCCATGGACTAAACGTGAGGGGCCCAATCTTATGGGGTTCCCAGAGGCTCCTCCATAGATTAGTAAAGATTAAAGAAAACTACTCTACCCAATGGGACTTAGGGCTCAATCTAAAAGATCCCATTGAGCATCTCTGTGATGCTTAGTTTCAGTTCTCAAACAGTGGATTCATCTCCAGAGATATAGGCAGACAAGGTTCTTAGGGTAGATGTGATATCTTTTATTAGACCAGGGATTTTCAACCTTTGCCAGAATTGTACCCAGAAGGGGTACACTCCTTAAAAAGGGGGAGGGAGGAACACAGCAGCCGGATCTGGAATGGGGGGGAGGTGGGAGGGTTTGCATGTGTTAGCACAGGGTGGTGGATGGTGGCACATGAGCTCCCTCCATGCCCTCCCCCCACCCACTGTGTTCAGCCAGTGGGCCAGCGCCTGTGCAGCTCACAGAGGGAAGCTGCTGCCCTCACCCCCCTGCTTCTGGGAAGTGGAGGCACAGGGTGGTGGTTGGGGGCACATAACCCCTTTCCAAGTGTACCCGGGCGTACACATACCCCCAGTTGACAACCCCTGCATTAGACCAACTAATTAGTTGCAAAAAATGTTCTTTGTAGGCTTTCGGGCACAAATGCCCTTCTTCAGGCATAGGGATAGTTTGTCATCTCCAGAGATAACAAACTCCTTATTAACAGCAGTCTACGGAGATGAGAGATAACAGACCTGATTACCTACCCATCAGCCCTCTTGTCTCTCTGAAGTTTGTATACACATAGTCAAGCCCTTACCTTTCTCTGAAAGTGCAAAGTTTCATGAAGTTAAATGAATAAAAGG
>NW_017729033.1:61732934-61737707 GCF_001723915.1 Gavialis gangeticus | reverse complement strand
AGTTTGTGTACACATAGTCAAGCCCTTACCTTTCTCTGAAAGTGCAAAGTTTCATGAAGTTAAATGAATAAAAGGATATCAAACAACAAGAATGCACCTTTTGTAGATAATGATTAAATCGAGGCTTCCTACCCAGTGATTTAAATAGATTTGATTTAAATCAAATCCACCGTGCAGTGAACTGTGTCAACATTTTTCATTTTCCAGGTACACTTTTGAACTGTTCCAGGAAGTTTTAAACTGACATGGTTGTAAGCCTGTCTGCTTCAGGATTAAACTGCATTTAAACCAATTTAAGGGCTCCCCTCAGTATGTAGTATGGGTTAAATTCTCTCATGGGAATGAAAAAAAGTAGGAGACAGCATTTAAATTCTGTTTTGTGTCAGGAAAAAGGAAGTGGAGGTTATCTCACTATGCCCATGACATGAGATGGGAAAAGCAATCCTCTAAAAACAAACTAGTTTCAAAACCTACATGAATCTCAGCACGTTTGCAGAAGTCAGACAGTCACTTCCCAGATCCACGGAATAAACAGACAGGACAACCAAGTCTTATATATTTATATGAACACTAGCCAATTGCCTGTCAAGACTGATGGTGGGGTGGGGGCGGGGGGCTGGGATGGAGTTCCACCCCCTAACGCCCCATGCTGCCGCTGTTCTGCTTCTTGCAGGGACCAGGCCACCCCCTGTCTGGTCCTCAGCGTGGCTTCAGAATCATGGCAGCGCTCCCCTATACTTGGAGCACTCTGACTGGCTGTTCCCGTTAGTCGATCAGCGTGTGAATACAGCGTTACAGACAGACTTAGGCTTTTCTAATATTAGAATACTAGCCAACTGCCTGTCAAGAATGACTGGTGGGGGTGGAGAGCCGGCCGGCTTCCCTTCCCCGCCAACCCCGCTCCATCCCCCATGTCCCCCGCCATCATAGCGGCAGGCTGCCTTCCGTCAGAACACTTCTTTGCACTCTGTCTGGCTGTTTGTCAGCCAATCACAGCACAAATAAAGCATTACAGACAGACAGCCAGATTTAGGCTTTTATAATATTAGAATACTGGAAGACAGAACCACTGAAACTTCCAGCTAAAATGCGAGGTCAGTGAACATAAGAGCGCTAGACAATCTGGCATTCCTTTATATGTAGCAAAACATTAAAGGGGAAGTGAAATACATCAGTGGCCCTATTTACTTGAATTTAAAATTTGAATTTCAGTGGAATGAACAAACAAATTTAAATGAATAATTAAAATACTCTTCATAAATCTATAATCCAAAAAAGGTAAGTGCTTTACCAATATAATTGACCAAAAATGGCATAATGTATCTTGGAGAGTATTTTTATGATTCTCTCTCTAAATTTTACATTTTCTACATGCAAAAAAGCTATTCCTTACCTGTAAGGTTGTACTTTACCTCCTTCCACTCCATATTCTAGAGCTTTGTTCACTACTTCTTCATTTTCCTCTTTGTAAATTGAACAAGTGCAATAGACAATGGCTTGCACTTTATTAACTATAAACAGTAAAAAAAAATCCCAAATTACCATTTTTGGAATAAAGAAAGCAAATTAAAAAAACTAGAGCTAGAGATGTACAACTTTTATGAAAATAATTGGGAATTTACCAGATATCTGTTGATGGAACATTGAACAATAAGTTAATATTCAGAGACTGCTTAAAATTGTAAAAGTGACACAGAAAAATATATTATGTCATTTTTTCCATCTCTCCATCACAATGTGGGACAGTTTTACAGTACATTTTTAGTAGTTTGTCCAGCTTGTTTTTATTTTTCAACCAACAGAGTTACTTGCATCTCTAAATCTACTTGCCAAGAAATTTATGGCTATACAAGGATAAATCTTTTAATTTCACCCTATTGCATACAGTAATATCCATATATGCCTAACTAAATAGTTACTTTTGTGTCAAATATTTGCAAAGTGAAAAGTGATTCAAGGACTGTGTCTTGAGCTGTATTCACTCAGCTCAGAAGGGGGGCTTTTTATTTATGCTATGGGAAGGGAATGGAACAAAGACAATTCACCTTTAAACCTTCTCCAATCCTGCAGCCACAATGAAAGGCAACAGGCCAGCTCCCTACATGACAACTGTGGCCTCAAAGCCGTTCTACTGTAGGCTAGCAGCCAGCGTTCTTGCAGCTGATGATTAGTGGGACACAGGCAACTCTTGTCCATGTCTCGTGTAATGGGACTAGTAGGGGTGGCAATAAAAAGTAATGGTACGATGGCCCTGTGTCACATTGAGAAATCATGGGATAGCATAAGTAGTTTAAGTAGGTGCCAGGACTTGGGCCTTTGTTTTTGCTTTCTTCACTAGCCAAATTATACACAGTTAGTCCTTTTAATTTTTCTTTCCACTTTTGATCATCTTTGTTTTTCTTCTACAAACTGCCTCTAATTTGTATTCTAGTAATGTGATACCTGGAACTGAACTCTGTATTCCAAATACGTCTCATGTGATACAGAAAGGATCATCATCAGGAAAGAACTTAGCATCTCTCATACACATATTCAGAGTAGGAGATTGAGAGAGTAAGTTCGATGTGTGTTATTTGAGGAATTCAGTAGACATTTGCCACTGAACATTTAGTGTATACTGGGGTTTTTCACTGTATTAAATTTTGGTCCAATTTTTGCAAACTTGAAAGCAAGCAGACTTACACTGCATAGCATGCACTAACTCCTTAAATTGCTGCTCAGCGAGAACACCAAGTTTATCTTCAGCTACAGATCCTTGGAAAAGGTCTTTAAACAATCCTGCATCTAAATGTAGAAAGACATTAGTAAATAGCATTAGTCAAGTTTATTTTTACATGTGAAGCTTGTATCTGTATTTTAAAATCCATTCCAATTTGCAGAAAATTCCCTATGAAGAGATCTTGTTGCTGTTAAGTGTAGTGAAGTGCAAGGCCTCAGACCACGAGATGTCTATATGATTATTTATTCCCTTCCAATCAGTTATCTAGTTTACATGTGAATGCAACTTCCTGTATTATTTCCATAGTCACCAAGATCATTACCCCAGCTAATAATCACAGTTAAAAGACTCCCATCCCACAATACGGTCATTACTGAGTTAACAGAAAAGTACTCAAGTTTTTTTTAATGAAATAAGTCTGTATCCGCTTTCCCCATTTCTCCTTGCTGCACGAGCCAGCCTTAATCAATGGGTGCTTACAGATGTACCTCCCCACCCAAAAAACAAAAAACCCAGTGCTTTATTTTAACTTGGTGCATTCCCACATGGAGCCCCACATGCATGCCCAGAAGAGGCAACACGTTACTTCAACCTGGCTTGCCTGATGTCTATAAAAGACCAAGTGCTTTAGTGGGGCTTTTTTGGCACCCGATCTTTTTTTTTTTTTTACAGACACTGCAGAGCCGGGCTGAAATAACATGCTGCTGCTTCCAGTAAAGCACAGGTTTTGGGGTTCTGTATTTTTTTTAACGTCTGCAAGCAGTCTTTGTTTCTGCTCAGAGGAGATATAAAATTTTAAGCCATATAACTTTTTAACTCTAAATTGTATTAAAGTTTCAATTTCTTATTCCCTTGCAATTAGAAGAATTAGAGTTTTACTGAGTTATCACTTATAAACCGAATGGGGAATTATATAGGACTCCACTAAGCACTGCTGTTAATCTACCCATATGTCTATGTAGTGTGACAGAGTTGCTGCTGAGAGACGAGACAACTTGAAAACTATCAGCAGCTGCCTCCTTCAGCAGCATTTCACACATCTCTCAGACATCTAGAGTTTATTTTTGTCACAATCTCATAACTCATCGAATAAGAACTATCTTTCTGTATTAACCATCTAGTAAACTAAAATATCCCCAAAATACAGATTATGTTTAGGCACAGCGTTGTTCACAAATATTTTCTGTAATTTTCTATGATTATTATCCTAATAGCTCCTTGTTTCACTTAACAGTTGTATCTTCATCTTCTGTCTTCAGAATCACATTTCTTCTTATACTATGGGTGCTGACAGACATGGCGGGGGGGAGGGGGGGGACCAAGCATTTTACCAGAAGAAGCAGTGTGTTACTTTAACCTGGCTCTGCAGCATCTGTATAGATCGGGTGCTTCAGTGGGGCTTTTGCGTGTTTTTATCTAAAGTCAATTCAACCAGCTATTACGTGAAACTGCCAAAAAAGCTACACTAAAGCACCCAATTTATACAGAAGTTAGGAGAGCCAGGTGCAAATAATGCAATGCCTTTTCTGGGAACGTGCTGGGCTTGGTTTTGGAGCATGCCGACTTTGAAGTAAAGCACCATTTTTTGGATTTTTTTCCCCATACACAAGCAGCCTACCTGTTTTTTCACATCTGCAAGCAGCCTACCAGCCACTGATGATGTCACAAAAGCAGATTATTAACTCATAAATACAGTAGCAGATAGACACTTAAAATAATTGCCAAATTTTATGTCTAAACAAAAATCAAACATTTCTACAATTAGGGATAAACTCTGAGCCAAGAGAAAAACAGCTCTACAGAAAAGAAGGTACTGGTATATGAGAGTACTAGAGATACACTTTATAGATGGTTTATTTAACCAACATGCATTACAGCCAAACACCACTGTTGCTGAAAATGGAATGTTTGTAATTGCAGATTAAACGATACTACAATTATCCAAAATTCAATTTACCTAAAAATTCAAAAATAACTTGAAAATTTAGAATTTTCTAAAAAAACTCAACTTGTTAGAAATTCCAATACTCTTAATTTTCAGATATTTCCACTAC
>NW_017729033.1:61715273-61727934 GCF_001723915.1 Gavialis gangeticus | reverse complement strand
AAGATACACTTTATAGATGGTTTATTTAACCAACATGCATTACAGCCAAACACCACTGTTGCTGAAAATGGAATGTTTGTAATTGCAGATTAAACGATACTACAATTATCCAAAATTCAATTTACCTAAAAATTCAAAAATAACTTGAAAATTTAGAATTTTCTAAAAAAACTCAACTTGTTAGAAATTCCAATACTCTTAATTTTCAGATATTTCCACTACCATTTCTAATGATCAGAGTATATCCATTCTTGTAATTTTAGTCATGAATACAATAGCATTTCTTCAAAAGTTTACATTTATACAAGTAGTATGTTCAAAGTATTTAGTTATTCATATGACTAATATTTATTAGTTGAACTAAGTTAGTTGTTTCATTGTAGTAAAAATCAGGAGACAAATAGTGAGCACCGCACAAACAACATTTCAAAAGCAGTTAAAAAGCTAACAAAATGTTTTATCCTATTTAGTTTAATTATAAGATTACCTTCATGTTCATTTAGAATAAATTCTATTGGGTTACTAACACCCAGTCCTGAACATCGAGGTAGCAACAGAATAACTTTTGCTTTTTGCAGTCTGTAATCTGTTGGTTCAATCTCTGTAAAATCCTCACATAGTAGCACAGTATCTGAGAAACAAGCAAACACTGAAAGCTAAGTATGAAAGCAATCCAGTAATATTTTACTGTAATAAAACTGTAATCACATTGACATTATGCAAATTTCACTAGTTAAACTCAGTCCTCAAAGGCATCTAATTCCACTTGATTTCAAATACCTTTGAGAACATGGACCTTGGCATCTGCCACAACTATATTTGCATTTGAATACTTAATCATCTCTACAGCAAGAGCCCATGACTGAATCCCACAGCCTTTTCACATTATGCCCTGGTAGTACAATTAGGAGAAAGGCTCGTCAAGAGGATTTTTAAGTTAAATTCCCAAAAATGCCTTTAGAGTCACATCTGGGATTTCTTTCTTGAGCTAACGAAATCAGATGCAACTGAAAGTAAAATGAACATATGGCCAGAAAACTGAATATAAAAACTATATTACATTGCAACAACCCCTCCTAAATTATGCAGGAACCCCAATGAATGCTGAAAGAAGCACTCTATCCCACTTTCCCTCAGGAAGTTTACTGAGGAATGCTTTCTACATCAGTCTGTCTTATGCCACAAAAAGTCTCCCTTATTTCTTAAATTAGTGGTGCTCCTCTGGCCTGCAGCCAGATCCAGCCTGCAAGGCAATGTCATCCATCCCATGGGTCACTATGCACAAAAAAATTGACACTGGGGAGAAGTGGCAGTGTTAACTGCTGTTCCCCTTCTGCCAAATTTCTAGACCTATGGGAATAAGGCTGGATGGCATGGCCTTGAGTGTGGGGGCAGGCTAGCACATGACGAGATGCAACACACTGAGCCCACGCATGGGATCTGGCCTGCAGACCTGGAAGGTTGAGCACCACTGTCTTAATTGTTTAAGAAAGTTAGATTAGTGACAATTATAACTTCATTTCAGTTGCAGAGACAGAATTCTCTGGGGCTTACGGAACAGCATTTCCAACTGGGAACCCCTAATTGACCCGTTTGCTAATAAAAATGAAGACATAAATAGGCAGATTCTATTGTTATCTATAAGGCAGAAAAATGGATTAGACAACAATCCATTTCGGCACTTAGGCAAGTGCAATTTATTCCACAGTGCTTGAATCTCTGAAAAATCCATTAATGCATCTTTTTTCTAACAACTGCCATCTTACCTTCCAGACAGGATCAACAAGCAGCAAGGAGGAGATTGAAGGGGGCTGTCCACCTTTTGCATTAACAGTTTTTCAGGGACTCAGGGCGAAACAGAATCTCACTAAGAACACTTAAACAACAAGAGAATCTGGCTCTTATGGTCTTAGGTCAGTGATTCTCAAAGCAGAGTGCCATGGCACCCCCGGGTGCTGCAAGATGCTTTTAAGCATGCCATGTGGTACTGCGCAATAGTAGCACTGTTGGGGTTGCAAACACCTACATGATTAACAAGGTAAATACAGAGATTTCAAATAGAAATCCACAGTGTCAAAAACTTCCTGGAAACTTGTGGTTTTTCTGGGTTTTCTGCAACAGAGGAATTGCACTATTCTTTCTTCTGCAGTCAAAAAATGAGTGGAAGCTAAGAGCTGGCATTTTCAAAGGGGTGCCTTGAGTCTACCAAGTTTGCGAAACAATAGTCTAGACACTGCCATGAACACGAATGAATACTGATGAATAAGAACATCTCCAGACAGTGCTAAATAACTGAAAGATTATTTTAAATATTTGTATCAAAATATAAAATGTCTTTGTGCTAACAAATAGCCACATAACAATAATCACTAAAATGTCATTATACTTAATGGCATCTGCAAATATCCATACTATAAAAGAGAAGGTTAACTCATACTTTTACAGTCCAGGCATCTGAACATGTCCTTCAGCTCAGCTCCCTTTGCCTGTGATTTTACTCCACATACAAATACTTTAGATGTGCTCTGATTTGTCAGCACTGATATATGGGCAACAGTCAACCAGGAACCCATATGAGCCACTATGATGTCGTCATCCGTGTTCAATAAGGCTTTCACAGAATGTACAGCAAGGCTGCGA
The DNA here is from genome assembly GCF_001723915.1 of Gavialis gangeticus. Taxonomy (NCBI): domain Eukaryota; kingdom Metazoa; phylum Chordata; order Crocodylia; family Gavialidae; genus Gavialis; species Gavialis gangeticus. The sequence continues at coordinate 61,725,294 of NW_017729033.1, read as the reverse complement.
GATTTATCCTAGAAGACAATGCATATTATTAGGTAATTAAATACAGCTAATTAAGAACTGATAGATTTTGGTTGCTGAATTTTAGTTCAGGCTAAATATTATTAATTTGGCTTCTCCTAGTACTGTACTTTTTCAAACTACAAAAGTGGGCTCATCCATTTCACCCAAACAGGGAAAGGGAGGGAGTCCATACAGTCAAGTATGGCTAGCTAATCATACCGAACTGTACTTTCCAAAATATAAAGCAAATTTTACATAAGTTACTGAATTAAGCAAACTATACAGTTCCAGCCTCAACGTGAGGAAGGATGAAGTTTGTCAACAGGCACAGAAGGGTAAGAGAAATGTAGAAATGTTTGCGTTACCCCCAGTGAACCCCAAAAAAGACTCAAAGCAAATTACTGTGAAAAATAAATGCTGAACAATATGCAAGATGCACCTACTGAAGGCAGTACCCTCAAAGCTTGCTATATCACATTTTCTATGACATGAAGACACATGCAATGACAGTCACGTGGCTGCACTATCCAGTTACAAAGGAGAAGCAACACCTTTCAGTTCAAACGAAAAGATATGGAGAAAGTCCTGATTAAACGCAATCTCTTTACCCTGGAGCAACATATGCTTCACTGATACAGACTTGAAGCCAGAGATCATAAACAGCCAGAAGACCTCCAAAAAGACTGAATGGGTGATCTTAAAGTTACCAGTAGATATTTTTGTAGATAAAGGTGCATCTGTGATATAGCTCAACTATTACTTCCTCCAATTTGAGGTTGCTAACACACTTTTTACATTGTAGGGAAGTATGCATTTTATTGATACATTGTTAGAAACAAATGAAACTTCATTTTCAGATGACTCTGCGAAATGACCTGGTATGACATTATAAACCTTTTTTTAGGTACCAGTGCTGTATCAACTAAACTTACCTTTCATGGTGCCATCAGAAGTCCCTAGAGGATACCGATGGCCTGGAATAGATAAAGCTGGGAGACATGTAGAACACAGATGACAAGCACTGCGCTGAACTTGACAAACTGTGACAGTTGTTTTTAATAACTTTGACAGTAGATTTGCAGGATGTGAAGAAAAGTTTCATTGCTGCCACCAGAGACTTGGCAAAGTTCTAATGAGCAGATCTTTCTGGACGTTCAAAAACTGAGTTAACCTAGGCTCATTTGCATCAGAAACAGAAGTGAGGTTCTCTCATAGGAAGATGCTTTGCTGATAAAAAAATCACTTAGATTAGGACCTAGCTATTAAACAGCCCTTCTGTTGTAGGTGAACTACATGTCTAAAGAAGCCAAATGTTTCTGGAGCTCAAGAAAGTCTCTCTTGACGTTGACAAATTCTTTTAATATCACTGCCTCCAAACTGCCTATTTTTGGAATATGTGCTAAGGTTCTGCTGAGGCAGATCCAACAAGACCTGGATTCTGCAGCTCTCCTTCACACAGGTACATCTGGCTTTCAATCTGGGAGTACCAGTTATATCAACAGTGATTTTCATCCCCAACTGGTGAAATCAGGTATCTCTTCAGATTTATTTAATAGGGCTATTAAGTGCTATTCCCCTGCTTCATATCCTAGCTAAGGTAGTCAGAGTTCCTTTAAGGCAGGGGCAGGCAAAGTCCAGCCCATGAGCTGGATCGGGCCCATGGCGGACTCCATTTCCCAGCAGCCCCTGCCCATGTTGCTGAGACACCGTCAGCAATGGGACTGTGAGAGTGCAAGGCCAGGGTTTCCATGGAGACCAACCCCAGCAGCACTGGCAGGGCACACTGCTGGGCAGGGAGCTGCTCCAGGGTCAGGGCTGGGATCCTGCAGTAGCGACAGCCTGGTCTGGAGCCAGGGCAGAACTGCAATCCGCTGTCCACACACCCCTGCTCGGAAGAACTAAGGTTGACCTTGCACTAATTAGATTCTATAGATGAAAAATGATAACAAATTGCTACTTTTCCATGTACAGAATCCAAGTATAGCAGGATTTGTCTTAAATTTGAATTCATCTTGGATTCAGGTAAATATGAATAGTGTTTCTATTCAGTGACTGTATTCAACATGCAGGTGGAACTAACATTTTCAGAAGTGGTGGTTTTGGTGCTTGCTTGGGTCATATTGTGAAAGCTTAACTTATGAACTCCCTCTCTGGAAAAAAAAAAAACAGGCCTTTTTAAGGAGTCTTAAAGTTATGTAATTGAAGATCACTTATAACTGAAAATATTGACTAGATCATTCCAGGGTTGCCAGAAAAACATCTGTACAAAGGGCTCTACCTCACCTCTGTATTATAGTATGAAGCTCTAAATAAGCTGGCGTGAGGGAATACTGGGTGCAAGTCAGGAGAAAGACCACTTAACCTACTGCAAAGTCAGTGGTCAGGAACCTTTCTACATGATGCATGGAGAGGCAGCAGTGACTATTCCACCGCAAGCATGGAACTGCAGGAAGAAAGTATTATGATGCCATTATTTATTGACTAGGAGTAAAATTTTTCAAAGCATCCAAATCAGATGCTTAAGTGGTGTTTAGGTCCCATTTTCCAAGTCATTTTTGAGGATGAGACTGGGGCACTTCTGAAACTTTTATCTGAAAACAGCTTTAAAATAAAATCTTAATTTAAACATCCTACTGATTACGCTGACTATCATTTATAAGCGTTTACATTCAAGTGTCAATATGATTCAATGATTATGGTTTTTATAAAGACAGTATCTAGGACATTTCACAAACTGTTGGCAGCTAGCTACTTTTAGCCATTTAAAATAAAGGAGGAAAAGGCATGCAACAGATTCCAAGGCACAGCATTCTCTTAGGCTAGAAATAGACATTGCTAGTGGAGCAAAACCAGCTGTGCTGGGATGCACCTCAGCACAGCTAAGCTGCTTCACTGCGAAAAACACATCACCCACTTCCCACCCCGCTGATGCTGCAAACAACAAGCGATATGTTCTCCTGGGGCTTGAGAGGCCTGGTCCTGCACACCCTGGGAATTCTTACACAACACTGGGCCCCCCAAGCCATGGGAGTGCCTGCCTGGCTTTCCCCCTTACTGAGACATGCCTCCGGGACACGTCTTTGCAAGCAGGAAAAGCCAGGCAGGTGCTTCCGGGGCTTAAAGAACCCAATCCTGCACAGGAATTCCTGGGATACACAGAATCAGACCCCTCAAACCCCTGGAAAGCAGAGGCAACTCTGGGTTTCCTGCACTGTCGCACCATAAAGTAAACAGACATCTGCTGCTAAATGCTAAATAGCAAAACAAATGGATACCACCTTTGTTGTGACCATTATTCATGGCATAACAATGGGTATGCATGTATGTTTGCTTAGCTTCTGTGCTGCCACACAAAAAAAAAAAAAATATTATGATGTTACAAAAGCAATACAAGTTGATGTCTGTTTCTACCCTTAGTTTGCAGATCAGATTAAGGAAGCTCCTACTTACTGAATTAACTCACCTGTATTAAGAGTTTGTAATCTGTGAAAAGCTCCAAGCTGAGTAGTTCTTCTTTAAGAAAGGAAGGAAACACCACCACATCCTGGCAGTGTTTGTCCAGACAATATGTATAACCCTCCAAATCTGATATAGAGTCAACTCTGGTAAATCCTTCTTTTGTTAAACTTCTATAAACTTCTTCAGGGCTGTTAATATATGTAAGAGTCATAGTAGTTATAATAAGCATTACCACTGAATATACAAAGTTAAATCTCAAGAAATCATCCAAAAACTTAGCTTTTTTGCTTCAAACATACCATAAAATTCAAAATAATCTGAGCTAGTCTGACAGCACCAAATTTACTGTTGGCATAATTTGGTTCAGTTAGATTGACTTGAATGGAATAGCACTCTACAGTGAATTTAGTGCTTAGTCTTTGGAAAAAAAGCTTGAGCAAAGATAATACACATATGCACATTTAACAAGTGTAATTCACAATATGCAGGCAGTCATGCAGACCAAGAAGTGTATACTATTTACTTAAATTTATTATTTGTGTAATTTTTTATTTGTGCCATACACTTGCACAATATACTGTAAATGGAGAGCCAACATGGCAACAATCAGTCAGGTCAACTAACATATTCAGCCTAAGTAAAGATTGCAAAATCACAACCAAAATAAGATATGTTAGCTATCCTCAAGCACTTACAATCTAAAATAGACAAGATATAAAATACATTCAAGTAAGGAAGAATATGAAAGAATTACTGGAAGGACCATTTGGTAGATCTATCACATCAGTTTCCATTACTATAAACAAAAATTAAAATTGCTATCCTGTATTGACATGCACACTACCAGAGACAGAACTTAAAGGGGTACTGTCAGCTGCATATTATGCCTTCACTCAAACTCCTCTACCAATTTTTGCAGCTTAAAAATAACATTTTTTCTATTATAAAAAAGTATTTTAAAATACTGCAGCGCACACTGCACTCCTTCTGTAACTGGATTTTCTGATAACCCTAAAGCAGGCAGGAGAACTGGCTTGTGCTGCAGCCTTCCAAGTCCAACCTTACAGCATGTCCCAGAAACAGAGGTGCACAGAACAAATGAAACTGTTCCATAGGCCTTTATTTTTAGGAGGAGCATTGGTGGGCGCAAACCAGAAAGGGCTGCAGCCCAGGCCAACTTACTTGCTTGCTTTAAGTTTATCAGCAGGGATCATGGTTTTCTCTATTTAAAAATCACAAATTCTGTTTAAAACCCCCAAAATCTAGATTTTTAGGCGATTAAAATAACCGTGATTTACTGATATATTTACAATTTAAAAAGCAATTTGGAAACCTACCAGTCCCTCAATCATTATAATAAATTCTAAATAGCTATGAATTTTGGTGTTTGATTTTCGGGTTTTTTAATCATGGAAAATCAGAGCTCCCCTGACCCCTTCACTCACCAGGACACGCGTCCAACTGTGACTGTCCCCCAGGCTGCTTTGTGGCACTGAGCAGCCCTGATATGCCAGTGCCCCTCACTCCGATGCACAGTCACCTGCCCCCAGACCCCCAGTGTGTGAGGAAGGGAGTGGGTGTGTTTGGAAAAAGTGGGGGGGGGGCACAAACAACATGGCAGGGGGGCACATGCCCCCTGAGATTTCTGAACCCACAGTGGGCCATGGAGTTACACCCAAGCCAGACCAGCTCCGGACAGGAGCTGCCTTTGTGGCCCAGCAGGCAGCACCTGGTGTCAGAGGGAGTGCCACGCCACATAATGGCTAGAAAATAGTATTTAGAGGTTTGCTTTCGGGAACCGGCTTGTAGGTAAAGTAGATATGTATTAGAACAATGGTCCAGGGCAATGGCAAGGGTTCACTGATTTCTAAAAAGCCTGTTTGTGAGTTTCCTCAAGGCTCACTGTATCTGACTGACAAGCAGCACATATAGCACTATTCCATAACATGAAATAAGGTGGCACCAGGTCAGTGCTCAGCTACAGAGCCCTTGAGATTTCCGGTTTTGGGGAAACACACAAAATTAGAAGACGACCCAGAAAGAACCGAATTAGGATGTGTACATGTGATGGGTTTGTGAAAGAAAGGAATACGCTGACAGGACAGAACATGAACAGCATGAAGACCACAGATAAACCAATCAGTGATGCCCAAAGACAGAGTCATCAGAAGGAGAAAAAGGATACAAAAGGAGGGACTTCAGAGCAGCAAAAGGCCCCCTGGGGGACCCAAGGCCACTGTGAACAGAAGACATACCACCAGCCCATCTCACCCACTCCACTGGGGGGAACAGGCCTCGGCCTCTGACCTCCAAGCTGTTGACATCTGACATTCAAGAGAGAACCTCAGAGAGTGAAGTTCATGTACTGACCAGGCACACCTTGACTCTGATGACAGCTCTTGGACTGGTAGATATAGAAGTGTTTGCGTTATTCTTATCTGTTATCACTGTGCATCAATAAAATTAGTCTATTATTGAATGGAGAGGTCATGGTCAGTCTGAGGGTTTGGGTCTGCCTGGCACATAGTATCTGGGTCATAAATCCAGTGGCAACACCATCATGAGGTGAAGCAGCAGCAGTGGCAACAGTGCAGAGTTGTGCCCCCTGCTGTTGCCGGGCAGGCAGGCGTACCTCACCTTGGCAGCTATGGCCACAGAGGCAGCTCCTGTCCAGAGCTGATCTGGCCTGGCTGCAGCCCCATGCCCCGCTGTGGACACAAAATCTCGGGGGGAGGGAGCACACATGCCCCCTTCTGCCACGTTGCCGGTGATCCCCCCTCCCCATGCATGGTTTGTGGCCCTTCCCCCTGACCAACACATGGCTTGTGGCCGTCTCTGCCCCATAGACTTACTTGGAGGGAGCTGCTTGGCCACCACATGCATGTACCCACCCCCTGCCAATGATTGCCCTCCTCTCGCTCCCCCCAAGCCCAAGCAGCCCCTTGCAGGCTGGAACTCAGCCAGCTTGCAAAGGGAAACCCACAGTTTTCCACATTTTTCTCCTTTAAAGGGGAAAGCCGTGATTTTCTCCTTGAAGAGAAAATCTGTGTTTTTCTCCATTGAAGGAGAAAATCCACATTCTTCTGAAGCAAATGGAAAATCTGGATCCCTGGTTATCAGAAAACCCTACTGTGGAAGCAGCATGTGTGCACTACAGCCCTGTGCTTGGAGCAGTTTTACTTGGCCACCACAACATCTGTATTATGATACTACTGAGGGGGTATTATGGCACCCAGTTGAGAACCACTGAACTAAGTAAACCAAAAATACAAAAGCTGTGTTTTTCCTTTAGACTCTTTCAGTTACAGTATGAACTGGTGTTAGTTGTAACACTCAAGTAAAAACTGAAGAAAGTATGAAGCTTACACGTGTATTACAAGAAGTTTGTGCCTTAGAAGGCAATCCTGAACGATGCACACTTCAAAACAAATTAGCAGAAATACAGATTACAGTTGAATACATAAAATCTAAAATTAACACATTAATATTAACTTTATCTCTCTCACCTGATTTTAAGAGCATTTATCCAAGCATACAAAGGTAAAGCAGAAGCCCTTTTTTCCTGTTTCCGTATAGTTTCTGGTAGAATATGTTCAATTGAAAGAGCATCGTGTTTAATTCGACATCTTGCCAGTGCAGCAGCCAATTTAGTCTTAAAACTACAAATATAAAATAATAGCTTTATCAAGATTTTTCATTTTAGCTTGCTATTATGCAACATTAATATTACAATGACATTTGGAAGTTACAGTGAAGCATGGATCCCATTACACTACGTACTGTGCAAAGAGTACAGGGCAGTTCCTATCCCAACTACCTTAAAATTTTCAAAACTGTTGTACAGAGATGTGACTATGCATCTTTAGGACTTTTTGGTTCTCCTAGCTCTAGTCTGGTTTTAGTTAATATTATCTTCAGGCCAATACTATACAACTTATAGAACAAAGGGGGCCTTGGTAATTGGTCAAGGAACCACTGCAATAAGATGCTACCACTTTTGGTGCTCTGAATCCCCAGGTTAGAGAGATGCCTGAATAGCACTTTTTGCTTCAGCTAGAGGAGCTCAGACACTTGTATGCTTAAGTGTTTCTCCTATTTCTAGGAGCTCCCTGGTATTGGGTCTCTCAGTTGTCTTTTGGAGGCAACCAGCTCTCCCTGCTGACTGTATAAGAAGTCTAGACAGATAACTGTGTTCCTATGAATCGTCTTCCTGTGGTCAGGCCTCATATTTTTTAGAACCGCAACACCAAAATTGGAGGCAGCCACGGTGGGGGACTGTAGCCACCACACCCTCTTTGGCTGTGCAGCACATGCTCAGTGAGTTCCTTAAGGTCTCTGGCTCATCAGCACAGCTTCCAGGTGCTGCTGAACTGGTGCAGCTCCAAAAACCAGAAAGATAAATGCTTCCCTTTTCCCCTGCCCTGGAAAATGGCAGCAGCCAAGGTGAAAGGCAGGAAGGGTAGCAATGTGTACTCCCTGGCCTCTGCTGGTAGCTGCACTAACAAGCTGGTGAGCTCAAATTGCTCACTGCACATTGACCACACAACCAAAGTGGGTGGTGCTTTCCCCCTCTCCACTTGGATCCAACCATGGTGGCAGCTAAGAGAACAATTTGGATTTTGCACTAAGTGACTTGCCCAAATGAATGGTTCAAGAAGTGGTGACTCTAATATGAAATAGAATGAAGCCACTGGCCTGTCATAGCTTCTATTTCAAACTTTTACATTAGAAGTTAGTTTTAAATGCAACAGAAAGGCCCACAGACAGATGTACACATAGCAATGGAGTTTCTTTGGAAACAGGAAAAAGGAGCCCTCAAAATTGAGAGAATGCAAATAAATATTGTTATTAAATGTTTTCTAAGCAGTCAAGCAAAACAGTTTATAACCTTTTCTTACTGTTATCCTTTCATTTCTAGTAAGAACTTTTCATAGTGAATTTATAGAAATCCCTACATTTTTAAATGAAAAAAAAACCCACGAAACAAAACAGGGAATCCTATTTTCACTGGTTAATGACACTCATCCACCTTTTCTCAGAAAACTGGACCCACAGAAAATACCAGGAAGTTATGTTCTGCAGGAGTGCTTAATTATTACAGCATGCAGTGTTGGAAGCAAGCACAGAGGTCTTGCAGTTTATTTGCAAATGGGTACCATGACCATGCATACAAGTCACACAAGTGCTACTGCAGCTGTGAAGCAGTTTCACTTTTGATCTGTGGTCTAGTGAAGTGGGAAGATAGAGTCCTTGTCCTTCCCACCCACAGCCCCAGAGCATAAGGCCCCATGAATCAGGCTGAGGAGGGAGCAAGATTAACTTAAGTGACATCTGCTCAACCATGTGTGCTAATATGCATCACTTAGTGTCATTCAGAGGGGTACCTGACCTGGTTTATCTTCATTAACCATGGAGGCTGATCACAAGACCAATGCGCTTTACTTAAAAGAAAAGACTGAAGAGGGAATTATGTTAGCACTATTTTAAAGGTTTTTATTTTATGTTCTGCTATTTTTATTGTAAGACTTGCCTAATTGGCACTACTGGGGGACCTGCAGCTGCCCAGAAAAAAATCCCTTGAGGGCCAGATCTGGTCTGTAAGCCATATTTTGCCCATCACAGATCTAAATTAACCTGTTTACTGAATGCTGAGGTAATATTTCTTCATGTTGTTGGCTTCAGTGTGATAATATTTATAATTTTTTTCCATTGGATTAAAGAAAAAATATATTAACTTCTCATTTTTTTAAAAGTATTCTACCATTAGCATGTGATTTTAATTAGGTACGAGTTTCTTCTTCTTTAGGAAACTGGAAGCTTCTTTCAAACTAAATTAGTTTTTAAAAAGTCAACAAATTATATCAGAATGGGCATTTTAAAAAATACTCACAACTGGAACTGCTATCATTTAGAGGTGCACTGATATATCGGTCCAACATCAGATCAGTACCAATATAAAGAAAATGGTCTATATCAGATATCGGCCCGATGGGGCCAATAATCTGGCAGATAAATGCCCGTGTTGCACGCAGCCACAAAGCAGCACAAAGCAGAGCCGGCTGCATGGAGAGCTGCCTCCAGCTGGTAAGTTGGAAGGGGAGGGAAGGTGCGTGAGGGGACAGATCAACATCCCCCACGATGAGGGAGGGAGTGGATAGGGGCAGTCGCTGCTCAGCCAGGGCAGGGGGTAGTGCATGCCAGAGGTGCAGCTGGTGGGGTGGGGGCAGTTCCTGCTGCTGCTTGCACCCGGGGAGGGCAGGGGCAGAGGGGTGTGTGCCCCAGATCTGTGTGGCACTGGGTGGGCTGCAGCTGCACGGCAGAGCTGGAGCCAGCGCTGTGCGGGGCTTTTCTTGCTGGGGGCTGGGCTCGGAGTGGGCTCCGGAGGCACTGGGAGGAGGCTGTAGCCAACCCAAATTTTACCACAGTTCTGTTCCCAGCCCCACCCTGCTGCCCACCACCCAGCGCAGCCCCAGCTTCTCCCAGCACTTGGGTGGAGGAAGGGTGTTCAGCACTGTCCCATGCCACCCCCCACCCCAGCTGTGCAGTGCCTGCCCCTGCCCCC
>NW_017729033.1:61706964-61710273 GCF_001723915.1 Gavialis gangeticus | reverse complement strand
CCACCCTGCTGCCCACCACCCAGCGCAGCCCCAGCTTCTCCCAGCACTTGGGTGGAGGAAGGGTGTTCAGCACTGTCCCATGCCACCCCCCACCCCAGCTGTGCAGTGCCTGCCCCTGCCCCCTCCTTCACCAAAGTGTTCCTTGATCTGTCCCCCCACACCCCTTCCTTCCACCTCCCCTTCCACCACACTGGACTTACCACCTGGAGGCAGCTAAATCAGATATTGGATCAGTATTGGCTAATATGCCTCCTTAAATATCAGCTTTTGGTATCGGCCTCCAAAATCTCCACCAGTGCATTCCTATTGTCATTGGTTATGAAACTCTTTATATATCCCAATATATATTAGCACAGCTTTTAATCTTACATATACCTGTATAGATAATGCTCTACTTCTTGGACTTCAGCTATTGGCTCCTCTTCATCAGAAATCTGTCGGGCTTGGAACTTTCGATATTGGAAGTCATACAGCATGACAACAACTAAACTAGTCAATTCATCTGACTGCAAGAGTAAAATAGGCACATAAAGAAACTGAAAATCAGATACCAAACTTGCAAAGAGAATCACTTTCACAGAACCTTACATTCACACAGAGACTGACTTCAGTGGAACCATAGTCAAATAAGTCTGCCGAAATCATTCCTTTCAAAGAAACAGTGCAAGTATTGGAGAGTTTTTTGACTACAAAGAAAAATTAGGTAAATATTACTAAAATCATGTGTCTAGTTTCTAATCAATAAAAGAATCAGCTTTATTAAACTTATCTTTATCAAACCATCTATGGATTTCAATTCTTCAAGGTAAAAAAAGCAAAATACTTTGCTTTTTTCCCCACTCTTTGAACAAAACTTCTCTTTTGCAGTAGATGGCAGATGTAAAAGAATGGTCTTCCTATTCATCCACATGGCCCAATAAAAGCTTTAAAGTGTTACATTAAAAAACACTCAGATTTTCCAGTTCACAAAACCATTTTAGAGGATCTGTTTTATAGTCAATCAATAGTATTCAAGCCCAGATAAGTGTTATAACTTGTAACAGTTTGCAGATATTATACTGATTTCTGATCATTTTGGAGCTCCAGTAAACCTTAAAATTTCCAGTGGTGTATGAATAAGTAAGGTCTTAGCATTTTTAAATTTTATAGAACATATGAAGTTTGAAATGACTTTCTTTAAAAAAAAACAAACACTAACCTCACAGCAACCACAGTTACAATAATTCAAGATGGAGGACACTACAGTATATATATACAATTTATGCCAAATGAGGCTGCTATATGTGGCTATAAGAAAAGTGCCCAATATATGCAATGGTCCATGTCGCAGAGCACCCAGGTGCCCTGCGCCTGAGAGCAGAAAACAGCTCAGAGAGAACCCTAAGGGCAAGAAGGGGGAGGCTCAGCTGCCACTTACCAGGGCAGCCAAAGTAACAGGTGCTGGTTGCCAGGACAACTGCTGGGGAGCCAGCTGACAGGAAGGGGCAGGGCCTGGCTCATATAAGCCCAGTCAGGAGGCCAGTTCCCCTCTGGCGGCTAAGGGAGGAAGAGCTAGGCCAGGGTAGACAGAGGGGAGAACCCTGACTGTGTGAGCAGCCCCCGGTCACTGCTGGGGGTTGGAGTGTTTTCCTGGTAAGGGACTGAATGTTGTTTGGCCGGACGGTCTAGCTTTTTATGTTATAGCCCAGGGACTTTGTGTTTTTGTGTTTGCTGTTTTGCACCAGAGGACCAGGTGAGGCTATTAGGGGTTGGAGGAGGCCTCATAGGAGCTCCACGGTAGCGTGGGGACCCTGGTGCCAGAGAGGGCACAGCATTTGGGGAGCATTGACCCCAGCCCCAGAGCAAGGGGCCAGTGAGAAGCTCCAAGGAGGTAAAGGAGAGGGCCGAGTCACAACAGGGCCCAGGTCAAAAGCACGTCAGTACCATCTGCGAGGCTTGGGCTGCGGTGAAGGGGAGGAAAAAGGAGCCGCAGATAGCGCCCCCTGGCACCGGGGCGCATAAAGTGGGCAGCCTCCAGCTAACTGCATCCATCAATTAATCAATCAAGATAAAGGCATGGCAGGCGAGTAAGCAAGCAGTTGGCCCATAACAGGAGGGCGGAGTCGCCAATAGAAAGGCTCCAGTAGCAATACTCCTGTCACAGTCCATTAATCCTTGTAATCCATCTCAACCATGGCCAATGCTGTGCACTATTTGCAACGCTAAAACTAACTAGGTGCTGTCAATTTCAAGGCTGTTATTAGAGGAAGGTCACCGAGTAACAAAGTAAAAACCAATAATGAAGTATGGAAAGCAAAATGTGTAATCTGTAAGCATGTTTCAAATCAGTTTAAATAGTATGTTTAATATTGAAAAGAAAATTAATAAAAGGCAGACATCTTAAGTAGCTTTAACTATGATAGTCTACTCTAGATTAGAGCATATTTGTTCAGTAAATGTGAAAGCCAGGTTCAATGCCTTCAATCTGAGGGGGTTTTCACAAGTACCTAAACTCTGCAGATAGGGGTACACTAATAACGACGTTTAGGGCTGATACCAGTGACTGATTATTAACAAGCCATATCCGCTGACACCGATCCGATTGCCAATATGCAAGCCCAGCAGTTTGGAGAGCAGCGTCCAGCTAGTAAGTCTGTTGGGAGGAAGGTGGGGAGGGGCAGTACATTGAGGCCTTTGCAGAGAGGGAGGGAGTGGGGCAAGGGCTGGGGCAGGCACTGCCCAGCCAGAGCCAAGCACAAAACGCTGCCCAGCCAGAGCTGAGCACAGGATGGAGCCCCGAATAGCTTGTCCGGGAGGCATGGGGGGTGGGGGTGGCTTCTGCCACTGTGTGCACCCCTAGGGGAGGCATGTGCCCTGTGGATCTGTGGGCAGGGCAAGGGCAAAGGCAGGCTGCTGCTGCAAGCTGGAGGCAGCACCAGGCTCTTCCTGGAGGGTGGGTTGGGCCAGGGCTGCACTTGGGGTGGGCAGGGGCGGTAGAGAGGGGGGGCCAAATTCACCGTAGCCCCCCTGACCACCCACCCAGCACCACCACCACCCACCTCAAGCACAGCCTGGTGGGGGGGTCAGGCCGGGGAAGAGCCCGGCGCTTCCCCTAGTCCCAGCCCGCAGTGACAGCCCACCCTTGCCACGCGCACAGGTCTGGGAGGCACATGCCACCCAGGCCTCCCCTGGGAGCACACACAGAGGCGGGAGCCACCCCCTTCCCCTCCCTGTGGCCCCCCAGATAAGCCATGATCCCTTGCCTTGCCCCGCCACGGCTGGGCAGTGCCTGCCCCTGCTCCTGCCCTAATCCCTCCCTCACCACGGGAG
>NW_017729033.1:61687376-61701964 GCF_001723915.1 Gavialis gangeticus | reverse complement strand
GGGCCAAATTCACCGTAGCCCCCCTGACCACCCACCCAGCACCACCACCACCCACCTCAAGCACAGCCTGGTGGGGGGGTCAGGCCGGGGAAGAGCCCGGCGCTTCCCCTAGTCCCAGCCCGCAGTGACAGCCCACCCTTGCCACGCGCACAGGTCTGGGAGGCACATGCCACCCAGGCCTCCCCTGGGAGCACACACAGAGGCGGGAGCCACCCCCTTCCCCTCCCTGTGGCCCCCCAGATAAGCCATGATCCCTTGCCTTGCCCCGCCACGGCTGGGCAGTGCCTGCCCCTGCTCCTGCCCTAATCCCTCCCTCACCACGGGAGCCTCAATATGCCTCCCCCAAGAGATTTACCAGCTGGACACTGCTCTCCAAGCTGCTGGACCAGCATTTATCAGTGACATTACCAGCCACATCAGTCAAAAAAGGCAACTGCCAATAAAATAAAAATTAACATCATCAGTGCCGATATGATATGAACCAATGTACTGGTGCACCTCTATCTGCAGAGGCAGGATTTCAGCACTTCCTAATGGCCAATTTATGCTTACAGTGAAGGCACCTGCTAGCAATATAAATCCCATTCCTAACTCCTCAGTCTGAGCCAATAAAGTCTATTCTGAAAGCCAAACACCTAAAAGCTAGACATGGCAAAAAGTGAGCTTCATCATCTGTATCCTTTTATGGATCTAGGTCTAAGTCAATGGGGAACTCATTGACTTAGACCTAGACAGGGGGAACTCATCTTTCCAGGATGATAAATTATATATTCAGATGATACTAAAGACATTACACTAAACATGTTCAAAGCCATGTGTATAAGTTGCTGTTTTAACCCAAATACTACCCTTACTTCTATAAGCAGTAATTTATTTAATACCAGCATTAAAAATGAAAAGTTAGGGTTTCTGAAACAAGTCCAGTTATAATCCAAAATTACAGTTAACATTATCAATACTAAAACAATCTGAAAGTGAGTAATTTTTACAATGGAATAAATAAAAATCCTTTAGCTCCTTTTGCTCACTTATTAATTAAATCAGATCATAAGACTGCTTGAAGCACTTGAATAATTTGAATGAATTCAATTAGTCTCATCATTCTCAGATTATTTTCCAGTTCAGGTAGGTAAGGCTATTAGAACTTTAAATAACTTGAGATATTGTAAGCAAAAGATCCCATGGCAAAGCAGAAAAGAAAAAAAGAAAACTTAAAAAAGGCAATATTCAAAACATAGTACAACTTCTGATATCTTTTGAGAAGGAGGGATTAAAAATGCACAGGGGCATGCACTGCAAGGGGCAGGTAAAAAGACAGAGGAAAATAAGTGTCCATAAACCACACATTTTTTACACTTTCAGTTATCACTCAAGCAGCTATTACTAAATAAATACAGAAGTTAATTGATTTTTATGATTTACCCACTTAACATTAAGTTTTACTCTCTTAGTATTAGCAACCACCTAATTCAAAGCAAAAGCCAAATGAGAAATTAGTCTTTTTTTATTTTTAATGGTTCAGTTCATAAATAATGAAGACAAGCAATAATGTGCACCTCTAAGGACAATTAGAAATATTTTGGTCAAAAGGGAAGCAGGATGACTGTAGGAGGGAAAATGTTTCTTATAAATCTGAGCACAAAAAAGCATTAATAAAGGTCTCTGGAAAGGCCCAACTTAAGAAAAGTTTGACATTATGAAAATACCAATCTAACAAAATTTAAGCTAAATATAGGTTCAGTAAACTTTGACTACTTAGAGTACGGATATTTCTGTTTTCAGAGGAATGGATGAAAGGAGAACTATCTAGCTTGCTGAGAGAGTTTGTGAAGAGGTCGTCCTCATAAGCACAAGTGAAGAAATAGAAGCTTTTTTTTCCCTTTCTCTGTTAAATTCTACTTTGTCTGGAGAAAATATTTTACATTTTAATTTTTTAATAAAATTTGTAAGCAAAAGGAAGTGAAAGGGATGATCTTTTATTTCAAAAGGGAAAAAACAAGAGAGAAGGAGAAACATCAGATAGGACTTATTCTTATGACTGGCACATCATTAATACACAGACAGTTAAGTTAATCGTAATCTCAGTTTGCCCACTTGGCTTTTTCTGACTTTCATCACAACCAAGCTCTGGATATTCTTCTTAAACAACATACAAAAAATCTTGATGGCCAAGTTACTTGTAATGTCTTTAATTTAAACCACTCCACACTTATTTAGGTGATTCCACCTGAGAGGCTTTAAGTACTTTACAAGCTATTAACTCAATTTTTTATCTGTAAATTTGGAAAAGCAGAACAGATTATAGCCAACATCTTCAGAAATTACTATTAAATTTGTAGCTTTTCCAGCCACTCACCACCCCAATCTCCCCCTCTCTGGCTCTGGCCACTCCTGCAGCCGCTCATTACCCCCGACCCCACCAGGCCTTGTATATCTCTAGGAATGGCTCTGCCCGCACCTCCCCCCCCCACCCCAGCTGGTAGACAGAGATGCTGAACACAAAATGCCAGCCAAAGCAAGAGAAATCTTGCATATTGAAAACTTTCAGGCCCTGTTCAGTGACCGCTTTTGAAAACTTGAACATGCCAGTGGAGACTGATTTCCTGATCTTTGAAACAGCTACCATTAAAAATAAATTATTCTCCAAATCTTCCATCATTAATGTTGACAAGTTTCTTATCCTTTTGTTTAAGCCATGAGACACCATGGCTGGCAGTTAAAATTGGTCAGCAGTCCTAGTTTTTTTGCAAATGTCATCCTGTGGTAGTTTCACTCCAAAATGCAGCTTAGGAAGTGTGTACATAATCAGAATGTTATTTTCAAAGGCCTATGAGAGGTGTAACTCTAAACAGATTCCTTTAATTCAGTGTCCATTTGTACTTTTGGCAGCTCCCAGGTATCCTTTAGCTTGTTTTTTTTTAAATATCAAATTAAAACTAGATAAGTGGAAGCAGAGTTTAGTAACGCAGTGTGCTCTGCAAGGAAGTTGTTTATTTCTTCTGGTGTATGCTAGGAAAAAAAGGGCTAAAAGATCCATGTTTCATTTTCAGCCCCATCTCAGATGCACTGGTCAATAGGGTTTCTAAATCACAAGTCATTAGGTAGTTCACAGTGCTTAACGGAAGTACATTTTCGCTAAGCCAGCTACAAGACAGACATTAGCAAAGTACAATGCAGTTAATAAGCTACAGTAAAAGCTTTGTTATCCAGCATGAGGGGGTTAGGGGGATACCAGTTATCTAAAGATTCTGGTTAACTGAGAGTTATACCTATCAAGGAAGACAGGAGCGCAGTGCAGCCACCCCTGCTGGGCAGAGCCTGGCCCTGGTCCCGGCCCCAGCCCATAGAAGCAGCCCGTGCAGATCCCTAACTAACGTAAACAACAGAAATACTTGATGCGCATGCCAGACAGACTCAGCAAAGATTCCGGTTGCTAAAGTGAGAATTTGTATTGGGGGATATTGGAAATTCCAGTTAATAGAGTATTCCGGTTAGTAAAATGCCAGTTAACACAGCTTTTACTGTATATTATATGAATATACTGCTTCATGACAGTTACGAAGACAAAGTAATATTATAAATTTAAGTTACGATAGAAACTAGGATTCCAAGATTTCTCCTATTAAGTCTAAATCATAACTTCTTGCCTAGTCATCAGTTTACAATGTCAGAAATTATGACCTGTGAATTGCAGTTTACCACTAAAGAGCTATTGACTTGAAACACGTGAGTGTGATGGATACCTTAGGATTTTTACCAAGGATTAGCAATGAGACACTGCAGCCTTTGATGATAATTTGAATCCAACATGGATTAAGAAAGAAATGACAACCTGACAGTATATTGATAAATATATTTTGGAAACGTTGTCTATAAGGTATAAAATAGTGTTTGATTAATATGCACCCATCTAGAAGCAGTATTAAGGTATGACACAAGGACCAATAACGTGAGTACTATGGCCCCCTCTACACATTACAGATATTGTGCAGGTAACTGAGACCAACTACACATGCAAAGTATCTATCACACAATAAAAAGCTCCAACCAGCTATAAAGTTGGACCCCAAAAAGTGTGTGCTAACTTTATAGCTAGTTGCTATTAAGGTTTAATTTGCATGTGTAGCAGGGACTCCCTGGGGCCAAGAGCCCTGTCAACTGACTGGGCTCCCAGCCTCAGGGATGAACCTTGCCTAGTGTGAAAACCCCAAGCCCCAAGGATTACAGCTACTGTGATCAGAAGCTGGGGGAAAGGAGGCGGGGTGGGGAAAGAGGAGTGAGTGAAGCCCCCAGCCCACACAGAGCTCTCAGTTTGGCTTGCCACATGCAGCCAGGACCAAGAGCCCTGCATCAGCTGCGGGGTCTCAGCCTCAACTGCACGTTTCCCCCACAACTGGGAGCCTGCTTCTTGCCAGTGCAGGGCTCCCCCAGCACCAGTAATATGGCACGATTGGATCGGATGTGCGATCCCACAATCGCACCTCCTGCCATGCATGTGTAACATGGCAGGAAACGCAATTGTGTGGATCATGTATTAGATCCAATCACACCTTTACCTGCACATGTAGAGAGGAAGCGTATCCGGTGAAGAAGCATAGTGCTGCTTGATACTATGTGGACTAAATTAACATAAAGTTAGAATGATGAGCTTTAGAAGTTTTTCATAAAGCTTCATTATAACTATTCTTTTAAGATTAAGCTGGGTTGTCAAAATCCTTAAAATAGCCCTAAAGCATGGCTACAAATGGGCAGCATATGTGGCTCTTTTATGTGAGTTTCATAGTTTCATAGATTTAGGGTCGGAAGGGACCTAGCAGATCTTCTAGCCCGACCCCCCGCCAGGGCGGGAGAACAACAAAACCCCAAAACAAAAACGGGACTCAAATGAGTCCAGCCGGGTAGGCATCCAGCCTCTTCTTAAAGACCCCCAGGGTAGGGGCCAGCACCACTTCCCTTGGAAGTTGGTTCCAGCTCCTAGCCGCCCTAACCGTGAAGTAGTTTTTGCGGATGTCCAATCTATACCTCCTCTCCATCAACTTGTGCCCATTACTCCTTGTTATGCCAGCGGGCGCTAGGGGAAACAGCGTCTCCCCCAAACCCTTCTGGTCCCCCCTAGTGAGTTTATAGACGGTCACCAGGTCCCCCCTCAGCCTTCTCTTGTGGAGGCTGAATAGGTTCAGGTCCTGCAGTCTCTCACTGTAGGGTCTGCCCTGTTGTCCCCGGATCATGCGGGTGGCCCTCCTCTGGACCCTCTCCATATTGTCCACATCCCTCTTGAAATGGGGCGCACAGAACTGGACACAATACTCCAGCTGTGGCCTGACCAGTGTCGCGTAGAGGGGGAGGATCACCTCCTTGGCTCTACTCGAGATGCACCTGTGGATGCACGATAAGGTCCGGTTAGCCCTGCCAACCATGACCTCGCATTGTCGGCCCATGTGAGTTAAAAGTGAGTTACTTTTTACAGGCATTTGAACACACACACTTATCATTCACCCTCCTCCTTTCCACCCCCCACACACACCAGTTGAAAGTTTATCACAATGAAATACAGGTCAAAAACTGCCAGGATCTATATAACAAAAAACAACAGAAGCACTTCGGGATATTTCAGAAAAATAAGGTACCAGATGCATGTCAAACTTTTTTGTAAAGTGATCTATTATCTTCTCACAAATGCATTACTTACAATTGACTGACACGGGTAGAAGCAGCTATCTATCAATATGTTCTCAAGAAGATCTTGATCTGCAAAAGAAATACATAAAAATCTATAGGATTCTAAAAATATAAATAAAATTCACAAGTAACTACATCTGAGCACTGAAATACTGCTATGTTAGAAAGACATTAAGATTTAAACAATGTTGTAAGATTTTTTTAAAGTACAAATTTAAGTGCAAAAGTCATAGCTCAATGGAGTTGTCTTCAGACCTGAACCAAAAGGAACACATCCATGGAAAAAACAGAGGATTATAATTCCAGTTCAACTGATATATAAGAAATCCAATACATATGGTAAAATATAAATGCTTAGTTTCATAATTACATGAAAGTCACATGTATACACTGGTCTTTATTGTGCTGCTCTCCTTCCTTCCTTTCCTCAGGAACCTGAACTCCATCATTTTGTGGTCGGTGCTACCCAAACTGCCATCTGCTACTGCATTCCCCACCAATTCTTCCATGTTTGTGAGCATCAGATCAAGAAAAGCATGACCCCTAGTTGTCCTCTCCAACACCTGTACCAGGAAGTTGTCCCCACTCTTCAAAAACTTCCTGGATTGCCTGTGCACTGTTGTATTGCCCTCTCAGCAGATGTCCAGACAACCAACGTCCCCTATGAGAGCCAAGGCCTGCTATCTGGAAACTTCTGCCAGCTGTTTGAAGAAAGCCTCTTCCACCTCATCCTCCTGATCTGGTGGTCTATAGCTCACAACCACCACGATATCACCCTTGTTGCTCCCCCCTCTAACTTTAACCCAGAGACTTTCAATAGGCCTATCTACCACTTCATACTGGAGCTCTGAGCAATCATACAGCCCCTTACTACATAAAGAGCAACTCCTCCTCTTCTCCATTGCCTGTCCTGCCTGAACAGTTTTTACCCATCCATGACAGTGCTCCAGCTATTTGACCTATCCCACTAAAATCTGTTATTCCAATCATGGCATAGTTCTGTGACTGTGCAAGGACTTCCAATTCTTCCTGCTCGTTTCCCAGGCTCTGCACATGCCTGCACAAAACACCTGAGATAACCAGCTGATTGCCTTATTTTCTCAGGAAGAATGAGGCGGCCTCCCATTGTCCCCTCCTGCTTGTGCTTCCTCCAGGTCACCTGCTTCCCCACTTACCTCAGGGCTTGGTCTCAATCTTCCAGCAAACCTAGTTTAAAGCCCTTCATAGACAGGTTAGCAAGCCTGTCTATGAAGATGCGGTAATGTAAAGCACCCAGAGGAGACGCCATCCAACCTGGACTGAGGGCCTATACCAATTATTCCATATAGTCATGGCAGGCAAGATCGTAGGCATTCAGAGGCAGATGGTCAGTGGTGACCCTTAAGACCAGGGAGTCCACAGATTCTACTGCCCAAACTATCACAATGCCTACCAATGGAACTTCAGCAGTCCATAAGGTGAGGCAAGAGCTGAACTGCCCTCTTTAAAGCTGCAGGATTGTTCTTCTCTCCACCCCAAAAAACTATAAACTTCTTTCTAGCTTTTCCATGATTTCTGTGCTACATAACTTCTGTACGCAATTTAGGGGAAGTTTTACTTACACTTTAGAGCACTGAAAGCCAGTTCATAAGATGCACGCTGGGAACATTCATCCCTGAAGATCGGCAGGGCTGGTAGTGGTTCATTACCATAACTTATCAATATTTTATCCTGAGGCTTTTCATTATGAATGCCTTGGAAAATATTAGCTGCATTTATGTATACAGAATCACAATAGCCAGTCTTTTCAGTCAGGCTTGTTGTACTGTTTTCGGCAAACTCCCTCTCATTTGAAACTGTCAGTTCACTCAGGTTTGAAACATCACTTTTAATATCATTATTTGAAGGCACAGAGCTACTTTTGGAACTTGGCATTTTTCCTATTGATTGTATGAAGGCTGACAAATCACAGTCCCACTGTCTCTGCAAAAACAAGAACAAAACAAATTTTATCAGAACATTTAATTCGATTTCACTAAAAGCATTTTTCTTTGTTTTTTATTTCCTTTTCTAGGATCCAATCCTGCAAATATTTGAGACAATATTAAGCATATGTAGAAATATGACCAGATACCTAAAATTGAATTTTTCTTTCTAGGCTCTTGCTATTTAGACCTTTCATTTGCTACTGCCACAGCCACAACCCAGTGATTCCAAAACTGAATGCATGTACCAATAAAGTTCCACATGGGGAACGATGTAGCCACAATCTGCTTCCTAAGGCAAAATGCCACAGATGCAAGCATCTGCCATGGGTTTTAATGAGAGAATCAAGGGATTCCGATAATCTTTTACTGGACCAGCTGTAGCGTTGCTTTACTCTGTGGGCTGCTAAGGTTCCAATGGTGGGCATGTGCAGAACTACTTAGGCACTGAAGCCACCTCTTCAGCTATGGGGAATGCATTTCCTGAGTCGTTATGGCTACAACAGCACTGCAATCCTACTACATACAGTTTTAAGATGGTTCCAGCAGCCCCTCACAGAAGGCATGGCAAACCTATCCAGCGTGAAGTAGTACAGAGTGTCCAAGAGTTCATGAGATTTTCCTATCACTACTTCCACTGGTATCTCTAATCTGCCTGCTATGCAACATAAAAAGCTTTGGAAAATTCGTAAGTCATTCAGTTGGCTGGAAATGGAAGGTAAGAGGAAGCAGGGAATAGGGCTGTTGGAGCTGGTCTACCAGTTTCTGTAGACATTCTTTCCTACCACCTTGCTCCTGCTAGTTCTAGCCATGTGGCTAATCACTGAGACTCTTGACTAATATTGTGTAGAAATGGACTATTATAAATGTGGGGGAAGGAAGAACCCAGGCAAACAGTGAAGGTTTCTAAGGCCAAATTTAATTAAGCCAAATTGTATACTGAAAGATTAAGGACTTGAGACAGCATGCAAATATTCCCTTATAAGTCTCTAAACCTTGTTTTTGCAAGGATAAATAAATCAGTACAGTAGATAAGTGAGGTTATTTCTCTCTCTGTCCACAAGAGTAAAAAGGAAAAGTATACTCCCCACCCTGCTAGGAGGGAATGCTAATCTGTCTGATATCTCAAAGTTACCTTAAATGCTCCAGAATTTGAGCAGAACTCATTGATGCCATTATAGTATTAGCGAGCAGCACCAAAGCATAAGCACATCTAATATGAGACAAGACACACTCTGTACAAAGAACATCTGAGCTGGAATCTCTGCACCACAAAGGCATAATGAGTTAACATCACAAAGGTTAAACGTAACAGGAGAAATGCAGACTGTGGTTTCAGGCAATGCTCTGCCTAACCACTGACCCTCCAGTGCTGAGGCTTCAAAGGAACCCATCTGGAGTGTGAACTTGCTTCCAGGAGATAACAGAACAGCTTGGTAGGTATTCTGCCTCATCTTAGTCCTCGCCAGAGAGGGTGACACCTGACTGTGTTAACTCTGGAAACAATACACTGCCCTACCCTTTTCTTGAAATTGGGTAGAACAGCTCTTGGATGACCTGCTAAACTTAATAAACGGATTCAAACACTGAGTAAGAATGATTCTGGATCAGAGTTACAATTCAAAGGAACACCAGCTGGAAATGAGTGTTCAGGTCTTCCAGGATCTCAGAGGTTAGACTGGCTTTTAAGGATCTTAATCTAACAACTACAGAATTCAAGTTTTCCCCAAAGTAATCTACTTAGTGGATTTATTGTGATTTTTTAAATCTCCTGATCTACCTGTTTTTACTCGTAATGGGAGACATTAAAAAAGCATCCAGGTAAAAGTGTTTAGTAAAAGTATTTAGTAAAACATGGTGATGGGTGATGGTGTGTGGAGGGTTTGTGTTTTTCTTTTTTTTTTTAAAAAGCATTTTCTCCATTTTTTTCAAATGAATTCTTTACAGGGAGCTTTCAGAACTGGCATACATATTTCACTGTTTTTTCAGGAAATTGAGTGGTACTGTTTGAGCCTTTCTGCTGAGAACCTGTACGACTTAGCCAGGACTGTACTAACATGTGGAGTTAGCTGCAGGACTTCTATACGAGGGATACAGTTCTATATTAAGTTATATTGGAAGTTCACTCCTTCAAACTTTTCCTGAAGGGGAGGGTCTGTGTTAAAGTGGTACCTGAAATTTCCTGCAACTCCATTATGCAGTGGAGTCTCTGCCCACCCTTACCTCCTGTCCCGGGGAACAGGGTAATGAACAGAACTCACCTGCAGCTCAGGACAAGACGTGTGTGAGGCGGAGGGAGGAGCCCGCACAGCTCATTAGCCGCCTTTTTATTCAATTGTGGCCAGCTGATGACATCACCATTGGACGCCGGCCGGCAGCCATAAAAACAGCAGCTGCGGCCAAGGAGGGGGCAGATAGCCCAGGTGGAGAGCAGCAACCATCACCGACGAGAGGAGAAGCCTCTGCTGTAAGAGTGGGTAAGTAAGAAGAGCCGGCAGGGACTCAAACAGACCAGGACCAAACCTCTCGACAGGAGACTACATCGGGCAGCACCGGAGCAGGAGACACAGCACCAGGGGTTGCAAGTGGAAGAGCGCCTGGGAGTGAAGTGACCCACAGGTGGGGTGTCAGGACGACGGGGCATGGAGAGAGTCTCACCAGGGGGCAGAGACCAAGGGAGAGCCCCGAGAGGGTACAATCAGGGCAGGCATCAAGAGAGCAACGGGCCGGAAGGGAGCCAGGAACGGCTCGGAGCAGGCTGCCCAGCGGATAGGGAGGCGTGGGGCAGGCAGCATTTCTTTTAGCTGTTTTGATCGTTTCACCCCAGCTAAGGAAGAGAGGGCTAAGGGAGCGTGCCCGCAGTTTGGGGCTGAAGGGAAGCCTCAGTGAGACCTGAGTTTTTCTTTGATTTTTCCGTCCCCTGAAGGGACAGGAGCAGACAAGGAGGGCTGTAGGGGCCCAGCTGGCTGGTGATCACCACGACCAGGAGTCATGGTCGCTTGAGGGCTGGTCAGGCGGTGTTACCCCACAACTGGGGAACAAGACCCACAGATAAAGGACGCACCGAAGGTGGTGTGAGGCCGGGGTGCAGGGATGGCGGAGCCCAGTGAAGTGACCGCCGAAGGATCCTGGGCCATGGAGTATCCAGCGTACTGACCCCTTACACTGGGTAACATCAAGTCGTGGCAGGCGAGAACGGGGTTGGGGACACAGACAGAAGAGAGCTACTCCAACACCGACAAGATCCCAACAGGTGTTTGACATCTACCTGCAAGGCAAGAACTGCTCCAGAACGGTTAATTGAAGCCCGGCGGTCACACCTCCCTGTACAATTTTTCCTTCTCATTTATTCTTGGGCTCTGAAGAAGCTCCTTTCAAAACAATCTAGAAGAAAGCTTATGGCAGAGATCACACAATGTATATTAAGTAGACAGTGCAAGGGTTCGGTCTTCCTACAATAGACAGCAAGAAGGAACTGAGGCAGCTTTGTCACAGACAATGCTGCAAATGTATCAAAGACGAGAAGAAATCTAGAAGTGAAGAAAACCCAAGCTAATAACATATGGCTGCAGTGCTCATTTGATGCACCTCTTAACCAAGGACTTCAGTGCTCCAGAAATAAAGGCGAATGTTGTTGAAATTGCTAAATACTTCCATAACAACCACTTTGCAGCAGCTGCTCTGAAGAAAGCAGGAGGAACCAAACCTAACTCTCCCACAAGATGTGCAATGAAACTCAGTAATGGACTGTTTTGAGCGATATGTTGAGAACTGGCTTAATCTGATAACAATTTGTGAACAAAATCATGACGAAATAGATGGAACTGTCATAGCCAAAGTTCTCAACGTTGGGCTAAAGAGAAATATAGAACTTATGCTGACTATCCTGAAGCCTATTTCTGTAGCCTGGAACAAAGTGCAGGGAAATTGCTGTTTTATTACTGATTGCTTATTGTTGAAATTTGGAAGGAACTGGGTGAGACCTTGAAAGGAGAATGTGCAATGACAGTTAAATTACAGGCATTAAAAAAAATAAATGAGAATGGACCAAGCACTATCTCCAGCTCATTTTCTTGCCAGTATTCTCAGTACTCAGTACCAGGGTCAATCTTTAACTGCTGAAGAAGAGGAGTTGGCTATGGCATGGGCATCTAGCAATCATCCTTCCATGACACCGACTATAATAATTTTCAGGGCTAAGGGTGAACCACTCAAAAACGATATGTTTGTTGATGAGGTTTTAAAGGAAGTCACTTAAGCACCTGGATCCATCAGAGACTACTGAAGTGATAATCCAGTTTTTAACAGCAATAGCTTCTTTATATGACTTACGAAGAGAGGCTGAGGGAACTGGGCTTATTTAGTATAGAAAAGGGAAGACTGAGCGGGGATTTAGTGTCAGCCTTCAACTACCTGAAGTGGGGGTTCAAAAGAGCACAGAGATAAACTGTGTTCTCAGTGGTGACAGATGACAGAACAAGGAGCAATGGTCTCAAGTTGCAGCAAGAGAAGTTTAGGTTAGATATTAGGAAGAATTTTTTCACTAGGAGGATAGTAAAACACTGGAACAGGTTACCCAGAGAGGTTCTGGACTCTCCATCCTTGGAGGTTTTAAAGATCCAACTAGACAAAGCCTTGGCTGGGATGATCTAGTTGGGGCTGGTCCTGTTCTGAACAGGGGGTCGGACTAGATCAGGGGTGGGCAAAATGCGGCCCGTGGGGCAGATGCAGCCTGCCAGGCCATTCTATCTGGCCCACGGGGCCCCTAGAAAATTTAGAAAGTTAATATTTATCTGTCTCTGCCTGCCTGTCATGCAGCCCTCGATAGCTTGCCAAAACTCAGTAAGTGGCTCTCTGCCCAAAATAATAGCCCGCCTAGATGATCTCCTGAGGTCCCTCCCAACCTTAACTTTCTATGATTCTTCTGAATGCGTAGAAAAATATTTTCTTCCTTAAAATGAATTCGTCCAAAATTGAGAAATCAGTTGGGAACTGAAAAAACAGGAATGCATTTCTTTCTTTTCCAGTCTATGAATAAACAGGAAGAGAAAGGTGAAGACTGAGTTTGCTGCTGCATAACCCAGTATTTAAAGTTTCTCATGTTGAGCTGACTCAAATAATCTATTTAATTTTTGTTAAAAACACATTTCACATTTATAACTAAAATAGTTACAAATTCAAAAATACTTGTGCTTGTTTTGTTAAAATAATTATACATTTGTTGAAGAAAAATCTCTAAAATATATAAGCTTGTTGTTTTGATTAAAAACAATTAAAAATGTTGTAATTCAGTTTTCTGATGTAGCTGCAAAATTAATCTAAAAAATATGAAAATAAATCACTGCTTTAAAATGTATAGTGTGTACCTTCTATAATGGAAACCTACATCTATCTCTGAGTTGTGAAAAATATGCGTTAAGGTTATATCAAACAAGAATGCCCTTTTTGTAGAAAACAATGATTAAATCAAGGCTTCCTGACCAGTGATTTAAACCATGGTGTAAATCGATTTGATTTAAATCAGGTGTACCCAGGCTGAAGGCACTCAGGATAACATACCAGAGCTCATCATTTTGAAGAATATGGTAGGCTTTCTCCTTATCAATGTGTGAGAGGCTTAGATGTAGAAAATGCATTCCCTAATAAGAGCCAAAGGTTTCTTTTATTGTATCATCTGGATACTTGGGATAGTTAGGCAAACTTCTGAATGCAATTCATACTTCATCACATCACAACATCACTAACACTTTCCCCAGTAAGAACAGGGCCATCCCGAATAACTATTATTACTCTACTCAATGTCGCTTTGTCCTTAGACAAGTGACTGGTTCCTTGTATCATTGTTTCATTAGTTAGATATCTTTTTCTACAGCATCTCCCATTACTCTGTTCAAGCTCCTATGGTTATCAATAGCTGGTCTTATTGGCTGATGCAAAGTTTAGGTAGACTGGTCCTGTTTTAATCAGAATTCAGGGGAACAAGTGGCTTATTTTAATCTGTCACAGAATACAAAATAAAGTGCTCACGGTCAAGGTTACCAGTTTCTTAACCATATCAAGTCTATACTGCAGCACACTAAATCTTATGACCAGAGACAAGTTATGCTGATACAGTTACTTTATACTTCTGAAAGTCCATGTGTACCCACAGTTAACTGTGAAGGCCAAAGGACAGGTTCCCCACTTTCCAGTTTCTACGATCTGTGATCAGGCTCAAAGAATTAGTCCAAATAAAGAGTAAAAGACAAATCAAGTGCAGCTCACGAAAGTCACAATTTCAACAGTGTAAGAAACTCATTCCAGCTTTAGAGAGTTCCAGATCCAGCACTAATCCCCAATTCTTAAAATATGGAGTCTACTTTACAGAGACCACTTGCTTGAGCAGTATCCCTCATCCTGATTATTGCAAACTTTGCTGCTACTGGTAAACTCTAGAGCCTGAATAACCTGCAGCAGGCCAGTCACGTTTATTAACACCCCCTTATTATTAAATAAAATATCAAACCTGTTCAAAACATAACACAAGGATGAGGTATACAGAAGTGAGATAAGAATAAACACTTCTATAAACATGCACAAAATGTTTTCCAAGGCACAAGTCCTATATACTACCTTGATGCTAGGGATTTTATGGAAATCTGCTACACTAGCATGAGTGCAAATGCAGCAGTCCCACCAAATGCATCATATAGCTAGTTCCACACCCTCTCGGAAAGTTGCTCTAATCCCTTTTCCCTGCCTAAGCTGCTGGTCTGTTTTGTGCTCCTGCCTGATCCACAGCTTTACTTTGTGCTCCCAGCCCCCTGCCCCTTTCCACTCTCCCACTCTGCTTTCCACTCCCTGCCCTGCTGTCCCTGGGCAATCTGCTTCTCCGCTTTCTGCCACTTTCCCGATCCCCTACTCTGCCTTCTGCCCCTGTCCAGTTCACTGCTCTCCTTCCTGCCC
>NW_017729033.1:61686395-61687366 GCF_001723915.1 Gavialis gangeticus | reverse complement strand
GCTTGCTGCCCCCCGCCGGCCCCAGCCCCGGCCCCGCTCTGCACGGGCGTGGCAAATGCAGCGGCACAGGCGGCGCCGCCAGCAGTTTACTCCGGTTACCAGGGCAACAGCTCCGCCTCGCCCAGCCGTGCCCGCGGTCGGACTCCAGGGGAAGGGAGCGGCCCGCCGGGGTCTGATGGATCCGTGGGCACTGGGGAAAGGACCGCGACCGGCGGCCCCGCACTTACCCGAGCGCCGCGCCGCCAAGGCCGGGGAGCGGCCAGAGCCCGCGCAGACCCGAAATCTCGGCCGCGCCTCTGGGGCTTGTGAAGCGGGGCGGGGCGGGGCGGGGCGGGGCCGGCCCCGCCCCCGGACCGCACCGGATGGAACGCGGCTCTGGGGCAGTTTCACTCAAACTGGGGCGGTGGGGGAGATCTCTGTGCACATCGCAGCCCGCCGCCGCGAGCCCCCCCAGCGAACTGTTCGTGCACCGCGCCGTGGTTCCGTCCGCATAGCAACGGAGGGGCGGGGGCTGAGGGGCCCAGCGCTGCTGCAGGCGGGGGGAGGTTGGCCCTTGGTGGGTGGAGTGGGGCGCCTGTGTATAGACTCTCTCTCTCTCGCCCCCTCCCACGCCCTAATTATTCCCTAATTCCATTCCAATAGCTATTGTAAGAGTTCGCTGCACTCTCTCAAAAAGCTATTTGACGGCTGTAGTTCTTCTTTCTATGAAGTAGCCACATCTATGGTCGTATGGTTCTACAGTTCTTGATAATCCAGTCAAAAGACCCTCGTGAACTTGCTTTCCTCTGCTTTGCAACTTGCACTCTTTACGCCACTGTAAATTAGCTCTTTGAATCCGTCCTCCCAAAGGCAAAGGAGAAAGAGTATCATATTTTGTTGCGGACATTTCACCAAATAACATGAAACTTGTACAAGACCATGCCATGACAAGAAATGCAAAACCTGCCAACATATCTCCACCCCCCCCCCCC
>NW_017729033.1:61667046-61686385 GCF_001723915.1 Gavialis gangeticus | reverse complement strand
CCTCACAACAGAACCAGCACCATTCCTAGATCTTACACCTGCACCTCCAGAAATGTAATATATCTTATCCAGTGCACGAAATGGCCTGATGAAAATACGTAGGAGATACCAAACAATAACTGTGCCCCAGAATAAACGCAGACCGAAAATCTATCAAAGACAAAAATATCCAATGACTTGTGGGTACCCACTTCTCACAGGACAATCACTCCCTCTCCCATCTCTCAGTTCTAACCCTCAGAGGGACTTTACAAAGCACCTTCTGTAGACGTGCCTGCAAACTTCACTTCATAAATCTACTGGATACAAAAATCATGGACTCAATACAGACATTGGATTTATGACACATTACAACCTGCCTGACATCTGATTCACCAGGTACCTGCCAGACCTGACCTTTTACATTTTTCTTTCCCCCATCCCCACCTTCCATCCCCTCCTTTCTACCCTTTGTCTTCCTAATTTCCAGCTATTTACAGACAGCCTCTTTTCTGCCTTGGAAAACTACTACAGTAGAGTGTCCCTTACTTACCTTTGGGTTTTTTCCCCCTCCTGTTTTTCCCTTCCCTTCTCTACTTTTTGTTTTCCTAATTTTCACCTATTTACCTTCTCACTGAAGTCCTGTCACACTTTTGGCTTCTTTTTTCATTCCTTGGAGTCTCCGAGCAGCAGAGACTCCTGATGCCTGAAGAAGGGTGATTGTGCCCAAAAGCTTGCAAAGAACTTTTCTCCAGCTACTAATAAAAGATACCACATCTACCCAAACAACCTTGCCTTCCTTGTAATAAGTAATGTGAGTAACGGTAGCTAAGAAGCGAAGCCTGCTCATTGTTCTCTCCCTGGGGGTTGTGTGCAAACTTTACTTTTGCCTCATCGAGGATTAAGCAACAGAAACTGCTGTTACCATATTTTTTCACATATTGTAACTTCACTTATTGTATTTTCGGTGCACTCCATTTTCCAACAGCTTGCTTTTGGTGAAAATGTGCATATTCTTTGACATGATGAGGTACAATACTATTGTAGATGCAGATTATTTTTTGTGCACGTTTATTATTTTACATTCCTTCAAAAGCAAGCAAGTCTTTTGTCTGGATTTTTTGCACTAAGTATCCTCCTACATGCTCTCAGGTTGTCAGTTAGTTTATCATATTTACTGAACAAGTCAATATTTTGATTTAGTTTTTTCTCCTCAGAGATACCCATTTCCCCTCAGAAATACTCAATATCTCCCTCTCTGAGATACCCCTCAGACACCTATTTTATTTAGCATTTAGCCGCGATCTTTCCATACCATTCTTTCATACGCACTTATCTTCTATACCTCTGTTCTGAACCTGTCACATCCATCAGTTGAAGGGGATCACCTTTCAGGTTTCAAATCTCAGTTAGAAACAGAATGAGGGACTTGAACATCTTTTATTTCTATAGATTTAAGTGATATTAAAATTTTAAAGACATTTTGCCATCACATGAAAATGATCTTAAACATCACCTTTTCTTCAAAGCTTAATTCAAGCCCCTCCTAGAATACTGTGTTCATTTCTGATCATTAAGAACCAGAAACAGACTGGATGGAATTCAGTAAATTAGCAATAAGATAGCAATAAATTAATGTATGTGTGAGAAGGATTAACTCATAGAAAGATGAAGGGGGCAATGGATTCTTATTTAGTCCCTTTAAAGCCCATGGGAGTTTTGCTTGAATGAGGAATACAAAACTGATCTCTAATAAAATTAATTATAATACACACACAAACACATACTTGTGTACGTGTAATGTAATCAAAAGAATTTTAAATGGAGAGGTAAAATACTTCTAAAATGTTTGAATGTTTTAAATTAAGCTGTCCAACTTCAGAGTAGCTGGGTGATACAGAGCAGCTTTCAGAGTCACTCTAAATCAAGTGCCCTTTTCCAACCCCCAGAGCAGCTGGAAAAACACCCTACAAGCCCCTTCACTGCCACCACTACATGGAGGATTCCTCCTTCCACTACTACTGTGCAAGCCCCTTCTCTCCTTCCCCTCCCTAAAGAAGTGAGCTCCCTGACTTGTACCACCACGCACGATTTTCCTCGTTGATGCCATGTCAGCAAACAAGAAGCAGAAGCCACCCCTTCCCCATCCGAGCCCCCCACTGGCACTGACATGGGGGCACTGAACTCACCAGGCCTCCTGCTCTGCTTCAGAGGCACCAGCCACCACAACTACAGCAGCTGAAGCAAGGGTGGCTAGGCAGGAGCCTGAGGGCTGCAATTTAACCCTTCACAGGCCAGATGTAGGTCATGAGCCATCAATTGGACAGCTCTGTTAAATATTAACTGGAAAGTTTCTCTTTCTTAGTTTAGAAATTTAAGAAATTCTAACATACAGAATATTTTTCTACAATTAATGTTCACTAGTGGTATATTAAAAGAGTAGATTATAAGAGACAACATATTTTCATCCCCTTGATATGTCATTCCCTTGAACGGTGGAGCAGCCAGGTGCAGTAGGCATACTTCTCAATGGCTTCAAAGGAAGATGCAGTGGAAGAGTAATTCCAGTTGTCTTGGATCTCCTTGCCATTGGTCATAGGTTTTTCTTTCACCAAGATCTGTGCAGTTGGTGATGCGCAACAGCCTCCTCACATAAAGTATATCAAAAGTTCCTGAACTGAGAACCAATGGTGACTGATGAAACTATCAAATCTATCCCACAGAATCCAATAAGGGAAGCACTTACCCATCCACCAACCTCTGAAGAAGTCCACCAGGCAATAAAACAGATGAAGAGCAACAAAGCTTCTGGCCCTGATGGCATAGCAGCTGAGGTTTTGGAAGGTGGTAGGGAAACTATAACCAACAAGCTCCCCACACTGTTTCTTAAAATATGGAACACTACTAGCCTAAGGAATGCCAATTATGTCAGCATTTTTAAAAAGGGAGGTAAGTCTGACTGTGGAAACTATTGATGTATTGCCCTCCTCCACATTGCTGGGAAGATCCTTGCTCAAAAATTCTGCTAAACCAACTGCTCCCTCTTGCTGAGAAAATCCTTCCTGAGTCTCAGTGTGGCTTCGGACTGTCAAGAAGCATCATGGACATGATTTCTGTGGCCTGACAGATCCAGGAAAAATGTCAAGAACAACACCAGGAGCTGTATTTGGCCTTTATCGATTTGACCAAAGCCTTTGACCAGGGGCAATGCATAGAGGGTGCAGCCCCTGCAAAAAGGCGCCACCAACATCATTGGTGGCACCTGCGGGCGGTCACCACTCACACCCCGCCACCAACAGTGCCAGCGGGGCCTGCGGCACCTGCGGGTGGTCAGCAATCCCACTCCTACCCCCCACTGCCGACAGCTTGCCACCCCCCCTTCCTCTGCCACTGACAGTGCCAGTGGCATCTGTGGGAGCTCCCCACTCACCGCTGTGCTCCTACTGTCATGCTTCCACCGTCACCAGTGCAGCTGTGCCCCCTGGAGCTCCTGGGGGTGCATGCCATTCATGCCTTTGACTCTGTTAACCGTGAGGATTTATGGAAGATCTTTGGCTGCACAGGAAAATTTATCACCATCCTAAGACTCCTTCATGACCAGATAACTGCCTCTATCCTATGCAGTGACTGTTATGGAGCCATTTGAAGTGGCCTTTGTCATTGAACCACCATCAGGTTGGGTTGCAGGATCACAGCAACTCTGTTTTTTGCCTTTGTTGCAGTCATCAAGATACTCATCTGTGACCATCTGCCACATGTCATCAGCATTGAGTACAGGATGCATGGGAACCTTTTTAATCTTTCCCACCTATGTAGCAAAACCAAAGTTACTTTGGCCTTGATTGTGTAAGTTCGCTGTGCCAATGACTGTGCTATCATTGTACATGCAGAGGATGACCTACAAATGGCCCTGATCTTTTAACACCTTTTTCCTCAGGTGTCTGAAGGCTGTACTTACACATCTGAGGCGATGTTGGATTTCTTCATCGATGTCAGTCTTCTTCGAGAGATGGCTTCTGAGGTACAGGAAACACTCAACATTCTCTAGAGTCTCACTGTCAATCTGAATTACTAGAGCTGGGGACTGCTCATTAAGAGCATTAATTGAATCCAAGTTAGGTGACCACCCTAACCAGAAAGTAATAGAGTCTCTCTGTGGCCCAACCAGCATTTAATTATTAACCAGAAAGATTGAGAAAGCCTCACCCTTGTTTTAGTGAATAAACTATTTGCCAAAAAATTGCCCAGCTCTATTTTTTATCCAGGAATTATAATTAAACAGATCTCTCTTACTGAGACCAATTATATTAAATAGTGTGTTATGCTTTAGGGTTGTGTGAAGTGGGCAGTATTTGATTTGGATTTGGCCCAATTCAGGGGACAGTGATTCGATCCTATTCACTATTTTGAAAGCTCCTGTCTCAGTCTAGAGCAGTGGTTCCCAACCCTTTTTTGGTGTGAACTGCTGCTGGGAGCGGAGTGTGGTGGCGGTGGGGGAGCTTCTGGTATGCAGCCTGGCTCATCCTTTGTGTGCATCACCACCAGGATTGCCCCCGCAACCCCCATTTGGGTCACAACCCGAAGTTGGGAACCACTGGGCTTGAGGGTCAGAATTCTTTCTTGTCCTTTATTCTTTTGAGAAACAGAAATAGGTTAGAGTTATGATATGAGGCTTAAATGTTTTATTACCAACCAGTATTACCTGAAGAAAGAAGAAAGTAATAGATACAGGAATATTCACTACAGTTGCTAGTAAAAGGGAAAGGTGATAGGGAGAATAGGCTGACTGGGACTGGAGAAAAGAAAAATGAACTGATAGTGGGGAAACTAGAAGCAAACCTAACAGCCAAGTGTCTAGCCAGAATTCTATGAAAGAAGGCATAGCTCAGGAAAGTAATAATGTACAGCTCCTAATCAGAGAGGAGGTGAAAATGGGCCTCATTGTTTATCAGCTGCACAAAAAATGTCCTGTGAGAAGGGAATCACACAGAAAAGTGCTGCTGAGAATATCTAAGGTTAGGTCATTTTATATATGTAATCTGCATGTGCTCACAGTACCAGGGTTACTGAGAAAATGAAAGATTATGCATCAGTTTTTCAGTTGCAAAGGCACTTTGTTTTGACAGAAAAGCAAATGTTAATTTGCTAACTAAATCACAATGGGATGTTATAGGAAAAACAAAACTGTAATTTCATTATTTGCTGATTCAAAACAATTTGATTTATTTTAGAAATAAACTGGTCTCTATAATAAGTTGTTGCAACTCTCCAATTGCAAACTTAGCAGAGGTGGTAACTAGCACCAGGCACTGTCATCCACCAATAAATCATGGACTTGCTATTTTATGCACATTATATCAAACTTCACGAACACAAAACTTGATTGATTTAAATGATCCTAAAAATATTATGATGATAACAGAGAACTCTGTATCACTGTCTTTCCTCAGGGGGAATGTTAGATCTATGTTAAGTACTGACATACAAAGGGTATATACATCCCTGCTGAGGTAAAGGTACATGCAAGAGGTGATTTTAGCTCCCATGATAGATCAGGAGTTGGAGAAAGTCCCCACTTGCTTCTCTCTAGGACTAAAGGGTAATGGGGAACTGACATATTAAGCTGGCAGACTCTGGAAGTACTCAAATATTTGCTTGGAAACCAGGGACATTGCTGATTTTGGTTTTGGCACATGCACAAATTTTTTAGCTACCCTGTGCTCTCCCTGGCTCATAATATATTAAAAATACAGATAATATTTTCTATTTATTAATCCTACAATAGAAATACTCAGTGATCATGATGTTAAACAGCAAGCACTATTGGTAACATCAGGCCTTGATGGCTTTCTGTTTGTGAATGTTCACATATGCTGCCATCTAAAGCAAAACTCTTACTGACCATTCTCTAATCATACAATTCTTAAAATAATACTTTAAGAAATCTTGAATTAGAAATATGTAAAATTTGTGAAAATATTAAAAGTTATTTTCAGAACATCTTGATGCCATTACATATCTTTTTCGTTGAAGTTCAAAATAACAAATAATGTTATGAACCTTTCTCAGCAGCTTAGCAGCTTAAGGTGTGGGTTACATTAGGCACATACCGTGGTGACTGTTGGGATAAATACAAGCGCTGATAAATTACCAAGCAAAGGTAAGGTGTCAGTCAGACACACACCATGGAAACTATTTATACAGAAACAATATTGATTAATTAAAATTACAAGGAGGTCAGAGAGGCAGGTAAAGGATATGTAAAGGGAAGCCGCAGGAGGATGATTTGGTGATAATGAACAAAAAATGTTTTATTTATTCAATTTAAATGTGGCCCCTCCTGCAAAAGGCTTAGGTTTTGGCAAGATGTAAGAGAGAACATTCTTTCAGCAGCTGAAGACAACATTTTCAGGTGACAATGACATGAACAGCTAATTTAAACTTTGATTTTGTACTATAGGAGTTACAAAACGGTACTTGTTTTCATTCACCAAAATAGTGTTTTTAGGATCAGGGCTTAAGATTCAGGAATTGAAACAATGGCCCATATGTACTGGGGACCCTTTAATCATTACAGAGAAGAAGGGGCACAGCCCTTTAAAAAGAACAAGACAGGCTGGAGGCCATGCCTCTAGAGAGATATAAGGGAATGGTTGCATTAGTGAAGTGCCTCTGATCAAGCAGGTGGATAGAGTACCTGCTGAAGAAAGATAGACCCAGGGAACTAGTGGTATCTAAGCCTGAGGTAAAATAGATTGAGACTTAACCGGTTAGGTTCTGGGTGTATCCAGATGGTGAAGTAGTGTAAAGAAAAGGATCTAGTAGAGAAAGAGGACCTACCAGGAGGGAATAACTCTATAAACAACAGCACTAACATGGATAAAAAGACACTAGGCAGAAAGAGGCCAAATGCAGGAAGCAGCAGGCCAGAAGACTCAATACAACCTCAGAACTGAAGGGAGCTGTTCCTGTTGGCTATACTTTATTTTGCTGCAGGGACCTGGCCACTTCTAAGAATAAGGTGTGGCAGATAAGGGTGTGCGAAATGGGCGGGGGACAGTGATTCGATTAGTTGATTCAGATCACTGTCCCGATTCAATTCAGCTGAATCTGAAGATTTAATGCTAATTCAGAGAATCAGTGATTTGGCCATAGATACAACTTTAAATGTTTTTTTCTACATACCACAAGGTACCAGGCAGAGTTTGTGAATGCTGAGATGGTGGGGCAGATGGAGCGTCCCACAGGAGCGTGGGGCCCCTGTGTGCTCAGCAGCGGACCCAGAAGTGGACTGGAAGTGCTTCTGGTACACTTCTGGGTCCACCGCCATGTGCTCTGGGGACCCCCTCACCCACGCACCCATGGAATGCTCCATCTGCCCCACTGTCTCAGCATTCATGAGCTGCCTGGTACCTTGAAGTATGTCCAAATCATTGAATCTCTGAATCAATTCAGAGGGTTCCGATTCTATTCAGAGAGATTAAAGGGTCTCCTGATTCAATTTGGATTTGGAGATTTGGCTGCCGAATCGGGCCAAATCTCCACCAAATCAAATTAGTGATCGAAGCTTCGCACAGCCCTAGTGGCAGATGAGATAAGTGGTGACACCTGTGAACAAAGGAATGCTGGAGCAGTGCAGAGTATATGGATGATACTGTGGTAGGAGCAGGAAGAAGGTGTGAGCTACTGCACCATACTACAAGATAGATGTAACAACCAGGTTCTGTGCTCTGGGTGTCAGAGTTGGCAGCTGGACTGGCAGCTGCAGTGGCCAAGCTGGCAGCAACACCAGTGGCTGCTGTTCTTTCACCCATCCCTAATTATGCTACTGCTATGTAGCAGTAGCAGAATGTGATCTGGTGCAGCTGATCTGCTTCATTGCATGAAACAGATGTTGCCCATTGTCCCACAGAATCAGGTCCCCAGCAGCTGATGGGCTTGTCACCTGCTGCTGCTGAGCTGCCGGCAGCAGGGCATGTGCACCACAAACCCAACACCTGCCCACAAACCTCACACACACACCCAGATCCCTTCACAACCCTCCCACAAACCCCACATCCCCCATACCCACTTATAAACTCCACACCCCTTCACAGCCCCCACAAATCCCTGTAAACAGGGAAACCAAAGGGAAACTGAAGGGAAACAGAGGAATACCAGGGATTCCACTCTGGTGGAACTCATGCCAGGACTGCATCAGAGTGTGACACTCCAGTGTGGTCCCAGGGCTGGGATCAGCTGATTGGCAGTGCCAGCCCCAGAACCACACTGGAGTGCCAGTGGAAAATCCCAAAAGGGGGAACCTAGGAAGGGACTCCCAGTGTTTCAGGGACATACAAGATCAGACCCCTGAAGCCTCAGGACAGCCTCCCTGAGGTGGTGGGAGAGTATAGGCAGCTCTGGACTGCCTGTACTCTCTTGCCTTAAAATCAACAGACATTGGCCACAAAATAGTGGCAGAAAATCATACTACCCACACTGCAGCCACAATTTTCAGCATTTGTGTCATGACATGAGCCTGGACGTCTGTTTGCTTGGCCTTTGTAATCCCATAAAAAAGTATGATGCCACAAATGCAATTTCTGTTTACAAAGTCTGGCTGCTCTCATCCTGCCTCTCTCTCTACTTTTCATTGTCTCTGGGCTTTTCCCTTCTCTCAAGTGCCTCCCTAGCACCAGAAATAGCAGGAAGTTTCTTTAGGTGTTTGTCAGGAGTCCACTTGATCTGGCAACATAAGCTAGTTAGTTCCTTGTTGCTTTAAGGTCCATTATCTACTAATGGAACATTTAAGCAAATCTCCCCAGCTCAGTCCAAATACAATTAATCCCTTTTTCCCCCTATATGAGCTAGTCAAGGAAACCGAGGCATTCAATATTATTGTAACATGAACACATTTAAATTGGAAATACTATAATAAAACCTTAGTCTTCTATATCATGTCACTAGAAAACAAACATGAAGTTATAACCCTCATTTTAGTGAATATAATTTTTGTAACTAAGTTATAAAAATGCAGGATTTTCCCAATGTTTCCCTCCCGTTCCCCCTTCTATGACTTAGGTGCCTATACTTCCGTGTGCCTTGTCCTCCTCTCCTCATTTCTGAATAGATCAGTTCTTTTCTAGTTTCTCCTTACATTGCTTGCTTCATACTAAAATAAAAGGAAAGTCTTAGCCCTCACTGATGTGGAGAGCAGGCACATTAATATCCTCATTACTCCAACCTATTCTTACAGCTTGATCTTACTTGACAGCTTGCTCTTAGTTGATTTGATTGAAGTCAGCTCCAAAACACCCTCTGAATTTAGTGGTGCAGGATTATTACAACATCGTTGTCATAACGCTTTCCCCTTTCACTCTACTAGTAAGACTGGCTTTGATTTCACTGGGCACATCTACACATGCAATTAGTATGCCTAAATAAACTCTGGTGCAGTTTGTGCTGGAGTCAGCTGCTCCCAGGCACAGTGTCTTTATGGGCACCCAGGACAACAGCAGTTAGAGCCAGGGCAGAGCGGCCCTGGGATGGGCACAGTCTTGTCAACATGAACACAATCTTCAGACAGTGTGGCTCAATAACTGCTTGAGCCTGCCCCTGGCAGGGCTCATTGCTATCGCATGCCTCCCAGGCACTAATGGGACCTCCTTAACCACCCTTTACAGGCCCATCCCAAACTACTGGTATAAACACAACATAAACACAAGCCCTCAGGCTATAACATAAATTACAACAGTGAAAGTAGTCCTCTGCCCCTTTAAGAGGGAAAACCTTCCTTCACCCTTGGGCCACCATACCTCCCAACCTAGCTGCTTGTGAGCCCCCTGAGTCTGAGCATTCCTAGAAGCAGCAGAGCAATCAGACTAGTGTCCCTGGATGGCTTTCCCAGGCAGGAACTCCTTTCCTTGCAGCTGCCAGGGAGAGGCCCCCCAAGCTAGCCTCAGCCTTGGGCTTATAAGCTCCCAGGGCCCTACCTACCTCTGGTCAGCAGACCACCCACAGGTGCCCGCTAATTGCTCCATTAGCCTATTGCCCTGGTGACCTGCAGCTGCTGTACCCAGCCTAGCCTGCAGGGCTCCCTGGCTAGACTGCTTCCGCTCTTAAAGGAACAGAGGGCACCAGGCTCAGACACCAAGACTTAATGAGAGCAACACCAATATTTAAACCCTCCTCCAGTGCAAGAATAGGGCTTTTTCTGTTTGGCAAGATGGCACCTGATCTCAGCAGAAGAAGGAGATGTATCAGCTCCTCAAAGCCAAAGATCAAAGGAAGATCTGGGAAATCAAAAACCAGTGGTGGTAAGATAAAGCCAAAGAAATCTAGCTCTATGCTGACAAATATGAAATGCATAACGTTTTCCATGTGACAAAGGCCATCTATGACCCAGTTTCCCATGGTCGTACTTTCCTGTGATTCCTCAACAACGAGTCTATCCAAGCTAGATAGAAAGAGCACTGTGAGGCACTCCTGAACCATCAGTTCACTGGGGCAGATACCCCCATTGAATTCATCCCCCAGCACCCTGAAAAACATGTTACCCATGCTGTGTTTGGTACAGAGCTAGATGTGGCTTTACACAGATGAAAACACCTTGGGGAAAGTGCTTGCCAGTTGCTGTGCTTATGCTCTCTGCCATTGGTGACACGTAGAGGGAGGTTCACAAGTGCACATGCACCCCCTGAGCGTGGCGATGCACCCCCTATGAAAAGGTGGTCCACGATCTGCAGATGGTCACAGATGGTCGGTGCTCACCACCCCCAACCCCCTCCACCACCGACAGAGCCGCAGCCATCTGTGGGAGCTTGTCGCTTACTGCCACCAACAGTGCCACCACCACCTGCCACAGCTCACCATGGCCCCCCAGCTGCCGGGGGCACATGGCATTCATGCTTGCTGCTTAGGGTACAAAGTGTCTTCTTGCCTTCATGAGCCTGGGGGCCAGTACAGTAGATACTTGAATTTCCAATCCTGGTTCCCCATATGAACTATGGACCAGACTTCTGGGACTCTAGGAGTTGTGTGATGCACTCCTGTCATTTTTCTTCTCTTGTTGTCCTGTTTCGTAATTCCTGGACCTACCTGACATGTTACCCTACCATTTTGGACGTTGTATAGACAGCCTGTCACTTGTATCAGGGTGTGACCTGCTCAATATGCAGTGGGTTGCCAAATTAAGAATAAGCTGCTTAGCTGTTTGCTGCAATGTTTATGGCAAAGGTGCCACTCTTGCGATCAGCTTGGAGCTCATCAGTAGTCCTACCCAGCAGATCAAAGTAGCAGTGCCCTTTGAAATAAAAGCTGCGGCTAACAGCTGGAGTGCCCCAGCAGTTCTGCATGGATCTTCACTACAGCTCTGTATTGTCCCAGTTACTTTGCTAAACCTCATCTTTGCAGGGGGGAGGTGTAGGAACCCAGTCTAACAAAATAGGTTGTACTGTACTAGCAAGCAGCATCCTGGATTTTGTACTAGAAAGGAGCAGTGGTACTCAGTCAACAGATTTAGATAGGTACCTGCATGTCTCCTCATTATAGTCCCACTCCTGGACCTGCTTGGCACTAAGTTTACCTTTGGCACGGGTATGCAGAAACTCAGGACTCTTTTGAGTTCTAAAGTACTGCATAATATTCTTTACTTTAAGAGCCTGTTCTTCCCACATTTTTATGCTAGATTCAGCATCCCCCACAGTTGCCTCTCTTATGGGACTTTCAAGAGCAAATTCCACTGATGCCTGTAGCAACTCCCACATACTAAACAAGAAGGGATGGGTCAATTGGTAGAAGTGGTGAGGGAGCAAGCCAATGCACTTCAGCATCTTTAGGGTCTGGCTGAAGCTTTCAACCAGCCCATCATCTCTCTTCTGGTGATACACAGAAGTCCAAATAGGCTTTATTTAAATTAAGTCACACCCTTCCTTTATTAAGGGTGATATAATTTGTTTCCTGATCTCTCAGAATCTCCTGGGCCTTACTTATGCTCACAAAGACTTTTGAGAGTTTCAAGGCAATGCATTACAGGAATACAATGAGTCTGTCTCTAGATATAGTGACATAGTCAACTAGTATTGGTATAGAATGATACTCTCTTGCATTTTTTTTTTCTTAGGGCACCAACCAGAATGCTGTGCTTTAAAACAGGAGCCCTCCAAGAGGAGGAAGGAAAATATGACTTTGTTATCTCTTCTGGGCCAAAAATTTGGAGTTCTAGGTACAAGGCATAGAAATGCTCAACTTCCTGGTAGACTCTGGGCTAGTACAAGCAGCCTAAAATTTGGGAGAGAATCTTTTCATTGCCAAGATAGCCATAGTTGCATTCAGAAATTATCTGAGAACTCTTCCTCTTTTTCCCTTTCCCCTGACATTTCCTGTTTATTAATTATTTGAATATGTTTCTTTTTGACACTGCCCATGAAAAGAATATATTTCTGTTTATTCCCGACTCTCAAAACCTCTCATTGAGTTCACTAGGAACTGGGTAAAAGCAGAGTAAAACCTTGATATAGAATCTGGAGATGACCTCATTATTACTATTATTATTTTTAATGTTAGCTAATGAGCATGGCTATTGCTACTTCAAATAAGACTATATTTGCTCAAGTATTGAATTCCATTCCTATCAGTGAGTAAACATGTTACACTGGACTATTCCATTTTGTTCTTCTATG
The DNA here is from genome assembly GCF_001723915.1 of Gavialis gangeticus. Classification (NCBI taxonomy): domain Eukaryota; kingdom Metazoa; phylum Chordata; order Crocodylia; family Gavialidae; genus Gavialis; species Gavialis gangeticus. Next base: position 61,673,747 of record NW_017729033.1, on the reverse strand, counting down.
GTTATATTGGCTTCTTGAGCAAAACTGAGAAGTGCTAACTTGATCTGAATCTAAACAGCTAGTAGAGTTCCCGTAAACGTCCACTGATATTGTATCTGTACATGGATCTGACCCAAGCGGAACATCGTGTACATCAGCATTTCATAACTTAGTATGTGATTTCAAACACAAAGCATTTCCCTTAGATACTCCTGTAATTAGATCTGATGTACTTCATAGGAGAAAAAAACAGTTCTATTCATCAGGTTAAAATAAAAGGAAAATATCAAACAAACACTTGAATAAAGGTTGAGAGTGTTTTCATATTTACCATTTATCTATCCTCTTAAAGTCTTTCCATCTCCCACATTCCATATACAGGACTGTGATATTTCCAGTACTGTAGTGTTTCATAGTACTGGAAACTATAAGAACACCAAACTCCCAAAACAAACACCTATTAGAAGATGATGTCCTTTAGTTTTTCAACTGTGTACGTGTTAGCAATATAATTAAACATAGTAGCAAGAACACAGGATTTGAACGTTCATTTAAACAGATAAGTAATAAATAAAACTATGTTGATTTAACATTAAATTGTAATTACTTATAAACATTGGGTCTTAATCTCCTCTCATTCACAACTGTTTACATATTTGACTTCATCAACAAGCTGAATTTCTGTTGATTTATAGTGGTATCAACTCTGGGAGAATCAGGTTCTTTATTCACATAAAGTAAAATAGCTATAACTGTTATCAAGTTCTCCCTCATTTTTCTCTTCTCCAGGCTAAATAATCATCCCAATTTTTCTAACCTTTCTTTCCTAAACTGTATTTCCAAGACCTCAAATCGTTTTGGTGTTCTCTGCTGAATTGTTTCCAATTTGTCTATTCTTGAAGGGCAACATTCAAAACTGGGTGCAGTACTCCAGATAAGACCTCACTAGTATGAATATAGTAAAAGAATCACTTCCCTTGACTTGCAGGAGCCACTCCTGTTAATATAACCCAGTATGCTATTGATTTCTTTTGCAGCAGTAACATGGTGTTGAATCATATTTAGCTTGTGGTCCACTATAATCCCCAGGTCTTTGTCAGCAGTACTGCACCCTGATCAGTCATTTTCCAATGTATATATGTGCATTTGATTGTTCCATCTTAAGTCATGTACTTTGCATGTGTCCTTACTGAATTTCATCCAATTTATTTCAGACCACTTTTTTCAGTTTTTCAAGGTAATTTTGAATTCCAGTCCTGTCCTCAAAAGTGTCTGTAGTTACATTCATCTTGGTTACCTCTGCAAATTTACTTACTCTCAGCCTCTAAATAATTCATATTAACTGATACTAATATTTTAATCATTGATTGCTTGATTAATCACTTAATATTACAATATTAAACAGTATCAGACCCTGACGGACCCCTGGGTACCCCCCACTCAAATATCTCCTCCCTGTCAGACACTTAGACTGATGGCTACCCTATGGGAATGCCTACACATGCATTAAGGTCCTTTTCCTAATGCACATTAAATTTAGTGCCTCCAATATAAGGGTGCCTGTACCAGGAAGGGTTCCCTGAGCCAGGAAGCTGCTCCGATGTGCAGCACATCGAAGCAGATTTGATTAATTGAGTCAGCTGGAGCATGGTAATTACTGTGTTCTAGCCAGCCTCCATGTCTCATGTATCAGCATCCCTGTGCTTCAAAGTGGTGGCAGGTGCGCTTTATCTAAAACTCATTCAACAAGCTTTAGATAAAGTGCTCCTGCCGCCATTTTGGAGTATGGGGATGCTGATACATGAGACACTCTGGGCATTTTAATTAAAGCAGCTCTTGGAGCTGCTCTAATTAAAAGCAGCCTCCTCTCCTCCCTACCCACCCCCCCCAAGCACGTGCAAAAACTCCCTGAGGTACTAAACAAATGCACATCAAGTTGCCTTAATGTGCAGTAACAAATGCAAACAGTTTTTAAATGACACAATGCGCAGTAGTCTATTTTATAGCACATTAGCTATAATCACATTTTTTTAAGTGGCACTTTATTGCACAGTAAAATAGGCTACTAGGTATTAAAGCACATGTGTAGACATGCACTGTGAGTATGATAATTGCTTTGAGCATTTGTGTGTCATCTTATAGTAGTTTCATCTAGACAGTATTAAATTAGCTTTCTAATGAGAATGTCATGACATACATTGTCAAAAGCCTTGCTAAAGTCAAGGAGCCTTTGTACAGACCACAAAATTGGCCTTTAAAGTAGGTTAAATGCCCTTTTGCACTGCTTTAATGGCATTGCTGTTTGCACATTCGGCAATGTATTGCACATTAATGGCACTGCTGTTTGTATGTTTGGCCGCATATTGCTTGGTAAATGACTTTGGGACGTAGCAAAATAAAACGTATCCGAGGTGTTTTAGATTGCTACCTTAGTAGCCGTGGAGGGAAGCACCAGGCCCTGTGCAGCTTAGGGGCTGTGCAGGTAGGCTCCACTGAAGGAGGGAAAAAAAAAAAAAAAAAAAAAAAAAAAAAGTGGTGAGCCTGATTTTTTTTTCCTCCCAAGAGCCTGCCTGTCTGCCTGAGCGCCCAGCAATTCCCTCCATGTCTGTGGTTCCCCCCGGGACCGCCTGGGCTTGGTGACTGCAGGCATATGCCGCCTGGGGGATGCTGACGCATTTCCTTCTACTACCAGGTCTCTCGCCACCTGGACATGGGAGATGAGGTAGATGTCATATACCTAGACTTCCAAAAGGCTTTTGATCTCATGATATCCTTGTGGGAAAACTGAAAGATTGTGGGCTCAGCTGCTTGATGGTTCAGTGGGTGAGAAACTGGCTACAGGGCAGTGAGAGTTCTCATGAACGTATCTGTGTCATCCTGGTGTGAAATGGCCAGTGGTTTCCCTCAGGGGTCCATGCTTGGACCAGTGCTTTTCAACATCTCCATCAATTATTTGGATGGGGGAGTGAAAAGCTCACTGGCCAAGTTCATGGACGACACCAAGTTATGGGGCAGTGTGGTCATATCAGAAGATAGGTTGAAGATACAGGCAGACCTGGACAGGCTCGAGAGTTGAGCAGACCAGCACCAGATAAAGTTTAACACTTCGAACTGTAAGGTGCTCCATCTGGAGGTAAACAGCCCTCAACATACATGCAGGCTTGGTAGTGACAGCTTGACTTGCACCATGGCTGAAACGGACAACTGACCATCTCATGAATATGAGCCATCAGTGCAAGGCGGTGGTCAGCAGGGCAAATAACACGCTGGCATGCATCAATAGATGCATCTCATGTAAAACTAAGGAAGTGATACTCCCACTGTACTCAGCACTGGTGAGACCACAGTTGGAGTACTGCATGCAGTTCTGGACACTGCACGTCATTAAGGACATGGAAAAGCTTGAGCGGGTCCAGAGACGAGCCACCCATATGATCAGGGACTTCCAAGGCAAGCCATATGAGGAAAGGCTGAGGGACCTGGGCCTCTCTAGCATAAAGAAGAGAAGGCTGTGAGGGGACTTGATAGCAGCTTGATAGTGACTGTTATATCAGAGGAGTGCATCAGGATTTTGGTGAGCAACTGTTCGCTAGGGCACCCCTGGGGAAGACCAGGACCAATGGATACAAACTATCTGGAAGGCCACTTCAGGCTCAATACCAGGAAAAACTCCTTCATAGTCAGGGGGTCCAGACTGTGCAATAAACTCCCTCCAGAGGTGGTGCAGTCACCTACCCTGGAGGTTTTCAAGAGGACACTGGACAATCACCTCATTGGAGTCACCTAACCCCAGTTGTCTTCCTGCCTAGAGCAGGGGGACTGGACCCGATGATCTGCAAGGTTCCTTCTTTCCAGCCCCTATGGATCTATGAATGAATTTATGAATCTTCTGTTGTAAAACACCATCATCTTATTCTTAAGTCTGAGTCACCAAAAATAGGTGCCTGCCTTTTGTATTAACAGTTTTTCAGGAACTCAAGCAGGATGGCATAGGGTCCCACTCAAACTTCTGAATCTACCGACATGCCTAATAGTTGGGATAGAATCTGGCCCAAAGGGACTACTTGCTTGAGTAAAGTTTGCACCATCAGGTTCTTAATTATTTAACACTATTACATGTCCTACATAAACATATGTTTAGAGAATATTAAGGTTGTATAATTAAGCATTCAAAAGCCAGAAAATGCTAAAGCAGGGTGTGGCAGGACGGGGGCCTGGGGTGCCGTGTCCTCCCCTCACGCCCCTGCCAACCATGCCAGATCAGGTTTCCTGCACCCTCTATCACTCGCCCGCCATGTCTTTGATGTTTAGTTCATTAAAGGGAGGCTGCCTTCCTCCCTCCCTGGCATGGTGCCTCTGATGCCCACGCTTCTCACGCCCATGCCCACACTGGGGCCCTTACCTACGCTTCTCGCGCCCACTTACTCGCGCTCCACCTGCTCGTGCTTCTCGCACTCGCACTTCTCGTGCCCACACCCGCACCGTGCTTCCCGCGCCCTCGCCCACTGGGCCTCTCCCCTGTGCTTGCATAGCCTGCACCGGGGTCTCTTCCCCGTGCCCGCATAGCCCGCACCAGGCTCCTACCCGTGCTTCTCACGCCCATTACAGCGCCCTCCCTGGCGCTCGGAGCACCCCCCACCTTACTGGGGGGTTCCTGTTGAGGCCTCCTCCACCCCTACAGCCTCACCCAAACCTCCGGTGTAACACCATGCTTCTCGTGTCACAACAACTAAAACCATGAACACAAACCCCTGGGCTATAACATAAATTCCTGGCCAACCTGGCTTACTTCCATGCATCTCCCCATCAGGGTTTTCTCAAGCTCCATTGTCCTTGGCAGCCAGAGGGGGACTGGGCTCTGGTCTTGGCCTATGTTGTTTATAAAGGCCAGGCCCTGCCCCCTTCTGGTCAGCTGACCAGACCAGTTGTCACAGCAACCCCACACCTGTGCTGCCCTGGTGATTGGCAGCTGAGCTCATCATACTGCCTCCAGTAGCAGGCACCTTAGTGCCCTGCTACACAGGGGTTGGCAACCCCTGGTGCATGTGCCATTAGTGGCACTCAGAGACATTTTTCCTGGCATACTGGGAGGCACACAAATAAATTGTTTGGTTTTTTTTTTTGTTTTTTAAAGTTGCTGCTCCGGGCTCTCCTGTGCAGCCACAAGTCACAGCACTGAAGCAGGCCCCAGGGCAGAGCCAGGGGAAGGCAGGCAGGAAGGCTCTCTGTGCTCTACTGCCCCCGCCCTGTGCTTCCAGGCTGCACCCTGGAGGGAGCTGCCCAGGCAGGCAGAGGCCCTGTCCCACCTGGGGCAGCACTGAGGTGCTGAGTGCTGGGGCTGGGCAGTCAGACAGGGTCTGGGCAGTGTGGGGGGAGGCACCGTGGGCAAGCCAGCCTAGTCGGGCCCTTAGGCAGGCGGGGGCTGGGTGGGAAGTGGGGGCTGCCCTGGGGCTCTGCAGGCTTGAGCTGTGGTGGGCAGGCAGGTGGGGGTGGCCAGCAGCACCCGTGGTGGGGCTTGGCCCGGTCTGCACAACACCGCAGATATGGGCTGCAGCCACCCTGCACACATGGGGATGCTGCCTGGCTGGGGCAGGATGCCGGGCTCAGGGAGCTTTCCTCTCTGCATGCTGGGCACAGCGCAGGCAGGGCAGAGCAGTCCCCGGTGCAGGGGCCTGGCCGTGGGAGCCCCCTGGAGCCTGGGAACGGCCACCGTGGCTGCCTCAGCTTGCCCAGGTCCCAGCCTTGCCCACCCACAGCTCCCCTCAATGGTCCAGGGCTGGGGCAGGCACTGCACAGAGCTGCTGTGCTGCAGGCTCCCATCTGGCTCAGCCCTAAGCACTGGCTGTGGCAACTGTTCCCAGAGCCTAGGGAACAGCCTGTGGCTGCAGCTCCTACTCACACTGTCCCTGGCACACACGGAGACCAAGTAGGAGCCCCTCGGGCCCGGCATCCTGCCCCAGCCAGGCACTGTTCCTTCATGGGCAGGGTGTCTGTGCCCTATCCCTGCAGACATGAGTGAGCCGGCTGGGCCCCCACCTCCAGTGCTGCTGGGCCCCCCTGCTGTGGCCCAAGTAGGAGCCCTGGGGCAGCTCACACTCCCCGCCTAACACCAGCTTTCTATTTACTGTAAAAAAAATTAAAATAAAAAAAGCAACATTAATGATTATTAATAGTATTAAATATGCAGTGCATCCTGCCATGTACCTCCTCCGCTGCAGTTTTGTTTTTGTGGCATGCCGGCACTCCAGCACCTTACAAGGTGGACATTGTGGTTTTTCAGCACTCCATCTGAAAAATGTTGCCTACCCCTGTGCTAAAATGACAGTTGCTGGCACCACTTAACTTTGTCCCTTTATACAGGTACATTATGACACAGTTTATAATGATATAATCCAATGTTGCTTCTCAATGAAACCTGTGAACTCTTTTCCTTGGTAAGAACTGTGTAGTTCTGATTTTGGTCTCAGTTATACCAATGAAATTCAGAAATAGCTACAATGATTTTTTTTTTTTTGGTGAAAAACTGCTTCAGGAGAATCATACCCAAAGTGGGGCTGAATGACACAAAAACATTTAATCCGAGTCCCAGTGAAATCAGAGAAAAAGCATAAAGACTTTCAAGAGGAGTAGGATCAGACCTAACCAAAAAGAGGAAGTTGTGGCAGGACGGGGCCTGGGGTGCCGTGACCTCCCCTAGCACCCCCTACCGACCGTGCCAGATC